>NC_140584.1:839752726-840446888 GCF_964204655.1 Triturus cristatus | reverse complement strand
GGTCGCACCTAACTTATATTTCATCTACCAAAAAGAAACAGGAATAAATGTATAGAATGGTTGGCTTGAGCGAACCAGACTATTCCCAATAACATTAACTAATAATACTAGACTAACTAAGCTTGGGTTCCAGGACAGCATGCTGCCCAGCATTAATGGGTTTAACGCCTTGCCAGGGGCAGAAGCACTATAAAAGATACAATTGCAATACAATAAGAAGTCACATTACGATCATTTTGAGGAAGGGTTACCACTTTCCCTTGAGAAAAAAAAAAGCAGTTTGTTCAACTTATAAGCTTCTGCAAAGAACAGGATCATACATAATACATGAATAGGACTTTATATAAAATCTCACATATTCGCTTTTAACATGGCTTTTCTTGTTTGGTTTGCGTTATCAGTCAGCTATCATTAAGTGTTTTCTTTACTGATAAGGGGATAACGTACAGGGGGGTTGAGGTGATACTTCTATGTACCGGCATGCCGTCCTAAATTTCGAAGTGGGAAGAATGGACATGAAAAAGGGGTCACTGGGGAAAAAAATCACTAGGCGCAAAAATCGGTACTTTTTAGCAAGAAGTGGACTACAAGTGTGTTTGTGTGGGCCGTCACAAATGAAAGACTACATGATATTCTAATAATTTCTGCTCAGGTAACATAGGTAGTCTTAGAGAATACTGATCAACAACTCACCGATGTATCTGCCCCTTCGCAGTTTTCCACTTCTGTCAGCAGTACGAGTCTGTCGACCTAAACAAAAGCTGGGCGACGATCCTAAAGTAATTAGGGAGCTTTTGGGATCCAGGAATACATATCATTTCGAAAAATGCACTATGGTCTGACGAATTCCCTATATTCTTCCCCCATACCTAGAACTGAAGCCCCGCTCCGGCTGCAGACCGCAGCCACACAGAAGTCTCCGGGGTGGTCGTGGAGGCCCCTTCAGCTCCGTTCCCAGGACCCCAATGCCTCGGGCCCTGTACCGGGATAGTACAGAAAAGCAGCGCCGAGCAGCGCAGGCCGCCATGATTGACCAACTGACTTGATCATGCGCGAAAACTGGAACTACACTCATCATAGAGATGGAAAAAAGCCTGTACAAAACGTGAATACTGACAGCAACGACAATGTCGAAGAAATATATTGTGACTACAGTTGAAAACCGGCTTGAAGCTACACACATTCCTGAAAATCGGTTCGTAGCATCTGCAAACAACAGATCGTGGATCTTATAGAGAACAAAAAACACTTTCTTATCCATTGTAGCAAATATAAGGCATTTGAAAGAAAAACGATGTCTGGGATTTCTAAAAGTCAAAACTCTTAATGGTTAACGAAAGTTACATATAGTGTTGGGTGACAATCGTAAAAATGCAAAGAAACAAGACATTACAAACTCTAGTAGCAATGACACTACCTGGAAAAAGGGCCTTTAAACGGTATGTAAACTATACAGCCGCGAGTCATTGACTTTCAGTCTTTTTAGTTGCAATTGTAGGAATTATATAAAATTCAACAACTGTTAAAGCACTAAATCGTAGAAGTAATACGTGTAAGCCGCCCAATTATGCAGACCTGTATAGACAGTCTAGGACTTCATCCCTTGTATCATATAAACAGATGAAAACGTGTTGTAAACATCTCGGCAGTCCATTCCCCAAAACTACCCAAAACATTAGGAGCCAGCGACTTTAAGACTGTTATGGGCACACTAAACGCATGGTATTAAACGCTGCTGGTTACTGGTAGGGCTTATAGCGAGTCATACAGTAAAACTCACGTCATAAGCATTGTGATAGAAGACAGACTCGCGTGCGCGGGTGTCTCGTCGTTTCAATGAGGCAGGTTGCCATCTTGGAAATGGCGATTTACAGTTTGGTAAACTACTATCAGGAAACAGAAACCGGGAAATCCTTGGACTGGTGAAAGGGGAATAAACGCACCGGGCAGTCGTGCAAGGTGATACGTATTACTATCTGTCTACTGATTGGAACGACCCTGCGCCCCCATTTAGGTCTTGAACGCCCAAGATGGCGCGTGCCACGGTCCCTCGTCTATGTCTATGCAGCACAAAGCTGTAGCCCCCCCGCCCCTCCCCTGCCCCCGCCGTTTGTTTGTTACCCCTCCGCCCCCAGCCCGGTCGCTGATGGCGCAGGAACTACAGCGGGTCCGTATCTCTGCCGAAGAGCTAAGGGACATTCTGGCGGCCTCTGGGCGAGGTGAGGGGGCAGAGATCACTTGGGGACAGACAGCAGGACCCAACTATGGACAGAGCAGAACATCATTATAGGGATAACACTCAAGCAACAGAGACAGTTACCCAAGAAACATACAGAGCAGAACATCATTATAGGGATAACACTCAAGCAACAGAGACAGTTACCCAAGAAACATAAAGAGGTTTCTGAAAATAGGAACACCTGTTACCTTAACTCTGACAGCCCTCCATTCCTGAGACAGAGACACACCCCTTTCAGAACACCACCCTAATAAGAAGCAATTAAAACATTTTTAGAGGCATGACCCTGATTCCTTTTTTTTTTGTATTAATTCCACCAAAATATTTTTAAAGGCCAGGCCTAGGTGGAAGATAAAGAAATACTCCTTCAAGTACATGATCCGTCGTCAATCACTAACAGGATAGTCTTTGTTTTTTATGTACCTAGTTTCCTGCAGGGATGCTCTCCCTCACTTCCTTGGCTGGACCCTCCCTCACTTTTCCTCTTGGGAACCCCCCTGCCCCCTAATTTACATACATGAATTATGCTCTCATTGCCTACTGCTCCATATTAATTAGTGCCCTCGTAAAGATTTTTGGGACCCCAGACAAGACCGATATTCGGACCCTTGTGCGGAATAATTGTGGATTGATTGCCCTTTTCAAGCTCCTTCAAGCCCTCATGATGCCAAATAGTATTGAATTAAAAGCTTTCAGAACCAGAGACATTTAAAAACAGCTAAAAGCCCAGGCTTCCCATCATCTTCCAGACAAGTAGTACCAAAAGAAAGCTTGAGCAAGCATAATATGTCCTGTTTCTTTTTATACTTGGGTGTAAATTGTCTTGTAGCAAAAACATTTGAGGGGGAATTCAGAGACAGACAAGCCTCTTCCTCTAGAGGCTTACTGGAAAGACCCAGTAAAGCTGCCGTAATAGGCGATTAGTGGACTAGCACATATTATAAGAAGCACTGACAAAGCTAATCAATCAGACCGTAGGAAACGGATCCGATGGTAAAACATTTTTTATTAATTTTTATTGTAAGTATATGTCACAAAAGCCGAAGAAGGGGGGGGGGGGAAGGGAAACAGGTCGTTTAAAATAGCTAGTCATACACTATCGATAACAATATAACCCATATATTTTATAAAAAGTTAACCATCTCATTTAGTTTTTATATCATAATACCAGTGCTTCTTAGTAGGCAGTTGTACTTCAAAAAAGTATGGGAGCCCATTGTAATTTTAATTTACATCACAGGAAAGCATAATTCTTATTGGTGCAATGAAAATGTTCCATTGGCTTTGAATTACTGTAACCCGAAAACCTAGATTAAACACATAAGAATGACTAAAAAAGATAAAAAGTGTAATGAATGGAAAGAGAAAACAGGTGTCAAAGTAAAATATTGTATCACCAGCTCTTGTCCTGAAGTATGGTGTAATACTTTTTTGTCGAAGGATCAAATGTGGTCATGTTAAATGCTGTCATTTGCAGTGTAAGAGAGCCAATGGCTGGAATAGGCTTAACCTTTGTCCCATGTTATTTGCTGTGGTGGGAGGAGCCACAATGTGAATAACGGGTGAACAGACCAATGAATGAAGAGGGCTAACCCAAAGCTCCATGCATTTATGTATTTTTTCAGTTTAACATTGTTTTGGCTACATGAGGCTGGTTATCTTGAAATTTTTGCATTCATTGCCAGATATTCATAACCACAAATTCCCTTTCACAACTGACTTTCACTCAGTAGTGAAAATGAAAGAACTGTTGAGGATCTTCACCACAGCATCAAGTGACATCTGATAATTTTTCTTCTTAGTTCTCTTTTGGTTTGGTAGAGAGAGCTAGAGATATGAAGAACAACTTGTTGAACAGTAAAATAGAGGGAGATAGACAGAAGAAAAGAGAGGTAAAGCAGAATGTGATCAGAGAGAGAGAGCGAGACGACAGAACAAGAGACAGTGTAGGAGAAAGGGTAGATAGAAAAGTAGTGAGTAGTAGAGAAAGTGGCAGAGTAAAATGAGAGAGGTTGAAATTGAGAAAGAGAGCGAGGTCACTTTAATCCAGAGCTACATGGTATTTCTATAGCACAAATCTTGCCAAAAGTCAGCGGAGCGTTGTACATGGTCAAAGGCAAGCTTTAAAGTCAATGAGTAAGAGTAGAGGAATCTGGGTTGTGGTCGGTTAAGGCACGGTGATGTAGTGTTCTTTAAAGCGTTGAATCTTGAGCTTTTTCCTAAATTGTAGCGGCATTCGGGCGGTCCTGATAGATACAGGGATATTATTCCAGTTCCTGGGTGCCTAGATGGAAAAGGCCTGTTGTCTTGCTTTTTACTTTTTTACACTTCTTAGTCTGCAGTTTGATGCTGTCTTTCCAGGGGGTGTGCCAGGAGCCACAAGAGATAATGAGGTCTGCAAGATAAATGATGTGCTTGGTGTGATGCTATGTTGATGATGCAGCTGTTTTAAAGATGGTGCGGGCTAGCCAGGGGAGCCAATGGTGTTCCATCAAGACAGCGGTGATTTGATCATATTTCTAAGGGCCTCAGTGAGATGTTTTGGGGCATGTAGGATGCCCCTAAGGGGTACCAGTGGGGAGTCTGGAAAGCTTTGGAATAGGGCATTACCGCCTTCCAGAGCCAAGAGCTTGTACAGCAGTTCTGAAGTTGCTTTCTGGAAGGAACCGTTTGAGTTCAACAGGGTTCTACCTGTAAGGGGGGAGACCTGAGTGATTGCCCACTTGCTCGTTCCTTTAAAAACAAAAAATAGCTCAGATATCTATAGGACTCCCTGTTTCCCACTGGGGATGCTGAGGCTCCTTTCCTCTCTCCTTACAAGGACACCCACATCATGCATAGCACCTGTCTAATTGGTCCTTCATGCAGGAGCCCACCTGTTTTCTATTACAAACTAATAAATATTCCTGTCCTTGTATCTCTAGGTTGGCTTCCCCTCAAACTAGGCTCTGCATGCAAGGATGTACGCACCAGATACAATGCAATTCACCTCAACCCACTTGACTACCTCTCTCAAAAACATCAGACCTCTGGCAAGAAGAGAATCTTATCAAGATAGGCTCAGCTTAAGTTGGAGATATACCTTGACTTAAAACATCCTCCACCCTGAAATGATCCGTTTATGTTAATATTTTTCCACTTGCCTTTCCCACATGTTTTTTTAATGTATATTGTGGTCTATTTACCTTTGCGATACTGTGCTCAGGGTCTTTAATGTGCTATGCTAAGAACTCAAATAAAACGAACTATGAACTTTGGGTCTCTTTTCCTACTTGTATTTAGCATTCAGTCAAACACTATTTATCGCCTAATATGTGGTCCAAATTGATTATAATCCTGATTTCTTTTGCTTAGACCCGCAATAGATCAGACCCTGTATCACACAGGCCTGACTTCCTGATTGATTTATTAATAAAGGTGATTGGGAATAATATCCTGGCTGACATTTAATATGGAATTAGGCCAAACGTTGTTATGTTGATCAGTGACTCAGTCTTTTTTTTCCTGACTGAGAAATAAAAACTGTACAGAGGCCCAATTCATTTGGGATTTATAAACTGGTGTAGCAGGGCTGAACTAACTACTTTAGGTGGCGACGGGGATGTTCAGGAGCCTCTTAGCACTCTCTTTAGTCAGAGGTTTAAGGCAGCAGGCACACTAGTAGAGAGGGCGGCAGGGAGAGAGGGAAAAAGTAGAAGTGTGGCTGGTTTGAAACATTTTTCTAGGGCTCTTTTTGGTTCCCCCGTTTATCCATGCCGAATAAGCATTTCATTGTGTTACCTGACCGAAATTATGGTGCTGTTTACATCATGTGTTCCAGGACAAGTAATAGATGCTTGGCTTACTGCCGCAATGGGGCTTTGGTCTCAGGGCAGATGTTCAGACTGTATGGCAGCCCTGCTTCTGTTTAGGTCGAGCCTACAGCAGCGCATGCGCTGTTGCTCGATCTTTTGTAAGTGGGATTTTAAAAGTGCTTCCCACCGTCTTTTGCTGGCCTAATGCTTGAGTTCACGCGCGCGTGAACGTCCACAGCTGCCAGCTTTCTGATTACTTTCACTTGGAGCGCTGCTGCGTGCGCACCACTTGTGTTCGTAAACCGTAACGGCACAAACCATTGAAAGTTTCCCCACATCAAATCCCTACAGGCGAATTGTACTTGTTTGTGAATTTGTACAAAAAAGATCCTCTTAAAACATTTTATATTCTTACGGTAAAGGATACACTGATATTTATATAATAAAAGAGGAAATATTAAGGTACTGTATTTGACTCATTCATGTTTCGCCTTATTTCGCTATTTGAATTGTTGGTTTAATCTAAATGGATAGAGCCTACCAAATATTTGGAACTATACTTTAGTGAGGAGAAGCTGTTGGACTGTCTCGTCCTTGAATTGCGCTGCGTGCAGTAGAACTTGGTCCCATGGCATATTATCCCTTAAAAATGCGATGCTAAGTACTGGTAGTTTAACATTGGCTGTGGCTGTCATTTGGACTTAAAACTCCAAGACATCAGCTCGCGCACCTCACCTTAAAAACAAGCATTGGCAAAGCCAGCCCATCTGGCTTTGCTGTCAGCCTCTCTGCGTTGTCAGTCCTTTTTTTTTTTTTTAGGCAAAGTGAAAGACCAAAATACAGTCACCTATGGTGAAGGTAGCAGTGATATGTGAAATGCATTGTTCGTGAGGGGATAAAAAGCCCCGGGTTGACGCGTCTTCCTTGCTTGGTCATGCAGAGTTAGAATAGTGTGATGGAGGGGGGTCTTTTTAGCATTCCTGTCTGAGCTGCTTTACCTGCTTGTGTATTTACTACAGCAGGGCTGTGCTGCAACCAAACCCATTATGAGGCCCAATCTTACAAAACTTTCAAAAACTATTTTCCGAGCTTGGGATGTACGTGTATACTAGTTTGGGAAGATCCCCAGCCTTAGTCATACATCATAGCAAATCGTAAAATAAACACGTATTCGCACGCCCGTAATAAAACGCACATTTGCCCTACTTCCAAATAATGTTACATTTCCTAAACCTCTTAAATCTACACCAAAAGCACGGAGGACATTCTATGGTCCTACGTAACATTGGGAATTAAAATCTGTTGGCTATGTATTTTCCTTTTATAACGTGGAGCACTAGGGGTTAAAGGAAAATGCTATTGGCTACCTTCACTGTAAGTGAATGTCAATGCTTGTGTTGTCGTGCACTCCAAGTGAAAGATCAGTCTTTCAATTGGACTGCGTGACAAAACAAGCATTGACAAAGTAAAGAGGCTTACAACCAATACCAGATCGATTGACCTTGTCAATACTTGTTTTTAAGTGAGGTGTGTTGGCGGCTATCCTGGAGACCGAATAAATGCACCTCAAAACGCATTTTATCCACATCACAGCCCATGTTAAAATGCTAGTAATCTGAATACATTGAGGGGAATATTCATTCAGCTGAGCATATCCGAGCAAGTTGCACGCCCACCTTCCTTCCATTGTACCTGCTAGCCACAGAAATATTACAAAACTATGACCCCGTTTTGTGTAACAGCAGTAGCATGGTGATAAATGTATTCGCCCCCATAGCTGTCTAGTGTTGTGAGATTTTTAAGTTAGCTACTTGATAAGGTAACCAATTGTGGATAAATAAGTAGGCGATACTTCATATGCTGTAAGGCGATATGCCCTCTCCTTTGTGTTTCAGCTGTTTAAGATGTATTAATCATGGACGTACATGGGGCGATTTAGGAGGTCAGGGAGCCTAATTCAGGAGTGCAGTGGAACTTTTCACGTTTTCCAATTCTTTCTGTCCTGTAAGCGCAACTGTATTTTTCTGTGCTTCTACCCGAAATCCTTGTAGCTAAGCTGCCATTGTCCCTTATTCTCGCTGTCTCTGTCCCAAGGACCTCACGACTATTTAATTTCTTCTGTTCTGTTTTTAAAGTTAATAAGACGTTATTAATCTTCATCCTGATTGATTCACGACGTTCAGCGACTTCCTGAGACATTAGAACCCCAGAGGCGGATTTAAACAGCTACCTATGATTCTACCTTAGAGGTTCTGCTTAAATTTACGGACTGCTAATTTATCAATTACATGTCATTAGTACAACTCCATGTCATCTGGTGGTTACTGTGTTCATTTCCATGGCGACGAGCTGGGGGTTGGGACCTACCGGTACACATGCAGGGAATTAGGAGCTGGAGGCAGTGCAGACGACAAGACCTTCCTTGAGGCATTCTGCAGGACATGAACAGTTAAAATTAGACAACACAGGGGTGAGCTTTGTGACGGTTTGTAAACTTGCTTTCTAGCTATGGCACCCCAGACATCCTTATGTCAGTCATACCTCCCTAGTCCTCATCGTGATATTCAGTCAACAGGTTGTAATTTCAGCTTAGACTTCCCAGTGGTTAGTCAAGGTGCCTCCTAGGTGGGTTATAATGCAATCCACAATTTTAATGCCATAAATCAGGTTTACCAAAGGCCCACCTCATGACTGACTGGGTCTTTACTGTGGCTGCAACCAGGCACTGGAATATTCTGCCATTTTCTGTCCTCTCTTAGTCTAGATAACCTGACGTCATTTCGTAAAATGTTAAAAAGCCGACACCAGCACCAAGAAACCCTATTATGGTGACCGCTGCGCTCTACAAAATATAACAAGCATTGGCATAGCTAATAGGTCCGCTTTTGGGACCTTAGAAGTATTTAGTTATGCAGCACAATATCCTTGGTGCAACAACATCAACTGTTGCATGGCTAAACACTTAAAAGGTCCCAAAGGCGAGACCTATTGGCTATGCCAATGCTTGTTTTTTCTTACAACCGTAGTTTGGAAGGGGGCTTCATAGATTCAGCGTGGTTTTCGTCAGGATTGGGGGTAGGAGTAGATTTACCCCACTTCTCCTTTATGCAGACCACTGCATCCTCTTTTTGAGGACAGATTATGGTCTTCATGGTTTGATGAACTTGTATTCGTTATTTATGGATCAGATGGATGTGGCAACTAATTTTGACCACATAAACAAATTGAGATCATGGAGATTGCCTTGCAGAATCTTAATACCAATATCTTAAGGGTTTGGGATACACAACAATGAACTTATTTTTGACAAAATAGTATGAAACCTTTTGATATGAAGCCCTGGTTAGTAGGAAACCTCTGACTCACTTGCGCAAACAAAATGTGTCCCTCTGTTGGCTTTTGAAGCAGATAAGGTGGTGTATGCCAACAGGAAGAAAATAGATTCCTTCGGCATTTGTTGGGTCTTGTAATCTCATCATACATTATCTATTCATCAGGAGCTGTTGTTCTCTTACTTGACCCCTCATCATTTATTCACCTGACATTTTTGCTAACAATAGGATTCGACTGGAGCCTCATATCACTGGTCTACTCTGAAAAGACAAAAAAAGACAACATTCAGCCCACATCCAGCGGTTGTCGTATATTCCTTCTACCTGTTCCAGTATACAATGTCATCTGTTGTGGTCAGCAGCACATATGATCACACCATTTGACCAAGATAACCTCTTAAGTGCTTTCTTTGCTTAAAGAATTGATTGTAGCGAACCTCTCTAAAAACAACAGTTAAAGCTTACTTCCCCCTCAAAATTGTCGCAGGACTCTGAGGGTTTTGTCTCTTGGTTTGGTAATCCTTAAACTTCTGAGAAGCGCCAGACTTCTGGACCTCTTTAAACATATGCAGACCTCAAAAAGTGGAAACATTTGACTAGTCCTGCAGGTCTGGTGACCTGAATAATCTAGTTTGCCTAACTAGAGAGGCAATTAAAATCTACAAAACCGAGGTTAAAGTTGCCCAATCTGTATACTTCTCTGATAAAATCATACAAGCCAAGTCCAAGCCTAAGGAAAATTTTCAAATATTGAAAAATCTTACTAAACTTCCCTCTTCTAGCATGCATCAGGACATAACAACAGCCCACTGCAATGACTTGGCAGAATTTTTCCACCAGAAAGTTAATAATATCTCTTCATCTTTCCCCTCTATAGCAATGGCTCCCATAGCTCAGGGCCAGACAAATTTGGGGGATACTCCATCTCAATCCTTGACAAAATTGAACCACTTTCCACCACTAGACCCTGAATCTTTGGATTCCATAGCCCGCAAGGTAAAATCTGGGTCTCCGTGTGATCCAGCACCTCCAGAAGTCATGATGTTGGCATCCCAGGTTATCCGACCGACCATCATGGACCTCCTGAATGCCTCCATCATCTCTGGTACTGTTCCTCCTGCCTGGAAGCGGGCCATGGTTCAGGCCCTGCTAAAAAAAACGAATCTGGACCCTACTGATTTCAGTAACTAGCGGCCGATTTCTCTACTCCCATGGGTGAGCAAAATTCTCGAGAGATACATCAACCTCCATCTGGTGAATTTTCTCGAGAACAACCAGCTGTTAGACGCCACCCAGACGGGTTTCAGACCCAGACATGGAACAGAGACTGCCCTACTGGCAGTCACTGAGGAAACCAGAAAAATCTTGGATCAAGGGGGAGCAGTGGCAGTGATCCTCCTTGATCTAAGTGCGGCATTCGATACGGTCAGCCACGACACCCTGCTGAGCCGCCTCTCGAGTGTCGGAATAGTTGATGGAGCATGGCTATGGCTCAAATCCTTTTTGAGTGACAGATCCTTCCAAGTTTTTGATGGAGATACAATATCCACGAGCAGACCTTTGAGGTGCGGAGTCCCACAGGGCTCCTCCTTAAGCCCCGCGCTTTTTAACATCTACATGAGACCACTGGCCGAGATTGTCCATCCGTTTGGGGTTAAAATAATTTCTTACGCGGACGACACCCAGCTAATGGTCTCCTTGGCGCAGGAGGCTGGCCTGTCATCTTCAGGTGGGCTAACAAAATGCTTAGAGGAGGTAAAGGGATGGATGACTTCCTCCTTCCTTAAGCTCAATGGGGACAAAACTGAGCTGATGCTCCTGGGTCCCACAAATCCCACCTTTTTCAGCTCCTTTTGGCCCTCTTGTTTAGGTACTCCCCCTATACCCAAGGACAATATTAAGAGCCTTGGGGTCTGGCTTGACAAAACCCTCTCATTTAACACCCAGGCTACTAAACTCTCGGCTACCTGCTTCGGACTTCTTAGGATGTTGAAGAAAGTCCTCCCTCTTCTACCTGTGGAGGCAAAGCAGGTGGCCATTCAAGGCTTGATTCAGTCCCGTTTGGACTTTAATAATGTCCTTTATCTCGGGGCCCCGGAATACACCTTGCGCAAACTACAAATAGTCCAGAATTGTGCAGCTCGCACACTGCTCCAGCTACCGCGCAGACAGTCAGCCAAACCTGGACTGAGCAGGCTGCATTGGCTTCCAGTGCGACAAAGAATCGCCTTCAAGGCCATGTGTATTTCTCACCAGGCCTTTAGGGACACAGGACCGATGATTGTCCGGGACCTAGTAAAACAGTACCAACCCAGCAGAGACCTCCGCTCTAGCCAGGCATATATGGCCACAGTCCCCAGAATAAAAAAGGTAAGAGCTGGCGGCAGGACGTTCGCCTACAATGCCGCCAAGACATGGAATTCACTCCCTTTTTATCTTAGGTCCAATTCCAATCTCTTCTCTTTTCGAAAACAGCTGAAGACTTTTTTGTTTAATGCCCCTCATTAACTTCCTGCTATTCTTTTTCCTTCCTCTGGCAAGCAACTCACTCTGGCCTCTAGCGCTTGGACGCCTCTGGGCAGCAACCGCGCTATATAAATTTACTTTTCATTTCATTTCATTTCACTTCACAGTAATGCATGTGACCCATACATGTGTCTCAAATTGAGTGACTCTGCAAATATTTTATTTCACATTCACCTTTTGCTTAATTATCACCCACGAAAACTCCTTTTATGTGAGTTCAGCATGTCTGCTGTACAAGCGACTCTTCTGTTTAATTTATTAGACTAAACTTTTGGTTTATGTAAATAAAACGTCTAGCCAACATGTTGGGTACACATGACCTCTGACTTGCCTCTTAGTTCACTAATAAATTTTTTTTTCTTCAGAGCGTGGACATGAATGTTTCTCAATTCACATTTAAAAACTCTTACTTTTAATAGATTACTAAAGCATGATGTGGTAGTATATTGTCATTTACAGACACACATTTACCATTGAAATGGCCACAAACCTTTCCACTTGCTTGCAGTTTTACTGATAAAACCATATAGAGTACCAACAATTATGTGGTGGAAATCTTCTTTCTGCAAATATTTATCATTTGCACATCACCAAATAAAGTATTCTGATTTGTTTTGATCCTACTTAAATCTTTGTTTCCATCTCACTTAATAATTACAAAAAAAGTGTTTTCCTAACTACCAAAATATTTTGAAATATTTGTACGGTTTATTTACAGGCTATTTGAATATTGTGTGCCCAGAATGATTGTCAGATATTTCACTTTACAAAATCCTCTAGCTTTGCAGTCAAAGAAAGAAAAGTAAGCACCAATCTCCGGGATAAAATAAGCAATAATATGTAAAAAAACATAAGCCGACGTTTGACCTTTTGTCTTTGAACATACAGCAAACGTGATGAGTTAAAAACAAGTTTTAAAGGAATCTTTAATGTTCATTCACTTTTCGAAGGAACAGGGCTTTCACTTTCTGAATAAACAAGGGCACCTGTTCTGTGCCAGCTCGAGCGCTCTCGCTAGACCTGGCAAGTAGGCCCTAAAAATAACAGATAAAACCTGACTCGCCATAGCTATTGGGGAGTAGATTTCTCGAGGCCTGATATGATTACGTTTCCGATAGGCTTGTTTCAGCCAGAGGGGCTGGCATTCTGCCTATGAGATAGCCATTCCATTCTGACATTAATTTCTTATTTTTCTGCTACTTTTAGGATGTGCCTAGTCGCACATTGTTATGACCGGCATTGGGCATTGCACTTGCGGTCCTCCTTTTTTATTCTAATGTTTTTAGTATCACATGTTACTGGAAAAGCTAGAAGAAATTTGTACAAATTCGTGTGAAATCAAGGCCTCTTATTAAATTACCTTTTGACTGCCCATGGATCGTTAGCTAAGATAAAATGCTAAATTTAACTTCTTAAAAAAAAAAAAAAAACTACTGTTACCTTATTCTTTGTTCATTATGATCAGCTGTTTCTTTCTGTTATTGCTTTTTACCAGTTGTATTGCTGTATAATGCTTTGTGAATGTTTTTATGGTTTAGATTAGCCTGAATAAATTACACATGATGCACATTATACTCTGCTATGTTCAGAGGTGATTAAAAATGTATCAGCTAATGACACCTAGGATTTAGATGTTAAAAGCTGAAAGATGCTTCTTTGGTTACCAACAAGAATCCTTTGCTGGGTTTGCCATAAAAGCAAGAAGTGGATAACCTAGAACATTGTTAGCAGTCTTTCACCAAGTATCACTTGTGAATAGGTAAAGGCTGGCTTGCTGTTGTCACTGAGACTGTGTGTCTGCTCTGGCCATGGGGGCAGCATGGTCAGTGGATAGGTAATTTAGTAAGAGTGTGGTGATATTCTAAAGTAAGCACTCACCATGCACTCATTATACTTTCATTGAGTTTCATCAGTTCATCAACAGAACTGAGCTTTTACAAATTTGTGACAAAAGAAATTAGGTGAATGTGTGTTTTATTTTTTGGAAGGGGTTTTACACATTCTAGCACAGCCACCTGTTAGAAGATAGATTCTAGAACTCCTTTTGGCAGATAAGGTGCCATATGTTTACTTGTTAGTATAAATAATCTGAGGAAAGGTCACAGTCCATGCAAGAGCTCTTACTATATTTGATGGCAGAACTAAAAATATGGCAGTTCTGAAAAATGGGAAACCTGTTTAGTTATCCTCAAAGCTTTTTACATTGGAAGGTCTTGTTCCCTTGATTAGGGAAAATAAGGATTGGGACGGGGGTCTGCATTACCAATTGTTGATGGCTGCAGCTGGCAAGGAGAAGCATACATGTGTATGTATTTAATATATATGTGTAACATAAGTATAAAACAACAGAGTACAGTCCAATAGAAAGGCAATACAAAGTTAGGACAATTAAGATATGTTTACAAACGGCAAGTTTCTCTTCATTGGTATTTATGTGGCCTGGGCAATCAGCATTGTTACTTCTAGGTTAGCTATTCCTCGAAGAGGAGGTTCTAAGGATCTTCCTAAAGTGGAGAAGTGAAGGTGCTGACTTCTGTGTTAGGGTGCTGTTCTATTTCCTTGTTGCAAAGGAAGAGAAGACTTTAGTATTCTCTTGGGCCACAGACTCAGACCATGCTGAAAACAGTGCTGTAAACTTAGAAAAAGAACACAGAGTGTCTCTTAACTTTGTAATGGACATTTAGTAACACATTGTTTCAGCTATGTCCTGTCTGGGAGTAGAAGTCAAAAGAGGGCCTACAAAAAATCTTTTAAAATTTCAGCTCTTTATTTCTGACAATTGACTACACTTTCACAGTGTCCGGTCTGCCAATAGCATGTTAATGTTAGCAAACGTTTATTTGACTGCACTGTTTAAGTAAAGGTCATTACTGAGCATTGCGGCATGCTTTAAATTGATAAATATATTCAGAGCTGTCAGGTGGCTCCATTTCTTCCTTGTGTATAAGCCAACATGCATTGCATTTTTGGACTTGTAGGGACACATTTAACATTGTATAGGCTCAAAAATTTCAGTATGCAGAGTTTTTTAGCTAAAAAGCCAGGATTGGCTTTTACTGTCACACAGGACATGGGATCAGTTGCTTGCTGAGTCCGGTACGGTGGCAAAATAAAAGGCAAGAATGGGCATCATTGTTTTGTAGAAATGTCTTTGACACCCTCTAAAGTTCCTTACAGTTTTTGGTTGCTTTGCGAATAATACATTTTTAATTGCAATTTGGAATTTATTGTAAGTTAAGTAAAGTAGCATACTGCTTTTAGACAACTGTTTTATTGTGCTTTTAGCCTCACCATCTTACTTGAAACGTTTGTTTTGCTTTGTCTATTTTACCCTGCATATATATATTTACTGTGATTGAAATTCACCACAGCATTTCTCTATATATTTTAGATAGTGTTGCCTTAAGACCCACAAAAACTCTTTCGCTTGTTTGAAGTATTTAACATTTTTTTAGTATAGTTACTAGAACATACTTTTCATTTTGGAGGGACGGATGACATTATGGCATTTTTGTAACTGAGAGTGGGAGGATGTCACAGCATTAAAAAGTTAGCAGACCATTGTGCTTGGTATTGTACGTATTTCATTATACAGTCCTCTTACGAATCCATGAACGTCACCAATTTGCATTGGGTTTCCTAAGTGTAGTTTGTCTTATACAGGAAGCTATGTGTGAGGGGAGTGAGATAGAAATATATGCTGTAGTCATAGCACAATGTTCATTGTTGCACATACACATGAGGTGTTGTGGCGAGTGTGAGAATAGACACATCCACGCATACCCACTTTTCTGACTTCTGTACTGTTGTAATATAATTAGTCATCAGCATTGTTTGATTTTTGGGGATTGAAAGAATCAAGTTTTAATGCGTCAAGAATTTTACGCTATTGTCGGTTCCTCTTCTTGCTGGAGTCAAGTTCTCATTGTGGCCCTCAGGGCAGAGAACAAGCTTCATGTAGTTAATGACCTTTTAAAGAGATGGGTGGTCAAAAGTAGAGCATACATGATATACCAGATTCAGACAGGAGACTCCCGATTTCGGAAGCAAAAAAAATAGCTTTATAATGGCTGTCTCCTAACTGATATTACCACTGCGTCAATAGATTTCAATGGGGGAAATATATTCTCTCGAATATTTTTTTTAATCTCCCACTTTCCTCTTCTAAAATGTTGGCATGTATGGTAGAGGTAGGCAAGCTGCTGAATACTCGAGCCTGAAGCCTGACTCTGGCGCAGCTTGAGGTCCAGTTGGAATCTCAAACCTCGAGCTTTCATGTGGCTTCAGCCTGCCTCCCCTGCTGTACCCTGGATGTGGTCTTAAAGCCAGAGGTGCCGACTTTGGACCTGGGGAACCAGGTTCGAGTCTCTGCGTCTGCTCAACATCCAGCAGATTACTTCATTTCCCCATCCCTATAAACAATGAATGGTGACCTTGTGTAATGAAACTGGTGCTTATGTAAAGCAGTTCCAATACCTTCAAGTCGAGTTTGCGCTAGAACAGTAGAAAAATCCACAGAGGTATAAACAAGGCCTTAACATAAAGAAAGACAAATAGATACTGATTTATTAGCTGATATGTACACAGCAAAACCAGTAAACCTGGATAAATTGCAGCTTTCCCACTTAAGGTGTGTGATCTTAGGCAAATAATTTTTCACAAAAACTGTTTTTTTTCATTATCGTGTATGAAAGCACTTTCAAACGTGAGTTCAGAATACCACTTCTACATAAACCCATGTGTTTGATTTAATAGACCATACTGTATAATAATCTGGGCCACTTAAAGGATCTATGTGACATTTATCTTGCCTCTTAGTTCAGTAATGGTTCATGTTTAAAAACGGTCACTTTTAAATTCTGTGCTACAATGTGACCTAGTAATGTCTAAATGTGAGCTTTGCTTGTCTGTTATAGGAAGAGGTGAAGGGGATGTAAATTAGATTGTTGCGATTAGTCATGCATGTGTGCTGACTGCAAGTGGGTTGTTTGGATTTGTGTGAGGATATGGATTCTGCAGGTGTACATGTGTAAAGAAGCATGGTTATAGTTTACCTGATTTCTTTTCAGTATTACCTGTGACTGACGCTCTTCCTGAGAATGTTACTTGCTGTTGCTTCCTGTTGCTCCTTAGTTGTTATGCTTTTATGTGCATCTGCTTAGGACAAAGATGTCTCAACCAAGGCTTTGCAGGTCCACACGCCCCCTGTAGTTAATTCCAGATGAAGGCTCAAAGGGCGGCGACTCTGCAACCACATTAGAGAGAGCACAGTAAGTGGGGAAACCATACACTAAACTGATACAAATATAATTGTCACAGGAATTGGATCTGGACTTACCCAGTGCAGCATTCAGACGAACTATAACCAGCTTCCAAGCGTACATGGCATCTCGCTCAAGAGTTAAAGAGGGATGTTCCTTCACTACAGCACTGAGAAGAAATATGTCTGAGAGCAAGGAGTCAAAACGAACCGACATAGAATATAAGCAGACCAGAAGAACAATCGGGACTGGGGAACAGAGAAGGGGGGAAAAAACAAAGTTGAGTGAATAACTAAGTGCGAACTGAAGCGTCAGTGAAGTAGTCATAACTACCACTGTTGCCAGATATATTTCTTCTGCACATGGCCGGGCTTTATACCCTCTCTGTATTTCTTGAAATGGCTGGTTCTACTGTGACTGTTGCAGCACAACTGATGTGTTGTACTATTAAAACATTTTCCCTTAGTATGTGCGTCTGTATTTTCCATTGGCTTGTTCTCCGCATTCTCCAACGTTGATGTCTACTGGGTCTTTTACCAGCTAATGTGTGTGTCTATTGACCTGACATTAGACCACTGCTAAATGTTTGGGTTTTGCCTGAGATTGCTCACTATCCCACACTTCTCCTGCTCTCTGTTTTGCTGCTCCTTTCCCCCCCCCCCTCCTCCGTCGTCTTGCTTGCCCCGGCCATCCTTCCCATGTCCGTTGTGTTGCTGAACCCCTTCCACAGGTTCCCTCTGTCCCTCCAGCCTGCCGTCCCTCACGAAAAAACATTACAGCTAAGTAGCTCGCATGAATGCCAGTGCTATTTGGTTTTGTTTAATCTTTTTTAGCTATATTACACAGCAACGTGGGCTGCTGTGTAACATAGATTAAAGAAAAAAGTGCTATGACGTGGTCAAAGCTGGCCGCATCATATCACTTTTTTTTTTTTAACTAAGCAAAGTTGTATAGCAGCCCAGGCTGCTTTGCAGCATACCTAAACACATTGATAAAGGTGAAATCTATTGGCTTTGCCAGTGCTTGTTCTTAGCCAGCGGACTCTCTGGCTGCTGCTACAATCGCTTTACAAAATCAGTCTGTGCTGTTTGCAAAGATTTCACATTATGTGGAAGAACTGCGAGAAACCTCCTTTGTCTCCGCACTGTCTGCATTGTCACCTATAATCAATCATGAGGCTGTATCTGTTACTTAATAAAAAATTGGCATTGATGACATTTTATTACTTCTAATATAGGCTGAGGAAAGGTTGGGGAAATGACCACACACCTAGGTATGTACAAGCATCTAGTCTTTGATAATTTCCAGAAACAACTGCACATCCTGCTTAATGCTCTCATTACCTTCCGCTTACATCTGATTTTTCTCACTCTTTTGTTAACTCAGCAGTTGTAATCTAGTAAGTGACATTTCCCACCCTGTTTTAGAAATACTTGATACAGATGTTTTATAATTTGCCTTCGGAGAGAGAGAAAACAGATACATTTAAAATGTTTTGAAGTAGGGTTTCTGGTCTTTTTTACTTCTCTTTTTAAAAGTTACTTTTTTGCTAAATTTCTCAGGAACTTACAGTTTTTCAAATTGGTAACGCAGTTACTTTAAAGGTAAACTATAGTGTAAATATTTTAATCATTCAGTTTCTATTTTATTAAAACACATTTTATTGGGGCTTCAGTATGAAACATACAAACATACGTAAATAGATTACATTTCCAAAAGACCCCTCCTTGCCGCCCCCCCCCTCCCGCCACCATCATGTTCCAAAGCACATTCGAGAAGATAAAAGTTAATGTCAGTTTCGGTTAACTATTCACTTTCGTGAGAAATGAGAAATGCCAACGTACTGTAAAACATACTTTACACTACTAGTGTCTTTGAGTTGGATTCTAGGTTCCGCGTCTGCAGGCCAGACTTGCTCTGCATTTGGAGGGTCTAGAAACAGCCTCACACCCTTCGATATATCATTTTTGATCATTGTCTTTTGGCCGTTTTTGCACAATTTTATATTTTTGCCTTTATATCCACAATGACTTGCTTGTTGGGGGTTTTCAGAAAATGCTTGCTTTACTATCATCAGTAAGGTTGCTGACCACTTGTGGAAGACTGATCTTTGGTAGCTGTTTTGTTTTGCTATTATTATTTATGTAGTTTGTTTTTTAATTGTGGGAGAAATCTCTTCACATGTTTCTGAATTATTTAGCTAGATTGATGATGACAAACTGTGCGTAGTTTTTAGTTTTGGGTTTGGTGTCTGCAGCCCTTTATTTTTCCCAGTTAAGATATCTTGGGTAATGTTCTGTACTGTAAAACATCGACCTTGTGAACAATATGACATTTGTTCTCTTGACATAGTCTGGTATTTAATAATCATTTTCTATTCCTACACACTTATAATCCCTGCAACTGCCACTTCTGATGAGTGCTGATGATTGATCAACATGCCATATCATGTATTTTGAAATTTGAACTTGTATAGATTTTTCTGGAAAGTTTATATTTCTGGTGCGTATTATATTATGAAGCAAAGCATAACAGACTAAATCCAGAAGTTGATTCATCTAACGGTAAGAAAATTAAATGTTCCATATACTGTGTTGAGTAGGATCTCTCAATATATTATAGTTATTTTTTGTCCCTATGGTTACCTTCTCAATTTTCAGGTAATCCTGTATGAAGTCAGAAAAACATTTGTTACAAAAAATCCTTGCTGCTTTGAAGTTTATAAGGTAACATTTGACACAAACGAGCCTATCACAATGCAAAAAGCAAAATTCATTATTATTCAAAGCATCATGAGCATAACAATTTATGTATACATAAAATGATTGCAGTTAAAATCTTGCTTTCAAATATCCTTAAAGTAAGGGGGCGCTAGAGAGCCCACCGCAAGATGGCAGCGCTCTAGTGCTGTTCTGAGTACGAAGATCCATTAAAAATCCTGCGAAGGGACTGTCATCAGAGTATGAAAGTGGGAGATCAGTCCTAGAAGAATGGCTGGACAGTGGATTGACTGGCATACAGAGAATCGGATAATGCTGGGAGCAGATTTTTTACTCCAAATGCAGCAGGAATGGTGGATTACGGAGAGGTAAAATGGCAGCTGCTCGAGTATACAGACGGCTTCGGAACAGCTGTACAATAGCCGCTCAATGAGTGCAACAGCTGCAGAGGTGCTGCCGCGCCCTGCTGTGTGAGGACCGAGAGGTGAGGCGGTGGAAGCTGTGGTGACCAGAGATGGCCTGAGCAAATGCTGGGATGGAGGCAGACTGGCAGCGGTCGCCGCAGCAGGAAACGTGTCAGTGTGCCGTGTTGCAGGTAGCAGGCGGAGGACTAATCGGGCGCCTCCCTTACAGACGTCGAATTGGATGTGAGTGTGCGGGATAATTCTGCGGCGCAGCAAGTGCATCTGGTATCGCTGGATTGGGGTAGCGGTCCAGGCCTGGAGTGAGAGAGGCCGTGTATTACAGTGCATGGCAACTCTGGAGCAGGAAATGGCGAGAGGGTTCCATACCTGGTGAATAACTCCTCCCACTGGATGTGTGCTCGGTATTGCCTGGCCTCCTAGAGCTGAGACACCATAAGGGTCCAAAGGGCCCTGTCCTGGGCAGTGCTGCGCTGTGAAGGTACTGGAGAGCCGGCATTGGGCAAAAGACAGCTGCAGGCACGTGGACAGAGGCAGGTGGGCCTTAAGATCTAGGCGACAACGATAATACAGAGCCCGGCTGGCAAGGAACTTTGCAGCATTACTGCTATGGGCAAATCTGACACGCAACAGGCGCGTCTTACTGTTGAAGAATGCAGGCCTGCGAAGACTCAGCTGCATGCTCTCTCAGACTCAGAACAAGAGCCCCTGCTGAAGGGCAGCACTGCACTGGAGGAGACGCTCCTGGCATTGCAGACCAGCCTGCAGTCTATAGACGGTAATATCGAGGCGCTCAACTTAAGGATGGATCATATGGCGGCTAAACTAGATAAGCAGGGCGCCAGGCTGGGGGAGGCAAAGCAGCGCATATGGCCTGCAGAATGCCACTACTAAATGTTTAAATATGGAGAAGGTGCTGGCGGTGATCCAAGCTAAAAATGAGGATTTAGTGGTATGGTCTCGCCGCAACAACCTTCGAATTACTGCTTTGCCAGAATCCACGAATACAGGACGGCTGGAGCTGTATGTTGAGACCATGTTAAAAGCAATTTTTGTACCCGAAAACCTGTCTGATATCCTGATAGTGGAAAGAGCGCATAGATCTCTAGCGGTGCGCCCGGTCCCAGGTGGCCAACACGGCCGATCATTGCTAAGTTACTAAACTATCGGGATAGGGATACTATTTTGCGGCTTGCTAGGGAAAAACAGACCATCAGCTATCAAGGGAATGCCGTTGCTTTCTATTCCGACCTCACTAACTCTGTCCAGGCGGCGCAAAGAGAGTTTCTGTCTGTCAAGAAAAAGCTCCACATTGTACATATACAATTTGCCATGTTATGCCCGGCTTCACATAGAGATCGGGGGCAAGAGCAAGATTTTCAATTCATCAAAAGACGCTGTGGAATACGTCAAGACATTATCGAGAAGCCGTAAAGATCAAATCGAACGGCGAGAAGAAGGTGCCTCTGGTGGGGACTAGGCAGGCTTTCATGGAGCAACGGAGATGGCTGATGCATGTAGCTGTCCGAGAATGGTAAGACTGTGAAATGCAGGCCACCCTAACCATGTGGGACATTGCTGAACTGCCTTCTGAACTGATCGGGTTCATTAGGAAGGTGGAGCGGTTAGCAGCTGCCGAAAAAGGAGGGCACTAGTGATTGCACCTCAGATTAGCTATATAGCTCGCCCGTATGGGGTTCCTCATATCGAAGATGGCTGGCCATCACATAAACTATTGTTTGTCACCAACATCCCTAAAATGACACTCAGCCACCTCCCGACCACCGGGTGGGGTTAAAGGCGCTAGCGTCCCTGCAAAGAGTGTACCCCCTACGACAAATGTCTGTCATTTGGTATCAGTTCATGTTGCACCGGGATGGCTTTAACACGTTGGTAATGCTGATGTGGGGGGGATGGGGGTGTTAATCTTTGTTACCAGATGCAGATGCAGCAAACATCATATACAATAATGAGGATAATGCAGCCTTCCTGGAGAAGGGTCTAACCCCATTGGGTATACAAGATGCACAGAGGAAGTGTCGAAACATAGGGGCTGTACTAAATTGCTAACATGGAACGTGCAGTGTTCGAACAACCCCCAAAAAATATGTCGGGGATTAGCGTATCTGGACAGGCATGAGGTCCAAGTAGGATTGCTGCAAGAAACGCACCACACAAAAATCACAGGGTATAATGTAGGGATTAGGTGGGCGGCAGATGCACCCACTCCCTGAACACCTTCAGGAAGACCCTCAAGACCTAGCTCTTCGGCTAAACAGATCTGCGAACAGCCCCCCCCCCCCCCGAGCCTTGAGACCCTCACGGGTGACTAGCACACTTACAATTCCCTGATTGATTGATTGAAGGTGTCCTCGCCTTGCTCTTCATATTGGGGTGTGCTATTGCTGGTAAAGAAGGGAGCGCAACTCACCCTCCTCCACACTGAGATGGATGAACAAGGCAGGGTTCTGATGGTTCAGGGATGCTTGGGAGCCACGAGGGTGGAGTTAGTTAATACATATGGACCCAATGTTGATGAGCCAGCATTTTTTTATAATGGTATGGAGATGCCTGGAGGCCTTGCCCTCTTCGGTAGTTATATGGTGGGGGGACCTAAATGTAATATTTGGATCTCATGTTAGACCGATCGGCCACTGCGGAAATGGCATGGGAAGCAGACGGCTAAGATAGTCAAAGAAATCATGGAGGCTGAAGGGCTGGTATATAAATGGATACATAAGAACCCCAACTCTAAAGAGGGGACATGTCCCGACTGGATTATTGGCTGGTGTCTAGAGTGGTTTGTAACTGGGCGATGGGGATATCACATTTGGGCAAGACGCTGTCTGATCATGCACCTGTTCTGCTGGAACTTGAGATACCTACATATGCTAGACCCCTGTTTCAGTGGAGGCTGCAGCCCACGTCATTGCTAGATCCAGTGTTTAAAGGAAATATCGACATGGCCCTTGCAAGCTTTTTTTCAAGAAATTAAGGTATCGGTAGAAGAAGCCGGGACGCTGTGGGAAGCCTTTAAAGTCCCTATCAGGGGAGAGTGCATCGAAGTGCAGCTGGGGCTGTTGAGGGCGCTTCGTAATAAACTGCAGGACGTTGAGAGTAAGCTACACACCCTTGAAAGAAGCTATGAACAGCGCCCCAATTGGGATATTTTAGCTCAGATAAGGGAACTGATTACAGAACATACAGACATCACTGAACAAGAGGTGCGACATACATCAAGAAGGTGGAAAGCAAGGGAATATGGGGAGGTGGAAGACCGGGTCGCACACTGGCCTCTAAATTGACAGAACCAAAGATGCAAGTAAACATAGCAGAGATTGTCGATCAAAACTCTCACATGCCACACTACACCGGATATCCTCACAATATGTTCGTACGTCTATGCCAGGCACTATGGGCCATGGCAGTTTGCCTCCGAAGCTGAAATAGCTGGCTACCTGAATGATGTGGCCTTGGGTTGGCTCTCCATCAGCCAGAAAGAATGCCTGACGCAGCCGGTGACAGTGGAAGATGTGAAAGAGGCCAGCTTGGCCTTACCGAGTAAGAAAGCTGCAGGAGCTGATGGACTGCCTAGTGAATTCTACAAAACCTATGCTGACAGTCTAACTCTGCACCTGCTTGCGGTATACGCAGAGGCGTACGAAAGTGGCAAACTACCCCTCACCCTTATGCGAAGCCCTCATAGTTACACTATTAAATCCAGACAGGGACCCAAGTAGATGTGAATCATATAGCCGCTATCACTTCGCAACAGTAAAATCCTGGATAAAATTATTGCCACTAGACTGCAGCCTCTTCTGCCCAAGTTGGTCCTACCGGATCAATCCCGCTTCGTGGCAGATCGCTCCACATCACATAATTTAAGAACCCTGTTTGCGGTGCTCCATCAACCAAACCCGGAGATGAAGGCCGTGGCGGTGTTATTGGACGCCGCCAAAGCCTTTGACTCTATACAGGGGGGATATATGTGCACGGTGTTACTCCGGATGGGAATGCTGTTGGCATTCCTGAGGTGGACACGCTTGCTGTACTCTAACCCAGTAGTAAGGGTAAGAATCACTAAGTATATATCGGATCCAATTGAAATTTCCTGGGGCACCAGACGGGGAAGCCTACTGTCCCCAATGTTGTTCTCCCTGCTTCTGGAGCCCTTGTCATGTATAATAAGGCAGGGATATGCGCCGGCAGTGCTAACAGTTTGGCAGTGCCCTCTCGCCCTATCCCTTATTGCAGACAATATGCTGCTGTACGTAAGCGATCCAGAGAAATATCTGGCATCATTGATTCGGGAGTATGTGAGGATCGAAAGATATTCAGGCTGAAGTATAAATTGGGAGAAATCTACTGTGTTCCCCCTCACAAGAGACACTACCCCGCATGATCTGGAGTTCCCTCTGACATCGGCTACGAAACCTGTTAAGTATTTGGGCATATGGATACATAGGAGTCCAGAGGTGGTGGTCATTATGAATTATGGACGGTCGATTTGCAAAACTGACAGATCAAGTGGCCCGATGGATACGCTGCCATTATCTCAGGCAGACCGCATTGCGGTAATGAAAATGTCGACACTGCCTACATTTCTATATATGTTTGTAAACATACCTATAGTTATAAACAAAGCAATTTTTAAAACCATTAAAACATGTAGGATAACCCTGGCTTGGACGGGTAAGCAGCCGAGATGCAGATGGGACATATTAATGCAGCCGTATGAGAGGCGAGGGTTTGGGGCCCCAGACATGCATTTATATTATATATGTGCTCAAGCTCCATTTGCCCACTATTGGTATTTCCCACAGAGATATCTGCCAGACCTGGCAGTAGGAGCGAATGATGGTCACCCTCTCCCTCTCACCGCCATGGTGCTACAGGTTCGGTCTGAGATCTCCCGCTTGGAGATTAAAACTGTAAACAGTACCTCAAAGGCTTGGAGAGGGCTGGGTGATAAAGCGAGTAGGGACTATATCTACGCACTGGCTATGCCCCTCTCTTCACATCCAAGCATATCAGTCACTCATGTGACAAGAGCAATAGCAATACTAAGGACAGCTGGGGTGAACCCGCTAGGAGATTTGTACATGGAGGCACTCATAGCTAAACAGCCTTGTACGGCGATGCTGGGATTCATATATGCTAGACCCAGAGCTGCGGTGAGGTCCTTGTATCCCGAGTTCCCAAAAAAAGCCGACGATTTGACAGTGGCTGCAGATGCTGGAACGCGAAAAGGGTTATTAACCAGATTATTTATATAACATATCCCTAAGAGAAAACCAAGGGAACAAAACTGTGGCATTAGATAGATGGAATGAAGTTCTACATGCACCACAGACTCTGGAGGATTGGGAGACCTGCTGTGCTCTCACCGGGCGCCTTACAGCCAGTTGCAACCTCTGGATAATCCATTTCAAGTATCTACAACAAATATATTACACTCCTGCACAGCTCCATAAATACGGGCTCTGGGATGATTTCCGGTGTGCACGCTGTGGCGGCACTAGCGCTGACTTTTTACATTTTGCTTGGAATTGTGGCCCTGTTTATATATTTTGGACCCAGGCGACACAAGTGCTGTCAGTAATCGTAATGGAAAGGGTGGGGTGCACTCCGCAACTATTCCTGGTCGGACTGGTTAAATTTCTTAATTTGGTGGCCATCACAACGCTGATCACTAAGAGACTAGTAGCTAAGCACTGGGGCAGGAAAATGGCTCCTGTGGTGGACCAATGGCCAAAGGATATTGTTTACTGCAGAGATGAATTGGATATTTGTGCTGAAAAACTACAAGACTCATCTAAACCCAAGGATATATGGGGTCCTGTGTATATTTATTAGAACACCCTGAGCTAATACAATTTTCATAACATATAAAGTGATTCAGTATGAAATGTGAAAGGGTTGATAACCTGCTGGGTGGGATGGAGATGTGCTGCGCTACTTGTTATGCAGATGATATGATGTTGAGGGGATGTGTACTGCATTGTACTGCACGTGTTGTTTTCATGCGCTGTTATCATGTCAATGTATGCAATAAACTTAAATAATAAAAAAAATGTATCCTTAAAGTTAAGTTCTTTCATTATATTAGTAACAATTGATCCCGACTTGTTAATAACCAGATTGACACTTGGAGGTTTTGCAGTTAAATTCTAAAAAGTGAATAGCTTGGTAGAACTGTTTATTAGTGTTATTATCTCTTCTTCGAAGCTTACCTCATAAACGTGCAACACTGATTATATTTAGGTTATGATATCCAAGGTAGTACAATAAAGCTGCCCTATACTGGGTCTGAAATTATTTTCTCTAAAAAATATATGCAGCAAGTTTAGTCTTTATTTAATTAGCCCTTGGGTGGAGGCATACGATGTATCCGGACAAATGCAGCAAGTTTGGTAATGCGTAGTACCAGATGCTATAGGCCTCTGTAGCTAAAAATGGGTGAGTATTGAAGACTGAATCAGAGAAATTCCTGTTTCACCAGTAGGTTCAAGTTAATGTCTAAAGCTAACTTTATTTGTAGAAAGAGATACCTAAATATATTGTGATCCTGAGTAGTCCTTACCTGTAAGGTCATCTAAAGCTTAGACTTCTTTGGTTGTGTTCCTCATTGCTGCTTACAAAGCATCCTTCTTCATCCTAGTATTTCTGAGAGGGACAGAAATTCATATTTATCCTATAGATTTTGAAATCTTTAGATTGGGATGGTTTATTTAAAGCATCCCGACTGCGTGATATGGATGTCCCAATCAGTCATTTAAAAATCCGCTTGGATATTGAAGGCAAGATTTCCATTATACAAATGTAAGCTGGTCCACTACAGCTGATGGAGCTATGAGACCATGTTAAAAGCACATTTTGCATTCAGAGTTGCAAGAAAATAACTGCAGCAGTTGGTGGATACAGTTGAACCCATTAGCGTAAACTGAGCATTTCTATCCCCATCAAAACTTCAGAGCTATAGATTACGGTAGTGACGACTTTGCTTTTAAAAGCAGTTCATGATTAGCCTACGGCTCCCCCACCGTATGCCAATTGAATAGTTATAAGCATCCAGTTATGGTCATCTAGTTTGTAGTATGCTTTGTTTATCTCCAGTTCAACCTTGAGTATATGATAATGCCAAGCTACTGATTGTTTTCTACACTCAATTCTAATATTATCAATAATCCATGCCAATGTAGTGTTTTTTCTGAATGAAGATCATTATTTTACTTTTGGTAATTTTAACTGTTGAATAGTTATGGTTGTAAACCTGAAACTTTCATAAGAGAAACACTGGGAGCAGATAATGGCAGCCATTTTAATCTAACCCATGTATAAGTGTACTTTCATTAAGAGATTATGGTCTGTGCTCTCTATACCCCAGAACTATGCTTTCTGCCAGGAGCTCACTTGATGTACCCTGGTTAACACTGCTGTGTAGGCTAATAGCAGACTTATAGATGTAGCTCAGTTTCTTGTCTCAACGTCCTTGCAAACATTGATGCGGCCATAACATTCTCTAAGTCTCTGCACTCTTTATGAATGCTGGTTTGTGAGAAATGGATTCAGTTTCTTTCTTTGGCACACCTTTCAATCTCTGCATGATCACATTTGCCAAAATATCACTATCGGTGTCTAATAGAGCTATTCGACTGTAATCATTCAGTTCGTTTTTGTGGCCACATGTGAAACACATCCTTTCCCAGGAGGTAGGAAATGCTCCAGAGCTTAAAATACAGTTGTATTGTTTTAGTCCACATGGTTTCTGTTAAATATAGCCTCTGATATTCGATTTGGCGCAGCAGGCTATGATGGCTGGCCAGGTAGGTTGTTTGTTCCACTTCTAAGCCTGTGCAGACACCACGAAATGGAGTAACAGGTATATGACGACTGATGTTGGGTTTCCGTTTCCGTAAAAGTTCCCTCTTACGTGTTTTCCATGCTGAAAATCTTATATGAAAATGGGTTCCCTTCTTTTGATCTATTTTTTGTGAATCAATTAATGTACAAAACATCAAAGAATCAGACTTTAAGTCTTGACTTGCAGACAGCTTTTAGATGTCTGTTGATGAAAGACCTCATTTTGGGCCATAACAAAAAAATTTTGTGTAGCATCAGCATAATCAAAAGGGAATGGATCACTTGTTGCTGTCACCAGGGTTCGGAAAGTGGTTGCCGATATTGGTAAAAAACCCTCAATCACGTAAATTAGTTCGTGGGCGGTATATCTTGGTTGTCCGCCTTGATGTTTAGATACGTGACAGCATCATCATCGGGTTTTTCCCATGCTTCCTCCAACCCGGAGGTGAACCACTGGTCGTTCCAGTAGTGATCAGGGAAAAAAAGGGATTCAAAAAATGTGAGGAGTGCTCAGGTGTTTGTGATAAGTTAAAAAATTCCTCTGGCTACCTGTATTCAATTTTATTTTATTAGGCGCAGGGAAAAATATTAAAAAAACAGTTAGTTGCAGAAAGGATGGGTGATGTATCCGCTGCAGTTAAAAGTCTGAGTGATCGGTCGACATGTTTCAGCCCCTAGAGTGCCCAAAAGGGGTCGGGGGGCTTTCTTCAGGACCTCAGGTGAAGTGAAAGT
Source organism: Triturus cristatus (assembly GCF_964204655.1). Taxonomy (NCBI): domain Eukaryota; kingdom Metazoa; phylum Chordata; class Amphibia; order Caudata; family Salamandridae; genus Triturus; species Triturus cristatus. The sequence continues at coordinate 840,417,999 of NC_140584.1, read as the reverse complement.
GGATAATATCCAATATCTGTTGGAAGTTCCTAAGTTAATCGCTTGGACTTCAGTAGGGTTAATACCTCGGGGGTTCCGATTTAGAACTCCGTGGGGCGGAAAAGGCAGCGATATTGCGCGGCTCAGGTGCAGTCACGACTTGTGCTGACAGTGTTTGTTTTTAGTATTGTACATCTGGAACCATTGAGCTTCATAACCAGTTGAGTTGATTGCTCTTATATCATTTTTATAGTGTGTGTTTACATTCTTAAACAACCCATTTACCCATTGTTAGAAATGGGGTTTCTGGTTGTCAGAGTATGCACCCTGTACAAGCAGGAGCCACCACTCTAGTCGGGGTAAGCTAGATACACACTAAAAGATAATCTGTGCTCTCCCTCTGGTAGTTTGGTACAGAGCAGTCATGCTTATTTAAAGAGGCGATTTGTAAAGTATTTGTGCAAAACACACACACAGCAGCACAATGAAACCACCACAACAATACTCCACACAGGGTTAGAAAAATAGATTATATTTTTATGAGTAAAACCAGACCAAAATGACACAAATCCAATAAGGAGAACTGGAGTTATGAATTTGTAAAGAACAAAATAAAAAGTAGTGCTTAGAAGCAAATAGTGCCTAGGGGTTACTTGAGGTCGCGCTGGACCAGGGTAAATCCGAAGTTCAGGCTGACCACGATGGAGGACAGGTTGGCTAGAGGACTCCTGCAGGTCCCGCAGAAAAAGGTACCTTGGATGAAGCAAGCATAGACGTCGAAGACTCCATGCATCAGTTACGGTCCGCACAGGCGATGAAGGCTTCCTTTGAACCTATTTACGATGCAGGCACTGCATCGTCGTTGAGCCACGCCATCTGTCGTCATCGAGCTGCGCTGTCCGGTGAAGCGATATTTTCAGTCAGCTCCTGCATCGGCGTCAAACGGCAGTGTCGGTTACGTTTGGTGCAATGTTGTCACTGTGCCGATTTTGATGGTATTTTTGTACAGCACAAGTCCCCTTTCAAGGGCCAAGAACTGCATTAGCACCACTTGGCAGGGCAGGACTCACAGATGGCCGTGTCCAAGTGCTGTTGCAGTGTTGAAGAAAGTCTTTGATGGCCCCGAGACTTCAGAACAAGGGGCAAGCCAGGAAGCCCTTTGAGTCACTCTGGGTTCAAGTGCTATGGGTCCGGTCCTTGTCCTCCGCAGGGCAGAGATAGGACAGCACAGCAAAGCAGAAAGGTTGTTCTTCCAGAGCAGCAGTCAAGCAGAGTGGCAATCCTTTTAGCACAGCAGTCTTTACACCTGTCTGAGTTGTTCAAAGGCCCATTAGTGTTCTGACTTGGTAGGGTCAGATCTGCAGTACTTATACCCAGTGCTATTGAAGTACACACAGGCCCTTTCTTCCTAGTCCTAGCTCCAGACAGTCAGTAGAGGGTAATCAGCTCTTTGTGTCGGAACCAGCACTCTGCCTGTTCATGTGCAAGTGTCAGCTCCCCTTCTCTTTTCCTGCCCAGGAAGAACTGTCAAAATGCAGATGAGGTCTCTGTCACAGCTACCCTTCTTGTGTTTGTGGCTGTCTAGAGTGAATGCACAAAATGTAGCTGTCACCCACACCGACGTTTTATTGGAGACAGGCTGCAGGCACGCAGAGTAGTAAGAGCAGAGACATGCCCACTTTCTAAAAGTGGAATTTCCAAAACAGTAATGTTGAATCCAACTTTACAAGTTAAGAGGATTTATCATTACCATTCTTTAAAGATATGAAACGTAATACAGCTACTCCTTTCTAATCAGAAATTACAGTTTAAAGGTGTATTAAGGAGTTCCCATGTTAACCTATGAGAGGAGTAGGCCTCACAGTAGTGAAAAACAAATTATGGGGTTTTTCACTACCAGGACATGCACAACTTTAAATTACATGTCTTACCTTTCACTTTTACTGCAGCCAGCCCTATGGGCTACTTAGGGTCTATGTTAGGGGTGACGTGTATTAAAAGGGGAGATTCAGGCTTGGCAAAGGGTTTTCACTGCCAAGTCGAAGTGGCAGTAAAACCGCACACAAGCTCTGCAGTGGCAGCCTGTGAAATGTTTACAGGGCTACTTGTGTGGGTGGCACAATCACTGTTGCAGGCTCTCTAGTAGCATTTAATTTACAGGCCCTGAGTATATAGTATACCACTTTAGAAAGGACTTATCAGTAAATTAAATATGGCAAACAAATGTAATCCAATTATACCATGTTTAGAGGAGAGATCACATGCATTTTAGCACTTGTCAGCAGTGGTAAAGTGCTCAGACTCCTAAAGCCAACTAAAAGAATTCAGAAAAAAGAGTAGGAGGAAGGCACACATTTTGGGGCGACCCTTCAGATAGGGCCATTTTCCAACACCCATTTATAGTTATACATTCAGCATATTTTTGTACATAGTGAAATTTTCCAGTTTTAATTGGGGAAGGTTTACCTTAAAACTGCTTATACGTAAATGATCAATAAGTTTACCATTGAGTCATCCACTTTGTACTTGCCATAAACTGTAAAGAAAAGTCAACCTCTAAACACTTTTTCCAATCTAAAATAATTGTACTATTAGTTATCTTTTTTATTTAGTTGATATATTGCACATTTAATTTAGATTGCAAAGTAGACCATAGATTATTAACTTCACATGCAAGGTGAATACGGGCTGTTCATCTAGTTTCACAAAGGAATCTATCAGGTAGCTCCAGGGAGTCAGATTTATGTTTCTCCCAACCAAAAGATATTGATTTGGGTTTATGATCAATTTCTTTCTTAGTTAAAATTTCAAGTTGATTGCAATAAGTGACCCCAGGCCAGTGGATGAATGTACAATCCTGCACTGAACTGATTCATGGGTGCAATGAGTTGGCGAGTTGATGACAGAATGCATTTTGAGAGTAATAAATGTGTATCTATTTAAAGCCTCGTGGGTATTTTTGCCCCACAATTTTCCACTGATGATAGTGTTTTTGCTCCAGTAAGTCAAATACTTCACTTCTATCAATATCACTGTTTAGTAGGTGATTGTCATAAAAAGGTTTGCATTAAAGTCGTCGGATATAATAATTAACGGAGTGGGCTGAGTTTCAACTGAAAGCCGTAGATCCAAGGGCAAAATTATGTGCAATTGCTTACCAGGTAAATAGAAAAGTAAATGATCGCCAACATTCTTTGTTGAAAATACATGACAGTGTTAAACACTTTTTCAATTGCGAGTATGATATTTGTCAATTTTATTATATTCAATTACATTTTCATCTGTCACTTCCCTTAAAAAAATTATATTAGGCCACTTCCTGGTCTGCCCATATTTTGATGTTAAGCATTTGGAGCTCCTATAATTTGTTAGAGGGGCCATTTTTAACATTCCAAGACTCGTGCAGACAAGCTACCTCAAACTCTTTAAAATACAATGTATGCTTTCTCCCCCAAAAGATGATGCTGTTTTCAGCCAATCCTATTTTGGATTTTTCATTTAGTCAACATGGGTATGTAATTTTAGTGGCTGAAGGAAAACCTTTAAGAGGAGTCCAGAAACAAATTAATGACCAATTACCGTCAAGGTTTGGACATTAGGCTTCGGCCAGTTGATGCATCAAATTCAACACTTTTTACCCAACACCATTACTTCTGCTTGCTCTACAGACAAGATTGCCAACTGAGTTTGTCACCTTGCCTCAGTACTTTGTGCGCTTTAAAACATTTTGGTTTTAGAGCTTTGATTAGAAATTGATAGATGATTTCTTAAACCGTTCTTAAATGGTGTTTAAAGGCCTCAGTATAGAGGGATCGTTTGGATTTAGAATTTGACATACACTGATTTCAGTTTCTTCAGATCGTGTGCATTTGTGAGTAGTTTGATTACAAATAAATGGTTAATTCACGTATCCCTCATATTTCCCTCCCATTACCCTCTACAATAGAAACAAATGGAATAGCTAAGAAATACTCAGACTTTAGTTGTCCAAATAGCAAAATAATTGTAAAATATAGCTAGAATTAATTGCACAATACTTCCTCCTGAGTTGTATAGAAGCATTAAGCACACTGAGACATTAATAATTAAGGCCCGTATACTTGGATATACAGAAGGATCACCTATATTTACTATTGATGTTTTCTGCAGAACTGGATTGAAGTCAAAACTAAACCATTACGTCTGGGGCATCGTCCATACCAGGGTTAATTGTCCAACTTGAATAGTTGCTAGTTCAAATACTGCTATTACTGCTATTATCCAGGCGAACAATACAGAGCAGTAAAGTGTAGAAATTAGGCAGATTTTGTGTTGTAATGGACATTAAGGCAACACTATGAAACCTTCTGTGCTAAATTAAATTTCAGTTGACGAGGTCTCCTTTACTATCAGTAGAACCCATTCCATAGTGAAAGGACCATGTATGTCTAAAAGAAATCTAATAGTGTGCAGTATATTTATCCCTCAATCACCACCTCAAACACCCTGCATCTTATCAAGATCCCTGCCACTGTCACATCTGATGAGTGCTAATGGTTGATCAACGTGTCATACTATGTATTTTGTAATTGAGACTTTATCTCTTTGTATCTTATTGGCAATGGTGAATGTTGTGTTGTTACATATTAAGTCACCCTTTTGTTTCAATGTTAATTCACCCACTTGTTGCTCCATCTATTGTTTCCTCCTGGTGGTTTGTGTTCCATTGTGCATATCATTTGTCTGTGTATTATTTGTGTACCATCTGTAAAGAATTTTTGCAGACCAGCTCTTTTCCAAGATCTCATTGGCTTAAGCAGCGTCCGTTGTGAGCAAACAAAGGAGCTTGCATGGAATTCTAGGAGATGGTTCTTGCTGGGTGTTCCGTAAGGTTGTGAGCTAGTTCTGATAAATCTAGCACAGCTCCAGGAGGGCGGTGTCTTGACTGTTGTCCACCCTTGTCTGGCCCTTCTTTGAAGTGATCTGCAAGGCCTTCTGTCATTTCTCCTTGATTTTGTCTGCTAAAGGAGTCAGTGCTGTAAGCAGTGATGACAGACTAGCACTAATATTAAGTACAATGATGGTGACATGGGGTGAGTGTTAACCTTGAGCATAAATGTTTTTGAAATCTCAGAAAAGGATGTGATGTGATAAGCTGCCTGGTAGAATCAAAGCAGTCATTATGAGTCTTTAGACATTAATGGCATTGAGAGGAGATGTTATCTTTACCTTTGTGTGAGGCAAGTAGTGACCACCAGATAGGCTTGACATTCATCTCGTCTTGGTACAGTCTCACTTGGATTGTGGCTGTAAAAGAAGGCCACTGTGTACTTCTCTATTCTATTGAGGAAGTGTGTACTTGGTTTGATAGGGTTGATGGTAGGGAGGTAGCCACCCTTGAGTAAAACAGTAAATGTTTAAAAAGTGAGTCGTTTTCTACTGGTTTAACGAAAGCTGTTACATTTGCTGACATCAAATATATATCTTCTACAATGTTCCTGTGCATTTGTCGGGTGATTTTAACAAATTCATTAACAAAGACCTGTCAAAACCTGGATGCAAATACTACATTTTCTATTTACTGTTTAACTTTTATAAATGATACAAAAATGTTTTAAGGGAGAGATAATTCTGCTAAAGGCAAGGAAACCACAGGGAAAACAAAGGGCATGGAGAGCAGAAGTTATAGATAAAGGTGAAACCAGAGAGTTGCAACCAGAGACTTTTAACAGCTTATCAGATGTTTAAACATTCCTAGTCCCTTGAGGAAAGGAATTGAAGGACAGAAAGATCATGTACCCATACTCCGTCTATTGACTTTTGGAAACGTCATCATACATTATTTATTTATTTATTTATTTATTTATTAAGGAGTTTTATATAGCGCTAGCCAGACCCGAGGATATCGTAGCGCTTTACAACACTTTGTAAAAAGGAAAACACAAAATATAGCTGTGAAACCACAGGATGCAGACGAGGACTTTGCGCGTTGTATAACAATACAGGGAAGGTTTCATAGTCTCGTAATAGTGATCACAGTTGTGCAGGCCATGCAACCTTCCGATCCAGGGGGATGGTGGGGAGGAGTCAGGCTAGGTGTGAGGTAGAGGTCTTGGTTATAAAGCGTCATAGTGCAGTGATGTGCACGATTGTGAGTTTGGGTTTCAATCTATCCATTTGGGAAGTAACGATTGAGGTAGAGGTCTTTGAGCTGCCTTTTGAATTTTAGAAAGGAGGGGATCATCCTGATATGGACTGGGATGGAGTTCCACATTTTGGGCACATTTCCAGAGAAGGATCTGGCTGCAGTTTTTTGTTTGCGGATTTTCGGTGGGATGAGTAGTAGAGTATTGGAGCTCCTGAGGCTCCTTGTCTGACCGGCCTTTGTGAGTTTGGAGGCCAGGTAGGCGGGTTTCCCAGTGTGTAGGGCTTTGTGCGTGAGACAGACAGTTATGAAACTGGCTCTTAAATCAACTGGGAGCAATTTCAACTCTCTGAGTGCGGGCGAGATATGGTCGTATTTTTTTTATTCCGGTGACCATTCTTGCAGCTGCATTGAGTTGATCGGAGGGGAGCTAGGTGAGATTTTACTGTGCCTGTGAGGGTAGCATTCCCGTAGTCTAATCTGGAAAGTACCAGGGTTTGAGTTGCTAGTTTGAGGTCGTTGGTCGGGGATGAAGGGTTTTATCTTATTGAGTAGTTTCAGGTTGAGGAAAGCGCTGTTAGCAGTGTTCTTGATGTATTTGTCCATGCTTAATTTAGGGTCCAGGGTGGTTCCCAGCGATTTGACGGAGTCGGCCAGGGAGGGATTGTTGTTGAGAGTATCAATTGCTTTAAGCCATTCTGGGACTTGGGGGTTTTCCATTTTGTTGGAAATGAGGAGGATTTCTGTTTTGTCTTGATTCAATTTCAGGTGGTTTAGAGAGAGTGTCATTGAGTCTCTGGATGTCGTCGATGGAGGAGGTTTCAAGATAAATCTGGGTGTCGTCCGCATAAAGGTGCAAGGGAATGTTGGATGATTTGAGTATAGTGGTGAGGGGTTCCATGTATATGTTGAAAAGTTGCGGGGAGAGGACTGATCCTTGTGGGACGCTTCTGTTGAAAGGATGAAGGTCTGACGAGAAGTTTTTGATTTTGACTCTTTGAGAACGATTCTGGAGAAAGGAGCCAAACCAGCTTAAGACCACCTCTTCAGCCCCTAGCCTTTCTTGGAGTACCTTAATGAGTAGTTGATGGTCGACCGTATCGAAGGCTGCTGATAGGTCTAGGAGGATTAGTAAGGAGAATTTATATAGGGACTTGTGCATATCATCTATGAAATTGAGGATCTCTGTCTCTGTGCTGCATCCTCTTCTGAAGCTCGATTGGTGGGGTCCAGGAGGCTGATGTTGTCCATGTGTTGCGTCAATTGAAGGATAACGCATTTTTCCATTGTCTTGGCCAGGAGAGGGAGGTTGGAGACGGGTCTGTAGTTGCTCAGATCCTTGGTGTCCAGGCCTGGTTTTTTCAGTAAAGCAGTGACTTGGCCAACTTTGAGGCAGTCCGGAATGACTCCAGAGCTCAGGGAGCTGTTTATGATTCTGGCCGAGGGCAGTGCTAGGGAGAATTTTAGCTTCTTGGCCAGTATGACAGGAATCTGGTCCAAGGCATGTGAGGAGGGTTTAGAGGTGGAGATCAGTTTGACTATCTCTATTTCCGAGACGGGGTTGAATGATTTCCACTGATTGTGGGGGGGGAGGGGGGTAATTGGATGTGTTCCCATCTGCTCTTGGGGCCGGGCTCCTATGAACAAGGTTGTGGTTGGAGATCAAGGAGAGCTCAATCTTGGAGATTTGTTTCGTTGAAGAAGTTGGCGAAGGTCTCACACAAGGCATTAGAGGCCTGTGTTGAGTATGCGGGGGGCTTGGAAGTTTGTTGCTTTATGAGGGTGAAGAGCTCTCTGGGTCTGTTTTTAGCGTTTACAAGGGCGTTGCGAAAGAACGAAGTTTTTTCACAATTGATGTGTACTTTGTATTTCTTACGTTTTGCTTTGAGTTAGTCCAGGAGAATAGGGGATGGATTGTTCTGCCAGAGTCTTTCTGCTGCTCTGAGCTGTCGCCTTTCGTCGTTAATGTCTGTGTTGAACCAGGATCTGGAGGGAGTGGTCTTGTTCTTTTTTGTTTTAAAGAGGCTAATTGGTCCAGAATGTTGATCATAGTGGAGTTGTAGTGAGAGGTGAGCTCTGTAGTGGATAGATCGCCAGAGGCGATGGGGAGGAGAGAGCTAATCCTTTCTTCCATAACATCTATGGGAATCTGCTTTAGATTTTTTGCCAAATTGGAGTGTTCCTGATTAGGGGGTTGGTGTGAGGTCACTTGATTGATGTGGAATAGGATGATGTGATGATCTGACCAGTCAACGGGCATGATGCGATCGATCGCGACTGTGTCGGGTTGGACAATGATGACATCAAGGATTGATCCGTTGTTGTGGGTTTCCTCTAAGCAGTGTTGGGTGAGGTTGTTGTTAAGAAGGAGTTCGTTCAGGTTATGGATCAGCAGGGTGTTTTCCTCATTCCAATGAAGGTTGAGGTCTCCTAGAATTAGGTTACTGGAGTACCGAAGTGCGCAGTTAGATATCAGATCAGATAGGTGTTCTCCAAATGAAGAGTTGTTGCCTGGCGGATGGTAGAGGAGATGACAGGATAGGATTTTGTTTTCCCTCGTCTTGATGTTAGCGGTGAGACATTCAATAGTGTTGCATTTTAGGGCTTTGGTTTCTGTCACGGAGATGGTGTTCTTGTGTATGATTGCTATACCACCACCGCAGTGGATTTTTCTGTCTTTGTTGATGATTGCAAAGCCTGGGGGCACGAGCATATCCAAGATTGGGGAGGAGAACTAGTTTAGCCAAGTTTCGGTGATGAACACGATGTCTATGTTGTGGGTCAGGATGGTTTCAGCTAGCTCTGTGGCATGTTTGATGGCTGATCTGCAGTTAATAAGCATGCAGTTGGTGTTGGTCTTTCTGTTTTGAGGGTTTCTTCGTTGTGGGAGCCCTCGGAATGGTCATGAGGCATGTTGGGGGTCTAGGAGAACTGGGTGGAGAGCGATTACTCATTAATGTATGATGGTTGACTATTTTTCTAAGCTCTAAATTGCTTAGGACTTGGTTTCATTAGTTATATGACTACTGTTTGAGCTTTACATGCTCAATGCTTGGCTTGGTCATCGCCGTTCCAGAGGGATTCAAAGCCTACTGTCAGGACAGGCCTACACAAAGAGGGGGGGGGCTGGCCATAATTGCCAGAGATTCATATCCTGTCAGAACGACTTCTATTCCATCCACCTCCTGTGAGGCCATGCAATTTGCTATTAACATTTCCCCCCTGTTTAATTTCAAGGGGATATTAATATATCGTCCTCCAGGATCAAAGACGACCTTCCTGTCCAACATAAACACCATGATGGAATCTGTAGCCACAGAAAGTAGCTTCACGGTGCTAGGTGACCTGAACTTTCACTTAGATCTAGGTCACCTTACCGACTCTGCCGCCCTCATCTCTGATCTAGGTACCCTAGGGCTAAAACAACTTGTTACATCTTCAACCCATCAAGCAGGCCATATTTTAGACCCCATCTTTTCTAACCTAGAAGGACTGCAAATCACCAATATTTTGCCTCTGCCTTGGACCGACCACTCTGCAATTTTTGCTAATATAGCCACCAAGAATCACTGTAAGAAAAATTCTCAACCTATACCGAAACAATCTTTTAAAGACTAGAAAAATATAAATCAAGAAGATTTGAAGCACATACTAGAACAAACCCATCCAGTGTTCGCTTCAGACCCTAATTTAGCACTCCAGCAATTATACGACTGGATGGGCCAGGCAACACACCAATCAGCCCCTTCTAAAGAACACTCTAGTAATAGAGCTAAACTCACCGCACCTTGGTACAATGATAAACTAAGGACACAAAAACAGATAAATCGTAGTAAGGAAAGAACTTGGAGAAAAGACTATGATACTAGTAGTAAATTTGTCTATAAGGAATCCTTAGCACTATACAAAATCATGATAGCGGAAGCAAAAAAAGAATACTACAGTGAGCAAATTGAGAAAGCTAAGAACTCCAGCAAACAACTATTCTCAATCACCAAAGCATTATTAGGCAATTCCCCAGACCTTACTCCCCCCCCGTCACAATTCTTGTGTGACTCTCTTGCCTCTTTTTTCTACACCAAAGTAGATGATATCTACCAGGCGTTCTCTTCCAAATCACCTCCGGGTTCAATCTCACCTACCACCCTCCCCCCGGTTAACACGTTCTCTTGCTTCCAACCAGTCACCCTGGACCAAGTAAAAAATACATTATTTACCATTAAATCAGGTTCACCCCTGGACCCCTGCCCTTTATCTGTACTCAGACCAGTAATGGATGCCATTCTACCGGCACTCACGCAGGTTTGCAATTTAATATTGCTGTCGGGCAATTATCCGGCCCCTCTCAAAAACACTTTACTAAAACCTCTGCTAAAAAAACCCTCACTGGACAAAAGTGAGTTAAAAAATTATCGACCAATTGCCAGTCTACCCTTCATGGCAAAGATGATTGAAAAAATCATGAATACCCAGATTTCCGAGTTTATTGAAAAACATCAGCTTCTCGACAACACGCAGTTTGGGTTCAGAAAACATCACGGAACAGAGACAGCCCTGATCAAAGCCGCTGACGACATCAGGGTCATCAGGGACCAGGGTGGCACTGCCATACTGGTTCTGCTAGATTTATCAGCGGCTTTCGACACGGTCGACCACAACACCTTGGTCGACCGTGTCCAAGGACTTGGCATCTGCCACACTGCCAAAAACCTAATAGAGTCCTTCCTAGCCAAAAGAACGCAGGCTGCTTACTCTGGGACCCTTTCAATCAGCTCAACTCTCTGCTCCCTGCGGAGTTCCTCAAGGCTCATCCCTGAGTCCGACACTTTTTAACATCTATGTGTCGGACCTTGCTAAGACCATCAAAGCACATGGGATGAGCCTAACCTCTTACGCCGACGACACCCAACTAGTGTTGGCGGTTAAAGGCGACGGAGAGCAAGTAGCTGAAAAATTTAAGAAAGGGCTCCTAGATATAGGAGACTGGATGGCTACAAACTGCCTAAAGCTAAACTCGGAAAAAACCGAGGTACTCCTCTTTGGTCCACTCTCTCCAGCTTGGTCCACCTTTTGGTGGCCAGAGACCTTCGGTACTCCTCCGACGCCCACCTCGAAGGTTAGGAACCTTGGTGTCATCTTTGATGATGGACTAAACTTCATGAACCACGCTAACAAAACAGTATCAACAGCACACATGAAGTTAAAAATGATCCGGAAAATACGCCCTTTTCTCCCTGACTCTGCCATTAAGACACTGGTTTCTGCCCTGGTTCTCTCATCCCTGGACTATTGCAATGGGCTATTCCTCAATGCTCAATCCAGAGTAATTGCAAAACTTCAAACAATACAAAATGCGGCAGCTCGTCTTCTTACCGGTAAAACAAAGTTTGAACCCATTTCCAAAGATATAAAAGATCTTCATTGGCTTACTGTACAAAAACGAATTCATTTCAAATCACTCTGCATAGTATTCAAAACAACTAATAATCAAGGACCTCATTTTCTAAGAGACCAACTACAATCTTACAAACCCACAAGAGTTTTAAGATCAGCTACTTTCAGCCAACTGGTCGTCCCTCGCACCAAAACAGTTAGCTGGGGTGACCGACGCTTTTTGGTGGCGGCCCCCAGACTCTGGAACACCTTGCCCCTTAACATCAGACAAAGTGTTACACTGCTTCAATTCCGCAAACTCTTGAAAACCTGGTTGTTCTCTCAGTAACCTCTTTTCTCTCCTCCTTCACATCTGTTCCATTAACTGGTTGTACCCCCTCGCATTTCCTTTGTCAATATTGGTTTTTAGCGCCAAGACGCCTACGGGTATATGCAGCGCTTTACAAATATTAAAAATAAATAAATAAATAAATGCTGGGTGATCCCAGAAGCACCTAAGACCTCCTTTGTGAGCTGCTCCTCCTCTTTTTAGGATATTAAAATATGTGCAGTGTATTGCACCTTTTTAGGAAAATCTTTAGTGCAAACTCTCATTGGATTTGTTATGTGTTTTATGTATATTATCTAGCTAAGCCATTTGAAGTGTTTTACGACTTCGAACACTACAAGACATCATCATCTGGTGGCGATTTAGCAGCCCCTGTGAAATTAATGTTGCTCTGTTTATTTCCCTAAAGAAGGTGCTTTTATTGTAGAAAGAGCCTCTTCATTAAACTTAACCTCTCTGAGCATGAGAATCGGCAAGGTCCCTGTTACTTTGTCTATATGCCAGCACTCAGTACTACTGTAGATCCTGCATTGCTTCTCTAAATTTCCTTATTTCTTTATTTTCCCATCAGAGTGTGACATAAGATTACAACATTCCAAAAATAAATACAACAATTTTTTTAACGCTTTTATTTTTGTATACTATTGAATCCCTTGCAGATCCAAAATTATATCAACTTAAGACTAGTTACAAAAGGAGTGTAATTTGTGAAAATGCCTTTTAGGAGAGATTTCTAGATGTGTCAGCTCCGTTAGTTTTGTTACGGGGAATGCTTATGTTTACATTGGACTTTGTCCTCTGTTTTTGAATTTGAATACGGGGGTTATCTTATGTCAACCTTTTCCCGGGTTTGCAGGAAGAGCTAGATCTTAGCGGCTATCTTCAGAGTACTGTATTCCAAATCCATTCTCAGTTTGCACCAAGCAATCCTTTGACTATCTTCAAATTCAGGCACTGCGTGTATACAAAACTCTGTGTGAATCAATACTAAAGTAGGTGCAGCTTGCATACATGAGCTGGGATTTCTGAACAAAATGCTAAAATCTTGGGGAGAGCATTAGTTTGATGTGTATCTTTCTACAGATGTACAAAATCTACCCCCAAATTTTACCCAAATAACAAAAGCATTAGAAATAAGATACTAGAAACCGTGAGTCTATACAACGTAGGACAGTGTTTGGTATAGTTGAAAAATTGCTGTAAAGCATATAGTAGAAATATAGACTGAGCTATTGCTAGGACCATATGCTTGTTGCAGTTATAATAAGAAATGTCAGCACCCTTTCCTGGGCATGGTAAATAAGTGAAACTATTCCCAATAAGGCCTGCTAAAGGCTGTTAAACAAGAGTTTACTTGTCTGGCATCCTGTTCCTGTATTAGTCACCTGTATGGTGAAGATTCTGCCCCTGATAAGGGTCGTCTAATGAAAAGAAAAAAGTTTATTCTTTTACCTCAAGTTACATCCTCAATTATCTCAAACAACACGGGTTCCAGAATGTCCCTTTGTTTGATGTCTGCTTGGGCGGTAATACCTCTTGTGACCTATTTTCCTAGGTGGCCCTTTAAAGCAGTCTCTCCATCCCTCTGCTGAGGAATGTCAGCCTATGTCTTGGTTTCTATAAGACTCTGGATAATGGCCTTATACCCTGGACGACAACCTAGTGGTTAGCCTAATGGATCACTGTGCTTGGAGCACTGATTGGAGCAACGCTTGTCCATAGGGGTCTGCAAAAACAATATTACCATAAGAAATGCCTTCTAGAGTTTACATTGCTTAAATCTGTGTTGCAAACAACAAAGAAAAATACTTTAGCTTTATTCCAATCTTGAATATATCTTGGCATTAATTACTGTCGATGAGCAATCTTGTTATGTAGAACTCAGCCATGCGAAGCACCTATGTATGCAAGCGTTGTTCAATTGTTAATTCTTTACATATATTTGATTTTAATATATCGCCTAATGTTTTCATTTCAACTTTCTTTTAGATAATACAATGGAGATGAAGCAGCCTAGGCAGCGAAAGGACAACCGGCGTCCAGACATGGAAATTTACAAACCTGGACTCTCCCGCCTGAGAAACAAACAAAACCTGATTAAACCGGAAACCTCCAGAAGCGAGGGGAATTGTTCAGAGGAATCGAGGAATGAGGGTGGCTTTGGCCAGACTGCAGAGAACGAGTCTCCTCAGCAGAACGGCCTCCAGCATGAAAGTGGAGAGACAGAGGGATTATATGGATCATCATGTCAGGAAGATTCGTCCAACCCGAGTGACCCATACTCTAAATTTGGCAAAAGAGCGAAGAAGCCTGATCAGCAGATCTATCAGCCCAGCAGGCGAATGCAGGTGAATGAGCCCTCAATGGAGTTTGCTGATGAGGAACTTGCCAAGAACACAGACGAGCTGAGAATAACACAGGAGTCAAAGTCCGAGACAAAGCGCGTTGGAGGCTGCAAAAATGCACCTACTCCGCTATGTGAAAGTATTCAGCCTCCACTGGTTGAAAAGGCAAAAAAATGTGGAAAGGGCAGTGATGACATGAGGCCTGGAAAACCAACACTGGATGAGAAAGAGAGTGGGCCTACGAAGCGTTACTCCCACTCAGACAAGCGCCGGACCCGGCACAGATTTTGCAGCACCAGCTCTGCTGGTAGCAGCAACAGCAGTGGAGAGGGAGTAGTACAACCTGATGGTAGCAAAAGACGTCAAGACCGAGGGAAAGTGAGCCGAGAGAGGCCCCGTCCAAAAAAGCAGGTGTCTACCTCCTCTACTGACTCATTGGATGATGACCGATTGCACTTAGCTGAATCACCTGGGAAAGAGACGCATGAGTCTGACTGGGGCTTGGGCCGGAGAGCAGATAGTGAGAGGAGAACTGCTGGCAAAGAGAACCGGGGCAGTCACCAAAGCTTCTTCCAAGGCAGGACCTCCAGCACCCACCTTCCTGCGAGCCGTGGTTCTCGAGAGGACAAGGGAAGGAAGAAGGAACCAAAGATTCTCCAGCGATCAGATCCTGCGAGCAAAAGGACTGAAGGGAAAGATCTTAATGGAAATGCCCCAGGGAGAGGCCGAGGAATCCTTGTCCTCCCCGCTAACACTAACTTGGCTAATAGAGGCTCTCCTGAATCTAGCAATTCTGAGCTGAAGCTTTTGTTTGGTATGAGTGGTAACAGCAAGGGTATTAGAGGGAGAGGTCGCGCTAGTGGCAATCGCCGCCTTTGGGACCCAAACAACCCAGAGCAAAAGCCTGCACTGAAGAAACAAACCTCGCAGTTGCACTTTTTAGACACCGATGATGAGGCCCCTCCCTCTTCACAGGGAGATTCACTCTCCGCTTATGCGCGTCCTGCTCAAGCTCCTTACTATAAGTTTCAGAATTCTGACAACCCCTACTATTATCCCAGGCCTGGTATCCCAGGCTCTCAGTATCCATATGCCGGCTACTCGTTGCCATACTCTGTGGACCCCCATACTGGTGTGTATCCCAGTTCATATTATCCAGGTTACACAGCTCCTTCTGAGCATTTCCTGCCTGTTCCCTTTGCTGGCAGCCATTTGAGCCCTGAGGAGATGGAACAGCAGGTTCGGACCCTTCAGCAGCAAGAGTTACGGCAACTACTGCGTGTGGCGGACAACCAGGAGGTACAGCTCAGCAACCTGCTATCTAGGGATCGTATCAGCCCAGAGGGTTTGGAAAAGATGACTGCGCTCAGGTAGGAAGCAAAGAATCAAAGTACTGATTAGCAAGATATTGTATTATTGTTTTCAGCAGTAGCGATAACAAATACATACATTGACAATAAAACAAAGCAATAGGAAGTCAATAAAAAAAATCCGAAAAGAAGATAAATAAAAGTAAACAGTGAAAAAGGTTGAAAATAACCTACTGTCGGAGGGTATATATAAAAAATATTAAAAACCTGAATCATAACAGCAAGAAGATAAACTAAAATACTGTTTGTAAGAAAGTGGCTCTGTATATACTGCACCAAAGTAAGGTTCAGTGTGCAGAGTCTACAGTCCCCAGAGGTTTGGCAGAGGTAAAAGTTAGATATAACCTTACTCTCTAAAGTGGTAGCTTGGTCGAGCAGTAAGGCAGTATCAGAGGACAGTGTAAAGCATTTGTTGTACACACTCAGTCATCAAATGGTCTCACACACTCAAGAACTGAACTCCAGGCCAATTGTTTTGTATATAAAAGTACATAGTTGTTTTATTTTAGAACCACAGGTAGGTATCAAAATACTTTCACAGAATGAGATGCTTTAGTTAAATACTTTCAATAAGCAATAGTTACAGCCGGGTGCAGAGAGAGTTGGCCCAATGTTAGACTATGGTGGGTGGGGGGCCTTTGGTTGGTGGCTGCTAGCAGGCAGGCCACGCGACTATGGGAGCTGAGCTCCTGGTCACTTACACAGGGCAAGTGGGGAAGTAGGATAGGACAGATGCTGCACTTCCAGGGGCACTCGGGCGGCTAGGTGCTTTTGAGCCGTCGGGTGCTCAATGTATTTCAATGGGAAAGCTTCAAGATGAACAAAGGCTCCAAGCTCTGGGACGGAGAGTCTTCAGGTGCGACCACCACTTCGAGAGGTAAGTTGGGAAGCTGTAGGTTAGGTAGGCACCCAGGAGCTGGGCACAGGGGGCCCCAGGCCGCCGGGTGCAGGGGTGTTTTTTGGCATCGGGAAATCTTACCCTCTGCTGGTCGAGGTTGGGGGGTCCCCGGAGTTGAGGCTGCAGGCGTCCTCAGGAGCGTCGAGGAGGGTCCTTGGGTGCTGGATTCATGGTCACAGTCGCCGGGGGGACATCCTCGTGGTCTTTGTTCACTCAGACACAGGCCAGGCTCGGCGGGTGCAGAGTGTGCTGGATTCGCGGTTCCTGGCTTGGCACCAGGAGTTGTTGCTTGTTTTGAGCAGAACCACTGCTCGTGGGAGTCCCTTTCTTTTAGAGGAGCAAGGCAGTTGGGTCCTCCGGCGTTTTAGAGGTTGCTGACCACTGGAGACGCCGGGGTTTAGCAGGAGCAGGTTCGAGGGTCGACAGGCCTGTAGGGCTGGGGCCAAGTCAGTGGGTGTCATCCTCTTTTAGCACCTGCACGGCAGGTCTTCTTTCTTCTTGTTCTTCTTCTTGTTTCGGAATCGGGATCTGAGGAAGGAAGGTTCAGGGTGCCCCTAAATACAAAATGTAGGGGCGTTACAGGTAGGTAAAGGTCAAGGACCAATGGGTCCCTTCCCTGGGGTGGGTACACCCCCTACCCTGCCACTTTCCAGTGGGAGGGGGGCAGGAGCATAGTCCTGATTGGGTAGGGCTCCCCATCCTCAAGATGGCGAGAGCCCGGAGTTGTGCTTCACCTCGCCTCCTCCACCTGTGGGGTGGGGTTGGCAGAGGCTGGCACACCCCCTTTACTCACTTGGGTTTTCCCGCCGATCTTCCCGCCAGAGTGGGGGTCAGAACCGGTGGAGGCCAATTGCTGAGTACAGGTATACCTATAAATAAGATTAATTTCAAAGTGCATGTATTGTACAGTTGTATACTATGCATTAGTCATATATGTAAACATACTTCCAACCAAATTAGAGGAATCAAATAATCAGAAAAAGCAAAAGGTGTGTAAGAAAAAATAAATTTATATCAATTAATGGAAATTAGGGTACCTAGAATTAAGACAGTTATACAAAATCTGGAAGGAAATAATACATTCAATGGTTCCTTCACTGAACAATATATCAAACACTTTTTCTTGACAATACAAAAAAGTTATCTAGAAAACAGTGTGACAGTCGACGTTTCGGTCTTTGTATTTCAATTCATAAGACCATCTTCAGGACTAGTGGATTAAAAGTTGACCCCTGGGAGTTTATTCATTATCCAAGCATTATCGATATTTCTACTTTCAAATTCAAAAGCCGATAGAGAGTAGATAGTCTTGGTATAGTGACTCTCGTTTTAGTGGATGAGAGAAACGCTTGTCTTTAAATTCTATTTTTGTGATTCATCTATCAATTAGACCGTCAGAGCAGCGTACTTGTTCCTTTAAGGCTTATTTATAATAGAGCTCTTTGACTTCATTTTTGCAAACGAGACCGC
Source organism: Triturus cristatus (assembly GCF_964204655.1). Lineage (NCBI taxonomy): Eukaryota > Metazoa > Chordata > Amphibia > Caudata > Salamandridae > Triturus > Triturus cristatus. The sequence continues at coordinate 840,400,091 of NC_140584.1, read as the reverse complement.
CGAACAATCACCAGTACTTTCTGAGGGAAGACACGATCGCCGCAAGACTGTTTGTTTGTTATCTTGAAGGTTGACAACGATTAATATGCTATAAGCTCTAATTCAAATAAGTACTCTCTAAGGGAAGACACAAACACCGCAAGGATCTTTGCTCGTCATCTCGCGTTTGGACAACCATTAAGGTGCCACAAGCTCTATTTCAAATAAGCCTTAAAGGAACAAGTACGCTGCTCTGGTGGTCTAATTGATAGATGAATCACAAAAATAGAATTTAAAGACAAGCGTTTCTCTCATCCACTAAAACGAGAGTCACTATACCAAGACTATCTACTCTCTATCGGCTTTTGAATTTGAAAGTAGAAATATCGATAATGCTTGGATAATGAATAAACTCCCAGGGGTCAACTTTTAATCCACTAGTCCTGAAGATGGTCTTATGAATTGAAATACAAAGACCGAAACTTCGACTGTCACACTGTTTTCTAGATAACTTTTTTGTATAGTCAAGAAAAAGTGTTTGATATATTGTTCAGTGAAGGAACCATTGAATGTATTATTTCCTTCCAGATTTTGTATAACTGTCTTAATTCTAGGTACCCTAATTACCATTCATTGATATAAATTTATTTTTTCTTACACACCTTTTGCTTTTTCTGATTATTTGATTCCTCTAATTTGGTTGGAAGTATGTATACATATATGACTAATGCATAGTATACAGCTGTACAATACATGCACTTTGAAATTAATCTTATTTATAGGTATACCTTTATCCTATATAAAAATCATATAACTCAGTCTCTCATTGAAATCCCTTGAAGGCACACTTTACCAATACATCTGTATTTACCCAAGCCCTCAAGGGTATATTGGGTTGTCCACTGTTTATACCAGTTGCTGAGTACAGCAAGTGGCCTGGAGAAGTTCACAAAGGCGGCATGCCTTTGAAGCTTCGCCTGCCCATCCTGGGGGAGGAGGCCTAGCATCTCGCCCAGGATGTGCATTGTTGCAGTCCCATGAGAGCGGAGGGCTCTCTACCCAGGGGTCCAGCAACATGTCTGCTGGGTGGCAGCCTATGCAGCCTCTCAGTCGAAACATAGGTTGTTGGTTAGTTTCAGGGGGCAACTCTAAGTTTCCCTCTTTCGTGCATTTTAAATTAAATCCCACACTGGCATCAGTGTGGGTTTAATGTGCTGAGAAGTTTGATATCAAACTTCTCAGTCTTCAGTGTAGCCATCATGGTGCTGTGGAGTTCGTGTTGACGATTTCCCAGCACCATATACTCTTAATGGCAGCACTGCACTTACAGTGCCCAGGAATGGACCTGGGTACTGTAGGCGTACAGGGCTTCTGCACCTGTACCCACACCACTGGCATAGGGCACCCAGCTAGAGGGGTGACTGAGGTATGCCAGGCCAGTGTGTTTGTGGGCATGGCACACAGGGGTGTGTTCCATGTCGACTGTTTTGTTCTGCACCAACACACTCAGCCTGCAAGGGCAGTGTGTGTGTGTCAGGGCACAGGGCCTCTAAGGGTGGCACAATAAGTGCTACAGCCCTTAGTGGCCTTCTCTGGTCACAGGGCCTTGGGTACCTAGGGTACCATTTACCATGGTCTGACATGTGGCCAGAGATGCCAATTGGGTTTAGGCTTCAATGCAGTTTTAGGGAAGGAACACAGGCCCTGGGCACCTGATTGGCAGGAGCCCAGGGTTCTCAGTCAAAGTACATCAGCAAAAAGTGGGGGCATACCGTGCTAGAAAGATGGCACTTTCTCACACTGTTAACACGCACCTGACATATCAGGGGTTGCCACAGCCCCAGACCTATTTTTTAGTCTCTTCATCAAGATCCAGGCATCCCATAGATAAAGGGCTCCCACTTCATAGATCAGTGAGACATCTGTTCTGACAAAGTGCAAGTGCATTATTGCAGGTAGTGATTGAAAATAGTTTTGAAAGGAACAACAGCTACTTACGACGCAGATATCTAGATTTAGTTCAAAGTAATAGGAAATGTAACAGAGTCCCTCCAACCCCCCCCAAAAAAACAACTCTGAGTTCACTAAGAGATGCATTTGCTGAAAATGTAGACATGTATACTCTAGTAGTTGGAAGAACCCCCAAACAAAATTTGAGGTATTACATGTAGCGTGCCTCTGAAACAGTACACATTGAGGCACGGCTGTATCTCAAGCCTTCGCATACATTTAATTGACAGATGGCTGGCAGTCATGCACGACATAACATGGTGGACAAAATCATCCCGAACACCATTGGTGGGTGGACCACTTACTTTATTGGGTTTAAAACTCACTTGGGCTTTAAAAAAGAAACACGAAATGGCAATGCCAGTAGGTCTAGTTTTATTGTGCTGCACCCTGCAACCTCACAGTCACCACTCTGGCTCACACAGGCACACTGCTCCCCCCTGTACTGACACGAGCTCACCTCTCATGAGCTCAGAGGTGCTCACCTCTCATTCTGTACTGACTAAGGCGCTCAACTCAAGGCAAGAATATCCTCCTGCTTGAGTTGCATTCTATGCAAATGCACATTAGATAACCTTGCCCTCAAACTATACCATACCTCATTTAGTTGGCACTTCTATTGATGCGCAAATGCACACTGCTCACTATAGAAACAAGCACACCTCTCACCTTGCATTTACCCGTACACCCTTCTCATCCTGCACTCACATGGTCCCACCTCTCCCGCTGTAGGCGCAATGGCTCGCCTCTCTCGCTGCAGGTGCACTGGCTCACCTCCCTCGCTGCAGGTGCACTGGCTCACCTCCCTCGCTGCAGGTGCACGGGCTCACCCCTCTCGCTGCAGGTGCACGGGCTCACCCCTCTCGCTGCAGGTGCACGGACTCATCCCTCTTGCAGGTGCACGGGCTCACCCCTCTCGCTGCAGGGGCTCACCCCTCTCGCTGCAGGTGCAGGGGCTCACCCCTCTCGCTGCAGGGGCTCACCCCTCTCGCTGCAGGCGCAGGGGCTCACCCCTCTCGCTGCAGGCGCACGGGCTCACCCCTCTCGCTGCAGGCGCACTGGCTCACCCCTCTCGCTGCAGGCGCACTGGCTCACCCCTCTCGCTGCAGGCGCACGGGCTCACCCCTCTCGCGGCAGGCGCACGGGCTCACCCCTCCCTCACTGCAGGCGCACGGGCTCCCCTCCCTCACTGCAGGCGCACGGGCTCCCCTCCCTCACTGCAGGCGCACGGGCTCCCCTCCCTCGCTGCAGGCGCACGGGCTCCCCTCCCTCACTGCAGGCGCACGGGCTCCCCTCCCTCGCTGCAGGCGCACAGGCTCCCCTCCCTCGCTGCAGGCGCACGGGCTCCCCTCCCTCGCTGCAGGCGCACGTGCTCCCCTCCCTCGCTGCAGGCGCACGTGCTCCCCTCCCTCGCTGCAGGCGCACGTGCTCCCCTCCCTCGCTGCAGGCGCACGTGCTCCCCTCCCTCGCTGCAGGCGCACGGGCTCCCCTCCCTCGCTGCAGGCGCACGGGCTCCCCTCCCTCGCTGCAGGCGCACGGGCTCCCCTCCCTCGCTGCAGGCGCACGGGCTCCCCTCTCTCGCTGCAGGCGCACGGGCTCCCCTCTCTCGCTGCAGGCGCACAGACTCCCCTCTCGCTGCAGGCGCACGGGTTCCCCTCTTGCGTTGCTGGTGCATGGGTTCCCCTCACGCTGCCGGCGCACAAGCTCACCTCTCTCGCTGCCGGCACACAGGCTCACTTCTCTCCCTGCAGGCGCACAAGCTCACCCCTCACCCTGCACAGTTCTCTCACCCAGGCACACTGCTCTCCATGCACTCACCCAGGCACACTGGACCCCCTAATAAACCTATCAGGGTACCAACGGGATGTTTTATCTTCACTTACACCCTCCACTTGGCCCACACACCCACATGCACAAATGTGGCAACTCCTAAAAGATCTCCACCAGAGCGCCCTCCAGTAGGGCCCGTGAGGGACTGCAGCGCCACCCCGACGAGGAGCAGTGCCCAATGATGATGCTTTACACTCGCAAGGGTCTGTGAGGGCACAACACACACGGGAGTACCACTCCCCATTCTTGCATACTCATTCCTAATCTTGGAGACACCTGTTCTGACTCGCAACCGACCTGGGTTGCTGAGCGCTCTTTTCTTTTCTCTCTAGGAACTGGTACCATTTATAGTGTTTTGCATTGTCTTTAGCGTGAGAAGTTGGCCTGATATATGCTGTCCACTATTTATAGTGGGCACCTTGTATCAGTCCAAACAACCCCTTATTTGTTTTAGGTTAAAGACCAGCTTTATTGAAAGCTATCCTAGTGATAGCTATGGAGAGCTGCCGTCAGGCTAAGTCTTGAAGGAATGTAAAGCAGCTTGTTTTACCAGTCTATAATCTCTTGAGTCACTAAATGAAAGATATCCACACCAGGTATATATATAAAACATATGTATTTATTACTAAACACACCCTCCTAGTCTCTTTATGAGACTAGAGGTCAAAATGCATAAGTTACACTTCAATAATCACAGTAAAATAGCACAAATACACGTCCGGCCCTAGGGGCGAGCCAAACCATATACTAAAATAGTGGTATAAGAACCACGACTTAACTAGACACAAGGCCAATAGCCTGTAGAATCGCTGGGACCCCAAGGAACCACCCAAGGTAGTGACACAGGGGACCCACGGGGGCCGTGTGCAGTGTGTGAACACAGCCGCGAGCTCTTGTTCGCTTCTACGGGGAAAGTCGCGGTTAGATTTTTAAAGATTAGGGACACTTAGAAATGAGTCAGGACCAAACCCTTTTGGACTTAGGAAGTTCTAGGGCTAGCACCAACGGGAGCACCGGAGTACTCGTGTTACCTCACCCAGGGAAGCTGGGTGCATAGGTGTCTTTTGGTGTCGGGTCGCATCGTCGATTTCAATGGGAGCTGGCGAAAAAGTGCTGCTGCCGTGCAGATATGAAATGTCCGAAGAGATCCAAGCCTGGATCGAAGATGAGAAGATCCTGAAAGCAGAGGGGACAGAGTCTGGGTCACTTGCCAGTGACCAGGAAGACGATGAGCAGATGCCCACCGATGTCTGGTGATTTCATGTGAAGGAGGTGAAGCTTGACTCTCCAGCCACGAGGACCAGGAGGTGTCGAGGACAACCAGGAGCTGGATTCGAGCTGTCCCACGAAGGATGTCGAGTGCTGCAGCGTCGGTGCCCGGATTGGACATATCAAGCCTTGGCAACAGCAACCCACGCAGAAATGAGAAAGATGCTTCGGTGCAGACCAGCAAGGTCTGTGGGACTCACCACTTGAATGGGAGTCAGAGCACGTCTGGAGCAACCAGGAAAGCCCAAGGAAATGCAAAGTTACCCCCTCAGGGACCCACCAGTCAATGGACCAGGGATCGCGAAGGGACCTTGAGACGAAACACAAAATGGCGACCCACGGGTCACTCGGAATGACCAGGCCGACAATCTTCGGTGGATTCAGTGCTCGTGGTGGGGGCTACAAGTCAGTCCAAGCACGACTTCAAGAGACGTCGAGAAGTCAATGCACATGCAGGAATGCACGGTGACCAGGAGTTCCGGTTCCACGCTACTCACGAGGGCTGCGGGTCTCAGCTTTGCTGGGGACTCGGGTCGGCCTCTGGGATGTCTGGAAATCCTCTCCCTGGGCTTCAAATACTTCGGAATCCGGCGGGAGCTTTGATGATGCAGACCGGCAAATTGCTTCGTTGGTGCCTGCCAAGCAGGGGAGTCACTCCTTGACCCCAAGGGAGATTTCTTCAGTCCTCTGGTCTTGAGCAGAGCGTCGAAGGTCCAGGATTCAGCTTCAGAGTTTCGTCCAGGGTAATCTACAGTCCTAAGGACAGGGGTCCCATACTTATGCTAAGGTAGGGGGTTGGACAGACTCTGGGGAGGGTTTGGAAAGAGGGGTGGCTACACCCATTTCCTTTGTCCAGTTTCACGCCAGAGCAGGGGCTGGAAGCCCCTGAACCGGTTTGAGCTGGACTATGCACAGGGACACCAAATGTGCCCCCAGTGCAGGACTTCAAAAGCCCCAATACACATAAGCCTGTCTGGAAGGTGGTTACACCTCCCTGTGACAGGAAACCTATTGTCCAGGCCTCCCCTGCCGGTGTTTCGGTCAGCAGCAGGAGGCCAGACCCATGTCTGTGGCTGCAGCATCCATTTTGTTTTGCCAGGGCTCTATTAAGTTTCTACCGGGTATACCAGTGCTGTCATGTCTTTCCCTCTAGAAGGGAGGGATCATATTCCCACATCAGTTACTGGTATGGGGGTATGATTCCAAGGTGTTTGACACCAAACACGACATGTTTCCGTGCAACCAGCCCAAAGTTAGCATTTACCGTTTGGTTATAATGCACTTAAGAGTATATAGTCAGGCTGCACTACCAACAGCATCAGAGAAGGGTCTCCGAACGCTGCAGAGGGGCTCTGCTCATGCAGGGGCACCCTCTCACATAGGAACCAAGCACTCTGCCATCAGGATTGATAAGGCCTGCCATAGGAGTGACTTATAGGTTTATGTGTGGGTATATGGTGAGATATAGTGAACCTATATCTCAGTAAGGGGTGCATGCACCTCCTTACCCAGGCTGCAGTAGCAGACCTGTGGTGTCATTTTGGGTGGCTTTCTAGGGGTGGCATAATACATGCTTCAGCCCCTGGTAAGCCTCTGGGGTACCTATGCCCTGGGTACATAGTATACCATATACTAGGGGCTTACGAGGGCACCTCAGATCCAGTCTGTAATGTACTTAAAGTACATGGAATCGTTTTGGAGAGGAAGCAGCTAGGCTGGGGCCCTGATTAGCAGGGTCCCAGCCAGACTAAAGTCTAAAAACAGTGAAACACCAGGAAAAAGGTGGGGTAAACATGTGAAGCAGATCCTACTCTCCTACATTTAGGAGCATTGGTACAGGACCTATTTCTAACAGCTCCTTGTCCCCCCCCTCCCCCCCCCACTCTTGAATTATGGTTATAGTAGAGCAAACAGAGCCATAGGAGTAGCTATGATGTATTCCACAAATACTTCCACTTGTTAATGGTGTGTAGTTTTGTGGAGGAACAACAGCCAGTAACTTCCGCTGTCAGCAGCATGAAGGGCTAACAGATCGGTTGCTTTCTCCACAGATAGGACAGACAGGTGATAACATCCTGATGGGCTCTATGCTGGAGTTAGATCATGGGAGAAACAATTGCTGCGGATAGGCATGTACTTAGGAGTCGCAGTGGGCAGACGAGTGGGGCCGTAGAAATGTTGAGCGATTGAGCACCTATCAATCCTTCGCAGAGCACCCACAGTCAAGTGTGTACCTCTCTCCAGCATGTCAGTGCTGGTGACTGGGGTACTACAGAGCCTATGAGGCCCCTTTATGTGTGGACACCTGAGGCTTTCCCTTGTCAGCCATCAGAAGGTTGCAGGAGAAGCTGATCGTGGTGATCGGCTCCCAGGCAACAAAGTGACATAAGACTATGCACTTGTTAAGCGGGGAATGGAGGAAGCAGACTAAAGGAGAGCCTATCCGCTTAATACAAGGAGGAGCGCACCTCCCAGCCGTCTTTCCAGCACATTTCACCAGCTAGTGACATTAGACAGCTTCCATAATTTTCGCCGAGGCGCGAGATGGACTTTCAGCGAAACACTCAAAATACTAAACCCCATAAGCTATGTACCCCTCATCTCTGCTCAATGTGTTGTCAGTGTGGCAACATTTTGGGTAAGGGAAAAAGACTTGGTTCATTACATTTCAGCTCTTTCGCGCTACCACATCATTGGGTTTCAATGCAACGGTCATGGTAAGTTAGGGAATACCTTTCGGGATCCATAGGATTGCAAAAGCGTTCTTTTTCAGACCACGCACAATTAAATACTCTAATCAAGGTAATCAATATGTGGCTGGGACAAAAGCCTGTCTCTCTAATGCTTCTTACAGCTTTTTTAAACTGTGTTGACCACATGAGGTATCGCAACACCTGTGCTGTCAAACTATACATAAGCACTGGCAAAGCCAGTAGGTCTCTCCTATGCAAGTGCAATTTACTCTGCCAATATGCTTTAGCAATGTTTTACACCAGAGTGGCTGTTCCTCAGCATGGCTAAATGTTAGTGTGGCAAAGGAGATGTCGTGGAGAAGAGTGTCATAAAGTGGAGTAGAGTAGAGTGGAGTTTTATGGAGTGGTGTAGAGTTGAGTGGCTTGGAGAGGAGTGAAGTGGGGTGTCATGGAGTAGCTAAGAGTGCTATGGAGTGTTGTGGAGGGAGACAAACAGTGATACTTCAGTACAGCCTGGGGCAGCATGCGGCCCTCCTGACCTTTCCATTCGGCACCCTCCTCAACAGCAACACTGGCCTGCTTTTTACTCAACTCTGCACTAACATCCAGGAGATGTTCAGTAAACACGCTAGCATTTTTTTTAAAGGGTAATTAAAGTTAAAGAAAAAGGAAGTAACTAGGGTGTCACGTATGGCTTAACTTCAGGAACACTTTGATTTTTAAAGATATCTTGCAGCAAAAGTGTAAAAATACGATGAATTCTCTTCAAAATTCAAAAAATTTATTTCATTAACATGCAGAACCATTTCACCTTCGTACATCAGATTATATTAGTGCATTGAGAAGTATTTTTTTTTTAAGTGTTAGTTTTCAAACATGAATCTATAAACATTCATTCTTACACCTCTCCCACCACCCTGTCAACAATGCCAATAGTGAACCAATAGGTAAGTCAGTTGCTTTGTGCACTCTTTGGGTGGCCGGGGTTTCTATTATACATGAGCAACATTATAGTTTATTAAATCAAACACAGGAGAAGGTTTTGTACAGCACAAATATTGAAGTCCTGTATTTTGATCTCTTCTTATAGTTGATAATGAAGAAAAAGGAGAGTAAGTAAAGGAAAACAATTTCCTAGGCTCAAACAATTTAGCCGTGATTAATCCCAGGTTTTCTGGATTTGCACTGTGCATTTAAGCCTCTAAATGTATATGCTTCGCTTCCTGTACACCCACCTTACCTCCCCTCCACCAAACCCCCGCCCGCCATACTGGATGGCATTAATAGCCAAACTCTGTCCCATCACTGGCCAAATCCTTTGGCCCTTTGGGAAATATTTGTGAGTACCCATGGAGTAGAGTGTCGTACATTGTAAGGGCTGTAGAGTTGAGTGGTGTAGAGTGGAGTACAGTCTGAGTTGAATAGTGTGTCATAGAGTGGAGTGTCGTGGAGTGGTATAGAGCAGAGTGGCGTTGCAAAGATGATGTTGTATACAGCGGAGTAGAGGGTTGCAGAGTTAGTTGCATAGAGCAGAGTAGTTTGCCATGGTGTTACTCACCTTTATATCGGTTCTCGCTCTGCCCGTTGGAGACTGTTCGGTGCTCTGTTTTTCTGCAAATATCATATTGCGACTTCTGGGACGATGTTATATACAAACATCCCCGTCGTCTAGAGCTCATATGGTTCCATTGATTGTGGACTACAAGTTATTGAATTTTGGCGGTTACATTGTTGACGCTGTCCTTGCGCCCTATTAGTCAACTGAATGCTACATTGCCTTTTAATATATTCCACTTAAGGATTGAAAAATTAACGAGGATTTGACCTGACTTTTTTGGCGCTTTCTTATTTTATTAAATGACAATTTGCTCCCAACTATATTCAACTCAAGAACTAGAAGAAATTCATGAGGACTCGTCCCTCTATATCTGACGATACGATTCTAGTGCCCTGAAGAAGTCCTGTCTCAGGACGAAACGCGTCGGCTGGTCTGTTTTGTAAAGTCATACAAACTGTTTGCTCATGTCTTTTGAAATTATTATATAATTTGAATAATAAAATGTTTATAAGGTATGACCTTTGAAGAAAATTCATCAATGACAAAGGACTCCCTTGTCTGCCAATTGTCTGTGGTGCACCTCTTGTTTTATGTAAATACACTTGGATTCCTAAGGGAATAGGCATTTCAACAGTGGGTGCCACTGAGTGTCCACACGTTTCTCCCTCACATACAGGGTCATTACAGATAGAGTGATAGAAGGTTAGGTGCTGGTCAAGTGAAGGTTCCACTGTTAGTTCTTCTTTCTCACAGCGGAGTAGAGTGTTGCAGAGTTAGTTGCATAGAGCAGAGTAGTTTGCCATGGTGTGACATGGCGTGTCAGAATGGGTTGGCATAGAGTGGAATGGAGTGGAGTGCAGTAGTGTCATAGAATAGAGTGAAGTAAAGTGGCATAGAGTGAGTTGCATAGAACATAGAGTTGAGTAGTGTTGTGGAGTGGCAAGTGGAGCAGAGTTTAATTGAGTAGAGCATCATAGAGTGGAGTATAGTGGAGTGTTGTAGAGTGGAGTATAGAAGAATGGAGTAGCGTGGCCTAGAGTGAAGGGGTGTAAAGTGCAGTGGTATAGAGTAGAGTGTCGTAGAGTGTAGTGGTGCAGAGTGCACTGGCAGAGACTGCAGTGTTACAGAGTATACTGTCGTAGAATGCAGTTGTGTAGAGTGTTGTGGAGTGCAGTTGCGTAGCGAGCAGTGGCATAGAGATAAGTGATTCTGAGTAGACTAGAGTGGAGTGACAGAGTACAATGGCGTAGAGTGCAGTGGCATAGAGTGCAGTGTAGATTGACGTAGAGTGCATTTATTTTGAGTAAAGTGGTGTAGAGTGCATTGGCATTAAGTGCAGAGGTGCAGAGTAGAGTGGCGCAGAGTGCAGTAGATTGAGTAGAGTGCAGTGTTGCAGAGTAGATTAGAGTGGCGTAGACGGGATTGGCATAGAGTGCACTGGCGTACAGTGGAGTGATGCTGAGTAGAGTGAAGTGGCAAGATTGCAGTGGTGCATAGTAGAGTAGTGTGGGGTGGGGTGGGGTAGAATGCATTGCACGTGGAGTAGTGTAGAATAAAGAGGCTTGGAGTGGTGCAGGTAAGAGTGCAATGATGCAGTCTGGAGTGGAGTGGTGTGTGGAGTGTTGTAAAGCTCAGTGGCATTGAGTAGTGCAGAGTAGAGAGGAGTGGGTTAACGTGGCGTATGCATGATTTGTAGCGTATTGCCATTAAAGACAAACATCTTCAATTGAAATGGCAATTACATTTGCACTCACGTAGACTTTTATGGATAAGTATACAACGCACATGCAATAATATGTTGACTAGTCATCACCGAATGTATTGACTTGGTTGCCAGCACAGTTCATTTACAGACATTTACGTTTAGTTATGTGCTAGAAAAAAAAAATCGTCCAGCTTTCCTCAAGCAGGCTCCCAGTAGCCAACATGATTGTCACATAAAACCTCCCACTTTGAAGTCGGAGAAAGAAATATAAACGCCAAGCTCCCTGGGAGACACAGCCTGACATTTAACCTCCATCTTTGAATGCACAGCAGATGTGACAAGGTAAGAACAAGATTTAAAGGCTTGTGTACAGAAAGCGAGTTTTAGAAGAATATAGTAAACAAGGTTTGGGTAACAGGAGGGACAAACTAGAGCTGGACAGCCTATAGCAAATAAAGCCATCAAATAGAAAGCCAGAAAATGTGTGTTACAAACCACAAAGCCAATGATGAGCAACAGGCAGAATGTATTCCTAGGTCAACTTTCTGAATGTCCCCAAGATGTTGTTAGTAAACCAGACAGCTAGTAGGCTGTGACCTAATAAAAATTATGCCTTTGAGTCTGTAAAGGTCTGTGTTGAAAAAGTATGACGCTGAAGTGCGCCTTCAATTTGATCTGTGGAAAATATGATTTAATAAAATGCACTAAACTGGGCAGATAAAAACGTTATATGGATCACTACTAGAAAAAATACTAAAAACAAACATACTCGGCCTGACCATCATCCATTTGATTATATGCAGTGCTCTCTGAAACATTTTTTACCAAAATACACCAAATTGAAATAGAACCATACAAAATCTGGTTTGAAGTTACATTTTTTAATTGCTGTTCACATGGTTACTTCTCACATGTGATGTTGGCTATGGACATGAGCACTGAACGAGACAGGGAAGGGAGTGGTTTGACAGATTACCTGAACCTGTTTTGAGGAGTAGAAAGGCAATCCATGTGACATTTTTCCAATTTGCCTAAGGACAGACACTCTGAGAACTATTTTGCGACACACATGAACATTTATACTGAAGAGCTACAGGCAGTGTTCAGAGTAATGGATGAGGAGGTCTCGTTTATTATCGTTGACATACTAGAGGCCGCTACTGGACGGCTTCTGAAGATATCCACATGAGATTCATACATTGGATCGCAATGAGTCATTTCAAACGTTTCATAACCAGGTTTTCTTAATTTCGAAATGATTGCAAGGCAGTTGATTTCAGTTTATTCAGAGGTAAGCAATTCATTTTTCTATAGTAAATTGGCAAGATGTGCGGGTGAAAATCGCAATATGTAATTTGCCTTGAAGTGCCGGTTGCATACATCAGATGTGAGGGAGGTGTGTTGTAGAATACCAGGATGCAGCGCTACTACGCCAAGTGCTTTCTTTAACGTGACCTCGGTGGTTCTTCTATTGTTTCAGGACAGAACTCCTCCAGCTGTACGAGCGATGCCTGCTCACTGACATAGAATTTTCTGACAGTCAAAATATAGATCAAATTTTGTGGAAGAACGCCTTTTATCAAGTGATTGAAAAGTTTCGTCAGATCCTCAAGGACCCAGCAGCAGAGAATGCCGAAGTCATTAGAAGAAAACTCCTGCAGCTGTTGGAAGAGGTATGTGGTGCTATCTCATCCCTCAGTAAACTGATGCAGGCACCAAAGATAGGAAGTTCCTCTGGAATAGTTTGAAGTGAGAAGACTTATTTTGATGGGCTAATGCGATTTCAGCACTCTGGAGGCATGTTTTGCATTTAGGTCTTTGTGTATTTGCATTGTTAGTAATTCTCTCATGTGTCTCCAGACTGTAGTAAATAGTGACCGCACGACCTCTTCCTCTGAGCAGTCAAAGTCTCTATCTCCCGATCAAAGTAATTTGAAGGTAGTTCCTCCATCTCCATAATTCTTTGGTCAGGGCAACATGACAGTCCTTCTGATTTTTTTGTTTTTGTTTTGGTGTTGTTGTTAAAAAGTTAAATGTAACTGATTCCTATACATCTTCAGTTAATTGGATCTTATGAATTCCGATGTTCCATTGTTCTGCAGATATCAGCAATTTGTTTTCTTTGGTCACTAGTAGATGACCGTTTGAGTTTTTAGGTCGAGCCTAGCGCAACATGCATGCGCTGCTCTGCGAGGCTGCTTGTAACTACTCTAACTACTCTGTGTGGGTCTGACTCCCCCCCCCCCCCCCCCACACACATATTGGGCTGGCTTTTGCGTGTGTCATTTTGTAATCGTAGCCTGCAAATGGCTAAAGGTGGGTGCATGTCCAACCTCTTCTGAAAAGGTTCACTCCCACAGCGTTTTGCTGGCGGGAGCGAGCAGCGTAAAACAGGGCGGCAGCTGCAGTGCCTCCTTGTCTCACCTGCACCACTCCCCCCTTGTCTCCTTGTGCACGCCCTACCACTCCTCTTGAGCTGATACCTTCCGCCCGGCACACACACATATTGAATTAATTAATTATATTTGGTACAGATCCCACACACTGCGGCATAGAAAGAATTTCTGTTTACTAACAAAAGTACTTCTCCCTCTACCTCATTTCGTTTACTTTCACCTAGCTCCTCCTCCTCCTCCTCCTCTTTGCAAAATGGCGTTCAATGTATACTCCTATTAAGAACTCTCTGACATTATGCATGTTACTCTACGGCAAAATAACCTTCAACAATGTGGTAAAGAGTCTCGCAGTTAGCAGCATTGGCCAGTTGAGGGGTGATACTCATTAAAAGATCCCGCCACTCCCGGGTACGTATAGCAGAACTACAACTCCCAAAGTGCGTGTAGGAGATGCAGGACACAATGCGCCCATACACTAGCACAGGGGTGTTCATGCGGGCATGTGTCCTGAGAACCAAAGCCGTTCGTTGTGAGCACGTGTAGATGCCTAGGTCTGGAGGATGCAGAGGGATGCACAGGGGCTCGGTGCCTGTTAAAAGCAGCGCTCAACGAGACAGAAGCCAGATAGGAGAGCACTGCAGCCATCCAGTGTGGGATGGTCATTTTCACTGAACTCTTTACACGCGCTGCGCATGCAGTCCCTTGCACATCCCTGTCCACGCGGCTCATGCCCACACAATCACTGTTGTTCACACACATTCCTGTGCACACATATCTCCTGTATACACATCGTCCATGCACATACATCACTTCTGCACCTCCCCATCTACTGTACACTGTACACTGTTCACAATGCACTAGCTTATGCACACCTTCCTCCTAGTCGTACACTCCACCTACCTATGCACATAGCCCCTCGTTCACAATCTCCCCTTAAACACATCACTTTTTGTGTAAAAGTTACCCCTTTGTGTTAACATATACCTGCTCACCCGGTCCTTCCATGCACACAGTACTCTGGAAACTTAGTACCCAAAGCAGGCAACCTGAAGTGTATCTACCAAGACCTTTTGTTTCCTAAAGACCTTGTGTGTGCAGTCCCATTCCTCTTCTGCATACACAATGCACCGCACACCTAGAGGCGATTTTGTTCGAGTGTTTGGGTATAGATGACTGTGTAATGTCATAGTGAAATGTGGTACCTCTCCCGTCTTTTACACTGCTGGGTTGCGCCAAGTAATATGTGCCGTCCCGTGTGTGTGCATCTTTTACAATGTTTGACTGTGTGATGTCAGAATGCACTACAGCAACTTGAGGCATCTTTGTTCCAGTGTTTGTGACTATATGAAGTCATAGTGAACGGGTATTTCTCCTCCCGTCTTTTACACTGCTGGACTGTACAATGTCATAATGCACCGTCCCCGTTGGTCTTCCTACGCGATGTATCTTCTCTTTGTTCACTTTATTCTCTGCACCAGGGTTGATGGAGGGCGTGCTCCTGTGCCCTCCCATCTCCCCCAACAGGTGGAATGTTAATACCTCCAGTCTAATATGTAGTATTTGAGCCAAGTCAAAACTTGGGTGTTCCTTCACTGAAAACTAAGAATCATTCTATTCAGGCCTCACTCCCCCCTGTCTGCTCCAGCACCAAAACGCTCCTGGGCATTCAAGCGCTATATAAAACCTAAAATCAAATCGATCCCCCACTCTGCTTCGATCCTCTGCTCCATGTAAACAACCGTTAATTTAGCACAAATGGGAGCATTTGTATATGCTTCAGGTCCTGTACAAATTTTACACACAAGACCCGTGTGATTTCACTTATGTTTTTCTCCTTTCTCGTGCTTCTGATTTCAACCAGCGGTTTTCATTCTAGCATTGCACCATGTAATGCGATGCTGTGCTCAACGTAATGTGTGGTGTTCACAGCTATTAGTAAGATGAAGTCGAAAGTAGCCTCTGAAGGGGAAGGGTGGTAAATTTCGTTAACCAACCAGCCTTTTAACTTCAAATTGCCATCACCAGGGCACTTTTGTTTATTTCTTAGCTATGGTCCATGCTTAATACTTTTTGAATGTGGAAAAACAGAGAATTTCGTGCCTCATTCTCACTATTTTTGTTCTCAAAAATTGTTTACCTACTCTGGAGCCTCTTTGCTAAAAGTGACATTAGGTTTTAGTTCTGCGATGCTTTTTAGGATGAGTGAATGTGTATTGCTCGTTGCATCTCTGGATAAAACGCTCGAGTCTAAATGTACAGATTTACTAATAATATATGTGCCACTTGTGTGCCTTTTATAGTTCAGTCTAGTTCTTCATTATCGAGGACGGAAGCACTTGCAGATATGCGAGTTCAGACTACCAGTTATACAAAAATAACTCTTTAAATAAGTACTTCTCAATGCTGTGTTATAATTTGTCTATTAGTGTCAAAGCTTACACAATAGAGATCAGTAAATGTTCTGACACCCAGGATAATGTGCTGCATGGCTAAATACTTATAAGGTCCCAAAGGCGAGACCTATTGGCTATGCCAATGCTTGTTTTTGGAAGGAGGTGACAAAAACCCATGTTTCTTGAGTCAGTTAAGGGTGTTGGTGTTATTTCATTAGTAGGATCTTTCTGAACTAGAGTTTTCCAAGGTCATTGTCAGGTTATGTTTTCCCATATTTCCATGCTTCCTTGTTATAGTTGGTGAAATCTTAATTTAATTTTTAAATTAATTTTATTTTAGCTGAAGTTCCGCGTTTTACTTTGGCCAATCTAGGGCTTGTCTTTTTCTGAACCCTTTTTGATTTTGGTGCGGGTAGGAGGAGTAGGCAGTGACCTCATCTATTTACATTTTGAGGTGGTAGTCCTCGAGTATCGTTGGTTAATTGAAAGTAGTGGCTCCATCAGGTGTTTCCTGGTGCCTACAAGCTTAGATGTTTCATTTTTTTTGTTCCATTATGTATTTTGCTTTTTTGTCACTGTTCTTTCTCTAATTTCTCCTTCACCACAGGGCTCTACGTTTTTTGACAGCTTGCTTCAGAAGCTGCAGCTGATTTACCAGTTCAAGCTGGAAGACTATATGGACGGCACAGCTATTCGTAGCAAGCCTTTGCGCAAAATGGTACGTACCCTTCACTTATGTTTGGGTTGAAGGAAGGCACTCCCGAAACATCTGGTAATCCATGGTGTGAATCAGTGGTAAGGATCCAGCACTTTAATGGTGTGTCAGAATGTCTTTCACTCTTCTTTGTCATCTTGCTAGACCAGCATTAACCTTGGAGGCTCTGCGTTATTGACTTGTTCAAGTTGGACAGACCACTGTTTCTACAGATGGGCTGTAGGTATTTCTGTGGGCTGGATCAGGTTACCACAATGCACACCAGCTTTGAAGATGTGAATTGGGTGTTTGTGTATTGTGAAAATATAAATTACATTATTTGTAGCAAAGAAAAGGTAACCAACATCGAACTTGGATCCTTTGACTGTGAGTTTTGGGGAAAAGGAGTAGCGGCAGTTGGAGCTATCACTCAATATGTAAACGTCAGTTGCACCTGGGTTCTTGCCTATGCTGAGCTCCTTCACTACAGTATGTGTGTAGGCAGTGTCTGGTCTCTTTTGACCTCATGTCTTTGCGTTCTCATGGGGTACATTGAGTTAGCCACAAGAAGTCTATGATCGACCCTGACTGTGAGTTTTACTGCAGAGCGGTAGCACATGTGAACAATGCATTTTCTGTTGACAGGTGAAGTTTGCCCTGATCAGTGCTCAGAGGTGCATGATCTGTCAGGGGGACATTGCCAGGTACCGGGAGCAAGCCAATGATACCACAAATTACGGCAAAGCACGCAGGTAGGAGACCAAGAGCGCATTCTCTTTGTGTACCTGTGGGTGGGTGAGTTGAACAACTGGAATGGAGAGTGTTCTTGTGGATATGTTTCCTGTGGTAGGGTGGTGGGAAAATTAAGATTTCATGTAGAGTAGTGCTGTGTAATACAGATAAGTGCATATCCCTACCTGTTAATGTAACTCTTACAAAAAAACTGTTGTTCTAAACATATTGGCAGCTAGCACGTAAACTCAGCAGCGCACTATTAGTGACTGTTGCGAAGTGCTTTGCCAGAAAGCACATTGTCTAGATATGTTTGTCTACCTAGTGGGTAGCACTCTCCAGGAAAACCTTAATGTTGAGCCCACTCCGAAATTTCGACTTTTTGAGATGGTCTGTTTGGGTTGTCCATTTTAAAAAGAAACGCAAGGAATAATAGAAAAAAAAATCGTGGATGGCAAGTTACCTCTGTTTGTCCCTCAAACCTTTCCAGATATATAGTCGTCCCTCCTTGTGCCCCAAAATGTAGAAGCTCATTGGTCGGCAACTTGTCTTTACGTGAATTCAATTAAAAGGCTTTGCTATTCTGTAGTTACTATATTCTGACTTTTCCTCTACTGCAGTTGGTGCTGTCTTCATACCTGCCACTCTCAGCTCTTTTGGTTATCATCTGAGTGTTTCCTCTGAATGCCAAAGAAGCTGTCGCTGTGATACCACAGCGGCATGACTTTTAAGTTTGCTATTGTTTTTGAATTACAGGCATTAAATCAGCGTGCAGTGCTAACAAGTTAGGCTACATCCAGTGTGTTCCAGTTGTATTAGCGCTCTGGAGAATATTTTTATTGTGACCATCTATGACCTCGTTTATTTCTGAGATCAGTAGAGCAGTAATTTCGAAGAACTTGCGTGGGATGTCTGGGCTAGTGCTTAATGTGTGTGTGTACCTTGTAAAGTTTATATTTCTGTTTATTTAGTCTTCTCTTTCGACGTTGAGTGTTTTTTGGAGTGTTCACTGCAAGGGAATGCTGAAGCCTAATGATTGCATTATTGCAGTGCACCTCCTGTGGATCAATATTATGTGGTAGTAGGAGGCTTTGGTTTACAATGTGTCCAGAATCCACGACAAAGCGAGAACATGGACAGGTAATTGTCAACCACAGCTTTTGTCAGTCACCACATTGATAATTACAAAGAAGGATTTCCTCTTCTTGCAGTCTCATTAGTTGCGTGGAGCCGAAGTGTGTACCACGAGGTTCGGTCTGGGCTGAAGAGAGATGCCCTCACAGCGCCAATGACAGCGCAGTGACAGTGAGGAGGCATTAGATGGATCTTTGTCTTTCAGAAAATAAGTATGCGGTTTCATACCTGCAGTCTGTTTTAGTGTTCTCAAAACTTCATTTTTCATGCCAATTGAAGTCGGCCTGACTGGCTCATGCTGTGTAATTTAGGGTCTCTTATTGGAGTAGGGAAAATCTAGAGAAGGAAAATGACATCAACCAGTGGGAATTGGGTGCATTGGCTCACATTCTGCCGGCATTGTCAGCAGTAATCTGTTGGATTCTGTGTCTTGGCTCACGGTGCCTGCATTTTTACCTTTCTGCAGGAAGCAGCGCGAGTCCTGTTGTCAGCCAAGACAGTGTTGAGGGAACAAAGAGATGATCTTTGAGAAGATGTCGCTTCAAACATACTCAAGTCTAAACTTTATAAGCTGTTAGAAAATATACTGCACATAAAGAAGTGATGCCTCCGTTTGAAGAGGGGCGTACCGCTTTCATCGATGCATGGACATTATAATAGTATCCCAAATTTCTCTCTGCCTCTCATAGACTGAGTTCTTAATCCAGAGTATACAAAATGAGGAGGACCAAATAAATGTGGAGTATAAGAAGACTAAGAGCATCAAATAGAATTTTCTTTTGAGGAAGAGCCCTTATTAGGGTCGAGCCTGCGACAGCGCATGCTTCGCATGTGCCTTTGCTTGTGAGACACTGTTGCTTACAATAAAGGGCTTGCCGCCCACCCACTGCTTACCATTTGCTATATTCAAAGTCACTATTCTTTGCTGTATCTATTTGGCCGTCTCAGGACCAAGCCGAGATTAATTCAACTAATTAGTGCCTGTCCACTGCTCCACTGTGATTGAGGTACTATTTCTCCTTTCCCCATGCCTCCTCGTTTCGCGCTGTCCCTCGTTTTTATAGCACATGGTGTGGGCTGCTGTGCAATATAGTTTAAAAAATAAAAAGCGATATGACGATGTCCATGCTGACTGCATCAGAGCGTTGTTAGGTCTCGCAGACCTACGTTGCAGCGCGCATGCGCTGCTAGAGTCTGCGAGACATATTGTGGGTGAGTATATTTCAGAAGGGGGCTTGAGGCCCCGCCCCTCATTTTCATTTGGTAGCGTCACCATTTATGGTAAACGGTGGCTTCCCATTAAAAATGAGGCTTCTGTGTTACCGCCCTTTGTCCTTTTGGGACGGCCCATTCCGACTGGGTCTCCTGCTTCACGGCTGTCGTGAAGCAATTTCTTATCTCAGAGGCGTGATATGTAAACAAGCCTCTGAGATCCTGACCTGATGGGCCTCCCAAGAGGAGACCGGGCGCTGCGTGTTTATTTTTGCATCGTGCTTTCACTGAAAGTGAAAGCACGATGCAAATATAAACAGCGTTGCCTTCCCCCAGTGGCGTGCGCTTGTTTAATCTTCCACCTCTTCTTCAAACTCTCTTAATCTGCAGCAGCGTCACGCATGAGTGCTTTGAGGCGCATTGGTCCGTGTCACCGGCAATGGACTTTGCTTCTTAAGACGCTGACACGACTTCCATGTTTGGGTGATGTTTGGTTCGTGCTTGACGGAGCTTCTCTTACCTGTTGCCAACCCCCCTTCCCCGGTTTCCACTTGTAAAATTACAGTTGAACCAAAATGTACCCCAAAAGCAGGACTATGGTACCCTGGGTCAGTGGAACTCTGCACGTTTCTGCGATATTACATGTCAATTTGATGATGTTTGATTTACTTCTGCAGGCTTCGCTACATTTTTGCGCAGTTGTACAGATGCTATAATTCTTTACCTTTGTTGTGAGTCCGGATAGGGAGAAAGCACCAGCGAGAGTCCCCGGGACTCAGGTAGGCTGTTGCTGCCCGGGGCTATGTCGGCAGAGGCTGTAGGCGCTTTGGGCTGACTCAGCTGCTTGCCCAACCTGTGGCGGCGCGTGTCACGGGCACCGCCTCTCCCCGCTTAGGCCTCATGCTGGGCTGCCCCAAGCCTGAACCAACACTACCAGCCTTGCACCGACACCCCCCCCCCCCCCCCCCCTCTCTACTGTCGCGGGGATCCCATAGTATGGAGCAGAGCATCAGACCCTTGCCCGCCCCGCTGCTGCCAGGCTGTTCCTGCAGTGCCCGCGAACACCTGCCCACCCGACTCTGCTCTGTTATCCTACAAAGCCCCGAAACCCTATCCCCGCCAGATGTACAGTCCAATGGGCCCGAAGGGGGGTGTTTGATGGGTGAGGGGACCGCGTCTGCATTAGATGAGCCCGACACCTGGAGGATTTGCATCTGACGTGGCTTCACTCGGCCCTGGGTATTCAAATTTTAATGTCGTTCAGTGAATAGTTCTCTGCCCCCTCCCTGCCTAGCCGGCTTCCGTATTGACCCAAGTCAGCCTTCCTCCCCCCTCTTTGTTTCCCTTTCCTGGTGTCTTTCATCGCTTTCTTTTGGGATTGTGTTTGCACCTGGGGTCATTTCTGGGCCTACCTTGTCACAGGCGGTAATTAGAAGGGACAGGGCGTGTATGCAGCATTTGTCACAGTGCCAGCCAGGAGTGTACACCATGTTTAGTGGCAGCACACACGCAGTGTTTACCAGTGGGATACAGTGCCGGCAATGGCTTTACTGTTTTTACCAGCAGTGTATGCCAGGAACTTACACAGTGTTAAACAATGGTGCATAGGGTGTCGACCGGACGTGCAGCTTGGACCAGGAGTGTACACAAAGGGATTGCCTGCAATGAATTTAGTGTGAGCTGGGAGCGTATGCAGTGTTTAGCAACAGTGCATACAACGTGGCCTGGTATGCGCGCAGTGAATGCCAGCAGTGCTTTCAGTGTCAGCCAGTAGTGTGCAGTGTTTAACTAAAGTACGTACAGTGTGTGCCAGGCAGGCACGCAGTGTTTGCTGAACGTGCACGCCGTAGATGCTATCTGGGCTGGGAATGTGCACCGGTTTACCTAGTTTTTGCAAATGGCGCTGCAGAGGTTTAAAGCAAACACAAGGAGATGATGGACGAAGCGCTGAAACTTTTCAGACACTCACCCCCAGTCACAAATCTGGGTTGAATCCATCATCATTCTTTAGCTCACTTCCCCACCCCAGTTTAGACCCAGCCACCGAAACCGGTCCCAGGATGCTTGTTTGCGATCCAGGGCAGACCTGGCTTTGCAGGTCAGGATGGACTATTCCCACAAGGATCAGGTTCCATACTGATTTGCATATGGCTGGGTCTGAACTGGAGTTACGAAGTGAGCTAAAGAACAATGATGGCGTCAACCCAGATCTGTGACTGGGGGTGAGTGTCTGAAAAGTGTCCTTTGTTCCCTTCCTGCTTGTGTTGGTCGACTTGCAGTATGATGGTAAGAATGCTGGGGGAGCCATGTGTACCGGAGGACTCTGTGAAATGCACATATTCAGTTCTACAGAGTAGAACAAGCATTTCATTAAGTTAAAGCCATTTGCTTTGCTATAAAATACCATTAGCAAAGCAAATGGCTTTAACTTAATCAAAGGCGAGACCTATTGCATGTTCAATGCTTGTTTTTTCTTGACTTGAGCCATGTTAACATGTTAAATTTTCTTTTAAGATCAAGTGAGCACCAGATAAGACAATAAAGACATTTTGTGGCAAGCCGGGGAACAATCAAAAGCCATGAGCAAGACAGTACCATTGCAGGTTTTCTTTTTATTAAAAAATCATGTACAGTGACCACATATGGCCTACTTACATGGACAGTTTGTCCATTCAGCCAGATGTCTGTTGATGGGTATTTATCTTTTGGCGAACAGTACATTTTAGTCCGCCGCTTTAGCACTTCCTGGTCACAAGGCAGCCAGTTCTTTTGTTGAACACATAACCTGGGAGTTTTGTCTGGGAAGGACTCTTAGTTTTCCAAAGTAATCTTAAATTGGAGCATATGTAGTAATTCGGCCAATCCAAGTGTACTTTGCAAAAATGTTTAGTGCTTATTGATTGTGGAGTTCACATGGGACCCTAGTCAAGGTTAGGAGGGCTGACCCTTAATGGCTGTGTGCTATGCAGATAGAGCGGGCTGGGTCCAACCCTTGCTGAAGAATGACCGAAGGTGGCTTAGTCATGGATCGGCCTGTAAACTTTGAGCCTGCCATGACCGTCAATGGTCCCCTGCCAGTCTTTTTTCAAGAAGAATAACGTAAATGTAGAAATAGTGCTGCATCCTATGTTGTGCCTCGTCGTCGGATTTCTGTGGCTGCCCAAACCCGTCATAGAAGTTGAGGAGAGATAGGTAGTAAAATACTGCATCATACCATATATTTATATCGCTCTGTATTTCTGTTATTCACATTTTTCAGAAGCAACGTCGTGAAATAGAAATATTGTAGCCGATTTAGCTTTTAGGTCTCGCCTGAGCCAGTGCGCATGCGCTGCGAGGCTTCTAGTAAGGACTTTCAACTCGGACCACACGCACGTGCGTGTGCTTTTCTTTTTTTGGTCACACGCTATGGGCCTTTGCGTGCGTCTTTCTAAGAAAGACAGCACGCAATTGGCCAAAGGCGGGTGCATGTCCCGCCTTCTCTCTCCCCTGGCCTAGGGAGCTCGGGAGTGCGCAGCAGTGCGGCCCGGGTGCCAGCTGCATACCTCGCATTCCTTGCAGGACGTGCGCACTGCGCTTGTTATTGTACTTATCTGTGCGCCTACCCCGCCCCATCTGACTCCGTGAGTCTGCGGTGCTGTCATGATCTCTTTCACCTGTAAGTTCTCTTCCATTCTCGCTGCTCTCTGGTACCTGCAGCCTGTGCACATTGTATTGGACGTTCACGAATTTAACATTTTAAACTATCATCAGTGAGTAGACCTAATCCACCTCCGCCGCCAGACGCCCCTTGAGTGCGATGTGTTGGTAGTCTGTCGCCGTCCCCCTACCTAGCCACCCTCAACGCCCTTCTCTTCTCCCATCCATCACCCGCATCTATCTCGCACCGGAAGTGACAGGCTGACACAATGCATGTTAAGAACCAACGCGCACTTAAGTGACATGAGGGCGTGCCGCACACTCCTCAGCACACACTCCGTGCGTGCCTGTTTGTCACTGCTCCACCCGGTGGCGAATATACACCCCACTATGTGAGCTATGGGTGAAAAATCAACATCTACCGTATTGAATGGCATTCATTGTCTTTTATACTTAGGTGTCGGAAAACATGTGCAGTGTGTTAAGATTAACGTGCTGAATTTACAGAATCGGCTGTAAGTGTTATACTAATAACAGAGTAAACAACATCCCTGACTTAGTTAGTGCTGGCATCCGGTCTGCTGTCACCTTCCCTCCTTCTCGACCCCGATAATACTCTTCTAAATGCAGACCTCAAGGCGCACTCTTTTTGTTTTTAATGGGTTTATGTCGCTTCCTGGGTCTCGTGCCCTGCCTTGAGTGCTTCTGTCTATGAAGTCCACACTCTGGTCGCGCCACTCCACCCCTCCCAGGGAAGTTACAAAGTAAAGTTTGTTTTTGACTTGCAGACAAAGCGTCCACGTTTGGGAAACTGAAAAGACTGATGGATTAGATATTGTATAAGCCCTCACAGGGCACGTCTTACGTAGCAAAAAGGGTTCTATGGAAGCATAAACTTTGGGAACTTTCAGGAAAAACGAGGCGCCTAGGAATGAAGCAGAATCCAATGATTACCATCCCGACATTGACTGCGAGCCCTGGCTTCCGTTCCTTCTCGGCTTGCCTTCCCTTCCACAGCTGCCCTCCCATCGCCTCCTGCGGCCTGGCCAAGCAAGGCCCTGGGTGTCTCCAAAAACAGGGTTTCTAGGCTGCCTGCCGCTCTGCCACCAGAGGTGGCATGATAAACACAAGCCCAAATCCTTGCCACACACTTATAAGCCCGCTCTTTCCCAGGGCAGCTGCTGACCATTGTGCCCTGATGGATCTCTGACAAGTCCCTAGGCTAAGGGGAGGATTCCCCCTCTGACACAGTGCAAATGGATTCCCATTTTGACACAGTGAAAATGTCACAGTGGCCTCTCCTTAATGAGGAATCATTTAATTACTGCCTATCCAAGGTAAATTTAGGCTCCCCTCTGGACCCCCTACCAGCTAATATTTTAAAACTAATTTCCCCTACCATTTTGGGACTTTGTAGAGACCTCCTAAATACCTCAATACGTGAGTCACATGTTCCAATGGATTGGAAACATGCGATGGTGATTCCTCTCCTGAAAAAACCCAACGCCGATCCCTCGGTCCTAGCGAATTACCGCCCTATTTCACTTCTACCAGTATTTTCTAAAATTCTGGAAAAACATGTCAACTTTCACTTATCCACTCACATTGAAAAATCTGGATATCTGCACCCTTCTCAATCGGGCTTCAGAACACACCACTCTACTGAAACTACCCTTTTGGGAGTAACTGAAAAATTACGACATTGCTTAGATCAGGGTGAGACCATGGCGCTCATTTTATTAGATCTGAGCGCACTTTACATCACACACATAGAGAGACAAAAAATCATACGTGTCTAAATCAATGAATAGAAATGTTTCATATGGCAAAGGGGACTACAAGGTGTAGGATTCACATGTCATCCATACTGATATGCATTTTTTAAGAGTGCTTGAGAAGCACAAACTCAGAATTCAGAACATAACACAGGGGTTAGCGTTGACTTTAATAATAAGGATTTATTTCTACCCAAACAAACCTTTTTAGCAGCATGAGGATAATGAAATACTGGGGAAAAAGCATAACTTACTAATTTGTACCATGCAGTTTGCATGCAGCTCTTTGATGGCAGTGAACTTGTGAACTGCACAATAAAAAAAGAGTCTCTGTGGCAAAAGCGGGAACCTACTGAGCTATGCACAAAACAAAATACTGTTTTTAAAAAAATGCATGGTAGACATTCTTTGCAGCAGGCATGTTAACCATCTGGGCTTCCTAATATGAGTCAAAGCTGCCACTGGACAAAACCCCCATCTCTCTCCAGCAAATACATTAATCACCGGAGTTATCTTGACACTTTTATTGCTGCCCAAAAACTGCTTATTATGCAATGCTTTTAAAACCGCTCCCTGTGGACCCCCTGTGAATGTGTCACGGACCCCGGGGGGTCCGTGGACCCCTGTTTGGGAACCACTGCTCTAAGGTGTGATTTTTCTCCGTACTGTCAGCCAAGGAAACTGAGTATGTTATTTGAATTCCACTCAGAGTTGTTTTGTTTCCAACTGAGCCATCAATGGTTTTGTAGTGTGAAACTTTTCTGGATTTTTCTACTATATAGTGGTTGCGTCCAGAATACTTCTTAGTCTTTTTCTTATTTTTAGTTCTCGCCTGGCGAAAGCAGCGCATGCGCTGCTCTCGTCATGGAGAGGACCTTTTAGAATCAATTCTCCCCAACGCTTGCATGCACACGTCTGCAGGGACAAAGATGGCTGTTCTCGCCAGCTGTCCAATGCAGACAGTATGCGCGTGCCTGTACGGACTGTGGACAGTCCGACGCCATCTTGTCTAAATAGCGCGTTCACCATGCTGCTGCGCTCACCCGCCCCTCGCGCGTTCACCACGCTGCCGCGCTCACTCCCCCCTCGCGCGTTCACCACGCTGCCGCGCTCACTCCCCCCGCCTCCCCCCCACCCACTTCCACATGACGATCTTCGCCTTCCACAACAGGTACGTTTAATTAGTGTGTTCAGTGTGGAGGGGGGGGTGTAGATGGTGTGACGCACGGGGTCACGGGGAAGACCAGGGATTCTGGCAGAGTCTGGGTGCTTGCACTTTCGATTTCAGTTTTTTTTTTTTTTTTAAAGATAAACGCGGTGCCTGCTTCAGAGTCACCGCGCTTTCTGTTTCGTTTATTTTTTTATTCTTTAAATCTGAGCGCGGTAGTCCCTGGGCCCTGGACGTTCCTAGTCACCTGGGGCTGCTCATCGGGGCTCAGAGTGTGGAGGGGGCGTATATGGAGGATCTGTGGGAGCGAGTCTCTCAGAGGAGCCCCAGCGGCAGAGCAAAAGAGTGGTGCCGGGGGATGGTGAGTCCAAAGGGTCTTAGACCTTTAGCCCTGCTTCATGAGACCTGGGGCTATCGGGTGTCTGCTTCGTTTACGCTCGCTCTGGTGGCAGGACAGGTCGTGCCGCTCTTTCTCTTAGATGTCTGTTTGGATCCCCTTCTAGAGGATTGAACACAGCTGTCCCATCTCAGCCGATCCCGGGACGTGGGGGTCATAAAGCTCTCGTCCCAGGGGTCTCTTATGAGGGATCAACTTACCTGGTGGAGGGAGATTTCTATTCCTTCTGATTCATGAAGTTTGTGTCACGAGCTACAAACAGAACAGAAAGCATGAACCCCCGCTCATATCCCCAGACTCTGCCCCCAAACCATCAACATCTCGGCTCCAGGGGCGCAGCTTGGTCAGTCGGATGAGGGAGGGGTTACTAGACTCTGAGAATGAGGTGAACTTAAGGAGCAGTAGGAAGGGAGAGGAGGAGTGCAGATTTTGAGAAATACTTGAACTCAAAATTTTGTAAAATAATTTTTAAAGATTTTTAAAACGGAGACGAGAGAGTGAGCTTTCATCTGCGTGTGTATGTAAATATCCCGAAATCCGACAGACGCCTCACTATACTCGACTGGAAGCACCTGTACCAAACTATTCAATACAGAATCCTTTTATTAGGGGGGTGTACCCTCCTCCACCCCCCCCCCCTCTACGCCCCTGCTCAGCTTTCCCATCTTCAGCACCCTCCCATCACTCTCTCCTGGATGCATTTCCTCACCTCTCCTTCACCTCCTAAACACACACACTCACATGTAAGCACTGCATATTATTTTACTTTCGCCTTGTCAATATTCTGACAACTGTGTACCTTCATCTAACATATTGGCACTTAATCTCAATTGCAACAGAAATACTTGACTATTGCGCTCTGCTAAGAGGCCAAAGACTGGATGATCATGTAATCCCAAGATCTTTATGACCCACTCCAGTACTGGGCCTCATATACACGTGGAGTCGACTCAGTTCAAAGTATGCTCTATACAAGAGCATTATGCTATAGGAGAAACACTGCATCCTGGAAATAACTCACTTAATCGTGCACACCCTAAGAGTGTTAAACATAGGAAATATAAACGGGCACTAAATCGAGGACGTTGATTACCTTCCCGTTTTTTATTACGTTCAGTGTTCAGAAACAGGTAAGCGTTTTTGCCAGTAAAGTTAAGGGCATGAATATAGGGACCCGTTTTAATGCTTATTTTTAATTACTACCGGGCCTGACACCTTGGAGGGACCCGGCCTACCTACTGTGCATAATACATTGTTTACTCACAAAACCAGATTGAAAATTACAAAGTAAGAACGACACATGTTAAAGCACAGAGGCAGACATTTTTTAAGTTACCTGGTCACCTGTCAATTGCTGTATTCATATTTGAAACTGGTAGTATAGCGGTGAAATCTATTGTCCCCAAGTGATGTACTGAAGAAGGCCCTTTGCAATAAGAACAAAGTTATGGCCTATATTTAAATGTAATTCAAGAAGTTGGAACAATGATTCTTTCTCACAGAAATGCTTTATTGCGCTATTTATGCAAATTCATGTAACACAACACACCGTTCCCAGCTAGCATTTATTTCAGGAAGGCACCCAGACCACAAAACAGTTCAAACATTCTCCCCCCGCTCCTTTTTAGGTCTCGCCTGACCCAGCGCATGCGCTGGTCTGGCAAGACTTATTGAGAGGGCTCCAAAAAGTGCTACCAGGCTAGCCTAGAGCTACAGTGCATGTGCGCGCGCGCGCGCTGCGCTTTACCGTGATTACTTTCGGTCGCCTGACCCAGTGCATGCGCTGGTCTGGCGAGACTTATTGAGAGGGCTCCAAAAAGTGCTACCAGGCCAGCCTAGAGCTACAGTGCATGTGCGGGCGTGCGCGCTGCTTTACCGCGATATACTTTCGATTTCGCGGCCGCTTTGATGTTTGATGGTGATCGCGATGGCGGTTACTTTCACTTTTGCGGCCGCACGGGCCGCTTTGCATAGCCAATAGGTCTCGCTTTTGGGACCTTATAAGTATTTACGTATGCAACTGTTGCATGGCTAAACACATATAAGGTCCCAAAGGCGAGACCTATTGGCTATGCCAATGCTTGTTTGTAAGTTGATCTCTTAGTGTCTCTATCCTACATGCCTTATTTATGGTACTTTCTCCTGATGGTAAAGGTGATTCTAGAGGCTGTGACGACGCACTGAAGCCTTAAACTGCAGACACGTTCCAAAACCTAACTGGAAAAAACTGAATAGAAAGGCTCACCTTTTTTATTACAAGAAACGTGCCTTGTTAGCTTGTATCGTATCTTTTACACAGATTCTTTCAGTCTGTGAAAATCACTTTTTGTTGGGGAGTAGCTCTTTCAGTGAGATCTGGTCAATGAGTATATACACTTCCTTTTAGGAAATGTTTTGTCTTTTACGCAGTGTTGGGGTCCCTTTTGTATCAGTGTATGTTAAAATGTCAAAATAGTAACATAATACTGCTACGGAACGTGCTGCATTATTTAGCCAACTTTGCCACAGAATTTGGTCCTCCATTGCAGTATAACCATGGTTATGTTCAGGGCCACTAGAATTATGCGGTTTTAACCGCCTAATTATGGATTAGCACATAATCCTCGATCTGCTGCATAATCTGCACATTTAATTGTTTTTTTTAAACTCAAACAGATAAAAAGTACAAACAAAAATGCGATGAAACATGGCGCTGCGCTGTAGAAGGTCCTGCACAAAGGTTGAGTTGTCACTGATCATTTGCTTCTTGCTATATTTGGATGTTAACCTGTTATTGAGAAGGTGAAACGTTTGCCTCGACAGTAATAACGTGTGAAAGTTGCAAAACATTGAAGTAATAATATCCTAAATGAACCGCATTATGCTACATAATTTGCCTTTTCTTGACGCATAACTTCATGATCACTGCTGCATAATTTATACATTCTCTGCCACATAATTGCAGTGGCCCTGGTTATAGTTAAGAACTCTGTTCAAGTAAGGCCTCCATTTGCAGTGTGCAGCCAAAGTGTTGTTGCATGTGCTGTTGTCTTATTTTTCATGAATAAAAGCTTAGGAGTATTCACTTGAGGTTAGAATGCATGCTCTATGTTGAATACACACTTTCAGTTGTGTACCCCTAACAAAACATATGGGTTCATGTTCAGCATTATGTTTGCTGCGCAGCAAGTGGAGGTGGTTGATTTAAGTGGTTAAAGTTGTAGACCTGCTCAGAATGTATTCACGCATTCACTTTTAATTCAACCTGCAACGGAATCCTCAATTTCAAGTGCAACTAGGCCAAACGGGTAGCAGTAATGTGCTGTCCAAATGGAATGTCTCCATTTTAGAATAAAATAAATAAATACATAAAAAATGCCCTTAGCATGTCGCAGAAATACAGAATAATGTTGCGGAACAGTTTTCGAAATTCTCGGTACAATACTTGCATTGTGATGTTATTGCATGTGTGCACATTCTGGAGCATGCAAGATGTATGATCTGCAAGTTGCATCTAACTGCTTGACGTGTTCACCCCCCTGCCCAAAGGGCACCTCCCACTGTGGTGCGCGTGCTGTGAAGCACTGCATCTGTGCGCTTCAATGTTGTAGTAGTGTTCTTTCCATACCCTGTGGATGTTCCACCAATAATACTTCTGAACCACAATGTGAATTTGCTCCTGACTAATTTTGCTCTCAAATGTAATTTGTGCTCCTAATAGTATCTCTACACTCCTGGCGGTTTCACACCAATAGGGATTTTGCAGCGTAATGCGATTTCACACTTATGCGTAAACATCCCGTAATAGCGAGCAACTTTGTTTAATCGAGCGGAAGCTGATTACACACATTTCGCACACCCTAAACAAATTGTGTTTAGGCACCTGTATTTGATCTTTGCTCCTGAATATGTTTTTTCATCCTGCTGTATTGTGCCCAGTGCTTTAAATGTGCCGGTGCTCACCGGTACGGACGACCGGCTCTTTCTCATGTTCTACCCTAGAGTACCGGAGAGTATCTGCACTCACGGGCCCAGCTTCGACGCAGGTGCTGCTGCGAACAAGGCGGAGGCTCGGGCTCAGCTGGGACAAGAGGGAGCAGCAGCTCTTCACTCCAGGACAGAGCCATCTATATACGCTGCTGTGGGAGTCCTGAGAGAAGGGGTTTGCTGCTGGGTGTTTTCTTTATCTTACTGAGGGCAGAAAGGTGACTAAAACCTAATGGGTGGGGCTAAGGCACGCTTGGCTCATGGCGATACAACTCTCTAGCATGCAATTTGCTTTAAAGGCTTGCAAATACTTGCCCATCGGCAATTTAAATGGAAGGTATTCGCACGAAAGAACACCCGTGCCAATTTCCTGATTAACTTTAAGCAAAGAAAACAAGCATTAAAAATGCAATAGGTCTCGCCTTTCATTAAATTAAAGCCATTTGCTTTGCAATACAATACCAGTAGCAAAGCAAATGGCTTTAACTTAATCAAAGGCGAGACCTATTGCATTTTCAATGCTTGTTATTTTTGTATTGGGTGTCTTGTCTGTCCCCTTGTGATGTCAGACATGCACCCTGGAAGCCCATGTGCGTGCTCGCCATTTTTCCCCCGGCTTTAACGTAATCAAAGGCGAGACCTATTGCATTTTCAATGCTTGTTTATTTTTGTATTGGGTGTCTTGCCTGTCCCCTTGTGATGTCAGACATGCGCCCTGGAAGCCCGTGTGCGTGCTCTCCATCTTTTTCCCCGGTTGGCGCTAATGACGCTAATAGCGACAGCCAAAGCTGTGCGGACGCTGAGAGATTTTTCCTAGAGAGGTCAACGGATTGTCAAGAAAAAATGAAGGGAAGGATAGCTTAAGTAGTTAGAAGAAGGTGAAGACTAAAAAAACTAAGGAATTAACCAAAGATCACTGTAGAAGTAAGTGAACTGCATAGGGCCTCAACTATGTGGTCCGAGAATCTACGGAAGGGGAGAGAAAACCATTATGGGAAATGGAAAATACTCTCTTTAGATTTTGCCCATTGCAAGTTTGCCTAGAAGGACAACCACACAGTCTGCAGTCTCTGCCTGCCTGGAGACCATGACACGAAATGCTGCAAAGAATGTGTCCCATACGCTGGCTGTGGATACTCCCCTTCGCTCATTGAGTAAAAAATATTCTCCTGATTGCGTTACTGTCTCCTACCTGAGGAATGTGTCCTAATAGAGAAGGGTGTAGGTACCATTCATCTGTCTTTTATCGTCAGGAGCCAGGGTCTACAAGCAGCATGGTCATGGCATGGATAAGAGGGATAAGAACATCGTTTGTTAGGATGTAGTTTGTCCTAGAGTGGCTGCTGTGAACATGTGACAGCTATGTGTATTCTCTCTTTTCCTTGTGGTATTCTCGCCAAGTCATTCATGCCGATGCAATGTAGAGGATTTTTGAATTTCTTGGTGAGAGAGTAGATATTAACTGTTCACCTCCCCATTTTTGACCTGTCAATCTTCCCATCCCAAGCCGAATTAAAGATGTCAGCCTGTATGCTCTCCACATACCAAAGTCTGCTAACTACATGATGAAACCCCATAGAAAGCTCTCTTGGCCTGTGTTCATTCGGGAGGAGGGTAAGGTGAGCATGCCACATCCTAGGAGCTGAGGCCTGACCCTTCTTCAAACTTCCGGATGCCTCCATCCAGTTGTAGGTGTTAGGCGTCCACAATGGGTATATATTGGAACATTGTACCAACACCAAACACCCACTCCTGCTATGAACCTCTGCTCCGTGTGACTACTAACAGGGGGCCAGAGAGGGGACTCCGCCACCACTGAACAAGGAGGCATGCTCTCCAAGACAGCTGCTGTTATTTCAGCTCATCACTGTTTTGAAACGAGTGCCATTTTGGATTCAAACTGCTGCACTTGGTGGGGTTTGGTGGGGGCCTCCAGGGTGGGGGTTTGTTAATTTGTTTCTGCCTCGTCCCGTATAATCAATCAGTTAATACAAGATTGGTTAACACATTGTCGCCATCTCTTTATTGATGGGCGGGAATGGGGCAGAACATTAGTGTCTGCCAGAGTCTAGGGGCAGAAGTAGAGCAGCGTAAAATCCTGTCAGAATCATGCTTTACCTCTCACTACAGATTTTATGATTGTGAGATATTATCACAGTGATGCTAGTCATTTTATATTGGGCACTGCACTTTGATGCTTTATTCATTTTTGATATGTCTGACTTCCTATTTCACTTGACTGTGTACCAATTTGGTAAATTTGCTCTCTGACCTAAAACTTTGAAATGAGGATCTGTGAATGTTTGTCTCTGTGATGGCATTGAACGTCAACATTTTGGTAATTCAGCAAATAATGGGACTGTTGCTCCAAATGATGACACCCTTACTCAATTTGCTCTGCTCACGCTGGTCTCCTTTTCGCCACTACACAGCTTTTCTGACAGAGACTTCTAACTGTAGATTCCTCGCCTAAGAATATTTCCCATGTGTCAGACAGGATCCAGAAAATTTTGAGCAGTACCTCTATACGCCAGTCGGTGTTGTTGGCAGCTATGTCAAGGTTGTCCACGTCAGAAGTGATTTGCGCGGTGCCTACATAGGTGCCACCTTGATGTGCTGACATCAGTTCTCTTTTTTACTGCGTCAAAAGTGTGGATCCAGAGAGCTACCGTGGTTGCTTTTTGACCAATTTCTTAACCTCTTTGTTGACTCCTTCTGAGCTATTGCTCCCAGTGTGCTAGGAACATGCCCCTCAACATGCCTATGGGTTTAAAACCTTGTGGGCAGTCACACAGATGTCTGTTTCTGATCCACACTTGGTCTGCCTTTGGTGCCTGTGGTTGGATAATGACTCCAAGGCCTGTGCCGACTGTCATTTGATGCACCCAAAGGCAATCCAGGAGCATGCTATGAAGCTCCGAGCAGTGTGGCTCAAGATGGCACAGCGTTGTTTCTGATTCTGAGAGAGATCTTGGACCCAGTCACGTAGTCGGTCTTATGATCAGTCATTTTCCAAATCAAAGTCGGGTAAGTCCAGGAAGCACAAAAAGTAGTAGAGGCGTTCTTCGACTTGCCCCCTCGACCTCTTGCTTCTAGGCCCTGCTCCCGCACTCCTCCTGCAGAAGCGGAGGCCGAATCCACTCCGTGCCTCCCTGGATCCGGAGCGATACCTGCCCAACTTAGGAAGGTATATTAGGCCATGCGCTCCATCTTTGGGTAACTGACTCCCTCTGGCACGCTTTTGGGCCCAGTGGAGTCAAGATTTTCCCCAGCTGGGATACTACCGGCGAGTACGCTCCCGATGCAAGCAGGGCCCTCCGGATCCGCCCCTGGATCTGGACTGACTCTGGTGCCAAGGCATATGCCGGAGCATTCCTCCTGACACCTCACCGAAGACATGGAGCCCATTCTCTTCTCTAACTCCGAGATGGCGCTGCCTTGGAGCTATTCAATGTCGAACCTGGCACCAATTGGACCATGTGAACCATATGGTTCGAACACGCTGCCCTTCTTCCTTGACAGATCCAGTACAGATTTGGATTTTGGGGATAATTATGACGACAGCTATCAGTTCCATGACCCATCTGATTTACTGGCCTACTCCTACCATGAGGCTAACTGGAATGAGGAGCTGGGAAATGCCTGTGGACTGGACATGTCTCCAGATTCTGGCCTGTTCTCAACTATTGGATCTGCTACAGAGGAAAACCCATCCTTTACCAAGAGTGTGTGAAGGGGGCTGCAGAGGTATTTGACCTACAGCTCCATTCTGGCTAGGCCAAAGCCAACTTCTTGCCAGGTGTGTTTCAACTAGGGCTGTTCCCTGCAGAGCCACTGATTCTCTTAAATCCCTCACAGACATTCTCCTGGGGGCTTGTGTCAATCCCTGCACAGGTGTTCCAGTGCACAGGATGGTTGCCTGTCACCACCACCCCACTCCTGGGGATCTTGCTTTCTTCTCCAGCACCTGACCGTGAGGGCCTGGTGGTACAGGCCTCGGCCGCCAAAATCAATTCCAGTGTATTCCCTACTGCTCCTTCGGACAGGGAATAAAAGAGGCTGAACACATTTGGGAACAGAGCTTTCTGTTCCACCGGCCTAGCATTGCAGTCGGTAAACATCACATGCTTCTTGCTGCTCCGTGCGGGTGCACCCACATCTTGTTGGACACAGTTGCGCAAGGGCTGTCCATGGTCTTGAAGAAGGCCTGAGCCCTACTAAACTAGGACCTACTTGATGGCTCGGGACACAGCAGAGTTCCCCATCCGGTGTGGATTAAACATGACCGACTTGGGCACAACCATTGCCTCCATGGTGGTGCTACACCGCCACGCCTGGCTGAGATTAACTGGCTTCTCAGGGATGGCCAATTGCTTCTGATGGACATACCCTTCGATGGCTTTTGCCCTTTTGCCAATGAGGCCGATGCAGCGCTCAAGTCCTTTAAAGAGAGTTGGAGCACCCCCAGGTCTCTGAGATCCTCCCTGGCGCCATGCCAACTGCACTCCTTCATCTTTTCCATGGCTACGGTAGGGGCTTTCAGCTGAGTCCAGAATACCGGCCATACCCCCAAGGTTTCCCAGCCCTTTCGTGTCCTTGGACAGGATTCCCACCGAAGATGTGGGGCTCAAAGCCAACGTACTGTCCAGTCCCCTGCCCATCGTCTGCTGCCGCCTCCAAGCCCTTTTCGCATGTTCTCGACACCGCATAGTCTTTCTGTTGGCGGCAGGATCAGGCACCACTTTTCCATGTGGCAGGCAACCACATCAGACAAGTGGGTGCTTAAAATTGTCCAAAGGAGTTACGCTCTTATATTTCTGAAAACCCGCAACACCACTTAGGTTTAGCTGTCTTAAACAAGGCTCAACTTTCAAGAGAAAAAGGACAGAATTATTCTCTTGTTCATTGCTATCTCCCACAATGCCCTACCATCAGATGTACATCTTGAGCCACTATATATACAATATTACATACATACTTTTATACACTATTAGAAAGAGACAAGGGCCTTCAATATTTCCTTTGTAGTTTGTTTTGGCACCGGAGAGTGATTTGAGCTTTTAGCATAAACAATATAGTGTTGTGTATTTGCCTCTTGCTAAATGCCTGGCTACGAATACGAGCACTATGAGCTGCTCAGCAGTCAATGAACGCAGGATTTCAGATAAAGGTTATAAAGTCCTTGGTTTGGTAGAGTGTGCATAAGCTGTTGAAGAAGAGACATTTTAAAGAGGCATAGCTTCAACAAGATGGATTAATCCAGAACGGCACAGGAAGCATATATTTAGGAGTTAACAGGCAGGCAAGTGGATCAAATCGAAGCAATGCATTAATATGGTGTTGAAGTTTCGGACAACTTATCTAGCACTGAAGTCCTTCTCGATATTATTGGGGAAAAGTTGTATAAATCAAAACAAGTAACTGCACCTCAGTGCCTATAGAATGCAAGGAAACCAATAATCCTAATGTAAGAATGTGGTTCTAATTTACTTAATAAACTGTAACTGTGACATGACTGCCTATATGTAATAGGAAAGTGCCACAGACTTTCTGTTTTAATAAGTTATGACAATTTAGTTGTAACGTCAAAACCCCTGCCGTCAGAGCTAGCAGACATTTAAAAAATCTTCCTCAGTAGATTTAACTGCTACTTAAACAATTAAAGAAAAGTCTTGCTTTTCAGCCTCCTTTCTTGTAAACTTCAAAGTCCGTAGTTATCTGAAGTTTACCGTAAAATATCGATGTAATGCACTGATGTGGCTCATTATGGAGGTGCAAAAGCTTTTTGCACCCATTCTTTAGCATTGATGCAGACTTATATTAAACTTCTTACGCGTTTGTTTATTTTCACAGTAAATATATTCCACATTTATTATATATCATATGGATCAAATGGCTTTATGATTTATAGAAGCAAGTGACCAAAGATTTGGTTAAGGGAGGACAGACTTTGGTGATGTTTCTAATAGGCAAGGAAAGAACTTTAGGAAAACCAAAGAGTGATTATGCATTGGTCAGTCTCTTTTCTAGGGATTATCCTTTGACTAGACAGATTTAAGACCATGATTTAGATTTGCGTGTATGCATCTACAGGTCATTATTGTATTCATTACAATAGAGCATACACATAGATAATGCTCATTCATCTGCTTGAGACAGTTTCACTTGTAACCCAGCTCTACCGCAGAGGGGATTACCATTTTGTAATCTCTACAAAATATGTGATGCATTTCAAGCAAAACAAACAACTTACTTGAATATAATACTAGTTTTGCAGCTTCGTAGGTGGTATAGACTCATACATGATTAATCCGTCATCTCCAAGAGATTAAAGAGGTCAAAAGTAAACTTTAGTACACCTGCTGTGATAAGGCTAATGCACAGAATAACAACATGTAGGTGGTTGTGCTACTTTAGGCTTGTTGAAGGCTAGTTGAGGCCACAGGGACCAGGACCACAGTTTTAATTTATCTTAAGAAAAACTGTAGCTATTTCTGTACCTATCTACTAGTTGGCAGGATTTCGTGCTTCCGATTCGTGCTTCGTGATTTCGGATTTCTTTTTAACGCCTATATGGCTCCTTTAGAGGACGTAGTCGCCCCCTTCGGCATCAAAATTGTGAGTTACGCGGACGACACGCAATTAGTCGTCTCGCTCTCACATCTTGACCAATGCCCAGACAATCTCCTGCACTGCCTCCAGGAAATCCATCTCAGGATGTGCGAGTCCTCACTCAAGCTCAACGGGTCCAAAACTGAAGTTATGCTGATGGGCAAGAAATGGTCAGCAATTCCATCTTCAGTTTGGCCCGATGCTATGGGTGAGGTGCCCGCCCCTAAGAGGGAAATTAAGAGCCTGGGGGTCTGGCTCGAACCAGACTTGTCCATGAAAACCCAGGCAACTAAAACAGCGGGAACTTGCTTCGGATTTATGCGCTCAGTCCGTAAGATCCTTCCACTGCTCCCTCCCCAATCAAGGAAACTCCTGGTTCAAGGACTGATCCTTACGCGATTGGACTACAGCAATGCTGTTTACTTGGGAGTCCCCGAAACCACCCTGGGCAAGCTACAACGAGCCCAAAATGCGGCTGCCCGGATGCTAATGAATCTTCCCTCCAGAGTCTCTGCCAGACCAGCGCTTAAGGCTCTCCACTGGTTGCCAGTGCGAGAGAGGATCGAGTTTAAGGCAGTGTGCATCGCTCACAAACTCCTCAATGGACAAGGCCCTTCCATTCTGGGAGATATGGTGACCCCGTACAAAGCCTCGAGATCCCTGCGCTCGGACAATGCGCGACTAGCCAATGTCCCTACGTTCAGGAGAGTACGCACTGGTGGCCGTCGCTTTTCAGTAAAAGCATCCACACGCTGGAATTCGCTCCCTCGCTGTCTGCGGTTAGAACCTGTCTACCTACGCTTCCGCAAACAGCTTAAAACTCTGCTGTTTCCCAAATAAGTTCTCCCCCCCTCCCTCCTCGGCCTATTCAAGTTCTTACAGCGCGGGGATGCCTCTGGGTCACCAGGCGCTTTACAAATCGTTAAATAATAATAATAATAATAGGGGAGGAAGATAACATGCAAAACTACTGTAAAGGTAGAACGTTTGTAATTGTTCAAACTTTAACAAGTTGTGTTTGAAATAGTATTTTGTGCTTGGCGAACATCTTGTCTTTTATAACATAGATCAGGTGGGAAGTTACAATTGAAGGAATATGTTACTGTGGTTTGGGACAACCCTCTTATTTCACTGACAAGAATTCTGTCCTTTTCTAAAGAATTCAAACCTGTAAATTGATGCTATATTTTCTGTCCCTAGTTGGTACTTGAAGGCCCATCACATTGCCCCAAAGAACGGACGCCCCTACAATCAGCTCGCCCTTCTGGCCATCTACACGGTAAGTGAGGTTATCTACAGCTTTGAAGACAGGAGTGTTCGAAGCATTTGAACCTTTATGACACTCTTGCCTTTTTATTCCTTGTTCGAATTGGAAAAGTATTTATTTTGAGGATTATCCTTCTAGTCTTGTACAAAATACACAGAACATTTTATGTAATATTCAGCTACAAATTCATATTATAAAAATAAATTAAAACCTCAGTGTGGCATCTTCAAATAATGTTAAACAATGTTAAATTATGGTCAACATCCCATAAAAGTGCAGTGACAACTAAGTTGCTTTGACTTACCTTCTAGTTCGGGCTGGACTGTTCACATGGGGCACATGGTCAAGACTGATTTGCAGATAGCTGTGTCTGAACTGGGGTGGAGAAGTGAGCTAAAGAACGATGATGGATTCAACCCAGATCTGGGGCTGGGGGTGAGTGTCTGAAAAGTGTCAGCGCTCCGTCCATCTCCTTGCGTTTGCTTACATTCCAGAGCAGTCACGCTTTCATACAAAATTACCAACTATGCAATTTGTCTCTAATTAACCAGGTCCAATGGCTTTACTTAGCAAAGGGTATGACAGCCCTAGATTCAGATGTGATGCCTTTTTCTTAGGGTTGCAGAGGCAGTCTGTTGTTTTTTTGTAGTATGTTAAATACATTCTGTTGTTTATTCTGCTTCCACAGGGCCCCACAGTAGATGTGCTCTCCAATGTCTCGCACAGCTATGTCAGGGTATTAGCCTCAAGCACTCAAAACCTACTCCAGGAGGTGAAAAGGGCTATAAAATTAGACACAGCATGTTTTATTAGTTTGCTTAAAAGAGAAGATGCACATTTAAACAGAAGACATTTGGTGCCAAGAAATAACCCTCAATGTTTTTAGAAAATCTTAGCTTTAGATTTTGTTGATGTTGACTCTATGGCCAGAGTAATCCTTTGGGGCATGGTACATTTTGGCTTGAGGATCAGCAGAAGTGCTCTGGTCCTGTAGTTTTAGTGAATGCTAAACTCATGCAGAAGGTTCTAAATGTAGTCACTGTGGTACAGATATGGTGACTACAGACTCTGCTCAGGTGCCAGACCAAAGCTTAGTAGCACTCTGGTACCAAGGCTGGAATAAGTTTTCTGGTACCACCCTATCTGGAGGGAGGATGGTGAAAACACAGATGTTTCCCCCAGTCCGCAGTCTTTGCTGTTTTGGTGGTAGACAGCAAGTCTACCTCACTCGTGGCCAAGGTGGCAAGCCATAGTCAACCATTGAGTTTGATGTGTTCAAAAGACAATACTCTCCTCCATTAGTTTAGTGGCATTCAGTCCTTGTTGCAGCACAGATTCTGCAGGTTTCAGAGTGTTTTTTTAGTTAAACTAATCTGATAGAAACTTCTAGCCACAGATTCCTTACATTAGAATAATCCCCAGGTGTCAGACTTGAACCCCCAAACTTTTTGTGAGCAGTACCCCTGCGCGTCAGTAGGCGGCATCGTTCGGCTCTGCGTGGCGTTGTTGGCGTTGTCTGCTCTGCAAGTGATGTGTACTGTGCCTATATAGGCGCCACCTCAGCTCGCTTATGTCAGTTCTTTTCTTTCCATGCTAGTCAGCGCAGATCTGGGAAGGAATACCCCAGTCTGTTTTGACTAACCTTTTTTCGACCTTTTTTCTACTTTTTATCGACATTGTTATTGATAATTATCTTCTGGTGTGTCGAGGATGGCAGCTAGGAAAGCTGTTTTCAAGCTGTGCAGTGCCTGTCACTGATAGATGTCAGTGACGGACCTGTATTTGGTGTGCCATTGGTGTTTGGAGCA
Source organism: Triturus cristatus (assembly GCF_964204655.1). NCBI lineage: Eukaryota > Metazoa > Chordata > Amphibia > Caudata > Salamandridae > Triturus > Triturus cristatus. Next base: position 840,359,854 of record NC_140584.1, on the reverse strand, counting down.
CAACCACGACACTAAGATCTGCGTTGATTGCCATGCACCCCAAGACCTTGAGGGAGTGGTCCCTCAAGCTCATCGCCACGCGACACCGCAACGCTCAAATCTTGGTTGAGTGGAAGGTCCTGGGATCAGTCATGGAGCCACTCCAAACACTCTTTGTTGCAGTCGAGTATGTCCGGGAAGTCTGGTTAGTCCCAGAAAGAGATCTTCGACTTCGCCATGTCTGTCAAAGTCATCTGACGAGACGAGGGAGTGTGGGCACTCAAGACTTAGCTCTGTAATGGAGCCTGCACCTCGGGTTTCTCTGTGTCTTTCAGAGTTTGCAGAAGCTGGTGAGACACCGTCCAGTTATGTGAATTTTATGAGTTTATGCACCTCATATTTGGGCGTCCCGCCCCCGCTGTAGTGCCTTTGAGTCCTGTGTGATTGGGAGTCTCCCCTATGGGTCTTCGGCCGGTAGGTTCGCCTTTGACGCCAATCGCGCCCCGTGGATCCATGGATGTATCTGGAGCTTTGTTGTTTGAGCCATCCCTACCTCCCCCGGCATCAGTGCTGATATCGCTGGTGGCGCCATCCCTATCGTCATCCCCAACTCTGACACGGAGCCAGACAGGAGTCGTCCGATGCCTGCTATGGCGCTGATGGTGCAGACTCCCCCTGACGGTGCAGACTCCCCCTGACGGAGCCAGCGCCTTATTCCTATGATAGGACTGTATTGGGAGACGAATGGGTAGTGTCTGCAGACAGACCATTTTGGATACCAATTAGAGAAGCCCGAGGGCAACTGGCATTAGGATCTGGTGGGTGTCAGTGGTCTGGACACCTCCCCAGATAATGACCTGGTGTCTCCTGATATCGTGGCTATGGAGGAAGGTGCCCTCTTTGCAGTGGTGGTGCGAAGGGCGGCTGAGGTCCTGGATTTTACACCACCCTTGGTGGCAGTCAAGACATATGTCTTGACGGAGGTGCTTCAGCCAGGAGTTACCCTTTCTGATTAATTACTCCCATTCAATGAAGCAGTTGCTGATGTCCTACTAGGGGTTTGGTCCAAGGCCTGCACAGGGGCTCCTGTGCATAGGACAATGTGCCCGCCACCATTGCCCCGCCCCAGGGGACCCCGGTTTCGTTACCCAGCACCTCACTCCGGAGAGCTTAGTGGTCCAGGCCTCCACCTCCAAAATAAAACTTGGCGCATTCCCTACCGGACATGGAATTCAAAAGGCTGGATACTATTGGGAAGAGGATGTTCTCTTCTTCCAGCCTGGCATTACGGTCTGTGAACACTGCATGCCTCTTGAGCCGATACTCCCATACCTTCTGGGACTCGGTTGCGCAAATGCGGCCTACTGTCTCTGAGGAGGCCCTAACCATACTTTCTCAAGCCGTTGCTGATGGGAGGGATGCAGCCAAGTTCACCATCCGATGTAGACTGGATACGACCGACTTGCTGGACAGAGCGATTTCGTCAGCCCTTAGGTGCCCCGCCTTGCTGAGAACCACTGGCTTTTCGGGGGATGTTCAAGCCTTGGTCATAGACATGTCCTTTGATGGCTCTTATTCAGAGAGAAGGGCTGCTCTGCACTTTAAGGATAACTTTTGTAACCATGGGAGTGGCTTCCAACTTCGTTTTTACAGGCCCAGCCACCCAGGCCCAGTGTAGGAAGCTGGCTCTGTGTATACTACACCAAAATAAGGTATAGTGTACACAAAGACCAGTGGATCCCCAAAGGCTTACAGATGTAAAAGTAGATAATACTTTGCTCTCTATTTGTGGTATTGTGGGCGAACAGTACGGATTTATCAGAGGGTAGTGTTAAGCATCTATTGTACACACTCAGGCAAGAAATTATGTCACACACTCAAAGACCGAACTCAGACCAATTGTTTGTATAAAAATATTTCCTTTGTTGTATTTTACTTTTAGAAACAAGCAGGACTTGGTACATGTAAGTAAAGTTATACTTTCATGGACAGATTGATAAGAATATGCAAGTTGAATGAATTGTCTTGGTTACAGGTTGGTAATATGTTTAAAACAGTTGTAATTACTTTGTGATTACTTTTGATTACTTTGTAATTATATTTTAGATTACCTTTTCTACTCCGTGTGGTATGCCTAGATATCACACTGGGATATTTCCTAGACAAAGGTAAGTAAAACACTTTTGCATTTACAACACAATTGCTTGGGTTTCCATACAAACACAACTCAACACTTCGAACTTTTTCAGTGGTGGAAAATAGTCTGTTATCCTATTGAAAAAAATGAGGTTATCGGTTTGCAGCTAAGCAATCTGTCTTTGGGCTTGAGTTTCTGGGGTTAGAACAAGGATTCCCAGATGGTCAATGATGCACTCAAAAAGCACCCTCAGTGTCACTAGGATGGCCGAGTGCTGAGACCCATGTTTACCGATGGGGCTAGGGGGCTGTCTGTTGGTGGTTGCTCACGGGCAAGCCACAAGGTTGAGGGAGCAAAGCTCTTAGGGCTAAGCTCAGGGCAAAGGGGGATCCAAGTTAGCACATAAGGTGCACCCACAGCCGCACAGGGGCAGCCGGGTGCTGATTTGGCATCGGGTGCCCTGTTGGTTTCAATGGAAGGTTTCCAGTCGGAACAAAGACTGCAGGTTCGGGCGACCATCAGTTGGAGTGTTAAGTTGGAATGCTGGGGGTTGACTGGACACAGTAGATTGAGCCACCCAAGGCCGTGGAGCATCGAGTGCAGGGGTGTCTTTCGGCGTCGGATTTCCTTACCATCTTTAGACGCAGTCGGCTTAACCCTCCAGTTAGAGGCTGCAGACATTGCTGGGAGGCTTGAGGTAGGTTCGGGATCACCAGAACCCAGGTCAGGATCGCCTGGGAGACCTCCTCGGGGTGTTTGTCTACTCAAACTGGGGCCATGGATGTCCGGTGCAGAGTGGTGCAGACTCGCGGATTCGGCTGTAGTCAGAGTCTGGTTCTCATGGGAGACAGAATCTTTGTAGGGTAGGTAGGGCAGGTCCGCGGGTTCTGGGGGGCCGCTGGCTGCAGGATACACCTTGATTCTGCTGGAGCAGATAGAGGTCAGGACAGGCCGGTAGGGATGGGGCCAAGGCAGGTGGTGTCCTCCTCTTCTTCCTTCAGCAATGCTCTTCGGTCCTTCTTCTTGCTTGTCTGAGGATGCAAGGTTCCGGGTTGCTCCTAAATAGTAAATTTAGGGGATTTTCAGGTAGGTTCAGGTCGAGACCAATTGGTACCTACCTTGCGGTGGGTACACCCCCTATTATACAACCCTCCAGTGGGAGGGAGGCATAAGCCTCACTCTGGTCGGCTGGGTCCCACCATCTTAAAGATGTGGGGGGACTGAGAGTTGTGCTCTGCCTCGCTTCCAGCACCTGAGGGGTGGGGTTGGCAAAGGTAGCCACACCTCTCCTGCTATCTTGGTTTTTCTGCCGATTCTCCCTCCCAAAGTGGGGGATAGAACTGGTGGGGACCAGTTGCTTGGAGCAGCAAATGGCTGGGTCCGCTCACAAAGGTGGCAAGCCTTTGAAACTTCCTCTTCGTGGACCCTCCCATCCTGAAGGAGGAAGCTTTGCCACTGCCCAGGATGTGCTTTGTTTCTGGACCGAGAGCGGAAGGCTGTCAACCCAGGCAGGGGCGGCTCCTCCATGTGGGCATCGGAGCGTCGCCCCACTGCTTTCTCGCAGTGCGAGAAGCAGAAACGTAAAATGGTATAAATACCATTTAAGGTTTCTGCTTCTCGCTCTGTTGAGAAAGTAGAAGAAGGGTATGCCTGGTTGGGGGCGGGCGGATCGGGAGGAGTGGCTAGCCCAATGTTATGGACGCTGACTGTTTGGTCGGCACCAGGGCTGACCAAACTAGTCATGAGCACTCTCCCGTTTTCTCCATGTAGGCTGCATGCAGCCTGCATGGAGAAAACGGTCTCCCCATGGACGCTTGTACGGACATCGTCCTAGCCAATCACAACACTGCTTTTGCAGCATTGTTATCGGCTTAGGGGAGGAGAGGGAGGCAGCCTGCTTCTGTTTCCTGTGAACCGAGAGAGAGGGTGAGCAGGAGACGCGATGCGTTAGTCTGGGACCGAAGGCAAAGGTACGTTTTTGTAAGAGTTGGCAGAAACAGCGCGACACAGGCGGGGTAATTTTAAGGTTGTTTAATGGGGGATATTCCAATGTCTCGGTTTCCAAATAAAGTAACGTCAAAGTCAGGCAACAAATTATCCCATAACGCAAAACAGGGGGGGGAGAGTCTTGTGCTTCTTCCTCCAGGGGGATAGGTTCTCCCTCTTCGAAGATGCTCGTCTTGTCCCCTCGAGCAGAAGTCAGTCGTCCTCCGGCGATGTTACGGGGGTAGAACAGAAAAGAAAAGAGACCGATTAGGAATATTCAGGTCTTGTTGTCATTAAAGGGAAGGGTGTGTGGGATATCACCAACTATCGGTCCTTGGGTCGTGAAGGGAGGGGATCCACCACCTCAAGCGGACTTGTAGAGAGAGAGAGGGGAGCGTGCAGAGGTCAGGATTCCCCACCGGGCAACCCCACTCCTCCCTCGGCTCTATGATCGACCCGCCTCCCGGTACCCAGCAAACGCTGCCGTACCTGTTCAAGCCACCGTCCTCCGGGACCGTGGCACGGCGCTTCACAGGATCGTTGGCCTCCAGGCTCCTCTGTACTCTCGTCCTCCGGGGTCCTCGATACTGCTGTATTCCTCGTCTCCTCTCCGTTCCTCGACTCGCCGTTCTACTTCCTCCTTCCCGCTGACGACCTCCTCTCCATTGGCTGCCGATCTTTTTACGTCAGATGACTCGATGGGGCTCCACCCCCGGGGGCGCAGTCCGTAGTCTTCGGTCTGTTCCTGAAAGGGCCAGTACCCGGAAGGGGGGGACTCTGACGACGCCGTCCAAACCGTGGCAGGGTCCGGCGACTGAAAGGTGGAAACATTGGTGAGTAGGGGAGGAGAAGGTAACACCGGTGTCTCAGAGCCCGGACCCTGACAGTTTTATAAAAAAAAAAAATATTATTAAATTACTGTCTTCGGACCTCTCCTTGCTCGTCATGGGTGTGAAGTGTGAGCCCTGGATGTGTGAGAGGCAAAGCCGCTGATCTGTGGCTGTGGTTTCAGACACGGCAACAAATGTCCTTCTCTCAAATGTATTTTGAAAAACACAGTCCACTTGGTCCTAGAATAAATTCCTGGGGGGCAGGGGGATAGATGCTAGGAAGCGAGGCATCCTCAGTTGGACTAACAATAACCTTATAGAGCACCTACAATCTTAGAGGCTTCATACATACAGGGGAAACCCAAAGACGGTTATCTTTTGTCACATTCCTCAGGCGGCCACGGTGTGGCAGGCAGAGAGAGGCTATTTCTCACAAGTTCCGTTGTCGAGGACCAGGCCCACACGCAATGCAGTGATGAAGTTATTCATTGAGCCTGAGGGTGCATGTCTGACTGATAACATAATTTTTTTTTTAATACTTTATTTTTCCTTTTTCAAATACGAAGATATTATACATATGAAGTCGTTCACCAACATTTCAGTATACAATGTCAACCACAGTTCTGTCAGTGATTACCCTAATTGGCAATCCTGAAGATAAAATACCAGGCAATATCAGATTACAACATTCACAGTTTGCCATGCAAATATGAGGGGAACAATAGAAGGATCCCGGTGGAGAACCAGTTCCCAATCCGGAACCGCCATATTTGTGGTCCGCACCTGCTGGATAAATTTATACAGTAATGTCACATAATATCAACAAAGCATTATAACAGAACCCTTTGCATATCTTCTCTAACCCACACCTTCTGAGACAAAGCCTTGTTCCACTTGCGAATTTGAGTCTTGGCGTTGCTTCTCAATGTATGATCGATACGGGCCCCATATACCTTTGGGGCGAGATGTACTAGGCAACACACTTGCGTACACTTCACTATTAACATTACAGTACGCCAGACTATGCAGCCCGCTCTGAACAGTTGGGGCTGACTTGCGCCCCCAATGAATGGCCACTTCTTGCTTTGCCAACAGGAGGCCCAGTGATGCAAAGCGCCAAATCTTTTTAGGTAAACTTACAGTATAACCCAGCAGGGCTACTTCCGGGGTTGGTATCAGAGAAAAATTAGTCATTTTCCCTAGAGTGTAATGTATGCCTTCCCAATAGCATTGTAGTTTTGGACACGTCTAGGTAAGATGTGCAAAATCGGCATGGGGGGCCGAGCATTTATGACAGTTGTGTGACTTGGAGGGGGTCTATCCTATGTGCAAATATCAGGGTGAAATACGTACGGCGTAAGAATCTAAAGTGTAGGAGTTTGTGTCTGCTGTTGAGTGAGATGTCCCGTGTAACCGAACAGCAATCAGCCCATTGCTTATCCGTAATTACCATCCCCAAGTCCGCTTCCCATGCCTTACGGACCTTACTGTCATCAACCGGTTTCAGTGCCGCACATGCTTTGTATAGTTTAGAAGTGAGAAGTATGTTGTCTGCGTTTTCTATCACCATAGTAAGGGGGGAAGGAGGCGGGCTCAACTGGGAAAGTTGAGAAAGTGGAGCGTAGAGCGGAGCGGATGCGGCCCATGACGAACCTATCCATGATGGTACCTGCCTGGAACCGGTCGTCTTCCATTAAGGAAAATATATGGCCGTCGGGATAGAGGTCTCCCATCCGTGAGATGTCGAATTTGGCAAGAGTGCGTTGGACCAATCGTTCCTCCGTGATTGGAAGCAAGCGGGGGTTCACGATGGGCAGGGCCGACGAGTAAAGTACGTCTGTACCCGTGACCCGGCAGAGTTTCTTCCATGCCCAGCTCGTGGAGGAAACAGTTTGGATATCCACTGGGTCTCTAGGGAAGCCCACTGGTAGAATGGCCGAAAGCTGTCCAGGCAGAACGAGATCAGATTCTGGCCGTAGGTATGGGATTCGAGCATCAGGGTGGTACCATGAGTGGGCATAGCTACATTGGGCAACTAAATAGTACAATTGGAAATCTGGAACATTATATCCTCCTCTCTCAGAGGGTAGCGTGAGGACAGCCCATTGGACTCGCGCTGGCCTCCCTGAGGCCCCCCCCCCCCCTGCTCCCTCCAATCAGTATGGCTAAGAGAGTACACACTGTGTGAAAAAAGGTATTCGTAAGAGGAATAGATATATTATTAAAAAGGTACAAGAATCTGGGGAGCACTATCATTTTTATAATCGACACCCGGCCCGCAAGTGATAAAGGGAGTCTCAGCCATCTTTCTATTTGGGTCGAGAGTGTGTCGACTGCTCGTCCATAATTCAGACGTATGATTTGGGCGGTGTCTAAGTGAATATGAATTACTAAAGATTTAGCTGAGTCTGTACACCATTCTAAAGGAAATTCGCAGTCCCATTTTTGAGTAGAGGCTATCAGCGGAAATATGATGGACTTGTGCCAATTTATACCCAGACCCGAGAAGCGTCCGAAGCGGATAATTTCTCTGATTAGGTCCTGTAAATTATTGTGAGGATGTCTAACATAGAGGATCGTGTCGTCCGCATACAAGGAAACCAGGAGGGGGCTAGTGTTGAATTGTAGGCCCCTGTGTAGATGACGCTCCTGAAAGTGACGTATCAAGGGGTCCATAGCCAGAATGAATAGTAATGGGGACAGTGGACATCCCCGTCTGATTCCACGGGATAGAGAGAAGGGTCTCGAGAGTGTACCATTGAGACGCAGCCGAGCGATTGGTTTGTTATATAATAGTGTGGTCGTAGCAATGAAACCAAAGGACATACCCATGCGTTTCATCACAGATAGAAATAAAGGCCATTCTACGGAGTCCAAGGCCTTCTCCGTGTCAAGAAGAATGGCGGCTGCTGGAGTGTTCAGGTTTATCCGATGGATGGCCGAAAACAGTGTTCTAAGGTTCAGCGAGGTGGAGCGATGAGGCACGAAACCGGATTGGGCTGTTGATGATGAATTCCATCAGTTGGGACAATCGATTGGAGATGATTTTAGGTAGGATTTTGTGGTCTAAGTTAAGGAGGGACAGCGGTCAGTATGAACTGCAATGCGCAGGGTCTTTACCAGGTTTGGGAAGGAGAATTATGACCGCCTCTCTAAAGGTGGGGGGTAAAATTTGTGACTCCAAAGCCTCTGCATATACCTCAATGAGCATCGGAGCTAATAGCTCTTTGTATTCTTTATAAAAATCTCCAGTAAATCAGTCGAGCCCTGGTGCCGATGAGCCCCGAATGGTCTCAATGGCCAAGAAGACATCAGCAACCTTGAGATAGCCTTCTTGGGCAGTATAATCGCTCCCTATAGTGGTGGAGTATAGCGCAAAAAGTGTTCTGAATGTCTACTGTGGAGGTGCATGTGCGCACATCTGGGGAATGCATTTCAGTGATGTATGTTTTGTGATGGGGAGGGCGGAGTAGTTGGGCCAAAACCCTGCCAGGTCTCTCACCCTCGCCATAACGTCGGGCCGGTTGATACTTCCCTAAGTATAGAATTTCCTGGTCTGCTGTTTCCCTATAGTCGTCCAGTAGCACCAGTCTCCTGCCCGCCTAGGTGGGTTGCACGTGATTTGCGGAAGTTTAATCTAAAGTCTTCTAGGCGTGATAGCGTATTATTCAGATCTTTGAGGACACCTGCGTGTGTAGCTATGCATGTACCCCTGATAACTGCCTTAAAACCCTCCCACAAAACCGCCCATGTGTCAACCGAACCAGTGTTAATAGTAAAATATCTCTCTATGGCGTCCCGTATTCCTTCTTTGAACACCTCGTCATGTAAAGCACGACTGGGGAAACGCCACTGACGTTCAAAGCCCTCTGGGCGCAGTACCCTAAGATGTAGCGTCACTGGGGAGTGGTCTGAATAAGTCCTAGGGAGGGTCCCAACTGATGTGCACCAACCATAAATATCAGGGGAGAGTAGCCAATAATCAATCCTCTTCCAGGTGTTGTGCTGGCCTGAATAGTGGGTATATTCTGTGGTGTTTGGATTACGTTTGCGCCAAATATCTAACACTGTGAACCGATCACATAGCTCATGAAGTGCTCTGCGGGCACGCGGTTTGACGTTTGAAGACCTGGAAGTACAGTCTATGTCAGGGTTGAGTAATAGGTTAAAATCTCCACCCAAAATCAGTATTTGCGGCTGCAGCTGCATGAGGCGTGTATGGAGGGAATGATAAAAGTTGGGGGCATCTGTGTTGGGGGCATAGACACAAAGCTGTGTAACGTTCCTGCCAAGCAGAGTCCCTGAAAACGCTAGGTATCGTCCGTCTTCATCACTAAGCATGGAACCAAAACGGAAGGGGACTCTTTTGCGTATTAAAATGGCAGTGCCCCTCGCATAGTTACTGTAATTAGCAAAATTTCTGTGTGCGCCCCAGCTGGATCCAAAGTGTGCCTTGTCCATTTTGGGAAGGTGGGTCTCCTGTAAGTAAGCGACATCTACATTGTGTCGTATCATAAAATGAAGCACCTGTCTACGCTTTCTGTTGTCATTAAGGCCCTGTACATTCCATGAGATTAGGGAGAGGTCTGAGGGACCCTCTATGTTACCAATTCTGGCCATCTATCCGGGAGAGCAAATCCAACTGCGCGATGTGGTGACAATTAACAAAGAGCAATAACCGTGAACGACCAAAGATGTCCCTTGAGACAAGACGTTTGAAATTAAGCACCCCCGAAGGCCCCCCCCCCCCCCTGCCCAGCCGCACCCTTGTCCGGGACACGGCCAATCCCAGCAAAAAGAATAACGGGAAGTATCAAATTGTTGCACAAGAAAATAAAAATCTCAAATAACAGTACCCCAGAGTTAACTAAACCATTCTCAAAGGATACACCATGAGGGGCGGCAACGCCCCAGTGAGCAACCAGCTAAATGCAATGAGATTAGAAAGCATATTCCTAGAAGCACAGTGAAATTAGTCCCAGAAGATTAGACTCAGAGCTAACCTGTGTCCGCACTCAAACAGTTCAGCGCTTGCGTCAGATCCGCTGTGTGGAGGGGAAGGACCAGCTCTCGCCCTGAAGATTGTTCTGTTTATAGACACGGCAAAACTCCTGCGCCGCCGTCGGGTTTTCGAAGATCCGAGCTCTGCCATCCACGTCAACCTTTGATCTTGCAGGGTACGACATGCCATACCATAGTCCCAAGTTTCATAGAGCAGCCTTGATTCCATTGAATTTACGCCGGGCGTCCTGCACCATCGCCATAAAATCTGGGTAGGACAGTTTTGCGCCCTGCCAGTCGATGTCCCCTTTATCTCTAGCTAATCGGAGTGCCGTGTCCTGGTCCCGAAAGTTCATCACACGTGCCACAATGGGTCTGGGAGGAAGGCCTGGATTGGGGCGATGTCCTAACGACCTGTGTGCCCTCTCTATGACAAAACCAACGGTGAAGGATTCTCTGCCAAATAAACCACTTAACAAGGTTTCCACAAAGAGATCCATACGGCCGTGGGGGTCGCCTCCGGAACGCCAAGAATGCGTAGATTGTTGCGGTGGCTGCGGGCTTCAAGGTCCTCATTTTTGACAGCCACTACCTTCAAAATACGCTCGACCCTTTCTAGACGCTTGGCGGATTGTGCAGTCCCATCCTCAATATCGGAGATGCGTGCTTCAGCCACATCAAGCCGCCTGTCGTGCACTTGGATCTTGGCACCCAGATTCGAAATGGTTTTGTCTAGTAAATCAAAGCGAGTGTCCAATGCCTTAAAGCCTGCGCGCATCTCTCGAAGCAGGGAGGCTGCCGTGTCTGATAAGGTATCTTCTTGCTCCACTTGTTGTGCAGATTCCCCCGCCATGGTAGGGTCCTGTTGTGGAGCTGTTGCAACCACTTTCTCAAATGGCAAGGTTCTTTGCATTGGGTCTTAACGACCTATGTTGTGTCAAAGTCTGTACCGTGACCACCCAGGCCTTAGCAGGTGTATCCCTTTTCGGTAGCCCCCCCCCTTTGGTGCTATGCAATGAGGCACTCAAGAAGGAAATGTACGGTAAAGCAGGACCACAGAACCGCTGAGCGGGATGTGACGTCTGTGAGATCAGGGCGCAGGCAGGAGAGCCGTCTAGGCTTATGGGGGAACCGCAGGCAGCGCGGGCAATAGCCTTGAGGTCAGTAATTATTTGAAGGGGGGCTCCTTAGCGGCGTGGGGCCACAAGGCTGAAGTGGGGCGTGGCTAGTCGCCCTGAGCCCTGCCCCTCATGAAAGGTCTGCACTCTTGTGAGTTCTGGGCCCCGCTGGCTTGCATGGGTGCAAAGAGTTTGGAGGGGCCTCGCCTGACCTACAAATGACTACCAAAGTTGGCTGACTGGACAGGCCTTAGGACTGGTGCAGTTACAATTTAGCCTTGATCCAGAAAGCTGCAGGTGGCAGCCCCTGAAGGAATTGGATGGGACCATGCTAATTAGTGTGCAGCAGAGGAGCACATCCAGACACTGATTTTGACTGCCGCTGTGTTATTTCTGGGGCACTCAATTTAGCGCACACAGAATGAGAAGACTATGAACATGGAGAACTGCAGAGTCCAACTATTGCAAATGAACGACCAGGTGATCATCCTACAGGAAAACCTGGAGAATAGGTCACACAGATGTAACCTCTGAATCCGAGGTGTACCTAAGGGCACTGAGGTTAGAGATGTTGAGGCATATTTCCAGGGTCTATTGGAAGCTATCCTTGATACTCCTGCAGTTAACCCTCTTCATTGATAAGCCCCAGCATAACTGCTGGAGGAGCGGTAACTTGAAGGCCCCCTAGGCATCATGGCCTGCCTACACTTCTTTGAAGACCAAGTGAGAGTTATAAAAGCAGTCAGATAAGAAGGATGGATATCCTGTAAGAGCATCGAAGTGCAAATCTTTCAGGACCTGTTTCTTGTAACCCTCCAAAGGAGGAGATCGTTCTAGTCAGATACTGTCTTTTGTTCAGAGAAAGGACATCCGTCCTCCCTTTTGCATCATCTTGAAGTAGGAGGGACAAACCTGAAAATCCAATCCCTTCAAGTGGGCCTTCCTGATCCTTGGCCTGATCTCACCTCAAGAAGATGCTGGAGAGGATCTGGAGGCCAATCTCCCTCAGCCCAGGATCCCGGAGTTGCTCAAAGTCCCTGAAAGATGCTCACGACTATCACCAATCAAAGATAAAATATTGGAAGGTCATAGAGCTAGAATTACCTATCTTCGAAGCTTGCTGCTTCTGGGGAGCAGGCAGCATACAAAAAACTGAAGGTGTTGAAATATGTCCGTGATTGCCATGGTTCTATAAGAAAGGTTTGGGGGCTGATGGGGTGGGCTATTGCTTGCTATACATTTAGTATAGTTTAATATAGAGGAAAAACCCGGGAGGGTGGGGAGTAGTCCCAGGCACTCTTTGAACAGTAGCATTATCCTCTATCCAACTCATTTTCACTGTAATTTACCCTGGGATTAGATTACCTTGTTTAGGGTATTTCTTACCGAGACCTTTCCAGTCTGGGCTCCTCAATATAGGGAGAGGCATTCTTATGTTTGTAGGTTATTCAAGTTGTGATTAACACTGTTCATGCTAATATTGGGGACCCCACTATTGGGGGATTGTTCTAAGTTTGTCTACATGACCTACATCTCCTGAAGCCTGCCACACATCAGTGCTTTAAGGGACCACCTTAAAATCACTTGCATAGTTATATAACACAGCTGAGAGGCTTAACTTACCCTGAAACAGGAAATGCTATCTTCACAAACTTGTGCAACTAAAAACTGACATGGGCCTTCTACTTTTCATCTACAAGGCTCTGAAGTGACTCATTACAGTGGTCTGGGCCCATGATCCGATACATGGGACTGTATCTGGGGAAACATTTTGGGGTATCAAAGGAGGCTAATTTATGCAAATTGTGGCAAACTTTACACACTGACGTCAACAGTTGGAGAAATAAAACTTCCCTGGCTAAGGCGTATCACAGTCCTCAATATTTCTTTTCAAGGTATGTTACATCCCCTTGACTATGCTGCTGTACATAAAGAAATACTTCATTGAGGAGATTCAGCTCAGGTGTATTACCATGGTCTGGCAAAATAAAAAAAGGATGCTCAGCGGGTGACAGTGTATGAGTGGTATTAAGCAGTGCGGCATGGGTGTTCCTAATCTCCTTAACTAATATTTTGCGACTTATCTCTAATTTTTCGTAAAGTAGACTAGGAGGGACACCAATAAAAGCTGGTGCATGATCATCCATACTCTGAGGGGGTGAGGGGGTTGCCTTTAAAGAGATGCCATGACTTCCTAAAGCTGACTGGAAGGCTCATTTAGATACTTCTTCAGTTACGACAGCTACCTTAAAGGTCTGCGACAGAAACGGAGGGCTGAGAGGCCTCACTACTTTCCCCTCCCCATTTAAACCCCAATGGGGCAATAAATGCCTCTCCTCAGGTCAGGATATGGAGGACTTCTTGGTGCGTTGGGGTGCGAGTTGCAGAATATTAAAAGACATTTGAAAAGGGACAGATAACACCTTTTAAGCAACTAAAAGATGCATATGGGATACAAGAGAATGAACGCTTGCAGTACTGTTAAGTGCAGCAATGTGTCCAACAGCCACACATAAAGGGGGAGCTTCTAGAAATCACAGATCACATCCCATTCTTCTTATTCACAATAACAAGAGGCGAGTGGTCTCTAGGCTGTACAAGCTCCTCAGTGTCTTGACCTTGGTGAGAGGTTACTCTTTCAAGACCCTTTGGAGCGAGAGCTTGCGATTAAGTTGGCTGACGACCGATGGCAATAAATAATAACCAGAATAGGCTTAGTAGCTCGCCATTTTGAGGGTAGGGAAATACTATACAACTGGCTGCACATGCATACCAGATTTGGGGGCTGTGGAACACCCAGAAGACCCCGACTGCTGGATAGGAGGTCGGGAAGTGGGCTCGCACAGCTGCTTCGACTGTGCCAAGACTACAGCCTTTCTGGTTGTTGGTTCCTAAAACTATAGAACATGTAACAGGGTCCCAGTTAGCACATTGCCTGGAGATAGTTCTGCTCTGGTCACTGTCTGAGGAAGTTAACCTCCTATATGGCAGCTAGGGCAGAATTGTCTCACTACTTTTGACAGCAAAGCAGTGCATCTTGTCGATGTGGTGTACTGCAGGAGTGCTTGGGGAGGTGTCATGAAAGGAGGATTTCATAGAGTCCGGTAATGGAATGCGTTTCTAAAATAGCTCAAGAGCAGTGAGGCCTGCTATTGGACTATTAGTCTACAGACTTTTCAAGAGATGCAATGCCGCTTTGTGTGAGAGCTGTAAACATAGTGGTAGAATCCAAACAGGACCTTTTACTATGCAAACATGAAGAGCACTGGGGGCTTAAAAAGTAAAAGACCCTACTCTGTTCTACTCGAACAACTGTGGGACACGACGGCACAATATAGATGGATGGTTGAGGTCTGTGGGGTGTATTTCCGACTAAGGAGTGGGAATGTTTGTTTCACTGTTCTAATGGGGGAAATAGAATAAAAATGTTTTGAAACGAATAGCCTTCTACAGAATGTAAATAATAAGGGCCCCAATAATAAGAATTTCATGCAGCCTGGCGTCTGCACCACGTGAAGTAGCACGCGCTGATTAGGTGCCGCAAGCCTCATTAACAGTTTTTTTTAAATCGGACGGAAGCGCTTTATTGCGAAGAATATAGAGGGCTGCGAAAAAGACCCATCTCCCTAGACTGGGTGCACTTGGTGGAGCAGTTCAAAGCAAACACGGGGGAGGTGTTGGGATGTTCTCAGGGCGCGTGGGAGGTCCACTCGGACGATCCCTGATTACTGAAGCTACGACCTGCGTTGTTTTCTGGGTGGCCGCCGTCTCTCCCCACTCGCCTTCCCCCTCCCCTGCCTCCTTTGTGCCCCCCCCCCCTTCCTCTCCTGTCCTTCCCACCTATATCAGACGTTACTACCCCGTAGTATTATATACCTGAAATGGGGTACTTCTGACATAGCAGCAGAGTTTCTTAAGTTTCTTGTTCATAGGGTTGGTAATTGGGGGTGGGGGTGGGTAGTTAAATAATGATAAATAACACACTGATAATGCTGGATATACTGTGTCGGATATGTCATCGTATTAGTATTGGTAATGCAAATGCTGAAAATCTAGGCTCTATATTGTCATGTAATGTTGTATGTGGAACTTCACAAATAACATATGTACTCCCACATCCGTATATGAGAAAAAACAAAAATGTAAAGTGTTCATAATACGGACTGTAAATGATATACAAAGCTCAATAAAAAAATGTGTTATAAATACGAAAAACAGGTTTTTTTTTATAGATCTTTATTTCGATTTTCACCCATCCAACATGATAGCAACATAATCCACAGTAATAATATGCTGAAGTTAATACAAGTAAAACAAAGAATCAGAATCCCGCACTTCCTCTCCGAACCCAAAGAGATCAGTTGCGGAGTACCCCAAGGATCCTCATTAAGCCCAACGCTCTTCAACATCTACATGGCCCCCCCACCCCCTCATTACCATCGTCGGGGAAACACGGACACAGCATAGTATCCTACGCCGACGACACCCAGCTCATCCTCGCTTTCACCAAGGAACCCGACATCACCAGACGGACCCCGCCGCAATCTCGGTATCAAACTCGACTCCTCCCTCACCATGAACCGTCAGGTCAACTACGCATCTTCCACATGCTTCCAACACCCTGCGCATCCTCTGCAAGACCTTCAAATGGATCCCCCCGTATCCAGAAAGACAGTCACCCACGCACTCATAACCAGCAGACTGGAGTGACCTTCAAGCTGCTCACTCGCTCCTACAAATCCCTCCACAACACCTCACCCCAATACCTCAACAAAAGAATCTCCTTCTATGCACCCAAGAGAAACCTCCACTCCGCCGACCTTGCCCTGGCCAAAATCCCATGCATCCGCAGAGCCAGAACGGGTGGAAGAGCCTTCTCCTACATCGCGGTAAAGACCTGGAACAAACTCCCCCTCAGCATCAGACGATCCCCCACACGTCATGCATTCAGGAAGAGCCTCAAGACCTGGCTCTTCGGATTAGACGGAGCTGCTCGAATCCCCCCAGCGCCTTGAGACCCTCACAGGTGAGTAGTGCGCTTCACAAATTCCTGATTGATTTTAAATTTTCTGCACCATAACCCTTGACTTAGAACTGTGCTTCCATTTCGTATATACAGGGAAAGCATAGCCATGTTTCTTGACTATGCCAAATCCCCTATTATGATTTTAATGTTCTCAACTTCGTCTTCTTTCCTTATAGTCATTAGTGATCAGTACTCCCTTTCCATTCTAGGAGGTTGTGTACCGTGGGGCAGAAGCCTGATATCCCTTGTTACGACTCGTGAGCATTCAGGCAAGTCACTCAGCAACACACACCTCATTCATTCAACCCCTCCTGTCAGTCCAGGAGATCCCATATCATTTGTGTCCGCTCTCTGATCACCCTCAGCCCCCTGGTCTGTTCTAGTTCTTTTCAGTCATGCCTCCTCTTCTACCACCCACTCTGCCACTTCCGTGCTCCACGTTGAGACTGCAGAGGCCCTGCTGGATAGCCAGTGGATTGCTATGAGATGCTTGGCCAGGAGTAGGCCCTGGGTTGCAAAGTTGTGTTACGGGTTACCTCACTTGGGATTTGGTATAATGCCCAGTAGACGTTGCTGTATTGTCGCTTTAAGGTGCATCACTTGTTTAAGCTGTGATACTACCTCCTCCCAGTACTTCGACAGCTCCCACACGTCCATGACCTATGCAGAAATGCAGCACCCAGCTCATCACATTTAGGACCGAATGAGGCCGTGTTGGGGTATATTCTCTGCAGTCTAATGGGTGTAAGATACGTCCAGTGATTGCAATTGAACATGCCACCTTGAACCGTGCGCTACGTGCAGTTTCCTGCACCTGCATGCAGGTTGATGCCCCATCGTCCTCTTTCAAGAGAGTCGGTATGTCACCATCCCATGCCTATGTAGCTTTAATTGTAACCGAAGGCCTGTGATGCTTCACTGCTTTCTAGACCTATCAACAGGTTAAATGACGTTATCAATATATTTCCTGGTAAATCCTTTCGGAAAAAAATAAGCTCCTGCATGTGCCCCCTTTTTTGGGTGCTGTCTGCTCTAAGCATAGCAAGTAAAATGATCCTCCAAGCCCCCCTTTTAAAAGCACAAAATTCATAATTGTGATGCAGTTGCCCCTCGGACCCCCACTGCACTGCACTGGCTTCACTGATGATAGCTACTGCATTGTGAAGCAGGCTTTCTACTTTGGCCAATATTAACCACATGGCCTCCCATCCCATGCAGTCTCTCTTCCTTCCATCTCTCTGCTTCCCACACCAAGGTGTCGCCTCTGCTTCAATTTTCCCTTCCTATGGGTCACTGCTCCAAGGCCAAACCTACACTAGAACAGCAACTATGTAGTGGTTCCCTAATGCAAGAAAGGAAAGATAGTAAAACGGCTATAATGCTCACTCACTCACTCGCTCCTCCTCCTGCTCCCAGCATGTCGCTTGAGCCCTGTTCCCTATGCGGAAAGGGTTACTTGGGCCCTAAATGCTAGCAAGGAAAATGCCCCCACCCCCTTTTCATAGTAAGGCAGGGGGATGGATGTGCTCCTGTGCTACGAAAGAGGGATAGAGAGCTTAAGAAAAGACACGCCTTCTCACCAGGGTTCCTGCTACCTGAAAGAAATGTAAATTCGTTTAATTAGTTAATCACCAAATATTAAGGCTGCTTTGGAGCCAGAATGAACTTTAATTGATGGTATCACTTGAAGTTTCATGGTAACAAATGTTTATGCTTTTTGAGAGGTTATATAAAGGTGGTATCTGCGGAGTTCTGGCGTGCTTCCTTTTAATAGACTCTTATAGAAGTATTTGCACTAGACGAAGTCTGAGTACTTATTACAAAGGTGTGTAAATTTTCATAATAGATTTAGGATTTTTACGCAAATTTTCTGTGGGGGCACCCTATGTTGGCTTATACTAAAAAGGTTTAGTCATTATAAAAATCCGATGTACCCGACTTTTACAATCTGTGGACATCTTCGCTAGCACGGAATTCCAGTTGTTTTTAGATTCATTGCCATCACATTCTTATTTCGTTCTAATGATGGCTACCTCAGTACTCTTCCTGTCATGATCTGAGGTCTGCAGCTAGCAAATGTTCACGAGAGCAAGCTTCTGCTGGCTTTATTTTTTCTCAGGCTTAAATGTGCGTTTTTAGGTGAGCAAGCATCCTTGTGTTGATCAGAATACATTTCATTGTGGTATAGTTATCAGTACATTATTTTCAGATATTGCATTGCTTGTGGAATGCGTTTGTCATAGGCAAGAACCCAGCGGACATAGAATCAACATTCTCATTAACCATTTCATTGTGAGCTTGTTTTGCACTGCAGTGAGACTGTGTGTCAATAGAAGGCTCAGTGACGGTTGGGGGGTAGTCATGATTTCTTTCAAGCCTCACCAGGAATCTTAAGCCCGTGATAATTTATCAAAAACTAAGACTACTAACAAGTGTGCGATCCTTGATGAATTTCCTGCTGTTAATCATTAGTCTTAATCTGGCCAAAAGAAGATGCAACGAGACAAATCCACATTTCGAAGGCCTAATTTTCACTAGGATGGAGGTCAGCTAGATTAGCCATCCATTCCATGCCTGACCTGTATAGTATATTATTACATGGGAATTGCCATTTTTAGTCTGTAAGTAATAGTTTCCGCACAGCTGAAGGGTAAATAAAGTAGAAACTCCTTTTAAGTAGAATAAAGTAGAAAATCCTTGCTCATCTATCCCTTACCTGCCACTTCCTGGATTTGGAAATGTTCCCCATTCATGGTTGGGTCCAAACTGAAGTGGCATGGTGTGCAATATAGCAATGGACTGTGATGCAGCCCTGAGTTATTACAAGTGGCTGAGATTAATTCAAGCATCCCATCCATCCCATTTTTTGTATACTTCAAACATTATCATTGTGACGGTGTATGACATCACAAGCTCGTTGTGCCGCAGGAAGAAAGCTGCAACCGGGTTGCTTGTTATTCGGTCCAGGGAGGGCATGGATTGGCGGTTCAGGCTATACTGTTCGCAGCTGCTAAGATTTAATTCAAGCATTCCACCCACACTTCAGAGTGGTTCTCCATTCATGCGGCTTGTGTCAACTGCTTTGGTTTTCAATGAGGGAATATTCTTTACCCAAATAATGATTAAGCCTCCCTCCCTTTTCAATCAAAGGTATTTCAAGGCTGTCTCTGAACCTTTCAGTGTTGCTGAGAACCCCAGAAAGCTCACTGTACTAATGTAGCCCCATCTCCAGCCCTACTCCCCTCCCACCTCCTGGCATAGCTTTCTTCTACATACCAAATTTCGAGAAGAAATGTTTTGCTGAGATGAAGCTTTGCAGATCTAGGACAATTTTGTCTAGATGCAAATATGCAGTGTGGTGAGTTAGCTAATGTTTTTTGCTGAAGAGATAGATATTTATTGTAATTGCGCTGCATTATTTTTCCAACTTGACATTTTGGTGGCAAGCCTTTGCACTCTCACATAATGAACATCAGTCTATTTGTATTTATTTACTGGGGTCATTTATAAAGTGTGAACCTAGCCTCTTGAGGGCAGTAGAGTGATTTACATGGCAACAGAATATATATCCCATATGTGGCAGGCACACAGCTCTGTATACAGTCGAAGTTCAGACTAGTATTACCAAAAATGTAGAAGAATATATATTATTTCAAAAGGAAGAAGTGGAGGAAAAAAGATAATATCGATGATGGTAGGAAGATTGGGAAGGTTTGGGTTAATGAAATAGAAAGTCTGAATTATAATCAAATATCTATCAGCATACAGACAGTTTTTTGTTTCTGTTTTTTAATACACAGCCTAATAGTTGTGTTATAGTGTCTGAAGAATAATGTCCTAACTGTGCCTCCTTTTTCTCAACATTCTATGCCACTGCACCGTACACCATTGTACACTGTCACTGCACTCTATACTACTGTGTTCTACTCTCCATCACTGTACTCTAAGCAGCTGCTCTCTTCTCCACTCTGCACCACTCTACTATACACCACTTCACTCTGCAACAGTGTACCCTGTGCCCCTCTACTCTATGCTACTGCACTCTGTCACTCTAAGCCAATGCACTCTATGCTACTGCACTCTACAGCACTCTACTCTGCACCACTACACTGTACACCAGTGCTCCCTATGCCATTACTGTCAAAGCACTCTACCCTACACCACCCCACGGTGCCACTTCTCTGCACTCTGAACCACTACTCTATGCCACTCCAATCTACCCTGCACAAAACTCTACGCCACTCCACTCTAGGCCATTCCATGACACTCCACTCTAGGCCACTCCATAACACTCCACGCCACTCCATAACACTCTACTTACGACACTCCACTCCACTCTGCTTTCCTTTTTAGCCATGGTAAATAGCAGCCACTGCTTGTTTACTCCAGTGGTGCATCAGTGTTTTTGCCTCCATCTCCTATGGATCCACTGACGTACTTCGGTCCATCATACTCTCTCTCAAGATCTCATATTACTGGTGCATAAACTAATTCTGCTTTGTGCCATGGAAGGGATTCCTCAGTCAGAGCAGACTGAGTCGATTTGTGATTTTTCACTGTGGCATAGATTATGGGAGAGATGGTGTACAAATACTGCTGACGTCCACTGTTTCTCTCTGTGTCTCTGTGTCGAGATGGTCCTAAAGAAAAGGAATCCGTCTAGCAGGAGCGAATGGATTTCAGCTTTGGGTCACTAGGATGAGTACTTCCATATTCCAAGCAGGGCTGGACTTACCATTATGTGTTTTTCTCAGATTTCTGATGGGTCGTGTTTATTGCCAAAATAGGGTTAGATGTTTGCCAGAGGTTTGGTCTCACAATGTCCATGAAATTAATTGTAATAAAAACACATCTGGGAAAAGTATATCACTTGGACCAGAAAAGGTGCAAATATTTGACACCCTTAGGCTAAATCTTGATTAGTGTGGACTGTGACAACTACTATCTTATAATGGGTCAGAGCTGTAGACCTTTTTTAGCACCAGTTCTTCAAGGTATGGCCGTAGAGCAACTCTAGGAGAATTGCAAGTCCAAGCCGGTTTGGAAAGACTCAACCATTCG
Source organism: Triturus cristatus (assembly GCF_964204655.1). Classification (NCBI taxonomy): domain Eukaryota; kingdom Metazoa; phylum Chordata; class Amphibia; order Caudata; family Salamandridae; genus Triturus; species Triturus cristatus. The sequence goes on along the minus strand of NC_140584.1, from coordinate 840,338,716 downwards.
CATCAGCATATTGGAGTTGAAACCAGTTGTCCTTGTTTTGAAAGCCTTACTCCTGCTAGTAGAGGGTCTTTTGGTTTTCCCAGTATAGACAAAACTATGGCAGAGTTTTACATAAGCAAACAGGGCCAAACTTAACTGAAAACTCTATGCCATTTAACAATAGAACTGGATGTGAGCAATCGGAAAAAGGATCTCTTAAACAGCTACACTTTAATTTGGAAAACTGAACTGGAATACAGACAGATTTAGTAAGCGTTTCTTACATGTGCATTTGAAAATGGGTGTCTATTTGATCCACAAATTGGGTTTCTCTGATAGACTTCCCATTGCCAAGACAATGTCCACAGTAGGCATATCAAATGGAGACATTGCCAGTGTTTCATAAGAAATGCTTTCCTTCTCCAGTGGGGTAGGAGATTTATTTAGTCATTGTCTCTTTGTTATTTTCTTCATAAAGTGATTGTCTAACTGTGCAAGCGCTTTTCTTGGAAGCTGAATCTGGTAATTATGCAATGGCCATGTTGTTCAAACCTGGCTAATTCTCAAGAGATGGAGCTCACTGTTGAACAATCCCTTCCTCAGTCGCTGAGATCTTGACACCATTTAGGCATCTATGATGGTCTCACCTAGAGCACAGCATAGAGCAAATGACTTTAGTTCTGAATGACTGTATTCATTAACACTCATGTCGTAAAAATACTCTATATACCACACTGTCAAACCTTGACCCTCCCATCACTTAAATCCCAGTAGAGATGGGTGTAATTGTTATGTTTAGCAATCATTGGTCCTGCTTGATGAGAACGTTCTAATTATAGCAATGTACCAAAAGAGTTCAGTTTGCAAATTTGAACCTCATATCTTCTTCACACCTCCTATCTGTATGGATATTTCAGCTACAGAAGCTTTTCTATTCAAAAATGATTGCTGTGGGACCTGCTACTTCAGTAAAAAATAAATGGAAGTAGGGTGTGAGTTCTTGCGATGGACATTAAGTTTTGAGTAGGAAGAAAGATAAGTATGCTTTATAAATACTGGGTGCAGGAACGTATCTGGATTTATAGTTAAATATATTGAGTTTCTAGTTTGCATTTCAATCAGAGAAATAAAATGGAGAATGATCAACCTGAACAATGTTACCTTTCATATTTATAAACCCTTCTGGACTTTTCAAGAGATTCTATTTTTTTGCACTCAAATCAAGTTTCCTTTTAAGGAGTCTGTCCGACATCTACATGCACTTTTCTTGTTAAATGGACAGTGGCTTCAGAGATTTGCTTTGGGATGTGAAACATGGCTACTGGCTAGATGGTAGCTGTATAGACTATGTCCAGCACAGACTGGCTGCAGTGAGTTGTCTTGTGAATTGGATACTATCTGTGGATAACTGTTGTGAATTGGCCATTAGCTGTGTAGTGCTGTCCATTCGATAAGAGACTGTTCGGCAGTGTCTCCTAAAATGGCATACAGTTACATCTAAACACTGGCTGAGCGTTTGAAAGATGGTGTATGAATACTGCTGACCTCTGCTGTTTACCTCCATTGAGCATGTTAAGATAGTTGCAAAGATATGGTATCAGTCTAGCGGGGGGGGGAGGTGGCTTTCAGCTTTGGATCACCAGGATAAGTACTTCATATTCCAAGCCAAGACTTACCATCATGTGTTTCTTAGATTTCTTTTGGGGCTTGTTTATTGCCTCACAATGTTCACGAAATTAACAGTAATAAACCAAGAAATAAAGTGATCACATCATCATGTGTGCATCTATGTAATCTGTACTGTAGGGCCTAAACATGCGAGGAGAGAAAGCCCCCTCCGCAGGACAAAAGCACAGTGTTAATTGGTAACTCTGTATTGAAAATATTTTTCACACATGGAACAGCCATGCAAAGCTACAAGCTAATGTGTAATGTAGAGAACATATAAATGTACTAAGAAAAATGGGGAATTTCCATTCAACAATCTGATTGCCTGCCATGGTAGATTTACATATGCTGGTTCTGGCATTCAGCAGGAACTTGCAAGTAACATGTTTTACCGGGTATAATGATGAAGCTGTGAAATAGAAGACGATAGAGAAACAGTTGACCTGTCAATCATAGCAGTAATTAACGTTTTGCACACTGAAGCATAATAAAGTATCATGCTTTCATTTGTTTCCATTGTTTTAACTCTCACTGAGGGCGCCATTAGAGAGTGGGTTTGAATACTTAAATATTTACTTGAACTGGCCTCTTACCCACTCAGTTACATGGCTTTGTGCATTATAGGCTCACATCATTGTTGCTGTTCTAGGCAGGGACAGTGCTAGTAGACGGATTCACCAGCTTTGACTTCTCATGTTCAAGCAAAAGGAGCAAACAGATGATTGGGTATGTGGTAAAGATGGATTCCATGATGCATCTGGTGAACCACTTAATATTCCTAAAAAAAAACATTTTACATACACTTCAGGCTCTTAGTCCATGGATCACTCCAATCTATGCCGTTTAGTTGGAACAGTACTGTAGAAAGAAGTTGGATAACACTGGTACTCCTTTAGAAATAGAGTACTTCAAGTTGGTATCCGAGAACATGTAAAGTTTAGATTCATAATTGTAGTACCAGCCACTTCCTAGAGCTTCACTCTCTTTATATGGTCTTTCTGATCATTGTAATGGAGCCAATGCTGCTGCTTGGTATTTGTGTTAGGGATCTGAGACTGACTACTTGGAGTTGTTTTACAAAGAATACCCAAACTACAAGCGGTTCTGGTATAGTACACATTTGTTCATTTATGCAGTGGAAGATAGTTGTGGCTTTCAGGATTGCAAGAGTGTCTAGTGCAGTGAATGTAGTTGCTAATCAGTGATAAATTGTGAGCTTTAAATAGGACGTGGCTGCAGAAGGCCGGCAGCTAGACAGGCTGGGTACAGTCCTTACAAAGCAGTACTGGCAAAGGGGTGACACACTGAATGGCTAGCAGATAAAGAACACAGGAATTAGTGGCAAAAGGTAGACTTGCTTCTATACTGTTAGAAGATTGGAGTGGGGCCAGGCTGTTGGAATACAATCGAAATGACTGGTGAGCAGAAGGTTGGCACAGGCTATGAAGCCAAACCAGACATGGTCGTCAGGCCTACAGTAGGTTGGCATGGCTCAGACTGCCAAAAGCTTGGAATAATCCTGGTCGTCTCTTGAGTAAAGGATGCACGCTAATCTCAGAAAAAACTATGAATAAGGGAACCACTACCCCCAATTAAGTTGTGATCTCCTGGGTAGGAAACCCACAAAATGAATAAATCCATGTTGGGATAGGGGCACAAAGAAAATACACAAAATACAGCGGGAGCTGAAATGAGAGGGACATGCAGATAAATGGGTCAGGATTATGGAAGAAATAAACCATTATTATTATTATTTAAACTTACTATCTAGCATGACTCGCTCCCAGAGGAACATCTCGGCGCTAGGCACAGCAAGTTGGCATGAGTAGTCGCCAGAAATTTAGAGAGAAACATTAACTAGCAATAGCAAATTTATAATAGCTTTTTCTATTTAGTATGGTCCTCACATAGCCGCCAAGACAGGGAAAGTTTATTCCAGTAAGATGCCGCCAAATAGGAAAATGATCTACCCTTGAATCTGTCAGTGCAATTGCGAGGAATTTTTAAATAAGACTTGTTGGAAGATCTTAAAGCCCGAGATGGCTGATACAGGCAAAGCTTGAAATGCCAATAAGTGGGCATGGCCTTCATTAGGGTTCTCTGGGTCAAGCAGCATATCTTGAAGAATATACTGTTTGACGCATTTGAGCTGTAGATCACATGCTTTGCATAGACTGCCATCTAGTGTTGGGCCCGGATGTTTGCACTTTGGTTTTCTTCAAAGAAGTCTTTTCCAGTCAAGAGGCAGGTGACTCCTCCTTTCGGTGATAGTGCGCATGGGCATTGACTCCATTGTTAGATTGTTTTTTTTTTTCCGCCATCTGGTTTGGAAGTGAATTGCTGTGCTCCAGTTCAACACTGTTCTCAGATTCCCCTCCTTGCGCAATCCACTACCCTCAACGGTATTGTTTCTCAATCGCGTTCCCATTCTTCGCGTATTATATCGTTCAAGAAACTTTGAATCGGAAAACTCGTGCCCGCCCATTGGGCCTACCCACGTCGGGTCAGCTCGCAGTTGATGGAACGGCTCCGTTTAAATTCTGTCCTGGGTGTCGCACGAAGTATCCGTGCACCGACTTGCACGAAGTGTGCAACTTGTGTCTGTCCCCGGAACACAACGAGCAAGACTGACGCGTGCAGATCTTTTCAATCGAAGAAGAAGCTCCGTGATCGTCGAACTCTACGTTACTAGATGTGCCAACAAGGCGGCTTTGCTCCCAATCTCTTCGGAGAAGATTCCGAACATGAAATCTTTGATGCAAAAGGAGCCGAGGAAGAGGAGGAACACATTTCCCTGTCCGAAGACGACTCCGACATGGAAGAAGATGTTCCATAGGGTCAGCGTATCGTGAGTACTGATACTCCCCTGCCCCAACTCATGCCCTAGAAAAAGGCACCAAGAACATTTTACCAATGTCCCACCTTCGTGCTTCAACACCGAAACACCAACCAAAGCCTTCCGGCTCGGGACCGAGTCTGCCCTATTCAGGCACGGAACCAAAATCTTCGGCGCCGAAATCCAAACACGTCTTCGTTCACATCCCTTCGATACCATAATCTAAATCTTTGGAGCCGAAATCCTCTGCACCAAAAACTTCCGCAATGACAACATCACCTCCGAAAGACAAAACAGCTCCTCCCCAATCGAAGGATCCTCATTTCGACGTCCCGCCTTCCAACATGGACCCGAAACAGAAAAAACTTGTCATTAACCCTAAAACTGGTCATATTCGTGTAAAATTTCCAGCTAAACGGAAACCAGAGATGGAGGAAGCTTACCACATTCCCCTTAAAAAGAAAAAGGTTTGTACTAATCCTTCTCCGTCTCCTCTTGACCCTAATTTACTCATTACTCCTACAAATTCACCATAACCACAATCACCGGATCACCAGGATGATGGAGATGAGGAAGCACCACATGACAATTGCCCCGATGCATGGAATGATTACAATACAGATCCTAACACTGACCCAGATCTATACCCTACAAAACCCTCTCCACCTGACGACAATGTAGGGTACATCGAATTAATTGACAGGGCTGCTCAATATCATGGGGTTCAGCTTCACGAGGAGCCTTTTGAAGAGGATTTTCTTTTTGAGACATTAAGTTCTTCTCAAAGAGCAACGTATAAACTACCCATGCTTAAGGGCATGCTTAAGCACACAGATGATATTTTTAAGGACCCAGTGCGTGCAGGGATACGAACACCACGGGTAGATAAAAAATGCAAACCTGCACCTACAGACCCTGTCTATATAAAAGGCCAAGTTCTCTTAGACTCCCTAGTCGTTTCCAACGCTCGCAAAAGAGCAAACTCTCAAACAGGAGATGCCCCTCCTCCTGACAAGGAGTCCAAGCTTATAGATGCCTCCGGCAAAAGAGTAGCAGCGCAGGCAGCCAATCACTGGCGTATTGCAACACCCAGGCTCTCTTAGCAAGATACGACAGGGCTCATTATGACGAATTGGAACAATTGCTCAAGTTCGTGCCAGACAAACATAAACCAAAGGCACATGAGTTAATTCAGGAAGGAAAACTAATTTCCAACACTTCCCTTAGGTGTGCTTTAGACGCTGCTGACACAGTAGCTTGTGCTGTCAACACTAGTGTTCTTCTAAGACATCACGCCTGGTAAGGATTTCAGGGTGTAAACCTCAAGTCCAGGTTTCCATTTTAAACCTACCCTTTGCTAAAGAACACCTTTTCAGTCCTGTGGTGGATACCTCTTTAGAAAAAATGAAAAAGGATACTGAGGACGCAAAATCCATGGGAGCTTTGCAGTCCCCGTCGGGGACGGTTTGCTTTCGCTGCTCCTTTTACAGGAGGGGTCCCCAGTTACCTCATATTCCTATAAAGGCAACAATCAGTCATCCTCTTACAGAGGTCACTTTAGAGGAGGATTTCGAAGCAATAATCGCAAGGGACGGGGCAAAGGTAACACAACCCGTACGTCCCCTGCAGCAAACAAATAGTGACTTACCTCCTCTCCTCTCTCCCTCCCCCCCCCCCCCCCCCCTCATCATCCCACACCTCTCTAGGGACGTCTTTCTCAATTCCTTCCTGTATGGAATACAATAACTTCAGACAGATGGGTCCTAGATATTATCCAATCTGGTTATTGCCTGGAGCTTACCGACAATTCCCCAAACATTCCTACGCAAACTAGCAAAATGTCACCAGAACATATGGAGCTTCTCAAACAAGATCACTCTCTACTGCAAAAAGGAGCTATAGAGCCCGTCCCATTACAACATTAAGGACTCGGGCTATATGTGAGAAAGTGCCATCTTTCTTGCATGGTATGCCCCCACTTTTTGCTGAATTGCTGAATGTTCTTTGACTAAGTGTGCCCTGGACTCCTGCTAATCAGGTGCCCAGGGCCTATGTTCCTTCCCTAAAACCCAAATTGGCAAACCCTGGCCACATGTCAGCCCCTGGTAAATGGTACTCTAGGTACCTAGGGCCTTGTGACCAGGGAAGGCCTCTAAGGGCTGCAGCACTTATTGTGCCACCCTTAGAGGCCCAGTACCCTAACACAAACACACTGCCCTTGCAGGCTGAGTGTCTGGGTGCAAGACAAAACAAAGAGTCGACATGGCACACATCCCTGTGTGCCATGCCCACAACCTACACTTCCCTGGCATACATCAGCCACCCCTCTAGCTGGGTGCCCTATGCCAGTGGTGTGGGCACAGGAGCATGAGCCCTGTGCCCCTACCGTACCCAGGTCCATTCCTGGGCACTGTAAGTGCACTGCTGCCATTTAAGAGTATATGGTGCTGGGAGCTCGTCAAACACGAACTCCACAGCACCATAATGGCAACACTGAAGACTGAGAAGTTTGGTATCAAACTTCTCAGCACATTAAACCCACACTGATGCCAGTGTGAGATTTAACATACAAAGCACTACAGAGGGCATCTTAGAGATGCCCCCTGAAACCTCACCTACAATCCACGTCTTGTCTGAGAGGCTGCCTAGCCTGCCACACAGCAGACATGTTGCTGGACCCCTGGGTGGAGAGCCCCCGCTCTCCTGGGCCTGCAACAATGCACATCCTGGGCGAGGTGCTAGGTCTCCTCCCCCAGGATGGGCAGGGGGAAGCTTCAAAGGCATGCCGCCTTTGTGAGCTTCTCCAGGCCACTTGCTGTACCCAGCAACTGGCCCCCACCGTTTCTGACCCCTACTCTGGCGGAAAGAGTGGCCGGAAACCCCAAGTAAGGACAGTGGATGTGCCAGCCTCTGCCAACACCACCCCTCAGGTGGGGGAGGCGAGGTGAAGCACATCCCCGGGCTCTCGCCATCTTGAAGATGGGAAGCCCTGCCCAATCAGGACTAGGCTACTGCCCCCCTCCCACAAGAGAGTGGCAGGATAGGGGGTGTACCCACCCCAGGGCAGGGACCCATTGGTCCCTGCCCTTTACCTACCTGTAACGCCCCTAAATCTGGTATTTAGGGGCACCCTGAACCTTCCTTCCTCAGATTCCAGATTCCGAAAAGCAAAGAAGAACAAGAAGAAAGAAGACCTGCCATGCAGCTGCTAAGAAGAGGAAGACACCAACTGCTTTGGCCCCAGCCCTTCCGACCTGTCGACCCTCAAACCTGCTCCTGCTAAATCCCGGCACCTCCTGTGGCCAGCAACCTCACAAACCCCGGAGGACCTGGCTACCTTGTGACTCTGAGCATCTGGGATTCCCATGAGCAGTGGCTCTGCTCAAAGCAAGTGTCTAACCCCTGGCATCAGCCCGGAACCGGGAACCCTGCACACACTGTCCACTCCGGCACACGCCAGGCTTGGCGGGTGCAAAGACCCCGAGGACGTCCCCCCCGTGACTGTGACCCCGAATCCGGCACCCAAGGACCCACCTCGACGCTCCTGGCGACGCCTGCAGCCTCAAAACCGGGGACCCCCCCCCAACCGCGATCAACAGAGGGTAAGATTTCCCGACATCAAAAGGCACCCCTGCACCTGGCGCCCTGTGGCCCATGGTGCCCGACTCCTGGGTACCTACCTATCCTCCAACTACCCAACTTACCTCTCGAAGTGGTGGTGGCACCCGAAGAATCTTCGTACCCGAACTTGCAGCCTTTGTTCGTCCTTGAGCTTTCCCATTGAAATCCATTGAGTGCCCGAGGGCTCAAAAGCACCCTGCACCCAGCCGCCCGAGTGGCCCTGGCAGTGCAACTTCTACTCCTACCTACTTCCCCATTTGCCCTGAGCAAGTGACTAGGAGCCCAGCTCCCACAGCCGCGTGGTCGGCTAGTCAGCAGCCACCAACCAAGGCCCCCCTGCCTCCCATAGGATAACATTGGGCCTAACTCACTCTGCACCCGGCTGCCCCAGTGCCGCTGAGGGTGTAACAACTGTACCAACCTGACCCTGGGAGACCCCTGAGTCTGTGCCCAGAACCTTAACTCTGCCAGTCGAGTACTTACCCAAAAGCCGATAACTCACGTTTCTTCCATAGGGTAACATTGACTGGTTTCTTCTGAAATTTCTTCTAAGTGTGGAGTTTCTAAAACTTAAAATATTCACCTAAAATCAACTGAGTAACGAAAAAGGAAATACTCACCTGCTATTAGGAGAGATCCCAGTGCTGGATCTTGGTGCCCAGCACTGACCCTGAAAAGTACTCACAACCGTACTTACCACTAACCCAATTTTCTTCCATAGGAAATCATTGACTGTTTTTCTGTGAAATTTCTTCTAAGTGTCGATTTTTGCAAACTACAAATAATCTTTAAAAATCGTACCAACTGTGAAAACGTAATTACTTACCTGTTTAAGATAGAGGTCCCAGTACTGAGCCTAGGAGCCCAGCCCTGCATTACAAAAGTAACGAGAACATACTTTACCCGTAACTTGAATTTTCTTCCATAGGGAATCATTGACTGGTTTTCTATGAAATTTCTTCTAAGTGCTGATTTTGCAAACTTATAAATATTCCTTAAAAATCGCCTGTATAACTTAAACGCAGTTTCTCAACTGCTTATAGGTGGTACACTAGTGCTGGATCCAGGATCCAACACTGACCTAGAAAAAGTAACCATAACCCCACTTACCAGCTAAGTGAATTTCCTTCCATAGGATAACATTGGTAATTTGGTCAGAAAAAGTTTCTAAGTGTCAACTTTTAAAATAGCAAAATATTGTTTAAAAATCACAACAGTAACTTAACCGAATTTACTCACTTGTTTCCAAGAACTATCCCAGGACTGAATCTAGGATCCAGTCCTGGAGTTAGAAAAGTAATCCTGTAAGTAATTAATTGCATATAACTTAAAGTTCCCATTGAGCTCAATGTATTGTTGTGTTTGAAATTGTGTTGCCTATTGCAACAACCTGTAACTATTACCTACAAAATTCAATTGCATATTGCAAAAGTTTTTAACTAAAGCATCTCATTCTGAGAAAGTATATTTTGATACCTATTGTTGGTTCTAAAATAAAACAACCATATATTTTTTTTACATAAAACCATTGGCCTAGAGTTCAGTTCTTGAGTGTGTGAGACAATTTGCTGACTGAGTGTGTACAACAAATGCTTTACACGGTCCTCTGATACTGCCTTACTGCTCGACCAAGCTACCACTTTAGAGAGTAAGGTTATATCTAACTTTAACCTCTGCCAAACCTCTGGGCACTGTGGACTCTGTACACACTGTACCTATTTGGGAACAGTATATACAGAGCCACTTTCTCACACTATACTTTCTCATACCCAAAAATGATGAATCTCTCAGGTCTATATTAGATCTCAGAGACCTAAACTTATTTATTCAATCGGACAATTTTTACATGGTAACACTCCAGAAAGTGCTCCCACTCGTTCAGTAAGGTGACTTTGTCTACTCTAGACTTAAAGGACGCATATTTCCACATTCCAATACATCCCGCTCATCGCAAATTCCTCAGGTTTGTGGTAGGGGGACAACATTGACAACATTATCAGTTCAAAGTACTCCCCTTCGGAGTCACCACTGCTCCCAGAGTATTCACCAAATGCCTGGCAGTAGTCGCAGCACATCTGCGAAGACAACATATTCACGTCTTTCCATACTTAGACGACTGGTTCATCAAAGCCAGTACTCTCACAAAGTGTCTACAGCACACTCTCAGAACAGTGCACTTACAGCACGACCTCAGATACACAGTAAATCTATTAAAGTACCATCTACAACCCTCCAATACGCAAATGTACTTAGGAGCCACTCTAGATACACAAAAAGCTCTAGCCTGTCCCAACCCAGCCAAAATCCATAATGTTCAGGCACTAATTACCAACTTTCACCCCAACCACTCATTACCAGCTTGGGTATTCATGCAGCTACTGGGAATGATGGCATCTTGCAGCATGATCGTTCCCTATGCAAAACTTCAAATGGGTCCCCTACAGGAATGTTTAGCACTTCAGTGGAATCAATCTCAGGGTCAATTGGCAGATCTAGTGTTGGTGGATGGCCCCACTCATCGCTTTCTGCAGTGGTGGAATCCACAGAACCTTTCCAAAGGGTGGCCTTTCATCGACCCAGTTCCACAGATAGTGCTATTAGCAGATGCTTCGCTCAGTGGTTGGGGAGCTCATCTCCAAACTCACACAGTTCAGGGATTGTGGATTCAAAAGCAAAAGGAACACCACATAAATCATCTAGAGCTGCTAGCATTCTTTCTAGCTCTCAAAGCCTTCGAGACTCCCTTTGTAGGCAAAGCTGTCCTGATACACACAGACATGACAGCCATGTATTACATACAGAAACAGGGGGCAACACACACTCTCCAACTGCCACACCTTGCACAATCCATTTGGAGGTTGGCCATTCACCACAAGCTTTAGCTCCTAGCGGAAAACCTACCAGGAGTGAACAACCAGATCGCAGATCTGCTCAGCAGACAAACACGACATATCCACGAGTGGGAACTTACCCCTCAAGTTCTCCTCCCGTTCTTCCAGATGTGGGGTTTCCCAGACATAGATCTGTTTGCCACACACCAAAACACAAAATGCCTAAACTTTGCCTCCAGGTATCCACACCCATTATCCAAAGGCAATTCTCTACAGATGAACTGGTCAGGGATGTTTGCCTATGCTTTTCAGCCTTTCCCACTCATTCCACTAGTGGTTCGAAACCTCAGACAAACATCCCTCACACTAATCCTAGTAGCTCCCACATGGGCCCATCAACCGTGATTCACTTCCCTGTTGGAACTCACAGTAGTTCCTTATCAAAACCTACATCTCACACTCAGCCTCCTCACGCAGAGCCATGGAGAGATAAGACATCCAGATCCCAAACCTTGCGATCTGGCACCCGAAATCATAGAGTTTGGTTATCTAAATCTTCCACCAGACTCTATGAATATCATTAAAGAAGCCAGAAGACCTACTACAAGAGTTTGCTATGCAACTAAATGGAAGCGTTTTTTCATTTATTGTAATAACCACATCAACCCGCTGGAAGCTTCAGTTCAAAGTATCATTTGTTATTTACTGCATTTGCAGCGCTCCAATCTAGCATATACTTCTATACGCTTACATCTCGCGGCAAAAGCTGCATACCTTCAGAATAGACAACATCTGTCTCTTTTCAGAGTGCCTGTTATCAAGGCTTTTATGGAGGGACTTAAACAAGTCATTCCACCAAGACTTCCACCTTCCCCAGCGTGGAATCTTAATATTGTCCTCACCAGACTAATGGGTCCACCCTTTGAACCATTGCATAAATATGAACTGCAATTTCTCACTTGGAAAGTTGCTTTCCTTATTGCTATTACATCACTGAGGTGAGTGGGTGAGCTTCAGGCACTAACCATAGAAGAACCATTTTTACAAATACACCAGACAAAAGTGCTTCTTCGCACTAACTCTAAATTTCTACCCAAGTAGTATCTGCCTTCCACATCACCCAATCTGTTGAGTTGCCAGTGTTCTTTCCTCAACCAGATTCAGTGGCAGAATGAGCTCTACAAACCTTAGATGTTAAACAAGCTTTTTTTTTTTTATTTTTTTTATTTTTTTAAAACCTTTATTTGTGCATATTAAAAGAACAAATACGGGCCTACAACCATCAGGCCGGCCACAAAACGGTTAAGCACTGAGACAAACATTACATCCCCTGTGCATCAATGGTCAAGATTAGCAACGATTCAGGAGTTATACACTGGAGGGATCCTTGACACCAGGGGAAGGAGAAGTGAAGGTTAATTTTAAGGTTTTCAAAATAATTTTATCGAGGAAAAAGTCAGTAGAGGATAGAACCAAGGAGATTCGAGTCCGCAAGATGGCTTCATCACACGGGAGAGCAGCAGCATCATTAAAAACGGCCATAGAAAATCTCAGACAGTGAGGCGATGCAGTTATATAACAGGATAGTCACATGAGTAAATACGCACCCCTCCAAAGCCGCCCCCACTCAATCCACCCCACACCCGGACCCCGAATCGGAAACAAGGAGAGCGCAGAGACATAGAAGAAAAAGGCCCATAGAACTAAAAAGAAACAGTAAATTACCCCCCCACCCTACACCAATGCGGAGGCTACGGCCTGCCCCCCCCCCAGCATAGTGCCTGTCGCCCAGTGAACCCGAAATATAGACAAGAGAGAAAGTAGGAATAAAGGAAAGAAAATAAGAAAACAAAGAAGAAAGCGGGGAGGAGCCCACGTAACCTCGGAGCGCCCGAAGCCACCGGCCAACTACGTCTCCACACACTGAGAACCCACTACACACAAAGGCGGTCGTGTGAAGATAACGTGTCACAACAATATAATGAAGGCAGACAATTCGCGACGAGTGCGCACAACATATGCAGACAGTTCCAGTCCCAGTCCAGCCCATCCGTGAAACCATGGTGATAGAAATCAATCTAGCCCTGGCCCGATCGCGGGCGTAAGATTAGACTAGCCCCCACATGAAGGCCCCGCAGCCCGTGCAGACAAAGACAATATGGCCGCTGGGGAGAAGATGGAGAAGTAGAGTCACAAAATGGCCGCCGATCATCTATTGAGGTCCCCTTGTGCACCATATAAAATCCAGACCTGGCCTGTAAAGTACAGGAGTTCCACATAAAAGAAGCCGTAGGCCACCGTGAACGGTTCCTCGAGGACGTCAGGTGTCGCTCAGCTGGATACTCTTGCGGGCGCGGTGAGGCAGGCAACAACAAAGCAGGCAGCAATGAACAGGGAAACAAAGTGTCCACAATTGAGCAGGAGATCGATTGATCCTGGGTGCCGGGAAAGCCAGATGCAGACACCAGTGTAGCACGGTTATACCCAGTCGTTGCGTCCCCGCAAGAGGACAGAAGCACTGGCAGACCCACGTCTTGTTGAGAACAAACGGGGCGCTCACGACCCGCAGCCGACAGTATGGAGTCGAACCGCTCACTCAGCGTTTGCAAGCCAACACACAATTGCAGACGAAAGTCCCGCAGGGCAGCCAGAACGGAGCCGCATGTCAGCGGAAGCTGCGCCCCCACATCGGCAGCAATCCGGGACGGCACTGTGGAGCTGGAGTCTGGTAGAGGGAGGGCGAAGCGGGCAGCGGGCGAGACCGGAGCATCACCCCCCAGCAGCGAGCAGGCAATCAACGCCATGTTTTACCGCTGAACGGTACAGTGGCCAGGGGGGGGGATCGTAACAAGGAGGCAATTCCCCGCAGGTCTGCGCCGCAACAGGTGAAAGCCAACAGTCGCTTCCCCTCCCTCGGACTCTCTTTGCAGCCGACTAGGCAATAGAAGAAGGGGGTCTGCAGCCTTCCACAGCGCGGGCCACAGAGCGGGGCAGGAGACCCGCCACACCGGGGCTTACCCTATAGCTCCAGCCCGTCAGGTGAAAGGTGAAGGAGGTGTCCGGGCGTCTCTCCCCCGGCTCGTCTGGCGACAGTCCGTGGTGTGAGGCGGGATCGGGGCCGCGGGGCTCAGATTTGCGCCGGGGGTCCAGTGACTGCGGAGCTTCCAGGGGGCCGGCCAAGGCCACAATGGAGCAGGGGTCCAGCGCGGAGAACCAAGGCACCAAGAGCTCCGGCATCCGGGCAGGCTCAGACTCCGGGAAAGCGGCGGCGCGGTCAGCGCGTCGTCGCGCACGTTGCACCTCGAAAATCGGCGAGGATAGGAATCAGGATGATAGTCCGAGGCCAAGGGCCGGCGGAGCCGGGCGCTCAAGCGTCCGCTCCGGTCGCCATCTTGGCTCCTCCCCCGTTAAACAAGCTTTACTCTATTACATACAAAGGAAAAATCCTTTTTGAAAAACTAAACTACTCTTTGTTGCTTTTGCCCCACCACACAAAGGCAATCCCATTTCTAAATCCGGTATTGCCAGGTTAATAGTCAAATGCATTCAAACATGCTATGCAAAAGCAAAGAGAACTTTACCAATTCCCCCTAGAGCGCATTCCACTTGCAATTTAGGGTCTTTTATGGCTTTCTTAGGAAACATTCCCATATCTGACACATGTAGAGCTGCAACATGGTCTACACCACACACATTTTACAAAACACTGTGTGGATGTGTTAGCCAGACAGCAAGCTAATATAGGCCAGCCAGTTCTACGTATACTTTTTCGAACTACTGCAACAGCTACAGGTTAACCACCGCTTTGGGAGATAATTGCTGTATAGTCTATGCAAAGCATGTGATCTACAACTCACATGCCGAGAACGGAAAATGCTACTTACCCAGTATGCATCTGTTCTTGGCATGTAGAGCTGTAGATTCACATGCACCCATCCGCCTTCCTGGGTACCTGTACCTGATCCACTTCTATCTTACTTACATACATACGCATGGACATTTTTATTTTACTCTTACCAACTCCAATTTCACCCTCTGCGGGAAAACAATCTAAGGTTGATGCCCATGCGCACTGTCACCGAAAGGAGGAGTCACCTAACTCGTAACTGGAAAAGACTTCTTCGAAGAAAAACAAAGTGCAAACATCCGGACCCAACACTGGATGGCAAACTATGCAAAGCATTTGCATCTACAGCTCTACATGCCAAGAACAGATACATACTGGGTAAGTAGCATTTTTCTCTTTTATGGGCAGCTGGTGCAGGTCCCGTGAAATGGGAGCCATGGTAGTATGGTGGAGCAAGTTACAATTTAGCCGTGCAGCAGTATTCAGCACCGCTTGAAGTTTTGTTACCAAGGTGTCATTTGCTGCTCCTAGGAGTGCATTACCATAGTCCTGGCGGCAGGTAATGAGAGCTTGGACTAGAGACTTTCTGTATCGGGGGGAGGGGTGGGCACGGAAGAGTCTTCCTTAAGAGCCGCATGGTCGCAAAGCAGGTACCACAGATAGAGTCAACCTGGGATTTCATCGATAAAGATTGATCGATTTTGACTCCCTGCTCTTGTGTTGCTGTGCCCTGGTTTTGGCAGTCCATGTGGTGCCCGGGAGGAGACTACAATGCCTAGGAGCCCTAGCACGTGGACGCGCTTTATAACGAGGACATCAGCCCGTGGCGCCTCGTAGCTGACCCCTGTTCTTGTGTTGCTGTGCCCTGGATTTGGCGGTCCTTGTGGTGCCGGGTGCCCGGGAGGAGACTACAACGCCCAGGAGCCCTAGCGTGTGGATGTCCTTTAAAACGAGGTCCTCGGTCCGCGGCGCGGGACACGCACGGGGACGCGTGCGGTCCAAGGGCGGGCCCGTCCACGTCCGGAGGAGACTGGGCTGGGCCCACCCTCTAACATCGGTCCATTGGGACTCTCCCTGAAGGTACTGCCACAGTTGTTATATATTTTTAAACATCATGAGTAAACGCAAGGGCCGTACGGATCCTCCGGGGGGAGTGGGGTGAGTGGGAACACTCGATGCCTTTATAACCAGGGCTGAGACTGTCCTTACGCAACAGATTGAGCTAACGGAGCGGAGGCTCTCTCTGGACCCTCTATTTGCCCAGAAGCAATCCTCACTTGGCACGATTTGGGAGAGTAACGTCCTCCTAACAACCCCCGCAAAGTCACTACTGCCATCTGTGGCGCCAGGAATAAATGAATCCTCTCCACCTCCTTTTAGCAACTTGGGCACATAGACCGATCACGGGGCAGGCCTCAACCCCTCTTTTAGATGACACCAACACTGAGCCCCTAGAGAAAAAGAGCAGGGGGGGGAAGTTTGGCCAAACCAAAACCCTTGAAGATGTCCAGATCTGGCAGACAAAGAAGGAATGTAGAAGCTAGGCATGGGCCACCCTCCAATCGAACTCTACTGACTCTGTTATCCCCTCCCTTCAGGCATATGACGATGGTTTTTGGAAAAGAATGGAGACTTTGGTGACTGTGCTCCTAATGACTCAGTCATATTGAGGACAGACTCTCGTATTGAGGATACTCTTAAAAAATAACACTTCTAAGTGTACTGATTTAGGAATAGGCGTGGGTTCAGTGCTTCAGCATGGGGAGGATTGTCTAGGGGCCCAATATATAGAAAAGAACCAACAGTCTCAAACTTCCATTTACCCCAAAATCACCACAACGTCTGAGCCCCCAAGAGCTGTTATTTGTTCGCAAGGACAGAAGCAGCCATCACAACAAAGTGAGCAGACAGATAATACGAGGGAGCCTATAAACATGTCCCATTCACACTCTAACATTAGTATGAGTAGAGCTGGTACATACTCACGGGCACTAACCAGGGGGTTGGATGTAACAGTGTGGTTGAACAACAGAAAGTCTCCGAACAGAACGCGCCAGTCTTAATTCACAAGTCCCTGCACCTCCCACCGGCGGCAGCCCCTCTCGTCATAGTGTTGGGCAGTGTTCCCATTTTGAGGGAGGGGCAGGTTGAATCAACTTTACAATTGATGGATAAAGCCCTACACTGGTTATCCCAGCACACTAGTGACATATCTAGGAGGGGGGTTCCTCTTGCAAGTAAAATTATAATGGCTTGGAGGGCAGAATGGCTGGGGCCCTCGCTCAAATCACTGGAGGGGGATTGTGTGGTAATACATTTTAATGATTGTTTAGTGTCAATCTCCATTCTAGCTCAACCGCAGGGAGTCCCTCCTAAAGGCACTCAAATTGGAGCTCTCCCACTACATTATTACTATAGGTCACCGCCAGGGCCGGCCCTAGAATTTAGGGCATACCCAAGGGGAATTAGATCGAGGCCTGGCATTGTAAGCGAGGTAGGGTTACCCTGTGAGAACAGATACGCCCCACTTTACGATCTGGAGCAATGTGACTGACTAAATCACCATCTTACCATGGGTCAGGTCACTTTGAGTGGTCAAACATCCGAGTCCCCTTCAGTAATTATTAACAGCGAGGTGAGGCAGGAAAATGTATATAAACTTAAAATAGCGTCCTTGAATGTGGCGGGTATTTCAAGCAAACTGGCCGATGTACATTGAAAGAATATCTTGCAAGGCCAGGTTATCACCTGCTTACAGGAGACATGGGCCACGGAACCGATTTTTATAAATGGGTACCATTCATTTCAGACTATGGCAACTCCGTCAGTTTCAGGTAGGGAAAAGGGGAACCTTTTAACCTTGATCTCGATTATAGCTCCTATAAAAATAAAGAAGTTTGAAGGGGAAAGCCCATATTTCCATCTTCTCATTTACGAGTTTCCTAGCCAAGGTACCTGGCTGTTAATAAATTACTATAAAAACAATTTTGGGAGTAACATGCACCTAGTTGTTGATCAGGTAAATAAGGCTATTGATCAGATTTTAAAGTTAAGAAAGAAGAATGAGCTTTTAAATATAATTTGGATGGGGGACTTCAACATATGTCCTTGCAAATTTACCGACGACCGAGTCTGTGGACTGGAGGACACGAGGGGCAACCCGGCCTATCATTTTTCCCATAGTACTTATGGAATGAGCTTGAACCAGACCCTCTTTCTGAGAAATATGGTAATAATTAGCAAGGCCCCTACTCTGTCAGATCTCCCCCCAAGAAACTTTCAGGCGAGAAACCCAGGAATCAAAAATTGATTTTATATTGATTACTATTCCCCTTAGTGATAGCTGTAGGTATCTAAACGCACAATTTACGACCTACAGCGATCATGCGATTATTTTAACATGTGAGATCCCCATTATCCTTAAGGAAGTAACAAATCAACAGGAAATAGATCTCCCATTACTGTCCAGGCAAAATGGTTATCAGCTATAATAGGCCGAGATAGGTAAGCTCAATCTTATCCCTGAATTAATAAGGATTTCTTAAGACAATATTGTATGTTGTCTGGATCTAGGTAATTCCCCTTCAGCCTTGGTTTCATCCTTTACGGAACTCTTAGGTCAAATAAAGGTGGTACTTACCCGGAACAAAAAAGAAAAGGCTGTAAAGGCTAAGGGTTGGTTTGACTCCCTCTGTTTGAAAATACGAAAGTCTCTCCTGACAGTGCTGAGAGCCAAAACCAGAAACCACTCCTCAAATACCTCACTGCGAAGAGAATATAAATGTGCAAGAAGGAAAAGGGAGAGGACCATGAGGGAGGAGACCGTGTCCAAACTTGAACAGGCCTCAATCTCGGGCAGTAGCAAAGACTTTTGGGAGTTAATTAACGCCCCTTATTTTAAAACTCAAATGGATCCTACTTTGGATACTAATGTCGGAGAGGATGACTGGGTGTTACATTTTGGAAATATCTTTTCTCCCAGTGAGTACACTGTCTTATCACCAAAATCCTCAGTTGGCTCTACTCACGTCAACTTAACATTTACGTTAGAGGAAGTAAGGACTGGGTTGGAGGCGTGCAGTATTGGGAAGGCCCCGGGTCCCGATGGGGTCCCGATAGATCTTTTTCAGGTGAATGAAGATTTGTGGGTTCCCCTGTTAACTAATGCCTTTAATAACATAGCAATAACGGGCCCGCCCCCCTCATGGTCAACCAGCGTGATAGTCCCGATTTATAAAAAGGGCGATGGGGGTAGCCCTAAAAACTATAGACCAATCTCCCTTATCGACACAACAGCGAAACTCATCTGACGCCTCCTTCTTTCGAGATTAGAGACATGGGCACAGGACAGAGGAATTTTAATCCAAACCCAATATGGGTTTCGGCGAGGAATGGGGACAGTAGACCAGTGCCTGAACCTCTCTCTAATCATGGACAAATACACCAGGGGTAAGAGTGGGAAAATGTATCTTGCCTTTATGGATTGGTCTTCGGCATTTGACTGCGTTTCCCACTCTAAGCTCTGGTGTATAATGGAAGGTATGGGGATTAATCGGGCCATAATTTTACCTTATCCGCCAATTGTATTTGAATGCCTCGGCATGCGTTCGTTACGGGAAAAACGGTGAATGTACACGCCATTTCAAGATCTCAAGGCAAAGCTGCGTCCTCGCCCAATTTCTTTTCTCTGTTTATACTAATGGGGTAGAAAGGGCCCTTGTGTATGCAACCCTGGACGTCCCCGTCTCAGGGTCTAAGAGGCTGCCGATTCTTGCCTACGCGGATGACGCTGTCCTGATGGCCAGAAAAGGGTTAGGTCTGCAGCGCCTTATAACAGTTATGCAGCATTTATGTCCTTGCTGGATTTAGTAAGTCAACCAGTCGAAGTCATTCATAATGGTCTTTGGGGCTGGTAAAAGAGAGAAGCCACCACATTTTAATATGGATTCTGGTGAAATTGCGGTGGTTGAATCCTTCCCTTATTTAGGGGTACTCTTCGACAATAAACAAGCATGGGCACAGTTGGTCAAAGGAAGGAACATGGGTATTGGAGAGGAGTTTAGGGGCAATAAAAATCCTTCTCCAAGAAGCTGGGGGCACAGCCATTAATTCCGATCATAAAAATCTATTATGCTAAGGCTAAGTCGGCAGCTACCTACGGGGCAGGGATATGGGGTATGGCACCTAGTGAGCCATTACAAACCATCGAAAACAGGTTTTTATAAATCAGTGGTTTCCCTTCCACAATCATTTTCAAACTATGTAACCCACATGGAATTAGGTCTGTTGTACATTACTGATTTTATCAGATCGGCCCCCCTCCAGCTCTGGCTCTCCATTTGGCGCAGGGATACAGTGACCCTAACCCAAAATATAATAAGAGATATCCTAAAGATGGAAAACCATGGCAGGATCAGGTGGCTGAATTATGTGAAACAGGAGCTGACCACTCTGGGCTTGGCGGAGCTTTTTGAAAACCCTACCACTTGCAAGATGATGTCCAAACAGAAGCTGGCTGATACTTTTATGCAACGGGCTCAATATGTCTGCAGGGAAAGGAATTATTGTAAGCAGACAGTCCACACATATCAATTAATGCCACCGTTGTTAGAGGGAGGATATTTTTATTTAGAAGACTCCCATCTCCCCGCATAAATGTTATCCTTTTGAGGTTCTGTCTGAGTTTAGTACCTTTAATGTTAGGGTTCCCAGAGAGGAACTTCAAACATTGGAACTGTCCCTTTGCCCCTGTGATTCAAAATCCCCTCAAAATGATCTCCAAATATTTTTTTTTTGTGGTTTTTACCAGAGGGAAAGAAATCAATTTATTGTACCTATTTTAAAACCATATAATTTTAACCAATGTCCGGTCGCATTATACTTTTTTAAATCCTTACCTGATCTTCTAGTTTGTTTTTCATTAGCGTCATTTCTGTGGGCATGTAGGAACAAAAGAAGACAATTACAACTGTAAATAAGATATGGATCATTTTATTCTCTCTTTTTTAATAATATGGTTCTTGTTGAGCATAATTTTATTGTAGAATAGAAAGGAGTTTAAATGTATACGCATTTGAGATCTAAAGGAATTGTTGCTTTTTTCTTTTTGGGAATGTTTATATAACAATAGTATTTGTATCTATGTGTATATTTGCTATGTACTTAAACGTAAAGATCGTATAAAGTTTTTGAATCTAGTCGACTCCCAGATTTTTTACTACCTGTTTGGGGGCAGAAGCTGGACCAAGCTCAGGTGGTCACCAGTCAGCTGAACAAATTTCCATGGCCTTGCTAAAAAGTAGAATCTGTGAGCAACTCTGTGCATGGTGAAACACAATGCAGATACCAAACTAGTGTGGTTTGTGTTGATGTAGCAGGGGCTGGAATCTACCTAGCTTACCACCAACCCTGATGGTGTTCTGTGATGGGGCAAGTTGCTGGTCAGTGGTGGAAGGTAATATGTAATGACCTGGGAACCAATAGCCCTGTTGGCGGAGGGGCAAGTTGTAGATGGGAAAGGCTTTTAGATGATAAACGGGGTGGGGGATCACGCTGTGTAGAAGTGAACATAGAGCCAATATTGCGGAAAGCAGGCTCAGGGCTATATTGTCCAAGGACTGGCATGGTACTCTGCTTACTTATATCAATCAATTCAAAGGAAACCGTTTCACATCAGAGCCAGAAATAGCATTTTGTAACATTTTACCTGAATATCGCCCTGCACATTTTCATTGTTTCTTGGTGTGCAACTGTTTCTGTAGTGGCTATTATGCTTCGCATCCAGATTCTCTCTTATTGCTTTTTGTGTTCCATTTACTTGAAGCGGAGAAAGCTAGACGCAGTGTATTATTACATGCGCAGTTTGGCTGCCAGTAATCCTATCCTGACCGCCAAGGAGAGCCTGATGAGCCTGTTTGAGGAAACCAAGCGCAAGGTATGTGTGTACTGCCCAGAGAATGCATATTGAATGTACTCGCACTGCAGGAACATACAGACTGGGTATGTGCATCCCTGTAAGGAGCTTTATGTTGGGTGCACTTCGCCCGGGCTGTGAAAGGAGTGCTGTGTCTTGTGTGTTAAATGTATCCAATGATTTAAAATCCCATTATGGGATTTTAAATAAACATAACAGATGTCTGGCAAGACAAGCATCTTCGTTTGGTTAGAGTTTGGAAGGAGTTAGGCCATCTGACTTCAAAGAGTTTAGTCAGATGCTTTGTTACAGAAGTGAGATTATAGCTCATTCAAGAGAGAGCACTTTACTGAGCAACAGCAACCTGTAGTAATTTCGGGAAAAATAAGCTGAGTTTCCCCACATAATTTTTTTGTTTGATGAGAACAACTGATGAAAGAGTGTCACCATGATAAATTAACTTCGAAAGGTCAAACAAATATTTATGGCAGAGCAGAGGTAGCAAAACAGCTCATTCTGATCAGACAGGACATGGAGGTTGCATGTCCGTGTAGCTGATGGCCAAAGGACGGGCACGGTTGAGGTGGCATAACATGACTGAAGCAGCTTTTAGCCCTCAGTCATGCACATCTTTTGTCGTTTTCTCCAGGCTGAGCAGATCGAGTTGAGAAAGAGGCAGGAGATGGAGCTCAGCCCATGCCGTCGGGGAAATAACAGGAAAACCACATGTGGATACTCAGGGGAAGACACTACTCGCCTGGAGATCTGGATCCATCCTTCAAATCCTCATTCCTCAAAGGGCCGGGAATCAGGCCAGGATTCTGAAGAGGATGATGACTTGCTGACCCTCAGCCCTGGCGATGTAAGTGAACGTATTGATGCAAGAGAGGAAATGTGTGAGAGAGCCTTACATGTACACCTTTCCTACTACCCTCCACTGAATAATTTGCTTTCAGAAGCAATTGCATGTTCTCTTTTAGGTAGCTCCAAGGGACTCACATTTCCTGGAGTCTACCTTTCGCAGACATGACAGCTGAAAGACTTGTAAAACTAAGAAGCAGGTGATGTGTGTGGAGATGTAAGGGGTAAAGGTTATGGATCAAAGTTCCTGGTGGAGGCCTACACGCCAGCTGTTTGACGGTATCAGTAGGAAGTCTATACCTTCAGTCATCTGAAAGTACTTTTTTGCCTTAGATTTAAACGGTTGCCTTGAAGAGAGATTGTGGTCCTCAGGCATTGTACACAATTACACCTGCTGTCCTAGTAGAAACGCTCATGAAAATCTTTGGCATTTCCCATGCTATTGTCATCATTGACTAGTTGAATGCTTAAAAGATGTACTGACTTTCTCCTTGTGAAGCAAATTATTGCCTAAAGAAGTGGCTTCACTTCAGAAAGAGTCGTACTGTCCATCTCTTTCCAAAGTAGTTTTGTGTCTTACCGTAGTGCATGGCCTTTTCAGTCTCATGAAACCCCAATGTGAACAAACATTCCTTTCTGCAGTGATAATAATCATTATGACCAGGGTACAAGTCCTAAAAAAAGAAGGGAGGGGGACTAACCTAGTTAGGCAGTATGCAAATGACATCACGGCGCACGACATCACGGCGCACTACATCACGGCGCAAGACGTCACAGCGCACGACATCACAGGAATTGACATCATAGAAAGTGGCATCACAAGCCACGACTTTACAGGAAGTGGCATCACAAGAAGTGACATCAGATCTAAAGCCCTCACATATATGTGTAGCAGTTCTATCATGTTTACGTTTGTGCGCATTGTGAGGATAATAGCACAGTGAGCTATGGAAGATGATATGTGTCGGCTTCACCTTGCAATCCACCAGTTCTATGTAACACATCCTGTACATTCATTTACAAACATATAATTTATTGTACATGTAATATGCACGTGTTGATGTAAAGCGCTCCGACACCCTGCCTTGGAATGAGTTGGGCTGTACAAGAAAAAATAATGGTACTTAAATTATTTCAACGCCTCATCAGGGGAAGTAAGCTCTATATAAATGCAATTTGTTTTGTTGTAAATACTGGGAAAGAACAACACATCTGATATTCTTACAGTGCATGCATATCTCCTAAACAGAGACTGAACAAAGTGAAAAGCTGCCTCTCGTAAGTATGTGTGAAGTGCTAACAAGGTGTGAGCCTTTGTTCCCTCCCCTCCCCCCCTTGCTTCTTTTGCATCAGATGTGTGGCTCCTGACTACTCCCAGCCAAGACACTCGAACAAAAGGAGGCCTGATGACCCCTCAAATTCGGCCTTTGTTATGGGCCCAGCAGGAGTGTTAAATGAGAGAGCCCCGTCCTGTCCCCGCCTGTACGTTGTTGCTTTTTGCAGGTGGAAAGCAGACAACGTGCAGGCGCTGCTGCAAGTGTCCCGGTGTTTGGAAATTACACCGGGACGAGTTCAGCACATTATTCAATGAGGCCCAAGTTCTTGGCAGGGTGGACGGCGTTGACCCTGTGAAAAAAGTGGGCGGACGCCGCCCACACGCGTGCATCCCTGACTCGTGCCCTGATTATGATCATGATAATGGCTGCAGAGCCTTATAATGGCGTGGGTGCTGGAGCAAGGAAGTAATTTTTGTGAGACCAAAGAGCACAGATATTTAGATGTTGGGTCCTGCATGTTGAGTTTGGGGCCAGGGTACAGTGCTAGTTAGTGTTTGTACAGGATATATAGTCATCTGTGGGATGACGGGTGCAATAGGGTCGTGTTAATGAAGTGTGTGGGGTCATCACATGGTTCACTTATGGCTGTCCATGCTAAGGGCACGGTAGAGACTGTAAATATATTTTTGGAGGCAATGTGTACTGCTTGTGAGGAATTAAATTGATGTTTGTAGGAAACATGGTTTGACATATATGAAATCCAGTTGTTATCAGTTAATTCAGGAGAATTCAGGTTCTTTGAATGAATTTGTAAAATAGGTGTATCAGGCCTTATAATACTGGCTTATAAATTATACTGATTAAGTGTTGTGTAATTCTAGGGTTTTATTAAAACTGAATCCACAGTAAACCACTGTGTTTTTTCTGTGTTGTAACTTACCAAATCACTGTATTTTGGGGCAGCTTTGTGTTCTTTTGCATTATGAAATGAAGTACATCATCCTTATTAGATCTTTGCAAGAGGGTTACAGATCTTAGAGCTTTGATTCCCGGCTCTTTTCGGGTTGATTATTATTTAGGCTGGATAAGCTCCATGTTAAATAAAGCGTGCAGTGGTCAAATTACTTTCAAAGTACCCTACAGAGCCAGTCACTTTCAAACCTATCTTGCTGTTGTCAATAAAGCCAGATTTGCGGAGAAAGCAGTTCCAAAACTTGAAATCCCCCCTTGAAAACGAGGTGTCCACCTATTTTGATGTTACATGTTATGTGGTAATTTTTGCATGCAATATTACCCTATGTGAAATTGCTGGTGTTTCCATGGAAAAATTAGCTGGGAAAGACCTGAAGTAATTATGCTCTAAAAAAGTTCCTTAAATATCGGAACAACCTTTGTTTGGCGAACAAGTAGCTACAGTGCCTTCCTTGGACTTAATGGAATGTTGACCGAAAACTGTGTTTTTTACTCTGGTGTCTCCTTGCCACTGTGAGAACATGGTGGGATACTGGAGGACTGGATTGTCGGGTTTCTGTCTTACATGGTTGCAGCCTATATGGCGACATTGCTCTATTTCTTGCATTAATTTCCTTTAAAAAAAGTTTGAGAAAGAGGTTTTTTTTGTCACCTAGTTCCACTGGTGATGTTTATACATTTTTAATAGGGTTTAATGTTTTTTAAGGGCCTAAATGGAATGAGTGGGCATTGCATATTTTAATAGACTGCCAAATTGTCTTATTTAAATGGCTTTTGTAGCAAAAGCACATGCAAAATATATTTTCTTTGAAAAAGTTATGTGGAATCCCATGTATGGGCGGCACTATTCAAGTGCTTATGCTTTCAGTGGAGTTTTCCCTGAAGGAAAACCTGATTTACAGGTGAGCTAACAGTCGTTAACACTTTTTGTTGACAAAAGTGCTACTGTTGGTGATGGAATTAGAAACTGTCCTCTGAACAACCCTGGCCTTTTGCCGTGGTTTAAATCGAGGTGTACACTCATTTGGGATTTATTTCTTATTCCTTCAGTGAATGGTTTTCTTACCCAATTAGCAAAGGCAACTTCCTTTGCCGATTACCCCTTGTGGTCTTGTGTTGAAAGAAAAAAAAAATCAATCTGCAATTTTGACCTTTTCTAATGAATTCAGTAATTTTTTGGCTGTTTATGTGATCTGATTTAACATGAAACCTGCACACTTACGTGAATTCTGTGCACATTTATTTAGCAAATGTTTAATGCACTATTGCTATGGAAAGCCATGTCCTCTCTATTACAATGTGCATCTAAAGTTGATTCAACCCTAATTTGCGTGGCTTGTATAGATTTTCTACATGCATTGATTTGAATGAGAGTACATGTGACAGAAACTTAGATTTACAATTTCCCATCTTTCTTATGAGAAAAATGAAAATAGAAATGTAAACTACCATCTGCTGAGCTAGTTCTTTATGAATCCTTGCTTAGAACTTCCAAACATGACAGTGAGTCTGACTATGTTAAAAGTGAGAAGGCAGAGCAAGGTTGTGTATAACATAGGCTCAGTATAAAATGTCAGCTAATGATTCATTATGGTATTAACTATTACAGTGGCTCTAAAGCCAATTTTCATGCAGTTTCTCAGTATTTAAACAGGTGCAGGTGCTTCCCTTATTGAAAAAGCATTCTTTGATTACTTGAAGACGGGACACATTTTTAATAAGACACCAGTATTATTCCCCAGCAAGTGTCTTGAGAAATGTTTCTTCTCTATTTTATTTTATCAAACAATCTGGCAAAACAAAAGGAATTTAAACAGTTGATTACTCAGTTTCGACCAGTTGGTGTCAAAGCATCCCACTTCCTACAAGCCACACTGAAAGAGCTACAAAAGAGGAGGATGCAGATATTCGCAGAACGTAACATGGCACAACGTTTTTTGAATGACATTGACCAGGATAAATATGTAATTAGCATCTAGCTTTGGGGGGATCACTGAAATGGCAGAACCACAAAAGGTGCAACATGACACCTGTGTTGGTGTGGTGGGTGGCTAAATGGGGCCTCAGACAAGCAAGGCTTCTGATTGCTGGGACTGGGAAAAGGTGGGTTTGAGGTGTTGCCAATAAGGGGAGTAAAGCAAAAAGATAAGAAAATGTTGTGGACAAATGCAAGAAATTAAAATTGAATTGCTTGCCATGTTCTAAGAAAGCTTGTTTCACTAAACATGTTTACCTTGCCACAGGGGCAATAGAGTGCTTTAAAATTTACAAGAGATACAAAGAGTTATTCTTGGACAGCCAGTATCAGTTGTATAAACGGGTGTGGAATTTAATCAAATATCTACTTGTCCGTGGGGCAGGTGGCTTCATAAATCCACTTGCCCCTTTTGTGTCGTGTAGTGCAGCGACAAATTATGGCAGCAATCTCATTATATAAGAGCTTTGATATAGCCTCTCTGATTATGCCATGGCTCATATCATAGTAGTGTTTGAATACTTGCAATTCCCTTATTTTGCGACGTTTCTGTACATCTGCATAGTGGTGTTGAAGGTAGTGGTAAGCAATAGTTCCAGAGTTAGAATGCCCTTTTGAGTCTGTGCAAACCTACTAACTTGCATGTTTTAAGGGTTTTTAACAACTCTTCTCTAATCTTTTCCCATACTGCGAAATGTTGGAAATTTACTCCTGACAATGGCAGACGTAAACCGTCTTCCAGAGTTAGGGGGGAAAAAGTGGTTGGAGCGAAAGTGAACTTGCAAACACTCAGATTTTCACATGGGTAAATCTACACATGCATATTTGCTCATGCTAAAATGCAGTTCGCAAATATTTTCAAGGGGCATTATTTCTTGTCCTACTTCTATAAAATCTTAAGAATTCACGAAAGCTGTATAGCTGCACTTAATGCAAGGATGTATACCATGGGTGCACTTTGTTAGAATACAAATGTCTTAGCTATGTTGCTTGTTTATTGTTCTGCGTAAGTTAGCATTCACGGCACCATTTTATGTTTGGCCGCCATTTTGAGCCATGATCGAAACTAATCTCTCTCTCTGCGAGAAGCAGCTTGGTAGTTTTCGTTTTCTCCAAGGTTGGGCCTTGCTGTTCTAATGAATACACTGTTCCTATTGGTGCATACCTTTCCCACTAGATTGAGGCCTACTCCCACTAGTCCAGCGGTGGGCACAGGCAGAACGACCTTGGCATAGAGATAGTGTGTTCCCGGTCTCAGGATCAAAACTTATCCTTCTGTACCTTCTTTGTTTAGCTGTCTCCATCTGGAAATTTCCAGTCTGGGCGTGCCTTCATTGGTTCTGAATCGTACATAATGTATCCCCATGTTTGCTGATGTCAGTCCCTCTGCAGCAATCCACAGAGACTGGGCAGACTGGGCTCCGCTCGAGTGTATCTGAATAAATATATTTGGTTTGTATTCTCTACTGTCTGACCGACTCTTCATTTGTATGGAAGGCTGAGAGGTTGTCGCGAGTGACCCGTGTGGCCCTAAGCAGGTCACTTCCTTCAGTTAGCGCCCAAACAGGGACTCCATCGGGTGAGTGGCCCATCCCCTCCTGAGGACGTGTGGGAAGGTCACGGCCACCGTCGGGTCAGACAGACCGACCAGGGATCCCTGCACGAGAGAGTTCCTGAACTCGCAGCTGCCCCTTCTGTCCCGCCAGATGGTGCTTCGCCCTGCGGTCATCCCGACTGGAGACCTGAACGGCGAAACCCTTGGATCTGACCGTTTGGTCCGAAGAGTCGGCAGTGGAGAATAAATTTGTTTGACCTGTGTGCACCAGGTTAGTTTGTTTTGGTTCTTTGTGGATATGGTACCATTTTGGTTTGTATTTGGCATGGTCTGAGGACCGATTTTGGTACAAAGTGTTTGCGAACAGTTTGCCAGGCAACATAACAAATTTGTCTCACTTTTGGAAATGCCTGGAATTAGTTGATTCTTGGTTTCTTGTTGTTGTTGTTGCTCTCCAGGTGCTCGATTGGAAGAAAGTCAGCCAGCGCCTCCTGAAGGCACTCTAAACTTTGAATTATGTGAAGCATGGCCTTGGCCCTATTATGTTTAGTACGCTATGGCACTAATATACGAGGGACAATGCCGAGTTGCAGTGGCCATTGACGGGCACTTTTGACGAACAAAAAATTGGGTTTTTACAGGAGAAGTTGATTGCGAAAAGAAGTAGACAGTCTGTTTGATTCTCTTCGAATGTGGCAAAAGGAGGCTAAACAGATACAAATGAAAGCAGAGAAAGAGGCCCGAAAGGGGAAAATGTAAACATTGACTCAGAAAGCTGTAGCACATGATAAAGAGAAATCAGAGATGGTGGTCGAATGTGAAGATAGGAGGTTTCGATTGAATATTGATAAATCTTATGTGACCCAAGAAGAAAATGATACGTTTGTGGAACAATTGTTTGATACTTGACCCCCACCACATATGCCCCGCAGAGGATATATCCCGCTCTTCCCTCACAGCCCTAGCTACCCGGTTCTTCTGTTTCTGCTTCCGTTACTGTTGATCGGACTGCCTTGGCCACGGCACCTCCTGTCCTGTCTTTGTCCTCGCCGTCTGTGGCAGCTATGACTGTTAGTACTCCTACAACACCTATTGCTTCGGCGTCCCTTTTGCCAGCTCTTACACCTGCGACGCAGCCAGCAGCGACATTAGTGCCTGCTACTTCTGTTGTTAGTCCCAGTGTGTTGTTCGATCCCCGACATTACCGAGTAGTGGGACACCAGTACGTGGATTTGAGGATAGAGACCGGACGAAGTTTAAAGAGCGAATGGGTCCGTATGTGTGATCAGAGTTGGGAGATGCAGAGAAAAAGGTAGGGGCTAATCAGGCTGCGCAGTGGGCCCAAAACCCCATTTATGGTGTGGTAGATGTGTGGAGTGTGATGAAAGATTATGAGCCTTTTGTACAACAGCATGCCCTTAAGCATATGTCTGCTTCTTTGATCGGTCTTTGGGAGCAGTGTTTCAACGATGCAGCACCGCAGATTCAATATGATATTAAGGATCATGTATATGTTACTGATATGGCGCCTGGTAAAGTTTTTGGTAATGTTGCAACATTGGTTACTTATCTGGGTAGACTGCTTGAGAAGAGCCCCAGCCCGGCATCTCAGTTTCCAATGCGGGAAGTTCATCCTATCTATCACCCTGAAATACCAGAGCTAAGGGTTCTCTTCCTTGGGATGCTCATCAATAGTCATGAGCTCATGAATATTCCTGCCCATGCGCGGGATATTAATGTGCTTATGACTATTGATGAGGATACACCTGGAAGAGAACTAGGATTTTGCAGCGTGAATCTTTCTGGATTCACTATGCTGTGCATTATTCTGCGATCTGGTGGATGGGTCCGGATTCGTAGTCCTTTCTTTTTTTTTTTCTTTTTTTTTGTAGCCCAGTTGGGCGTCGACGTCCCACCATTTGGTGCACCTCTCGTGACGTCGTCGTGCTTCCTGCGGAAGTCCCACCTTTAGGGCGCCATCTTCAGATTCTTTTTTCCGCCGTTGGGTCTGGATCGTCATCGAGAAGCTCCAGAGTTTTAGACGAAGGAAGAAGGAAAATACGCGAGTTTCATCGAAGGAGAACCGTTAGAAGACTACAAAGAGAAAGGTATTACAGCCGGGACGACGAAGAAGGAGGGGATCCTCGAAATTCTTCGACGCACAGAGGAAAATGCGCACTCAGAGGCTCTGAGCGCAATGGACAAGACACCATTTAAGTTCTGCCCTAACTGCCACCACAAGTTCGCGCACAAGGACCAACACCCGGTCTGCAACCTTTGCCTGCCGTTCGACCACGAGAGCAAGGACTGCAACGCCTGTTCCGCCTTCGCGCCGAAGACTCTCCGGGTGAGAGAACGTCAGAGGAGAGCCAACTTCAGCATGGAAGGCAAGGGTAAGGCCCTGTCGCTGTACGATGTGGGCCTATCAACCGACGATGAAGACAACATCGCCGAGGGACCTGATGTCTTCACGGTCACAGAGACCGATAAGAAAATGCCTGATGAGGTAAGAGACACGTCGAGTACAAAACCACCGAAAGGGCCCCGAAAATCGGATGGTGACTCTCGAAAAAATGAGTCAAAGTCCTCGAAGGAAATACCGGCACCGAAGATTTCGACGTCTGTCGGTGGACTCCCAGGTGCCGAAGACCGCCGAGAGGCAGAGTTCGTCGAAACAGACCCACGAGGTGGGATGTTCGGCGACGAAAGTCAAGACCGCGTCGACGCAAGCTCCGTCGAAGAGACCTGTGGTCGACGCCGAACACATCTCAAGCATGGAGAAGAAAAAGAGAAGGCTCGAGATGGAGAGCATCCTTCAGAGGAAGAAGGAGTTTGACGAACGAATGAAACAATTCAAAATCCCAACGGTCCCGTCGACGGATGTCGTGGAGATCGAGGAAGAAGGGGATTTCGACGCCGAAGAGCAGTCGAGAAGTCCTGAAGAGGAGGAGGAGGAAGGCACCTACTATGAGGCAGAAGGTGATGATGAGGATCAGCAGTCGTTCTACGGCTCGGCGCCGTCGACAAGTCAGGAGCTGGAATGGCAGGACATCGACACCGAAAACCCCGAAGAGCCCGTGGACTCGTATCCTTCGAGGCCTTCGCTGCCTGACGACATCGGGACGTACAACATGGTCGTCAAGAGTGCGGCAGCAGCCTTTGGTGTGAAATTGGACGAGGAGAAGCCGAAAGCAGACTTTCTACTTGAAACTCTGCTCCCCATCCAGACAAGGAGCCAGTTCCTCCCCATGCTCCAAAGCGTGATGAACCAAGGGAAGGAGGCGTTTAAGGACCCGGGAACATGCCGGTCCATCACACCCAGAACGGAAAAGAAGTACAAGCACTCCTCGCAGGATCCTCCTTACATCAAGGGATCGGTTATGGCAGATTCCATCATTGCTTCCACGGCCAGGAAAAGAGCCAATGTGCCGGCGACCTCGGGGCCACCTCCTGATAAAGAGAGCAGAAGGATGGACCTCACTGGAAGGAAGGTAGAAAGAAACGCCGCAATGCACTGGCGCATGGCAA
This sequence comes from Triturus cristatus, assembly GCF_964204655.1. Lineage (NCBI taxonomy): Eukaryota > Metazoa > Chordata > Amphibia > Caudata > Salamandridae > Triturus > Triturus cristatus. The sequence goes on along the minus strand of NC_140584.1, from coordinate 840,306,853 downwards.
ACTCAAACACGCTACTGAACAGACACCAGTACCAGCACTGGGATGAGATGGGGGAACTAGTCAAGCATCTCCCAGAAGAGTACCGTCAAAGAGCTTCCCATCTAGTGGAGGAAGGGAAGAATATCGCCAACTCATGCATCAAGACTGCATTGGACGGGGCGGAAACTTCGAGCAGACTGATGGCCATAGGGATCACTGAAAGGAGACAGGCTTGGCTCAGAATTTCTGGATTCAAGCAGGAAGTCCAGAATAACATACTGAACACCCCTTTCAATGGTGAAACGCTGTTCAGGGAAACTGTGGACGAGAAGCTCACCCAGCTGAAAAAGGAAAATGAGACCGCAAGATCCATGGGAGCCCTGCAATTCAGAGGAATGCGAAGAGGCACCCCAAATCGGAGACCCTACGGAAGGGGAGGAAGCCAGCAGGGTACGTCGCACCAGACATTCCAGCATGGGCAGCAGGGTGACGGTCACAGCCAGCAGGGACAGCAGAAGCAGAACTGGCAGTACCAGCCTCGAGGCCAGTCCTTTCGAGGTAGAGGAAACGTACGTGGTCAAAGGAGGAGAGGGGAAGACCAACCCTCATATAAGTGACTACACACACAAAAGGACGCTCACCCACAGCATACCCCGAAGGGTGAAACGCAATGTAAGAACACCAAGGGGGTTACACAAAACAAGCGCCTACGAGCATGCAACACCGGTAGGCGGAAGACTGGGCCTCTACCTTCAACAATGGCAACAAATAACCTCAGACAAATGGGTTCTCAACGTCATACAGCACGGATACTGCATAGAGTTAGAGAAAAGGCCTCCAAACGAGAAACCAAAGAGAAGACAGCGCTCGGGTCAGGAGCTCGATCAACTCAGGGAGGAGACACTTCAACTACTGAAAAAGAAGGCCATAGAATCAGTGCCACGCAGAGAAAGGAACAAGGGAGTGTACTCAAACTACTTCCTTGTACCAAAGGTGGACGAATCACTAAGACCCATCCTGGACCTAAGGTTCCTAAACAAATTCATAAAGACGCAAAAATTCAAAATGACATCACTACAAGAAGTGCTACCCCAAATACGAGGCGGAGACTTCATGTCCACCGTGGACCTCAAGGACGCCTACCTGCACATCCCAATGAACAGGCGACACAAAAACCTGCTAAGGCTCAGCATCAACCAGGATCATTATCAGTTGACAACTCTGGCATTCGGCCTAAAGTCAGCCCCAAGGGGCTTCACAAAATGCCTTGCAGCAGTAGCAGCGTACCCACGAAGGGAAGGGATTCATGTGTATCCTTACCTAGGCGACTGGCTAGTCAAAGCAAGCACTCGCGAAAAGTGCGAGGAGCACGCAGAACGGGTGACAAGAACACTAACAAACCTGGGGTTCTCGATACACTGGGGGGAAGTCATCGATAGAACCAGAGCAGGTGAAGATCTTCCTGGGGGCGAAGATCAACACCATAGACGGAACGGTGATGCCCAGCGACAGAAGAACAATAGCCCTGCTGAACGAGACGCGTCTCTACCAGAAGGGGCGAGTACTGACCGTGAGAACAGTGAGCAAGATCATGGGGATGATGGCGTCATGCATCCACCTAGTCCCCAATGTATGGCTTCACATGAGACCATTCCAAGAATGGCTACAACAGCAATGGTCACAAGCAAGCGGGAGTTGGGAGGATCTAGTGGTTGTTACGCACGCAGTGCAGGAGGAGATAACATGGTGGAACAGGGAGAACTTAACGACAGGGAAGACCTTGAAACCACTAAACCCAACTGTGACCATTACCACGGACGCATCACAAATAGGATGGGGAGCACACATGAACAAACTCAGGGTGAGGGGTCTGTGGACTCCGGCAGATGCGGTCAGACACATCAATTACCTGGAATTGAAGACTGTCCTGCTAGCCCTGAAGGCCTTCCAGAAACAGCTATACAACCAGAAAGTGTTGATACAGACGGACAATACCACTACCATGTTCTATATCAACAAGCAGGGAGGGACACAATCATTCCCCCTTTCCACTCTGGCACAAGAGATTTGGAGATGGGCCATCCCACTCAAGATAGACCTGCTGGCCATACACCGACCAGGGAAGGACAATGTGGAGGCAGACTGGCTCAGCAGACAGACATCGGCATCCCACGAGTGGGAGCTCAATGGACAGGAAACACAGAGGCTATTCCAAAGGTGGGGAACACCGACAATAGACCTGTTTGCAACACGCCTGAATGCAAAATGCCAAAACTTCGCATCCAGACAACCAGAACAGCAATCGCAAGGGAATGCCCTATCGATAAGTTGGTCAAAGACATTTGCCTACGCTTTTCCACCGATACCACTGTTACACAGGGTGCTTGACAAGTGCAGGACCAGCAACATGACACTGATCTTAGTGGCACCACAGTGGGCAAGGCAAACTTGGTTCTCTCAAATAGTGGAAATGGCACAAGGCACTCCTCACAAATTCACAAGAAGAAAGGACCTGCTCTCCATGCAGAACGGAGAGGTCCTGCACCCAGAACCAGAGAGCCTCAGCCTGGCGGCATGGCTCCTGAAGACTTAGAGTTTGCGCACCTGAACCTACCTCAAAGCACTATGCAAGTGCTGCGGGAGGCAAGGAGACCTACAACACAAAAATGCTATGGGGAGAAATGGAAAAGGTTCACAATATGGTGCAGCAGAAATAAACTACTGAATAAAATGACAACAGAGTCAACGGTGCTTAGATATCTCACACACCTACTAAAAAGTAATCTATGCTCATCCTCCCTAAGGGTACACCTAGCGGCAATCGTAGCTTACACAAGAGGGGAGAGAGGAGGAAGTCTCTTTACGTCACAGGTAGTAAAGAGATTCCTGGAGGGGGCGAAAAGAATTGCGCCTCCAAAGAGGATGCCGCCGCTGGCATGGAACCTCAACATGGTCCTAACCGAGCTTATGAAGGAGCCGTTTGAGCCCATCCACAAGGCCACGCTGCAAATGCTAACGATGAAAACAGCCTTCCTGGTAGCGATAACCTCGCTGCGCAGAGTGAGCGAGCTGCAAGCACTGACACTGCAAGAGCCCTACATCCAGATACACAAGGATAGAGTGGTTCTAAGAACAGACCCACACTTCATGCCTAAGGTGGTGTCGGCATTCCATATGAACCAGACAATTCAGATACCGAGTTTCTTTCAAAACCGCACGACAAGCGCAGAAAGGGCACTGCACACTCTGGACGCTAGAAGGGCAGTGATGCACTACATTGAGAGGACCAAAGAGCACAGGAAGACCAAGCAGCTCTTTGTCTCCTTTGCCACTAGTTTACTGGGTAGACCCGTGACAAAAGCCACCATTGCACGATGGATTGCATTGACAATACAATTCTGCCACAAACAAGCAGGGCAGGAGCTATCAGAGGGGCCACGAGCCCACTCCACAAGGAAGAAGGGAGCAACTATTGCCTTTCTGGCAAATACGCCCATTCAAGACATATGCCTGGCGGCAACATGGGCTTCAGTGCACACGTTCACTAAGCACTATTGCGTGGACGTTCAGATGAACAAGGAAGCACAAGTAGGACAGAAGGTGCTTCAACACATATTCAACAGCCAACACTCATCTACCACCCAGCCGCCACAAAGATAACAAACCGCTACAAAGTCTATGCACAGCATAGTGAATCCAGAAAGATTCACGCTGCAAAACGAATAGTTTCTTACCTGTTGGTGTAGTTTTGCAGCTTGAAGATCTTTCTGGATTCACTAGCGAACCCACCCACCTCCGCCAGGAAGATGAGGATGGAGGAAGAGGTGGAAGGACATGGAAAAACAGAATAATTGGAATACTAAAAGAAATTGGAAAAGGAAATTAAGAGAACGCCTAGGGTAAAAAAAAAAAAAGAAGGGGAAAAAAGAAACCGAAGATAGCGCCCCAAAGGTGGGACTTCCGCAGGAAGCACGACGACGTCATGAGAGGTGCACCAAATGGTGGGACGTCGACGCCCACCTGGGCTACAAAAAAAAAAAAAAAGAAAAACAAAAGAAAGACTACGAATCCGGACCCAACCACCAGATCGCAGAATAATGCACAGCATAGTGAATCCAGAAAGATCTTCAAGCTGCAAAACTAACCGACAGGTAAGAAACTATTCGTTATAGGTAAGTAACTTATCCAACAGCACAATGTTGTTACTAGACCAGTGGCAGCAGCCCGTTTCCAAGAACAATGGGTTTATACTTCATGGAAAAGGAGTAAATGTAAATTGATACTTGTATAGCGCACTACTCACCCGCAAGGGTCTCAAGGCGCTTGTACGAATACCGCTGTGGAACCCATCCTGGCTTTCCCTGTGAGGCGTCCACTCCTGGGCACCCCCAAGGTGGAGGCCAGGCATCCTTAGCGTTGTGGGGGCCGTTGTGGAGATTAAGCAAGCTATTGCCCAGAGTTGCAGAGTGGGACTCCATGATTGGAATGGCACCGAGGCGAGAATTATCAGGTCCGTGGACTTTTTGAGCCCAACACCCGCCGAGGCGAGGAATTGAACCCTGGTCCCGGGCAAGACCTCTGCATCAGGGTCTGCCGCTCTAATCATTGAGCCACACTTCTCCACGGAGTGAAGTCTTGTCTCTAAAGACTCAGTTACCTGATCCTAGGCATAATCCAACTGGTTATTATAAAGAATTGACTGAAGCTGCCACTTCAACAGTGATGACACTTGCTGTTATTGAAGTGTTCTTTAGCTTACTAGTTCGGTTGATATTTGGAGACCGGTACACACACAGGATCATGTTGTGGAATTGGGTGGTACCTGGGATCAAATTAAAGTATACGATCAGGAATGGAAGCCAAGTGATAAGCCTAGACCAGAGATACTTGCTTTGCCCTGCCGTATCATTACGTATATGAATTCTCTTATCCCTCTGAGAAAAGTTGATTGGGACAAATTATCGGCTAGTCATCAGAAGAAATATGAGTGTGGCTAATTTTTTCACTCGGTTTGAAGATGTATTTCTAGATTATAGTGGACAGGATTTGTCTATCAAAGGTGGTGTTTGATTGTTTGTTAATAGATTTGTTTCCAATTTGCTTCCTGAGATTGGGAGCCAATTGCAGGCTTCCGAGAGCACCTGGTCCACATCTTCCCCTTCTGTTATTTTGAATATTGCACAGTATTATGAAAACAGGGAAAATGAGGATAATGAGAGGACTGAGAGGAAGCACAAGGATTTGAAGACAAAGGTGTTGTTGCAGCAGGCTTCTAGGGGGAATGGTAGAGGACGTGATGGTTCTGCCCGACAGCTTCCACTCAGTAGCAGGCCGCCAAATACCATGCCTTTAGGGCCAAATCAGTGTGCGTATTGTAAAGAGGAGGGACACTGGCATAGCGAGTGTCCCGTGCTTTTGCAGAAGGTGGTGATCCTGATACGACTAGGTTCTCGTGGACGGGGTCGTGGAGCTGATGGTCAGGACAGGGCTCAGAATACTGTGGCCTCGCAGGGTCGTTCTGATCAAAATTATTACGATGGCCCTTGGGCATGGCAGTATTATCATGATGATTATGACACGGATGAGGTGACAGGTGTGTCATACAGCCAGGGACAGAGTGAGGGACCAATTCCGATATCTGTAGAGCAACACGGTCCATATGTTAGTGTGGATGTGCATGGCTCGGCTGAGGAGTTTTTGATGGATGCAGGTGCAACAAACAGTTATATTTCTCATTCCTTGGTCCCTGGGGTGGCTCTGTCTGTCCAATGTTTCGGTAGGTTTTTCTGGTGTACCGCTTATGAGCCCCATTTCAAAACCCCTTGCGTTGACTATTGGTCCTTACACTGTGGATTCTCCATTTTTGTTGACGTCTAATTGTGGAGAAAATCTGATGGGTTTGGACTAGAAATTGTATGCTACGATTAATGCTCCCCGGCAGGTGTTTACATGACAATGGGTCCGGATGTAGTGCACGATAGGCAGTACCTATCCAAAGATCCGCCTTTTCCTACAGAGTTTAAAGATATACTGCCCACTCTTTGGGCGACAGGTGATATAGATGTGGGACTTTTACAGATACCGCCAGTTTCGATCCAAGTTGAAGATAATGCTATTTTACCTCACATCCATCAGTATAAAATACCGCAGGCACGTGAGCGAGCTTTATTGCAAATTGTACAGGACTTGATTGAGGAAGGAGTGGTTGAGGAGACGACTGCCAATGGTTGTAATAGCCCTATTCTTCTCATTCTCAAATGGACACCTTCGGGTTCCTCTGATGATCATGCTTTGTGATTGACTTACGTGAAGTTAATAAAATAGTGATTCCCCAGTTTCCGGGGGTTCCTGAAATTACCACTCTTTTGACAATGATTCCTTCTTCTGCTACATTCTTTTCTGTCATTGATTTGGAAAACGCTTTCTTCAGTATTCCCATTCATCCTTAAAGCAGGTATCTGTTTGGGTTCACACTAGCTGGTAGAAGCATTAGATTCTGTCGCGCTCCTCAAGGCTATAAAGTCAGAGTATCTACAGTCAGGCATTGAAAGGTCAGCTGGATTCCTTGTCGCTTCCTACAGTTAATGTATTGCTTCAGTATGTCGATGACTTGCTCATCGCTTCGAATACAGAACAAGGTTGCTGAGGCAGTACAGTTAAATTGTTGTTGCATTTAGCTCAGCATGGCCATAAAGTATCCCTTTCCAAATGTCAGTATTGTCGACAGGAGGTCACTTACTTAGGTCACCTACTGTCGAAGGTGGTAGGAGATTGACCCCTGAGCGCATCAGTGCCATTGTTAAAATGTCTGTTCCGCAAATTCAGAAAGATGTGCACGCTTTTATCGGTATCACTTCCTATTGCAGGCAGTGGATACCTAGCTATTCACTGTTAATCAAGCCCCTGCTTGCTCTAACACTAAAAGATGTGCATGAACCCCTGCCCTGGACGCCTGAATGTCAGCAGTCTTTTGAGCAATTGAAACTGCGCTTTGTTCGGCTCCAGTACTCTGCACCCCCGACTATACTGAACAGTTTGTGTTGTACGTCCATGAGATGGCCTGTTGATCTCTGTTTTAACACAAAAATTTGGAGATGAGCAACGGCTGTTTGCTTACTTCTCTGCTGTGCTTGACCCAGTCGCATGAGCCCTCCCGGAGCGGTTGCGGCCATGGCTGTCTCGATAAGATAATCAGCTGGACTCTTACTTGATACGGACCTCACAGTCTTGATACCCCATGCTGTAGATACACTTTTGAATAAAACAAAGACACAGCACCACACCAGTGCACGTCTGACAGGTTATGAATTAACGCTGTTTGCCAAACATATTACGATCAAACGATGTGCCACTCTGAATCTAGCCATGTTACTTCCCCTCCCTTCTGAGAATGAGGAGATTAACATACATGATTGTATCTTACGGATGGAAGAAGAGATGAAAGGACTGGTAGACTTGACTGATGTTCCCTTATCTGATCCCCAAGGGGAACTATATGTCGATGGCTCCTGCTTTAAATTACCTGATGGCACTACAACTGCTGCATATGTTATTACTACGCTCTATACGGTAATTGAGACATCACAAGTTCCCTATCAGTCGGCCCAAGCTGCAGAGCTTGTTGCCCTAATACGAGCCTGCGCATTTAGTGAGGGACTGGTTGTTAATATTTATACTGACAGGCAGAATGCCTTTGGAGTCGCCCATAATTTCGGGCGACTCTGAGCAGAGAGAGGGTTCCTTACTTTCCATGGTACAAAGATCCAGCACGGTCATCTTGTATATAGGCTTCTGTCCGCTTTGACACTCCCTAAGGAATTGGCGATAGTAGAATGTAGCGCCCATAGGAAAGTTACTGATGATGTAGGTAAATGGAACGCTTTTGCAGATCAGACAGCTAAGCAAACAGCCCAGACGAGAATGAAAAAAATGTTCGCAGCAGGTCCTGCTAGGCGGGTGCCCGAGGTCACCATGTTTGAGGATACATTTGAGAACGTGAAGGAAATACAAAGTGAGGCCACAGTGGAGGAATTAGCAGTGTGGCAAGAAAGTACAGCACTATTGAACGATGAGGGATGTTGGATTGACAAGTCAGGGAAGCAGAGAGGGATGTTACCAGATGCGTATGTGCTCCCTGTGGTCACGATGGCTCATGGCCCTGCCCATATCGGTGCTAGGAGTATTTGCAAGTTATTAGACCCTGTATGGCAGAATGATAACATCTCAAACTGCATCACATTTAGTGAAGTATTGCATGGTGTGCATGATGCTCAATCCTGGGAAAGGTACCCTTACACCACCCAGTAATTTTGCACCACCCATTTTGCCTTTTGAGGTCCTCCAGATGGACTATATTGAGTACGTGTTGGTGGTTGTTTGTGCATTCAGTAAATGGGTTGAGGCTTACCCCACTACATATATTACAGCCATTGCGACTAGAAAGGTACTCCTGAACGAGTTCTTTCCTCATTTCGGCTTGATCTGGAGTGATAACGGAAGTCACTTTAATGCCAAGGTCATTCAGTTAATTTGTGATGGTTTGCACATAAAACAGAAGTTTCACGCTGCAAACCACCCGCAGTCAACCGGTTTTGTTGAGAAGTACAATGGTACTGTCAAACTAAAAATGGCAAAGATTCAGGAGACAACAGGGTTACAGTGGCCAGATGCTTTACTATTAGCTCTTTTGTCGACAAGAACAGCACATTCTAGAACAGGATTGTCCCCCTACAAGGTCGTGTTTCGACGCCCGGGAAATGTCTGGGGCGTCCAGCGCCCTCGTAAGTTCTCAGATATTAAGTATCCATTGTTGACAGACTATCTGTGCCAGTTAACTGAAAATATGTGTTCTATTCACCAATAGGTCCGTGAGTCCCTTCCACCCACCCAAGAGAGTGGCCCGGACACGATATTCGTCCTGGGGACTTCATATTAGTCAAAAACTTCCAGCGGAAGAAGAGATTGGAGCCCCGCTGGAAGAGACCTGAACAGGTCCTCCTAGCCATTTGAACCCCATGAAGGTCGCCGGCTGAAAGAACTGGATCCATGCTTGTCACTGCCGCAGGATACCCTTACCCTTGTCCTATGATCAGTGGGTGAGGAATGGCATAGGGGACACTGAGTGTTAGAAGGCGCCACAGTTCGTCCCCTTTAGCGATGCAAAGTTAACATGGACCCAAACGGATGCGGTGAATGAGTAAGTGCTAAATGCAGCGTTCCTTCCAGAAATTTGTGCCATTAAGGAGCCACTGTTTGTTGACCCCTCTGTGCCTGGAGTCACCAGGTACAATTTGCGTCCTTGGCTGAGGAATGGTGCACCAAAGGAGAAGTCGGATTAGCCAGGGATGGACTGTGTAAGTTAGGGTGTACTTTTCTATAGTACCAACGGTGTTAGTTCAGGGTGTCGTGAGATTGGTGTACTGTTCTGACATTGAATAGGATAGATCGAATGTGCTCCCCAGGAGGGGTACAGTATCCTGTGCAACGTGGGGTTCATCGTGAGCTTAGGACTGAGCAAGCTCCACTGCCGGTGCTCAAGAGTGCCAACATTGATGAACAATAGGAGCCTGTACCAGTGAGGCTCTGACAGACACTGAGAACACTTACCTTTACTATTCGTTTTATTGCATTCCTTTTTTTGTTTCATAATGCATCCATTTGGTCGGCCTATTGAAGAGGAGGAACAACCATTTGTACCACAGCCTTTAGCACAGGGTTGGACAACAAAGAGTAAAATAGTTTGTATATTAATTGTTGTGATTACGCTAATAACAATACTTAGAATATCCTGGTTTCTAGAGGAGAAATATCCTGTACATTCCTTGGTTGGTACGATGCCCACTCCCCCCTGAGCACATTTTTGTCACTTTGGCTCCACACAAAGAAGCGCATAGGTTGTCCTACTCCGATAATGTCTTTATACAAATGTTGCATCACACTCATAATGTATCTAATACAACTAATTGCTGGTTTTGTGGGTTGCTTCCTTCAGTCACTCATAAGAGTGACAATTCGTTGTCTGTGCCATTGTCATATATCGGCAGCTGCGAGGGTTGGTTTCAATTTTTCCGACTGGTATACTTCCATTTCAACTTTCTGCTTTAGATATGATGTCCACTGATTCTCACACGGCGATTGAATATATACGCTTCTTTCAAGTGTTTACCCCCATAGGACCGGCAGGGCAAGGAACTCTAGAGATGATGTTCCCAAAGTCTTATTTGAACATGTATCATAAAGTAAAGAACAATGCATGGTTTCGAATGGAGTTGGCTGATTTCCAATGGTTTAACACTTCTGAGTACTTCCAATCCTTCCGGAGTCAAAATCTTACTGAAGATAAGCCGATACCTGTGTCAGTGGTTAATACGACAGCTAGTTTTTGTTTCCAGGGGACAGGGAAGATAAAGGTGGGTGAGAGTAAGTGTAATTTCACATACAAATTGAATACGACAAATAGTCTGCCTTTGATTTTGCCCCATAGTGTCTATTTTGTTTGCTGGTCACAAGCTCACATGTGGCTCCCGAGGTAAGGTGAGATACATGCTATCTCTTTTTCCTTCTTCCCCCTGTATATGTTGCTCCATCTAACTATCAACTAACTCATCGATTGCAACGTAGAAGTCCATCCCTGTCCCGAGTCAAGAGGATTGTTGAGACGAAAGATATAGATCAGAGTGACACTACCGCACAGCAATTTGGGGATGCTTTCAGGGGCCTACTGCCTTATTGGGGTCCCATGGCTAATAGCCTTCAAATTCGCCAGCTAACAAGAGTTGTTGAAGGGGTTATCAATACAATTGCGGTGATAATCACAAATATTACTGCTGAGCTCAAGCCTACAAGATTAGTGACTTTGTAGAACAGGATGGTGTTAGATGTCATCCTTGCAGATCGGGGAGGGGCCTGTTGCGCCATTGGCCGCAGCTGTTGGGTTTATATACCTGATAACGCTCCCAATGTTCGTTCGGCCATACAGAAATTACATAGGCTATCAGCTGAGATACACCACGAAACAGGTACTTGGACTCTGTCAGGGTAGTTTTGGAATACGCAAACAACATGGGGTTGGAAGATCCTCATCTTTTTGGTTGTGGTTGCTAGTATTATTTTTACATGTTGCCTCTGTATACACTGTCTCCCGGCTTGTTGCACCTATTGTGCACATGTTCTCACCCCTAAACAGAAAATATCAGTACTGCTATTATGTTGCACAAAGACATTGACGACATGATGCAGATCGATGAGAGTGTCTTTGAAAACAGTCAGTCAGTCAAAGGCTTTATTTCGATTAAAACTTATCATAAAAGCTTCACAATTTTTTCAGTAAAAGGAAGAAGCACATCATAAATAATTATTAAAAACAGATTAAACAATTCCTTTAAGCCTTTTGCTTCTGATACACCAAGCCCATGATAAAAATTTTGAAAGGGCACAAGCATACAAAGGGCGAGAGTCCGACATTAGAATACGTAGTGCCTCAATGTGATGCCTGGTTCCTAACGAGCGACACAATTGCTTAAGCCATCTACTTCTTGGATGTACATACTCCTGGCATTCAAACAAAAAGTATGCCACAGACTCTTGTCTAGATGTGCAAAAGGGGCAAAATTCTGTGGTCTGGGCTGGGGGTTTCCACCGGGATGTAAAAGCATGAAGTGGAAGAGTCCCGGACCTAAATTTAAAATAAAGGGTCCTGTCAAAAGGTCTCTCAATAATATCTAGATATAATTCCCGGATCGGCAAGTCCTTGAATTTCAGAAAGTCCTCCGTGAGTCATGTACAGTTAGTATTCCGTTGGGTCGCAATCCAGTTCCAGTATAGACTCTTAAGTGTTGCTTTTGGAGGGAAAGACCTATTTTCCCAGGCTACACTTAGCCCCAGATTGCACAGGAGGGCTTTCATGTCTCTTAACCATTTTATCCTATGCCACCCGGGAAGTGACATTACTTCAGAGAGGCCTTTAGCATATTTAGCTAGCTCCGGGACTCGCCACAACCGAGCCCATAACAGTAGAGGTCGAACTTTTGCCAAATCACCAATGGGACGACAACCTAAGTCAAGCATCAATGGAATCATAGGGGTACCTTGGGGAAGTGACATAATGGCCCTACAGAACTTCCTCTCAGATCTTGACAGCTCGCTAGTGTTGCATGAGCCCCACAGCTCAGCCCCATAAAGAGCAGAGCTGACTCCCCTTGCTGCATAGATTTCAATAACAGGGGCTATAGGTCTAATGGCACAGGAGCGCTGCTCCTTTAGAAGAGCCCCTGTTACCCTCTTATGGGCTAGCAGCATTTTACATAAATGAGGAGCCCACTGCATATTATGCGACAAACGGATCCCTAGATAATCAAACACATCCAACCTCCCCAGAGGTACGGCGTTCAACTTCGGGGGACGCACAGGTTTTTTGGGGGGATTCATCACAAGATATTTCGTTTTATCAGTGTTGATTACCAGGCCCCGTTCTACGCAAAAAAGCTGGAAGTTATTAAGTAATTTTTGGAGGCCCATTGGGGATTTGGACAGTAAGAGTGTGTCATCCGAGAAGAGGAGGGTAGGGATACGCTCCCCCGCCAGGGATGGTTGGTCTGAAGGATCTTTCAGCTGATGCTCGACCACACCGTTGACATATAAGGAAAAAAGGGTGGGAGCTAGAACACATCCCTGGCGAACCCCTCTCTCTACCGGGATTCTGCTAGTTTTCTCTCCGTCCCTGCCCCATCTAATATGGGCAAAGGTATTTTCATGTAGCCTTACAATTAACAATAGGATGTAGTGGGGTATCCCCATGTCAGCAAGGACTCTCCAAAGAGTCTCCCTAGGTACTAGGTCAAAGGCAGTCTTTAAATCGATAAACGCGAGATAGAGACTGCCTTTTCCTATGACCACCACCTTCCAGTACACCAGCAACAATCTAAAAGCTTGTTCAATTGTGCCAGTGCCTGCTCTGAAGCCTGCCAAGTAGTCAGAAAGGATGTTGTTTTCACCGATCCATTGTAATATTCTAACCAACAGCACCATGCCGACTACCTTTTGAGTTATGTCCAGCAGGCTTATGGGTCTATAGTTCGATGGGTTGTCCCTGGCCCCCTTTTTAAAAATAGGAACAACCTCCGCCCCATTCCAAGATGTGGGAATCGGTGCACCCCTACTGATAGCATTGAGCAGGCAGTAGATAAGTTTACCCCATTTCGGGATGTCTGAACGTAGCAGATCCCCAGGGATACCATCTGGACCGGCCGCTCTTTGGGGCATGATGGTACTAATGGCATACTCTACTTCTTTAATAGAAAAAACGGGATCTGCTAAATCTACCTCCCAGTCCTTTAGGGGCATAATAGTACAAATAGTGCCAGTTACATGCTCTACTCTTTTTATTGGAAGGTCGGGATTTGCTAGAGCCACCTCCCAGCCCTGTTAATACTGATTATGTAAGCACCAGCTCATAGTGATGTTTCTTATCCTTGCAACATGTTATATGTTTCTTGATAGTAACATAACATTTTTAGCTTCTGCTAAAAGGACGGTCTGTTAAAATAAAAATGTCTTAGCTATTTGCTTGTATATTGTTCTGCGTAAGTTAGCATTCGCTGCACCATTATATGTTTGGCCGCCATTTTGAGCAATGATCGAAAATAATCTCTCTCTCTGCGAGAAGCAGCTTTGGTAGTTTTCATTTTCTCCAAGGTTGGGCCTTGCTGTTCTAATCAATATACTGGGCCTTGCTGTACTAATGATTGCACTGTTCCTGTTAGCGCATACCTTTCTCACTAGATAGAGGCCTGCTCCCACTCGTCCAGAGGTGGGCACAGGTAGAACGACCTTGGCATAGAAAGTGTGTGTGCCCGGTCTCAGGATCGAAACTTATCCTTCTGTACCTTCTTTGTGCAGCTGCCTCCATCTGGAAATTTCCAATCCGAGCGTGCCTGCATTGGTTCTGAATCGTACATAATGTATCACCATGTTTGCTGATGTCAGTCCCTCTGCAGCAATCCACAGAGACTGGGCGGACTGGGCTCTGCTCGAGTGTATCAATAATTATACTTGGTTTGTATTCTCTACTGTCTGACCGACTCTTCATTTGTATGGAAGGCTGAGAGGTCGTCGCGAGTGACTCGGGTGGCCCTAATCGGGTCACTTCCTTCAACTTTTGAGACTTTCTTTAATAATTGGGCCTCTAATTTTGTTAATCCTAATAGTACTACACTATGAGAGAGATGCCAAATGTGGTTGGTGGTCTCCCCTTTTCCAGCTTTAGTGTTTATTAAAATTCTGCCTCTCGCTCTGTATCGGCTGGCTACACTGTGAGTGACCGCATTCTGCTCTTTCACAAGGAGCATATTGGCACACAAAGTAGTTTTGTTCAGTGCCAGTAACTGCTGTGGCAGTGTATGCTTTTTAGACCAAAAAACAATTTTTGCTTTTGACAATGTTTGTTATAATGGTGTGGGCCTGGCAGCTCCCACACAAATAAGGTTTTACAAAAAGCATGCCAAAACAAGTCACACAATGACCAAACTAAAAAGCTGACCACCATTTTCAGACCTACATGCTTTGACAATGCTGGTTTATTTTTGTTTCCCATAATCTTATTGAAACTGGTTACCCTGATTTTCCATTATGAATATTTTTGGGAAATACTAGTATGCATAAACACATATTACTAAATTATGCTTCAAAGAAATGGTACCTGAAATTTTACAGTAGTTTAGCTAAATGTTTTTTTTCCTGCTTTCATTTTTTATGAACATTTTATTATGAAAACAAAGAATCATCAAACTTGCTTTCAAGCTTCTACAAATATTTGCATCAAACCATAGAGCATTCTGGGAGCATTATACATAGACTCATATTGCTAAACTTTGAAAACGTGGGTACACTTTTTTATACTGGAACCACTGTCAGTAGTGCAGTCAGAGCTTACAACATGTACCTAGAGCGCTCACCCTAATAATAAAGGCTTTCAATTAATGAACCATAAATACAAGTTTGAACTGCATTAACATATAGATAAAAATATTAGCGTAACTGCATACAGTACTCTTCCCTGATCCATATTGTGGTACAGTAAACTGGCAGCCAAAGTGTTTATGCTGCAGGGAGTTGAGCCTACTTGTCCTAAGGACAAAATACACATGAAAACTTGTTGCCATCGGCCTCAAATAATTTCCTGGGTGTCGAGCTATAGGAATTCCACATCCCTGGTAAAGAGAAGGGAGGAAAATGTATGTGGCTTTTGTAGCTGTAGGTACACATGCTGTGCATACTCCCGCTATCTAGTGTTTGGCTCAGACATCTGCAGATTGTTTTTCTTTGAAGAAGTATTTCAAGTCACAAGGTATAGTGACTCCTCCTATGAGTGGTAATGTGCCTAAGCATCGACTCCATTGTTAAATTGTTTTGTTCTGCCGTCTGGTTCGAACGTGTACCCAGTGACTTTCGGGTCGACATCTCACGGTGTTTGTTGTCAGATGCCTTTGGTTCTTCCATTTCCATTGGTGAAAGCAATCATCGATTGTGGTATGTTTGATCTTTTCTCTACTCTTGTCTGGCTCGGTGACCGGTTTCTACAGTACACCCCTTTTGTGGCCTGTGCCCCTCCTGGGGCCTTCTACTTCGTCTTTCTTCTCCAAGAATGCAGACTTAGTAATATAAAGGACACCCTTCCAGTACTGTCTACGGTGTCACTCAAAGTACTCCTATACCAATTTCCATCAAGTCTGCAACCTTTGTCTGTACCCAGAGCATAATTTGGCCACCTGCTCTGGCTATCTGTCCTTTCGCTGTAAAAAGATGTTAAGGTATCGCCAACCATGGCTCAGCGACAAGAAGACAACACACCCAACCTCTTTGGGGACTGAAATGTCGAGAATGAGCCAGAGCTTGGAACCTTGGGTGAGGAGACCCTGCACTTCAGCCCCGAGCCAAGCTCCCACTTAGAGTCCCAGACTGAGGAGCCACACATCCTGAAAGTGGAACTACCCGGCTAGACGTAGACCGTGAGTACATCATGCCTCCATGTACCACCTCCCTATACCCAACACAGGATGAACATCACCCTCAAGGGGATTCAGCGTCGAGTCCCGAAGTCCACTGTCTGGCTTCCCGTCAACCACTGCCTGCAGGACATGGTCTGCACTGACAAAAGAAAAATCGGATCCGGTTCAGAGTCCATCACAGTTGCTAAAACAGTCACACGAGACCTGGCCTCCGGTGCCTTAAATACCTTCCATGCTGACAGCTCTTTCAGTACCAACACCGAAAGTGGTCAAAAAGCTGTCCTCGGCTATGAAGACTCCATTGATGCCAAGAGTCAAAAGACTCCTTTGCCGCTGAAATGCTCGTCGCCCATTGCCTGGTCTTCTGCTGGATCCCAAGAATTAGAGCAGCCCATCATGTAGCGTCTACAGGTAAACCTCGATGTGAGGCTGAAGTGGGTTTCATCTACCTGCAGACCGGCAAGATTGTCACTAAGCCTCCATCAAAAATCCAAGATACTATCCTTCACAAGAGTAAGATGACTTTCGAGGAGGAGTTTTCCTCTGAGCTTCCCCCTCCAGCAAAGATCAGAAAGCATCAGGACAGGGGCACTAGTCCTCTGCCACCTAAACCATGACCTTCTCCTCCATCCTCTCCACCTCCTCTTCCCACTTCACCGCTGTTACAAATTGGATTTCTGGTTGGCAGAGATATGCACCCTGTTCAAGCGGGAACTGCAATGCTAGTCTGGTTAAGTCAGATGCACATTGAAAGATAACCTTTGCTCACTCGCTAGTAGCTTGGCACAGAGCAGTCAGGCTTAAGTTAAGAGGCAATGTGTAAAGTATTTGTGTAACACACATTGTGTGTGTTACACAAATACTTTACACATTGCCTCTTAAGTTAAGCCTGACTGCTCTGTGCCAAGCTACCAGCGAGTGAGCAAAGGTTATCTTTCAATGTGCATCTGACTTAACAAGACTAGCTCTGTGAACAGAGTACCTTGTGGCAACAGCGAGATGCTGGGTGCAGATGAGCGATGCATCGTTTTCGAGCCCGCAGTCTAGCTGATGCGTCGATTTTCTTTCACGGGGTGCAGCGATTCTGAAGACGATGCACCGGGTTAATCCATGCTGGAGGGACGATGCGTCAATCTTCCCAATGTAGTGGCGCTGATACGTTGGTTCCGGACGTGATGCAGTGGTTCCTAGTGCAGTGTGCCGATTCTACTGTCACAACAGGGTCAATTTACCTGTTCTGCTACACGCAGAATGGAGATGCGTCAATTTCTCTGGTGCAAGTATCAACAAGTCCTTGGACATCCCTCTGCGTTCACATAGAGTCCAGTTCTCTTTAAGCAGGGTCATCGAGATACTGATGAAATTGAAGTGTTATGTAAGGGATTGAACTTCTGTCCCACTGAGAAGGGGGACATGACGAATATGCATATTGATTTTTTCAAATTTATACGGTGTTAAGTTTAAAGAAATTCTTTAACCAGCCATTGGAAACGCCTGTGACTCATGTTGTTAAAGGAACACCTATGGAATACTCTATTGTTGATATACAGAACATCTCTTATATCTGGAAAATAATGAGACTAGAGATATGGAATGTTTTGGGGATGATCTAAACATTGTAGTGGCTGGATGTTTTTAAACCTTTGAATTTTACAACTTTGAATATTGGATTTGAATAAAGCAAGAACTTTTCTAATGGACTCAAAGACTCGCCAATCAATTTGTGTGTGGATGCACCATTCCACCTTGCCAAGGTTTCCTCTGCTTAGCAGTAATACTGTGCAATGGCTGGTATTGGAAGAGAAGTGTACTGTGTTGTACTATTTGAACTGTATGTGCGGTGCAATGGAGAGCTCCGCCTTTGACCCTTTTTCTTTTCTGTTTGACAACATTGTCATGCAGTCCTTGTCCTCTTAATATAGCGCACAGAGCAGTTATCACGTTTGCAGCCAGAAATCACAATTCTGGCAAACTGTGAAGCAAGCAAGACCGATGCTGCTCATCCATCACGTATGTTCTGTGTCTAGAAAGCAAGTTGCCTAATTAAATTGGAAACTTGCTTTGTAGACATAACATTCATCCGGGATAAATGACATCTCAGAAAATACTACGTTCTATGTCTAGTAAGCAAGTTGCCTTATTTAATGTAATTAGGTGACTTGCTTTGTAGACACAGAACCTACGTCTGGGATAAGAGTATTTAAGAAGCAGTCTCATCTGGCAGAATTTAGAATGCTTATGTTGCCAAAGGGCCGGCAAGTGCTGGGTTTTTAGCCTGCGGCGCAATTGGTTCTTCCTCTCTTTCCCTCTGGTAGTAGCACTGCTGCTGCTCTTGAGAGGGAAAGGAAATAGCGGTAAAAGGAGAAAGCGTCAGGCAAGGACAGTGGGCATACGGAAGGTGTTAAAGGGAGGAGAAACTGAACCAGAGAGCGAAGGAGATCTAAAGGGAAGTCAAAATCACTCAGTAGTCTTGTTGTTCGACTTTGCTGCAGACGGAGGCACTGTACAGCAACATTCCACAGTGCTTCCTTTCAACAAGGCCCAGCTACAGGTCCTGAAATCCCCTCTCTGCTGGAATGCTCTGAACAGAATACTCAAAGCGCAGACGCATTCGCAGTGTAGCTTTTTAGAGCAGGTGAAAATCACAGAGCCATGAGTTGAGTCGCATGACTCTGTGATGTCAGGCCATCTTGTAAATGATCTCAACTAGTGAGAGGGGCTCCTAAAACCAAAAGAGGTGGAGCACTCAAGATAATTTGAAATCGAAAACTATCACCTGAAGAAAGAACAGGAAAGGTTATGGAGTCTCCTACTAGGTTTAGAATCTTTTGAATTGGATAGCGATTTGATCAGGCAGGGATCAGGAGGAGGGTGACTTACATCCAAGTTAAGATAGCTCGAAGGTCCGGCGTCCAAATATAGGTAAGTCTAGATCTATGGAGGAGTTTTAAATAGGTATGTCTTCAGTTTTGTTATGAAAGAAAATAAGGATTCACTCAGTCTGAGATCTTTAGGGAGATTATTTCAAGCTATGGGTGCTAAGCAAGGGAAGGTATAGCTCAGAGTTTGTTTTATATACTTTAAGCGCCCCAGCAAATGTTGCAATGTCTTCTTTTGTATTTCTTCCTCCTGTGAGTAGCCAGTGACCTCTGTGATTCTGAACAAAGCAATTAATACCCCATGTGTGAGCTCTGCACACTATTGTGCTCCTGCTATCTGCTTACAAGAGCGCCTTTAGTCAAAATGCTGCTCTTAGAGAGCTTGCACAAGCCCTTCCAAGAGAAATAAAGAAATATTGTGCTTTGAAAAGGCTTGGTGTCAGCATACAGCGCAGTTTAAAATGAAATACCCGTCAAAAACACTTTAACAAGGAAAATAAAAAAGGATAACAGTTTGGGTAAATGAAATCTGGGTAATGCAAAAACGGAAAGACAACCACAGAAGATTAGGCCATGAGACTCTTTCCAACGATAACCTATTGCCTCGAGATAAGATGAGAGGCCCTGGGGAAGGCTAGCCATGCAGACAACAATGAGCTGCAGCGCAAAATCAAACACGCATAATCTAAGGTCACTGTGTACGAGAGAGGCTTAAAATAATATGTGCTATGTAGGGAGCCGCAGGTAGCGTGAGTGGAAGGGGGAACAAATAGTACCTGATTCACCCCGGAAGTAGCGGACGGGCAGTGATTACGTTGAAAAAAATCTATGCTTGGTGATTGCTCCGCTGAAAAGATCGGGAGTGACGTTTGGCTTTTACTGGCCAATTAAGGGAGCTGCAAAGAAGAGGGACACTGCGGCTAACAAATGGGACGCAATGGGCGGGCTCCAAGCTCTTTTTGTAAACAATAGTGT
Source organism: Triturus cristatus (assembly GCF_964204655.1). Lineage (NCBI taxonomy): Eukaryota > Metazoa > Chordata > Amphibia > Caudata > Salamandridae > Triturus > Triturus cristatus. Next base: position 840,287,016 of record NC_140584.1, on the reverse strand, counting down.
CTCACAAACGAGGTGTGTACAAGTGGGGGTATATGTGTGTACTCTGTTGACCTTGGGTAGATCTGTGCCCGTTGCAGGCACCAGGCCCAGCCACACAATTGGGGTGACTTTATCAGCACAAGTAGGGTAACACTGGGTGGGAGTAATTTTGAGAATCCCTGCGGTTTCCATATGTTTGTCACAGAAATGCAAGCAAGATGATTTAAATTAAACAAAGTTTCTGGTTTGCAGGGCATTATGGGTAAGAAAATGTCATGGGATCCACGCAAGGCACACCACTCTGAACTCCCCCGGGTGTCTAGTTTTATAAATGTGGGAGTGTAGTAGGTTTCCCTAGGTAGCGGTCGAGCTTGGGTCCAATTGCCACCCCATGGCTGATATCTCCAAATTGCGTTTTGTGGCCTTTGGTGTTGCGAGTGCTAGGCTAGGCCCACCCACAAATTATAAAAAAAAAGGATTGGTTTGAGTGGTAAAAATGTGATGCATTTATGTTCCATCTTGGGCCCTTTCCTATTATGGGCACTGGGCCCACCTCACAAGTGGGGAACCATTTTGTTGAGAGACGTGTAGATACGCTGGGTGGATTAGAATTTTGTGGATTCCCCCAGATTTCAGAACTTTCCCTCCCAGAAATGTGAGGACATAGGTTTGTAACGGCTTCTGGGTAAGAAAACCTTGTGATATCCACACAAGTCACACCACCCTGGACTTCCTCAGGGGTCTTTTTTTATGCAGCTAGCCACAGTGGGAAAAAAAAATTAAAAAGAAACTTTGATTTTACTGGGTAAAATATAATGTCTCCTGGTCATATATATGTCTTGAAACATTGATAAAGTCAATAGGTCTTGAGTAAGATATGTTGGCTTTGCCAATGCTTCTTTTGAATATGAGCACCACTTTTGTCGCAGTTTCTCATTCTGGTCTTTTACATGGTCTTTATTTACTACGTATTCATGACAGAACCTTGGCATGACACTTGCAATTTTTGATAGCGCAACAGACACTTTTCTTGCTTACTTTCTATTTTCATTGTCATGCTCCGGGCTCCATCCTTTTGCATCTTTGCCTTAAACCTTTGGCTGTGCTTAATCGTTGTTTGAGTACTCTCTCGTGTCCTTTGCAGACAGCATTCAAATAAATCGTATGTTTTAATGAGTCAACACATTTTACATGCCTTCCTCTTGGCTGTTTCGTCATAGTTGTATTAAAAGGTTCCAATATTTAGTGGACCTTCCTTTCTCTGCACACCTGAATTTTGCCCACCAAAACTTGGTACTACTCCAGCGCCTTACAAATGATCCAAAAATCTTTCAATTTTTTATCATTCCTATAGTTTATTTTTAAAAAATGAATAACGAGGTTACCTTTTTCTGCTGCGTTTACATCAGGATGCCCAGTAAAATGGTCCCTCTTGTAACTGTAGACTCTCATGTCCATCATACAAGCCATGATATTGTCCATACTAATTTATGTACCTGCATGATTACCTTCTGCAGAGCCCTGAATTAATTTAAAATATGGCACCAGACTTCTCTGCCCGCTTGCTCCTTCATCTTTGCTGCCTAACAGTCCTGTATTGGCTCCCACTGGCCAAATGCTCCCTTTTTTTAAAATCGGTTTACGTATGTTATTGCGCCTTTCATAAAAGGTCTCTTTTCATTCACTAGTCCATTACGGTGTGCACTCCTTATAGATCCCTCCACTACTCATTTCACCCTGTTACTTGTCATTAAGAATGTCCACACAGGAAGAGGCTCTTTTTTTAAACTTATTGACTAAACATTGAACTCTCTTTATTTGTCAGAATCGAGAGACTTGGGTTTTTTCTTCCTTCTTTCCACTAAGATCCGATTAATCCTCAAGAAGCAGGACACCCCGATACAGAGTATCGAGTATCATGCACGCATTCTTTCTGGAGATCAAAAATGTGTTGCAGATTGGACCAGGGCCAGGGCTTTTGCTACAGGCATTTCATTGTACCCAAAAAGACTGGGGACGTCTGGCCTACTATAGATAAATAGAACCATGACCTCCATATTGCCATCTAGAAGCACCGTCCCAGTACTCGAGGTGGTCTTCACTGTTAATAAGGATGATTGCCATTCATCCTAAAGTTGGGTCCAAGGGCATGTACAAAGGTGCTCTCTGTGATGGTCTCTCATTGTTGCCGAAAGGAATATGACTTACAGCCTATCTTGAAGGCTGGTCGGTAAGGGTGCCCCGTCTTTGGAGGAAAGAGCAAGGAAACTCTAGTTGGTATGCAACAGTTTTTGTAACCACGGTTTCTCCATGAACACAAACCCGTCTCAGATAGTCCCTTGACTAATAATTAAGTTTATAGAGGAGTTGTTCATCACTTCTCCGAGGTTGGCCTTTCCTCCTCAGAGAAAGTGGCGGTACTGAAGCAGACAACTGACTTTTTCACACATTGACCTCTGAAATGTACATGGTGCTGTCAACGTTTCTAGGCCTGTTAGCCTCAAGCTTCCATGTAGTTCTCCTAGTCCATTAACACATTTCGAGCTATTCATCGTGATCTGACTCTTCATTGTGACCAATTATAAGTGTCTCAGGCAAGAAAATCCTAATTTTCAGAAGAGCTATTGGCTTGGTGGTGTCAGACGTTTAAATCCGCGCAAGCAACAGTTTAGTAAAAAGCCTATTGTGTATGTATGAGGCCAACATTGGTAACCGTTGAGAGCATTATGAACGTAATAAAGGGGATTAAGGCAAGTCGAGTGGTGTGCCCACATTGTAGGTGAAGCCAAAGCCTATCTCTGTAGTGCTCCCGAAACTTTGAGAAGCTTCCTCGGTTTCATAGTCTCCTTGGTTGGTGGTAGGACACGATTCTCCGTCCGTGAATTATTGAAAGCAGTTCAAGTTTTTAAATAGTTTTAAAAATAGTTTTACTATGTCCCCTTTTCTTCATGGAAAACACAGAACTTTATTTAAGCAAACGTTACAGGGTTCCCTTCCCAGTACTAGTACACCAATTGAGTGGGGGGATTTATCCCTCCAGCAGCTGAAGATCCTGGCTTTTGAAAGTTAAACACTTAATATGGAAACTTCGTGACTCTTTATTCGTCTGCCTGATTCACTTTTTTGATTTTAAAGTCCTTGTTTTTTAATGCTCCCTCATTGGATATTGACTGATGTAAAGGAAACCAAGTGGCTCCAGGTATCCAATTTCAGGTCTCGAATGTCTTAAAGTTAGGGGTCTGGGGCGGGAGAATTCTGCGTGTGGGTAAACGTATCTGGCAGAGACAGAGTCTAGTGACTAAACATTACACCTGGGTTCTGAACGATGCCTTGGATCTTGACAAAACAAATGGTGGGGTTGTCTCTCCTTTGCCTTAGCTGGTAAATATGTGATCTGTGCGCCACCTAGCGCTGTCTATATTTCAGTTCATCCTGATTACCCGGTCTGTACCAGGCCACATCAACTATATTGTTCTGTGAATAGCCGGACTGGGAACCAAAACCGGCCCTGGCAAAGTGCTCAGCCGCCCCCCTCTACCCCTCGCGGGGGGGTTGGGGGTGCCGCCGAGCTCTTTGCCAGGGCCGGTTTTCGGACTATTTTGTTACAGGGCCGATTTTGCAGCTATGCTGCAAAAACGGCCCTGTAACAAAAACGGCCCCCAGTGGCCCAAAAACGGCCCCCACCCGTGCGGCGCACCGGGGGATTGCCCAGTGCAGTGCCCGCTACGGCCAGTCCGGCCCCGAGTCTCCTGGTAACACCGAAGCCTTCTCTGTGAAATGGTCTGTTGCCTTTTACAACTATGCCAGTGGTGTATCAAACACCTAAAAGTCTTAGGCTGTGTACATTTAGGTAAGAAGTTGCATTAATATCGATGATACGCAGAAATTAAATGAAACACGCCAACTCTCCTATGCCGTTTTAAAATGTGGGCCTTCTACCTGTGGAGAGATTATTTCAGTCTTGGTCGCAGCCCCTCGGTGTTTCCTGAATGCCAAGAAAGATCAGAGGCGCAACTAGAGCCAAATTTCGGGGGGGGCTGAGCAAAAATTTCGGGGGGGGGGCTGAACTTTAAGCAATAGGCAGAGTGGAGCTGCAGGGGCTCTTAGAAGGGGTGAAACAACAGCACGGCCTCATTAACATGCAAATGGTCTTTCTAAAGACCTGTGAAGTGCTCGGGTGCGGCTGCTTTTCTGCCCGGGAAGGTGTCTCAGCCCGGGCTGCCACACACGACGGGGGGGGGGCTGAAGCCCTGTCAGTCCAATGGGTGTTGCGCGCCTGAGAAAGATGATCCGATCCTTATGCACTGCTATATCACCGTGGTGTGCGAGAACTCGAATTTCCGCTCACCTGACGGATTTCACATAGCTTTTGTTCCAAGAGACACAGAAAACAATCTCTTATAATAGTTTCGGTTTCATTCATTCACCCCGACACAGGAAAAGACAGCAGTATTTCTCAAATTTCCACAAGATGGCGCTGTTCACCAATTAATTTTTTCACTTCGCTGACCAGCAATGTAATTTTGCTCCCGTTGTTAGTCAAGTTTATTGAATTTGTTCGATAAGTCGAAATAATGTACAGCACACTAACCCTTTAAATGTAATGAAACATTAATTACAACATTATAATACTAAAAGCTTTTTTTAAAACATATATTCTCCATGTAGGTGTGTTCGCATTTTTCAATTTATTATAAAACCAGTGTTTGTTGGGATGTATTATCTTATTAGTAATGAACATTCTGCGTAAAAAACGGGGTCTATAAGTAGTTAGTGCTCAGCGTAACGTGATATAAATCTTGTGGAGCTAAGTTACCCAACGGACAGAGCATTGTGTAACCCTTCTTGGGATACCATTTGGTCAAATTTATCTTCAGATGTTGACCACTGGTTCTTAAATTAAAAACAAATTTGTGGAGATTTTGATCATTAAGTAAAAACATGTATGGATGCACCATCTTAACTCTTTCAAGATGATGCGCTTCCTTAATGCAGACTGTATCGCTTGCATGACTTACTGGTTTACAAGCTTTCCAGTAACCTTGAGAGTGCTTTTTAGCAGAGGGATGGTACATTTTCAACAACGATTAATTACAAGTTTTTAAAGTGCAACGCGGAAGTAGTTTTAATAGTCCTGCTCATCCTCCCACAGCTCCTTCTCCATTAACCAAGGCAGTGAGTTGAGAAGGGCATTGGCCATTTTATGTGTCCGTCTTACCAATGCTGCGCACACTGTGATGATACTAGCTATCGGCCCAACATCCAAAAAGAACAATTGATGGACAGAATGCAGAACAATGTCTTACATTCACCCCAGTACAGGGATCTGGTCCTAAATCTATCGTTTTTTTGCTTGCCGTTCCAGTTTGAACCCAGCCATATTCAAATCAGTCTTGACCCTGTGCCTCATGGGTATAGTCCAGCCCGACTTGCCAGGCCAGGTCCTCCCTGGACTGGAAACAAGCATCCTAGGACCAGTTTCGGGGTTTCACCCCAGTGGCATGGAGGGCATGGGACCCACGTCTGGGCATACCCGTCCCAATTTGTTCTGCATTCCGTCCGTCAATTGTGTGTCTTTTGCTTCCTCGCCCTAAGTGTGCCAGGTATGCCCAGACATGGGTCCCGGGCTCACTGTGCCACTGGATTCAAGCTATCCTGGCTGAAGAGGGGTGAAACCATGAAACCAGTCCTAGGGTGCTTGTTTCCGGTCTAGGGAGGACCTGGCTTGGCAGTTTGGGCTGGACTGTTCCCATGAGGCACAGGGTCAAGATTGATTTGCATATGGCCAGGTCTAAACTGGGGTGGCATGGTGAGCAAAAGAATGATGGGTTTAACCCAGATCTCTAGACTGGGCGTGAATGTTTTAATTTGTTCTGCATTCCGTCCATCAATTGTGTGTCTTTTGCAAGATCTAAACATGGCGCTTGTATCAGGATATATTTGCGTATCCCAAGTAGCTGTCTTAGTATCTTTCCATCCACTTTGCATATTTTTTTTTTTTTTTTGCCCAAGACATTGAACACAGAGGAGATGCTTACCTGCAGCAGCTGATACACCTTTTACCACAAGGGGGTAGGTATGTGGCAATTTTGTGATATTGTAAATCCCAGTCATCCGGAAGAAAAATTCTCTAATTTTGCATTTCTTAAGTACCAAGAGAAATGTCATGTCTTCCTCTGACTCCTACCAAAAACTATGCTTTTTGTTTTCTCTGTGTCCATTCTCAAGAAAGTGTCTGAGTAATTCTGTGAAGCAGAGAGGCCTCTTTGTAGACCAGTTTGACTCAGCTCTGATTTTTATTGTTACGTCTATTTATAAGATTACATTCAGACTTACCCTATTAAGTTATGTACAAAGCTAAGCACTGAAGGAACATTATAAATATGAAAGGAGAAAAGTAAACAAGCTAAAAGACATCTTTGTTCGAGCACATTTTAACAGTATTTTATCAATAATACCTTCATCAGAGTACTATGGCACAGTGTCCCGAGAGCAGCATGGTTATGTTTGAAATTAGCAGCAGAGCTGAGGGGATATTTAGAGACCAGCTTTTGCCTCAGAATAGGCCTATGCACTTCGTTGAAGTCTTTGAAAGAGGGGAGATCTGCTGTCCGTTCTAAGCACTAATTTCGCTGATATTCCAACATCCCATCTACGTGGATGTGCTTTGGTGGAAACTAATTTGCTCTAGGCGAGGATCTCCTGTTCTTGCACCCAAGTTTGCAAGTGGTGCAAATACCATGCCATTAACATCCAGCAGTGCGGTGTGTCTATAACTTGGTGGATCCATGTGGGATCCCTTCTTGAGCAGGGATCGACAATTGCCTCCTTACATGATTCACAGACTTTATTGGTGATAACTGGTGGCAAAAGGCAACTGCAGGAGCATTCCCCAGCACTCCGGTTTTGATTGCAGTTTTATGATAGGTAAACCATCTGGACCCTGTGCCTCCGTTCATTTAGTACTTTTTATACTTTTCCTATTTTTTTAAGGACGGATGGTGGACAAATTGCTTTAGTGGAGACTTGGTTCTAGTTCTTCTCTCTGACCTCCGGGGCTCCAGATGAGGAGTACAAAAGAGATACAAAGTACAGTCCAGTATTTTCCCAGATGAGGGCCCTACATTTTAATATTTGATAACCAGTGAGCTTTGCCATCCTTTGCCAGAACACCCTTGTCTTTCTCGATTAAAAGACCAGACTTCAGCCTCTCGGACCTTTGTCATAAAACATCTCAGGCTGTGTAAATATCTTCGAAGCTACAACAGTCTCATTTTTTTCTTCTTGTCTAAGTTTAGATATTGCTAATATATTATTTAACATTGGTCTAATGGCACACTTTTCATCGGAACATATTTTGTAATAGACTGGGGTGCAACCCCCTTGGAATAAACATAATACACGATCAGTCTTTCATAGTTCTCACAAATGGAATCTTTTAATGAAGAATCGAAGTAGATTTGAAAGATAGGGCCAATATATAATGTTTGTAATTACATTTGGTGTCCAAAATGTTTTAGAAACTACAATTATCCATCAACAAAGGTTTGTGATTGAGCAATTGTAAAATTTACATAAAAAATATTATCAATAAGTAATGATCACGTAAATCTGTATGGCCTACCAAAATATCACTCAGCGCAGACTAAAGGCTACTACAAATAAACCGTAATCAACAACAGACCCGCCTCTACAGGTGGAGTGGTATGTGCAGATAATGTACCACTTTGTGTTCTTCCATTTACCATTACATATCCCTGCTCTAGGCTTTCACTCCCGTCGGTCTGCTGTAACATTACTCAATTCTGGTCAGGAATCCCCAAGCATTCAACCAATTTCCTTCTTCCATCAATTTACATTTTAGCTAACGACATTTTAGCATTAAAATCTGATATTAAAATGCTTATTTAGAGATCCCTAGTCACTAGATCCCTTAATTCTACCCACGTTTGTCATAAAATTATCACGCTGTAAATATTGCACAAGAGGATGCATTTCATTGTATTCTAAGTTAGGGTCACACAACCACAGCTTAATAAAAAGAAAACGTGTGTTTTGATGAATATGTCTAACAGCAGATTCCTCACCTTAAAAGATTCCATCGTAGCACTGCTCCCACGCACTGCTAGGATGTGGGTACGGCTCCACGTTGACTCCATGCCACCGTGGAAGTGACAGTGCCGCTGCATATAAGCTCCACCCCTGCACTCTGACGTCAGTTCCTTTGTTTTTAGGCCTTCTGATCCAGATCCATTTCTGCACTCTAAATTTGCTGCATTTCCTGCAGACTCTCAAACGTTTCAGTGTGCTAGAGAATGATACCCCCACTGAAATTGACACGATTCAAGCCATGCTGTGACTTCAGGAAGCAGACGTCTGTGACTGATCAGCACTGGATGCATCTTTGGTGCCTGGGCTAGGAACACAATTAGTGTGTCGTTTGATAAGTGTGCCCTAATGCACTCAAAGGCGGTTTGAGACTGGGAGGTGAAGCTGTATTTTGTAAAGCACAAAAAGATGTTGTGGCATTCACTTAGATCCTGCTCCCACACTAAGTCGCGGGTCCTTTCTACTGTTCACTGAACACATCCCGACTCCAAGGAGAAGGCGTAAGGGCATCAAGATGCAAGCTGCACTCCATCATGGTCACCAGTTATTGAGCCGATTCCTCAACTGATCCCGATGTACTCTGAGTTCCCTGAGCTGTCTTCGACCCCACAGCAGATCGAGGACTTCAAGAGCCCATCATGCAAATACACAGTGTGCTTCCAGCGCCGTCTGGTGTACCACCTGGCCCCATGGAATTCCATGGGCCTCCATTTGGGTAACTGCGGCGGGTCCCTCCCCGGTGCCGTCTGACCCCTGCCGACCGGTTACTGGGCCTGTACTGACTCTGGTACAGACATCTACTCCAGCACCACGAGCCACACTGGTTCCTGCAACACTGACCCTTGTACAAGAGTCAGAGGGGGATCTAATGCTGACACTAAATGTCAGGCCCCGGAAACAACATTGGCAACCAATGTTGTGCTGCGAGATTATAAAAGCGCACCGAGTTGTGATGCAGCCTGACTCTAACCATCTGCCTCTACTGTATCACAGCGATCAGCAAAGGCTTTATTATCTTTTTGGTTCTAATTCTTGCCTTGGGCCACAGCAGGTTGCACTCCAGGATGATGATAATGGTGAGGGGTGTGGCTTGCTCCGCTTTATTACACTGATGTTGCCTTACACCTTGATCTACAGAGCTCCAGTGATATTGACACTTTTCCGAACACAAAAATCATAACTCACCACATGTGTCACCAACAGAAGAGAATGCCTCATTCGCAGTGGTGTTCTGGGGCATCCAATGTGCTAGAGTTACAGCTGCCGTCAGTTGAGATTAAAACAAATGTTATGACAGAAATTCCGCTGCCACAGCCAGCAACTTCTAAGTTCTCGCTTCCATTCAGTGGTGCCTTCACCAATGTTGTCACGAATTTCCCTGTCCCACGAAAGGATGGGGCCTCAGGCCTACTGAAGGATAGATTCAAGATGCTCACATTGGCCCAAATTCAATCCTCTCTGGACCCGGGTGACTTGAGGGTGTCCTTGGACTTGCAGGATGTGTATTTTCACTTACCTGTCCTGCAATCCCATAGGTGTTAACTACAGTTCAAGGTAGCCAGGAGCATTTTAATTTTGCTCTACTCTCCTTCAGCCTCACTAGCACCCTTCAGGTGTTCATGAATGTGATAGCAATGGTTATTGCTCATCTTCGGAGGTTGGGACTTGCTGTATTCCAGTACCCTTATGGCTGGCTCACTTCAGTCAGTCCTGTATCTTTATGGCTGGCTCACTTCAGTCTGTCCTGTACCTTTATGGCTGGCTCACTTCGGTCAGTCCTGTATCTTTATGGCTGGCTCACTTCAGTCAGTCCTGTACCTTTATGGCTGGCTCACTTCAGTCAGTCCTGTACCTTTATGGCTGGCGCACTTCAGTCAGTCCTGTACCTTTATGGCTGGCTCACTTCGGTCAGTCCTGTACCTTTATGGCTGGCTCACTTCGGTCAGTCCTGTACCTTTATGGCTAGCTTTCTTCAGTCAATCATGGACCACCTCCTTAGGATGGCTGACAGTATCGCATTTTCGGGTTTCAACAAAAACGAACTCAAGTCCCACCTATTTTCTTCGCAGAGGCTTCTCTTCATTGAGGCAATTTTGGATACGGCGAGTTCAGGGTTCTCCCTCCACAGCAACAAGTCCAGGATATTTGGGCTATGATCCTGACGTTTGGGGTTCACTCGCAGATCCAGGTAAGGGTGGCTGGAGACTTCTTGGCTTCTTACTAGTGCAACATCCTTGTCAACCACAGCAGGTGGCACATGTGAGCCGTACAGTGGAACTTGAAGTCTCAGAATCAAGGCCGCCTTTCAGACACCATCTAGATCTTGGTGAAAGGGGCTCAAAATCTGCTTTGGTGGCTGGCTGCCTGACCTGTCCTGCTGCAGATCCCCCCCTCATTTTCAATCCGGGGCTAATAGTAGTGATGGACGCATCCTTGCTGGGTTGACGGTCATCTGAGGGAAGTGGGGGTTAGAAGGCTCTGGTCTCCAGTTGAGGTCTGGCTGTCAGGGATGCCTTGAATGCAGTCTTCTCTCTGCAAGAGCGCAGAGGCAGCATAGTTCATAGAAATTATCCAGTTGCCATCCGAATTTACCAGTGTGTTAAGCGAATAACCCCATTGGAAAGGAGGTTTGGAACAAATAAACTTAAAATACTTCAGTACCTGTTTGCCTTTAAGAGTAGTGGGGACTTTGAATCATCCATGTTAATTTTTCCAAACTTTTATCATTTGTATCATTATTGCAGAGAGTTTGACATTCCCGTATTAGCGCATGACCATCTTGTCATATACATTTGCACTTTATTTGCCTGATCAGAAAAGTAATGGATGCTTTCAAAAGTAAAAACAGTAAAATATAATTTTTGTTTCACAGTGATATTCAATTAAAGACCCATTGTTTAATAAATCATGGTTTTCAACTGTTTGTGTGAAATTCTTTTCCTTTGGACGCTGAAATGCTCAAGGAATTTTTTTTTTTTTTTTTTAAATCAATATACTGCTATTACCATCTTGCTCAGTTCCTCTCCCTAGGGTTTTGTACAGACTTTTCTCCTAGGTTCTGATTGCACCCTGACATGCTGCATACAGGTCCCCATTATGGAGCCTGTTGCTATCTCGCTCAGAAGGCCGTGTGCAGACCCATCTCTAGAGGCCAGCAGCAGCTCTTGAGCTAGGAATCTGTACTGACCCCTCCTGGCTGTGCCGCACCTCTCGCAGGAAAGTATATGGGCCCTTTCCTGGAGGTTGAACCTCTTATCTGGCTCTGTGTAAAAAAAAAAAAAAGTCTCCCAGTTGCTTTACACGTCAGTCCTAAGTAATGAGTTCTTTCTGATACAGACTTCAAGCGGCAGGTTCCGCCCCTTTTGAATATTCCCCAGATGTTTGACTGAATCCAAAACCTTTTTTGTAGTACCTCGGCTCGCCGCATTGTGGCGCTGTGCAGCTCAGCACTGACGTCGTTTTGCTCTGGAAATAAAGTGCGGGCCCGTAAAGGTGCCACTCCAGCGCACAAATGTCAGTTCCTTTCTTGTCATTCTACCAGACATGCGTCCAGAGCTTCCTCCTGTCTCTCTGAGACACTTTTACATTGATTTCCCTTGAAATTCGTCAGTGTGCAAGGGATGTCAGGCCCTAAAATGTCAGATTTCAAATCTTGTAGGCACTGTCACAAACAGATGTTTGTGACGGATCCCCTCCAGGTATGCCTGTGATGTCGGAGGTCGAGCCATGACTCCAAGATCTGCAGAGACTGTGCGCCAATTAATCCTCAGGCTATAAGGGAACGCGGGGCAAACCATTGTCGCCAAGCATAAGAAAACCCGATGCCGGGACTGCTTAAAGTCCCGCTCTGAGTCCAAGTTCATTCCAGGTCCCTCTCCTGTTCCTGGAGTCGACAGAGGCTCCAGAGGCCAGTTTTAGTTGTACTCCAGCACAAAACAATTGAAGTTGAGTACCTCTCCTGCGTGTCACTTACTTGCTCTGGGGAGTGCATGTGGGCGTCGCCGCCCATCTCAGTCATGCTCCCGAAGTCTGCCTACTGCGGAGCCGATTCTGCTGCTGTTTCCAGCACAACCCTAGTTTCCATGGCCTTCAGACATTACGTGCCAGATCGAATACTTCCAGGCAGCTGTGCTCCGGCTATTCGGATCCCTACTGATGCCCTCTGTTGTGCCTTTGGGCCCCAAGGAGCCGAGAGGCCTTCCACCTAGGTTCCTGCTGGCCTGTTCGCCTTCGGTGCCAGCTCATCCCTGTGAGCCAATCTCGTCTCTGATGCTTCCCTGAGTGCCTAAAACATGTTCTGGGTACATTGATGCCAATGCCGACATCGCCGCCCAAAGATGTGCCCCCAGTTGTACTCTCTGACACCAAATCTATGCCGGTTCAACTTCGATCGACATCGTGCCCGAATCCGACCGAGGCACCCATTCCTGCACTCGACATATCACAAGGCTCCTCCTGTTTTTCAGTGAGGCTTTGAAGAACACCCTTTTGGATACTTGGGCCAACCTCTAGTCCTCCAGGCAATAGACTGATCGCCAGGTGCCATATCCCTGATCCTGGTGAACTGGCTTTCTTGTTACAACACCCTTCACCAGAAAGTCTCGTGGTGCAAGCCTCCACCAGCCCCTTCCAGTTCAAACACTTTCCCTACCGCTGCCCTGATAGGGTGTGGAAGCGAGTAAAACATTTGGGCAATGCCTCTTTTCATCCACCAGTTTGGCCCGGTGCTCTGTTAACACCTCAAGTTTATTGGGACATTATTCTCATGCCCTTTGGGATTCAGTGGCACAAGTCCACCCTAGTGTGCCAGAAGACCTCCCCTCCCTCTGAACAGTCTCCAGCAATTCAAGATGGTTAACATACTTGGCTTTGATACCACCGACTCCATCTGGTGGGCCATCGGCACCAGTGTTGCCATTTTCCACCATGTGCGGTTGTGCTCGACTGGATTCTCTGGTGTAATCCAATCCTCCCTGATGGCCTTGACCTTTGATGGGACTTGTCTGTTTTGCGACAAGGCTAACTCTGCCATCAAATGTTTCAAAGAGAGAAGAGCCTCAGCTCACTCTCTTGTCCTTTCCGCCCTGCCTCTTGCACCATTTACATTGTTCCTTTTGTGGCTTTGGCCAAGATATCCCTTGCCCACCACCTTGTCAAGCCTCCACAGGGAACCCAGCTGTTGTGCAGGAAAAGACAAGGAGAACTCCTCTGCCCACGCAGCCAAGTCCAGTGTGCTGCCCAGTCCCCAGTCCCCACCCCCAACAACCCTCCTCCCTCTAGTGCAGCCCCAATTGCCAAACCTCTTTAGTGTACCCTTACAGGGCCATAACACCCAATGGGAGGCAGAAGCCACCGATTCTATCCGGGTTGACAAGTGATCACATTGTACAGGTGGGTATTACAAATTGTTCACAAAAGATATGCCTTACCCTTCCTTTTTCCCCCGCTGCATCTTCCACCGTCTACCCAATTACTGATGGGAGGCCATCTCTCCATTTTGCTGCAGAAAGTGCAAGTCCTTTTTGCCAAAGGGGCTGTTGAGAGGGTGCCTGTGCCAGTAGCGGGTGATGGTTGTTATTCCCGTTACTTTCTGGTGCCCAAGAAAGATGGAGGCTTGCGACCTATTTTATGGAACAATTCTGTTTATTATAGCCCAATCAAGTAAATACGGGCTATAAAACCCTTGCCTAAAACCCATTTGGCCTAATCGGGCCTATTTTAGACCTGCACCCTCTTAACATTTTTGGGGGGGGGGGGGGGGGGGGTGGAGGGGAGGCTTTATATAGCGTGAACTAGACCCGAAGGTATCGGAGCGCTTTACATGAGCACCAGTTGCGTTACAGATGGACACATTCATGATTTTTTGCTAGTCACATGGAGATTAAAGTGATTTGCCTAGAATCACCCGGTTCCCCAGCTTCAAGGTCGAATGCTGTAGCTGTTAGGCCACATCCTCTTCCTCCAGAATGAAAAGTTCAAAGTGCTCACCCTGGCCCAGGTCATCTGCTGTCGACCCTGGAGACTGGATGGTGGTGTTGAACCTGCAGGACGCCTATTATCATCTCCTCTTCATTCTGGTCCACTGGTGCTACCTTCAGTTTGTGGTGGGACAGGAGCACTTTCAATTTGCAGTGCTACATTTCAATCTCACCAGTGCCCCTCGGGTGTTTGCGAAAGAGATGGCGGTGTTGACGGCACACCTACCGAGGTCAGGGGTGTTAGTCTTCCCCTTCCTCAAGGACTGTCTGTTGAAGGCAGGCTCACCCTAGGCAGCCATCAGCCACCTCCTGACCACAGCGAACCTCCTGTCATCTTTGGGGTTCACTATCAACCCGCCAAAGTCACACCTGACCCCTCTCAGATGCTCCCTTTCATCTATCCCCTTCTGGGCGCAATTTGGTTTTGATCCTTTTCCCCAGGAAAGAGAGTCCAGGACATTCACACTATGATCCTGATCTTTCAGCCTCTCCCCTGGATTTCAGTGAAGTTGACTCTAAGGCTGCTGGGACAGATGGCCTCCTGCTGGTTGAGCACGCCAGGTGGCATATATGGGCTCTGTGGTGGGATCTGAAGTCTCAGACCGGGTCCAGATTTCGGAGGAGAATGCAATAGATCTGCATTGGTGGTTACTGGATAGCGATTGGGACAGACGCAGACTTCTTGTCCTTCCCTACTTAAAGGTGACAGAGGGGATCGGTGCCTCATTTCTGGGTTGGGGCGCCGATCTGGGAGATTAGAGCCCTCTGGTCTCTGGCAGAGTCCCAGCTCCATATCAACCTTCTCGAGTGCCATTCACTTGGCATTGAAAGCCTTCCCTGAATCCATCAAGGAGAGGCTCATACAGGTACAAAGGGACAACATCACTGCCATGTGGTACTGCAGCAAACCGGGCGAGATGTGTGTAAAGGACCCTGTGCCTGAAGGCCTTGTGCCCCTGGATATGCCTGGAACTCTAGGGCATCTTCCTGGTTGTGGACCACCTGGCGGGCTAATTGAATGCCAGGGTGGATGAACCCAGACGTCGGCACCTTGCGTATCATGAGTGGCAGTTCCACCCAGAGGTGGCGCAAAGTTTCTTCCGCGAATGGAGAGAACCTTGGCTCGATCTGTTCGCCACCGCCCAGAACTCGCTGTCAGTACTTCTGTGCGCTGGAGTTTCCAGGGCTTCTCTCATTCAGAGATGCATTCCGCCTCAAGTGGAACTCAAGACAACCTGTATGCTTTTTTGCCGATACCACACCTGTCCGAGTTCTCAAGATAAGGACAGACTGGACCTAAGTCATCCTAGTGGCCCTGAATTGGACACAGAGGGTATGATATCCAGAACTCCTGAGTGTGACCACTTCTCCTCTGATCAGGCTCACCCTCTGGGAGGATATGATGTCACAGTAGCAGGGCCAGGTTCTGAACCTGGGCCTCCTTAATCTCCACCTTCATGCTTGGAGAGTGAGCGGTGACAGCTGACCTCGTTTGACCTTCCTCCAGAGTTGTTTGATGTCATCTTGGTAGCCAGGTTTCCTTCGACAAAAATTGTATACACCTGTTGTTGTGACAAGTTAGCGATTTGGTGTGTCACACACCAGAGTGATCCCTTCCAGCCCAAACTGTCTGAGGTATGTTATGTGTTTTATCTCTTGCTCAGCAGTGTCTTGCTTTGGCCACGGTTAAAGGTTATCTTTTGGCCATTTCAGTCTTCTTACGGTTGCCTGATCAGCCCTCATTGTTTGTGACCAATTGAGATGTGATTTTTTCCCTGTGGGACCTCAATCTTGTCCTTACCTACATGAGGTGCATTCGAGCCTCTCCACAGCTGTTCCTTGAGACTCCTTACTATCAACTTTGTGTTCCTCTATGCCATTTCCTCGGCATGGCATGTGAGTGAGCTTCAGGCTCTGTGTTAATCCTCAGTACAACTCCACCTTCCCCGATAAGCTAGTTCTGCACACTGGGGCCTCCTTTCTGCTGAAAGTTGTGATGCTGTTCCACGTCAGTCAAACTATCGCTCTGCTGGCATTCTTTGCTCTGCTTCACACCTCTAATGAAGAGGATAGACTCCACCATTTGGCTACCAAGAGAGCACTGACTTTCTGCATAAATGGTACTAAAGAACTCTGGGTGAACGATACACTCTTTGTGGGGTTCGCTAGAGTGAAAGAAGGCAAGGCAGTGCAGAAGTGTACCATCTCATGCTGGGTGGTGCTCAGCATCAAGATCTGCTACACACTGGCAAAGAAGCAGCCTCCACAAGGATTGCTGGTGAATTCTACCAGGGCCAAAGCTGCTACCACTGTGTTAGCACACCGAGTCCCTGTCCTAGACATCTGCCAGGCAGCTACATGGCCATCCCTCCATATGTTCATAAAGCTCTATTGGCTGGACAGCCCGATTCGCCAAAAGTGCCATTTTGCCTGCTTAGTCCTGCAGGACTTTTCTGGTGTGAGCCCATTCACAGACCTACCTCCAAACCTTTGGTATCTATTCAAAAAGTGAGCAATCTGTTGCTAGAAGTCTCTATCAAAAGAACAAATTACTTGCCTTCGGTAATGCTCTTTCTGGTAGAGACTGGTAGAGACTCTTATCTAGCTGCAGAATCCTCCCTCACCGACCCTCCCATCTTCCCCGTTCTCTGACTGGACTCTACTCATTAATTAGGTCCTAAGTCAAGGAATCTTCCCACTGGTCTACAAATTTGGTTTTGGAGCTCTGTCTGAGGGTGCTAACAGTCTTGAAAGCAACTGATGTCAGTGCACGGGAGTGGCACCTTTATGGGCCTGCACATCATTTGCATGCTGCTATGGTCTTCATACTTTATTACATTTCTTGGGGAAGCATCGTGCGTGATACACCAGTTTTTCAAATCACATAAACCAGTCCACATTGTATTCCCAAGCCCGCTGTATTATAGTCTTGCCTTGTCCCCACAATCTGATCACGTCCTGTTTCGTCACAATCAGTTCAGTGTTACAAAAAAGGAGGGAGTACTGGTCCAGGGTCTGCTTACCCCATATTCCCGAGGCTATCAGTTGTGGGGTCAGCTCTGTTGTGCATTCTGAGACTGTTGAGTCTTCTTCCTATTTTCCCCCAGTACATCGGAATCTTGGGGTAACCCTAGATGGTATTTAGTAGTGTGTCCTTCTGCCTGCACACCCTCCAGCAGAGGTCTGTCAGCACTCCTCATACATACCAATGGAGTTAGGCTCTTATGTAGGAGGGTCAAGTAGAGTCTGGACACTGCGTGGCTGGTTAGGGGAGCCCCCCAGAGCCCTATATTCTAGAGGTGATTTGTCTGGTGCCTCCACATGCGGCTGCAGAAGGTACCTTAAATGTTGGTTACGCAAATATTGACACCCCAGACAGTTCATATTGTTCATGTAGTTTGGGGAACATGAATGTTCATATTGTCAAAACATTGAGGCGAGACACTGATTTACATTGTGAAAGCTATCTAAGAGCCTGACTTTACCCCTTGTCACTTATAAAATAGGGAATGGTTGATGGATCTTTAGTCTTCCAGTGCTTGCACTACATGCAGCAGATGTTTAGGCTTTTTGGGGAATTGTTAATGTTGAAAGTTCAAAGCACGTAAGACAGATAAAGGGGATGCTTAATGTGCACCAGACAGATGCATCTAGTCGCAGATTTCTTACCTTTGAATTCTCCCTAGGCGCTAGACTGGATCTGATTTTTTTTTTTTTTTACAGCAGTCCATATGTGCGCCAGTAGAGGGTGTCAGGTGACTCTGCATAGATGTCATCCACCGGATGAGTCCATATAAGCCCTGCCCTGATGCGCTAACATCAGTTTTCTTCTTTTCCACGCGGACCAACTCTGATCACGAAAGTGGTTCCTCAGGCCGTTTTTTGGCCTGTCTCGACATTTTTATCAATGGAATAGGGTGCCTTCCCTTTTTCTTATGTCCTCGGTGCTCAAACCCTGTGGACGGCAGATGTCGGCCACAGACCCTCATATTCTTTGTATGTGGTGATTTGGGGAGCACCATGACTCTGAGGAGTGCGACTCCTGTCGCCAAATTTGCGCGAAGGAGTTGTGGGAACACTACATGAAGCTCTTGGCGGCGCAGTTGTCGCACACTTCACGTTGTTTACAGTCTCATTCTCAGTCCAGAGAAAGTTCAAGAGCCTGTTCCAGAAGTCATTCCCACGGGCGTCCTTTGACTTTGACGTCCTAAGGTAAGTTGACACGCAAATGGTCAAATTTGCGGCATTCACCTACTTTGCCGCATCTCTGACAACCCTCTCCGGCCTCTGGTTGAGGAGTCTGTGCAATAATCTACCCCGCGCCTCCCTGCCTTCTCTTGAGCCGGGGCGGCTCTGGACCAGATGCGGGAGTACTATTCCTCCCTACTTGCCATCTTTGGGTCTCCACCTCCCTCTGGTGCGCTTTTCAGCCCCGCAGAGGTCAAAGGAGCCTTGAATGAATCCACGCTGGCGGGATCGCCCTCGGCTTCAGTTGGTTCCTCTGGATCCGGAGTTTGATCCGTGTTGGCTCCGGTGCACAGCTCTTCATGGTTCCCACCTGCGACGCCAGTGCCTGATCAGCCGACGTTCACAATGTGGATATGTTCTGAGATTCTTTTTTTCCTGTGTTTCTCAGAGCAGGTTTAGCTCACATACTTGTTTTCTATGACAAAGAGCTCTGGCTCAGTGGCATTTGCTGTTGTCCTTTGTCCCGTCCAATCATGTTTGGACACCATCAGGGGGGCTACGTAGTAGTTCTGTTTCTATGGAGTGTTGTCTTCCAACACTTATTTATTCCTCTGCCATCGGTTACTTTTTCTCCATGCTTTTCAATCTCTTTCTGATTTTAATTCCCGGTTTGCTTTACCACAGTCCTTCTGGTGAATCATTTCCCTTTATCTCACCTGTATTCCCTAAGACAGCCCAGTCGCTCCATCTTATTATAGGCAGGATAGGCCTATGCAGGAATCTTTAGTGAGATCAGTTTGCAGACCCACTTCCAGGGATGGTAATGCTTGGGCATCTAATTCGAAGATAAGAAATCTGTAGCTACATGTCTCTATCAGATAAATAAGTTGCTTACCTTTGGTGACACCTTATCTGGTAGAGACAGAATCCAGCCACAGATTCCTTACCGACCCTCCCATCCTCCCCGTTCTGCGAACTGGTTTCTCCTTTCACCTATAAGATTCCTTTCTGGGCATTCTAATGGCTTTCATTAGGACTTAGTAATTGTTTTGACATAAAGATGACTCTCTATGTTTCCATATGCAGTTTCTATAAGTGGCTCAGCATTTTTGGCACGGAAAATAGTCATGGAAGAAACTGACATCAGTGTGTCAAGGGAGGGCTAATATGGTCTCCGTCGACTTGGCATCTGGTGGACGACATCGCTGTGGAGTCGCTCGACGCCCTCTACCGACGTGCAGAGGTACTGCTGTAAAACATATCCGGATTCAGTGTGGCCCCTGGGGAGAATTCAACGCTAAGGAATCTGCTGCTAGATCCTGTCTCTACCAGGTGAGGTGTTACTGAAGGTAAGTAATGTATTCTTTAGGTTAAGTTGAGAATAAATCATTCTTGGGTGTGCACATTTCAAAATTTTGAGTTATTTGACGATCTCTTAGTGCTGCGAGTGCATACGGAAATTTTAGGAGGCTCTTGAGGGGGTCTGTCAGGACCGGGTGTTACAGTGCATATTTTTGCAGATACCTGGGGGCATATTGTCTGTCACTTCTGCATGTTTTAGGGGAAACCCTGTGATTGCTCCAATTGAGGAGTACGTTTAGTATTTTCCATTTCGGATTTACCGAGTGGGAGAGCTACTCTAGTGAGATTAAGGGGGTACTTTGGGTTTCATCTTATTACAGGGTTTCCTAGTCCAGTTAAGCAATGCATTGATTTACGAGATGAGATATAGGGAGAGGAAGAAGGGTATACCTGTGCTTTCAGGATTCCAGGATCTTCAGTGAAAATCCGGACGTTTTAGGATAAGATTTCTAGGGTGTCCTGATGCATCAAATGGCTGCACAGGACTGATTTTCTTTTTTAGGTTTCTTGAAAGATCTAGAGATCATTGAGGTGTGAGCTGCATATTGTTTGGATGGTTTGGCTGTGTGTTGAAACTATTGTCCTGTCTGTGTGGCTAATAGTGGCTTATTCTTTAGGTCACGCCTACCAGACAGAGCTGCTGCAAAAGACATTTTGTAGGCTTACCAAGAGCATCTGGCAGCCCGCTTATTTCTTACCAACTTGCTGCTTTACTGCCACTCTCATTTTCTTGCTTCTTATTCAATGGCTTGCCTTGTCCATCTTTTGTCTGTTCCACCCTTGGAGCGTTGTCAGTTTACGTGTCTTTCCACTGCTCGCTTTAAGGGAACTACTTTTTTCTTAAAGCACGTCACAAGAATGCATGTGTTTCTAGGTGTTTCCCTAGAGTATTTCTCTGCCACCCTCTGCGCCTGGTGTTTTTCTCATGCTTGTGTGCTTCTCCCCCAGCTGCTCTCTTTCACCCATTTGCTTTTCTTCCCCTGTGTTTCATATTGCTCTCCTTCCTCAGTGTTTCATACTGTTCTCAATCAATCAATCAGGGTTGGTAAAATGCAACAGCTCACCCGTGAGGGTCTCAAGGCGCTGGGGGAGGGTGGAGGCACTGTTGAGTGCTGGGGTCACCAGAAAAGCAAGGTCTTGAGGTCCTTCCTGAACTGGGGCAATGTGGGAAATTGCTGGAGGTGGGGGGAAGGGGTGTTCCAGGCTTTGGCTATGAGGTAGGAGAAGGATTTTCCTCCCGTTCTAGTCTTGCTGATACGTAGGACGGTGGCCAGTGAGAGCTGGGCTGATTGGAGGTGTCTTTTGGGTGCGTGGAAGGAGAGGGGGCTTTTCAGATATGCGGGTCTGGTGTTGTGAAGGTCCTTGTATGCGTGGTTGAGGAGTTTGAATGTTATTCTTCTTTCGACTGGTAGCCAGTGGAGATCGTGGAGGTGTTGGGTGATGTGACTGCGATGGGGGATGTCCAGGATCAGTCTGGCTGCGGTGACCTGGACAGTCTGGAGTTTGTGAAGCAGTTTCTTGTTGATTCCGGCGTACAGAGTGTTGCCATAGTCCAATCTGCTGCTGATGAGTGCGTGCGTGACAGTTTTTCTGGATTCGTTTGGGATTCATCTGAAGGTCTTTCGAATTGTGTGGAGAGTGGTGAAGCAGATCGAGGAGACGACGTAGATCTGGAGGTTCACAGTGAGCGATAAATCTAGTATGATGCTGAGGTTTCTTGCATGGTCCATCAGGGTGAGGGGGATTTCCGGGGGGTGGAGGGCCACCAGGAGTTTTTCCATGCAGATGGGGTGGAGCAAAGGATGAGGACTTCTGTCTTATCTTAGTTAAGTGTCGAGCAGCTGTTCTTCATCCAGGTGGCGACAACTTTCACCCCTTCTTGAAAGTTGTGTCTGGTGATTTTGGGTTCATTGGTGAGGGAGAGGATCAGCTGGGTGTCGTCGGTGTATGAGACAATGTTGAGCCCGTGGTTCCTGACGATTGTTGCGAGGGAGGCCATGTAGACGTTGAAGAGGGTGCAGCTGAGGGAGGAGCCCTGGGGCACTACACAGTTGGTCTCTGTCAGTCCCGAGAGGTAGCGATCGAGTCAGACCCGCTGAGTTTTGCCGGTGAGGAAGGAGCCGATTCAGTCGAGGGCCTTGTTGGGATGCTGGCGTCGTGAAGTCTGGCGACTAGGATGCGGTGGGAGACGGTGTTGAATGCAGCTGAGAGGTCCAGGAGGATGAGGGCTGCCATTTCGCCCTGGTGGAGGAGGGAACGGATGTCATCGGTGGCGACGAGTAGGGCGGTCTCGGTGCTGTGATTTCTTCGGAATCCGGATTGGGAGATGTACAGGACATTGTTAGCTTTGATTAAGTTTGCTAGCTGGGGGGTCCCCACCTTTTCGATGACATTGGCTGCGAAGGGACACAGGGAGAAGGGCTCTCTTGCCCACTTACTTTTGTTCTCTTCCACTGTGCCCCCTGCTTCTCCCACATGCGCACCAAGTTGCTTTTGCCCCTGACCCCTGTGTTGCTTCCGTCCCCCCATGTTCCTTCCCTCCTCCCACTTAAAAAAACCCCCAAACCCTGATTTTTTTTTATAGTTTTTTTTTTCTTTTTTTTTCTTACTAACTGTTCCGACCTGGATCGGTAAATAAAATGAAAAAACTCTGCCCTCGTCATTTTGTAGGTGCGCGCATGTGTGGTGCACTCGCCTACATAATGACCTGGACTGCTATATCATAGAATGTTTTCTTTTTCTACAGCATTGCTTCACAGCATTGCTAAAGGCCATTGTCAATACTGTTAGGTCCCAAAGGCGAGACCTAATAGCTTTGCCAATGCTTATTTTCTCAGGTTTCGCTGTGTGCTTTTAGCTGGTTAACATGGTGGCAATTATTACCCTGTTCACTTTTTCTATTATTGTGTCCTTAACGCCCCCTCACTGTGACCTCGGTCACAAAATACCAACACTGCATGTCTTCGCTGAAGATATCCGCCTTTTCACAAGTGCGGCGAGTTTATCGGAGGAGGAAGTGATGGTGCCCGGTGCAGTTGTGCCTGGGTAAACCTCAAAACCACATTCCCAGCCTCTTGAGGGCCTGAGACGTGACAAGAACCATGCAACGTGCTTGCCCACAGCTTCTTTTACTTCGGAGTGATTCTTCAACCCCTACCCGCCCCTAAACTCCCACTGACACCACATGTTCCACAAGCGTCTCTGCTCGGTCCCCTGAACGGTCGGACTCGCACCAAGCTAACATTTATATTTGTCTTTAAAAAGGACAATCTCTGCTTTTCTCCCAAAACCAGGCCTTTTTTCAGGGAGCAGGCAACCACCCTTGCCCAGGCTACGTGTCCCCCACGTCTAAGGTTCCCAATTACATCACATGCTGCACAGAAGCTCGAGTCACTGCTTCTCACAGGGAGCATCTTCCCTTCACAAGTGAGAAGTGACAAACCCATGTCTATTCTTGTCTGTTGGCCTGTACCAGGCTTTTTCAGTTCTGTGTTTTCTCTTTTGAAGACTGGCCCTTCAACTCGGTCTTTAAACTATGGCCTAGACAACAACAGGGAGGGGTCGTGCTGACTCTGTCCAAGTCCGGCAGACACTGCTGAAGTCTCAATTCTTTGTCTGGCCGGTGCGTTCATTGATGAAGGCCGGGGGATAGGTAGGGGGTGGGGGGGTTAGTAAAGGGGATGTGAAGAGGAGTGAAAGAGACCACACCCTACTCCCGCAACCTTCATTGTGCAATCAGCCTTTTGCCAAAACACAAACCCAGTGCCCAAAGGAAGCAGAAAGCCCACCCCAGGTCGCAGCATTCCTCATCAAAAGCTGAGGTTGAAGCAATTGCTGTTCAGTGGCACAGTGAGTCATATCCACGGGGCTAGTCCTCTATAGGCAACTCACAATACTGCATTGGGGCATACCTCATACAGGGATATAAGCCATTGATCATATTTTGCTAAACACTCTGGAATAGGGGCTAGTCATGTAAAGGTCTGGTTATATGCCAATTTATGTATTTGTGTGATGGAATTGGAAGGGGTTCCTAGACCTCATGCCTGGGATCACTAGGCTGTATCCTTCATCTGAAAAAACTGTTGTCAAGCAGGCAGTTATCCCATAGTCAGATCAAAGTGGTTACTTAGTGTGGATGAGTCTAGAACTGTATGTGGTTACAATCACAAATTGCACCTTGGTGTTTTCATGGAATTGAACGTTATCAAACAAATATTGGGGGAGAGGAGTTGGCCTAACGGCTAGGGCGTTTGACCTCGAATCTGGGGAACTGGGTTCAAGTCTCGGCAGTGACGCTGAACATCCTGTGATTCTGGGCAAATCACTTAATCTCCCCGTGCCTAACAAAAATGAATGTGTCCTCACGTAATGCAACTGGTGCTATGTAAATTGCTCTGATACCCGATTCGGGTCAAGTTTGTGCTATATAAAACTCCTGTCAAAAAAAAAAAAAAAATGAATGGAGAGGGGAGCGCAGTAGCCAAAAGTGTTTCCCCTTCGTTTCCCCGATGTGGTCCACAAATTGGATACCTCTGATTGCTACATCAAGGGCGTCTAAGCCTCATAGTAGTATAAGCACAATTAAAATATTTGTAGTAATTTTCTCTTTTTTTAACTTATTCACTGAAAATATTATCTTGGTCTGAAGGTTGAGGAACTGCAAGCCTGGGACTGAGGTATAAGGAGAACAGTTAAGGATCCCCCATCCAGGCCTTAAAGTGTGAATGAGGGGTGCAGTTAGAAAAGCAGATGAGGTAGGGAGCCTTTAGTATGATTGATGCCAGATAGGGTGCAATTTAGAGGCTGGGAACTTGGGGTTTTTTGGGAGGAGGATTAGAAAAAGGTTAAATATACACTGAGCTTTGAATGGCGCCATCGGATGTATAGAGTGTACAGGAAGTCCAGAGTATGGTAAGAGGGAATATGGAGAACGCATAGGTATAGGATATAGATTGGAGGGCAGGGCAGATTGTTCAATATGTTGCAGGTTGGAAAGACACTTTCGTGGGAAGAAGATACTAGCGCAAGGGGCAGACACCGTAGACCTATGAGGCGTTCATTGTTGGGTGAAAAGGAGATAGAGTACAGATAAAAGGCACTGGGAGCCTTTGGTTAAGCAGAATGGATAAAGAATGCAAGTTAAGGGCACAGATAACACTGAGTCATGCAGTGTAGGTGGCAAATTACGTGATAGAAGCACAGCATGCCTAGGATGGGCTAGAAAGTAATTTTAGGAGACTGTTCAGAGGACAGGGAGTCTGAATATGTGTGGAAAAGGTATACGTTGCATGCCAAAGGAGCATCAGACGGGTCAAGAAGAAGGTATAAGTTACAGGCTAGAAAGGCAAATATGTTGCATTGGGAAATCTAGGGCAGAGGTTCTATTTAGGGCATCAGAGATCAGCATTTCAGGGTGCAAGTTGGAGGCACACAGTCTTTACTGGCATACATGAGCAGAGAGCACCAGACTTGTGCTAGACAGGGCATGGTATTGCTTAACATACAGAAGACAGAACTGTGACAAGGCAGAAAGATGTTGACTGTACAGATTAGAGGTAAAGTGAGGGGATAACGGGTAAAGTTTAAAAGAGTCCCGTGAAACCTGTGCTGGGTGATGAAAGGCTATAGTTTACATGTCAGAGACACATGGAAACCTGGACTAGGACAGGATGGGCTTTAATATTCCCATTGGAGGTACAAAGAGCTCATTCTGATGGATAATTCTAACTACAGAATCTTCACGTTTATTATATTACCTGGTGCCAGACTGGTGTAGGATGTTTGGTTAGGAAGACTTTGTTAGCTCGAGCTAGCCACAGGTCATCTGAATGGAGAGTAAGGGCATGGCTTGGACTAAGTCACAGCAAGGACATCAGTAAGGTTTCATTGAAAGGAAGTAATGGCACCGATGAAGCCAGCATCAGTTGAAACTCAGGCCACATATCACCCAAGTGACTTTTTGATGCAGGAATTTATTCTTCTGATGTCCATTGGTGCCATCGAGCAGGTGCCATTGAGTGGATGCCTTCCCCTCAGGGGTGTGGAGGAAGAGGTTTCCATTTGCACTACTTCCTTGTTCTGATGAAAGACAGAGGCCTCCGACCCTACTTGGAACTCTGCCCATTGAGCACCTTTTTGAGGAGCAACAAATTAAATAAATTTCACTTTGACTGAAGTTCTTGCAGTTCTGGACTCTGGAAACTACAGGACGTGTATTTCCTTATACCCGTCCTGCAGTTCCAATGGCATTATCTACTGTTCTGGTGGGCTGGGAACTCGGGATGACGGTTTTCGCTGCCCATCTACGGAAGTCAGGATTTCTTCTTCCCACGCCACAATGACTTTTGCTGTCCCATTTATACAACCTTCAAATGACGTCCGAATTCCTGACAACCTTGTGGTTTTCCATCAAAGAACCGAAATCCCACCTGTACCCCATGCAGAATATTCCCTTCATTGAGACTATTCTGGACACAGTGGTATTAAGTGCCTTTCCAATTCCGCAGCAAGTCCTGGACTTTAGGATAGGATTCTGATATCTAGAGCTGAGTCCTGGGACTCAGTGAGGGCAGCTCAGAGTCTTCTTGGTCTGCTAGCCTTGTGCATCCTACTTACTCTTCCTGAACTCCAGATGGCATATGCTGGCTCTGCAATGGAACTTCAGGATTTGGTGGACCCAGCATCAGGACTGCCTCCGACTTCATCCCAGTCTCGCAAGAGACTGCTCCGGATCTTCTGTGGTGGTAAACGGATGCCACCCTGACCTATGGCAGGCTAATCACCCTTTCTCTTCCAGACTTCACAGTTGTGACAGAATCGTTACTGCTGGGGTGGGACGAGGTGGAGATCAAAAGCCTCTGGTGTCTGGCGGAGAGCCAGCTACAAATCAATCTCCTGGAACTTCAGACAGTCAGTCTGGCCCTAAAATCCTTCCTGCCATTTATCAGGGGCAGGTTCTCATGGACTACATAGCCGCCATTTGTGGTACTATAGCAAACAAGGAGCAGTGGGGTCCTGGATTGTTTGTCAGGAGACTCTACACCTTTAGAGGTGGCTGTAAGAGAAGGGCATATTTCTGGTAGCCAATCACTTAGCAGGGACCCTGATTTCCAGAGCAGACAGACTGAGCAGATTTTTTTCTGACAGACCACAAATGGCATCTACATCTTGAGGTGGTGGAGGGTGTCTACAACCAGTGGGTTTCACTCTGGCTAGATCTATTTGGCACTATCAAGAATGTGTAGTGTCAATCATTTTCCGTATTTGAGTTTTCTCCACAACATTCGCTCAGAGACCCCTTCCAGCTGGAATGGAGTTTAGAGCTGTTGTACATGTTTCTGTCGCTACCTCTCCTGCCCTGGAATTTCAAGGAACCTTAGGATAGACCACATACAAGTCACCTTATTCACCATTACTGTGCCAGGACGTTGTGTACCCATAGCTGCTGAGACTAAGTATTTCCCCTCGATCAGGCTTTGACGTTGGGAGGACCCCCTGTCTCCGCACCAGGGCAGAGTTCTGCACCTGAGTCTTCACAACCTACACCTCCATGTGTGGGGATTGAGTGGCGACAATTGAATGCTTTTCACTTGCTGACCGATATGGTTGACGTCATCCTTGCTGCCACGCACCCTTTCACAAAGTCCATCTATGCTGGGACAAATTTGTTGCCTGGTGCGGCGCCCCAAAAATGGACCCTACTGCAAGCCAGACTCTCTGAAGCTCTCTTGTTTGTTCTTTCATCAACCTAACAAGGATTTGTGATGGGCACGTTGAAAAGTTGTATTCAGGCTTTTCTGTGTTCACCTGATCAGCACCATTGTTTAAGTCTCCAGTTGTCATGTGTTTCATAAAAGGTTTAACTCACATTTGTCTCCCTCAAGCTGTTTCCACATTGGGCCCTCAACTTGTTCTTAATGTTCCTTGTGTGCACATCCTATGAGCCAATGCACAGCTGTTCTTTACGACTTTAGAGACAGTCTTCTTCAGTGCGATTGTCAGCATGTTGATTGAGTGAAGTTCAGGCATTTCAGTATCACTTCACTACACCACCTTCTTTCTGGGTTAATTGGTACTGAGGACCAGGTTAGCTTTCCTACCAAAGGTTGGGATTCTCTTCCATGTTGGCCAATTGATTACACTGCCAGCATTTTTTGCTCTACCTCACCCCTTGAAAGAGGAGAAGAAATGTAATCAACTTGGCCCTAATCAGGTTCTGACCTTGTACGTGGACTGCACAAAAGGCCATTGCGTGGATTACCAACTTTTTGTGAGTTTTTCAAGGGCAAAGAAAGGAAAGGCTGTGCAAAAGAGGATCCTATCAAGGCAGATAGTCCTCTGTATAGAAATCTACTATACACAGTCCAAGAAACAACCTCCGGAAGACATGCAAGCCTTCTCCACCAGAGCCAAAGCCTCCACAATAGCTTTGGTGCAAAGGGTGTCTATTTTTGTCCTCTTTCTGGGTGCAATTTAGGTGTTGGTACATGCATTTGCAAAGCACTAATACTTTGACAGTCAGTTCTAGTATGATGAACACTTTGCCCAGTCAGTTCTGTAGGACTTTTTAGTCTGAATCTACTCCCTAGAGCCACCTCATTTGAAGGTACTGCTCTGGTATCTGTTATAAACGTGAGGAATCTGCAATTAGAACTATGCATCAAAAAAACAAGTTGGTAATGCTCTTTCTAGTAGAAACTCTGTCCTACCACAGATTGCTCACTGCCCTCGTGCCACCCCATTCTGTGGAGTGACCGCTTTTAATATATAAAGATTCCAAGTTAGAATGAGGCTCAGTGTCCTGACGTATTTTTGGACACGTAACATCTGAGGGTCCAGAAGAAGAAAGATGATGAAACTGATGTCCGCATGCAGCACAGTGCTTTTATGCGGCTCCTCTCCGTTACTTCTTGGGCGGCACTTAGCCATCATGGAGCTGCACGACTCCACCTATCGGCGCATGAGAGCACTGCTGCAAAGCTCTCTGCATCCAGTCTGACACCAGTGACCGGGTTGGTCGGGAGATGGGCAATTATGATAGAATGCAAACTAATTAGGTCCCCTGCTCTATAATTCAGGAGTAGATCCAGTGTTGTTCCTCAGATGGCACACCTCTCTCGTCCTGTACATGGTCTTGCTCTCGCTTGGCTGTCTCAGCTGCCGTTCGCAACCTGTCACCTCTGTGGTGAGGGAATCCTGCCTCCACACTGACAAAGAGCAGATGAAACATTTACTTCCAGAGTGAAGTAACAATTTTCATCTTAAGAAGAATTTCCCCTACGAAGTTTGTGAGGAGGAATCCTTTCCTTATTTGGTGCCATTCTGTTGGCTGACTCCTCGGGTGCTGATGCTGTGAGCACCTAGTCATCTGAGACCAGTGTGTGGCGTTGAGGCTGTTAACCTCTGACCGACTGTTATCTGCTGCTGGTGTTTGAATGCCTGGTAAGTAGAGGCCAACATGTGGTTCTGCTACTGGTCAGCAGGGGCCAGACCAGTGAACGCCCGGTCAACAGTCATGTGGGTGCTGGTGCTCTGAGTACCCAGTCAGCAGGGTCCAACTTCTGGTGGCTGTGAGCACGTGTCAGTGCATAACAGGCCCTGGTCTTGTGCTTACCCGTTTAGTAGCAAACATCTGTTTGATGAGCTTGAAGTGCCTGCTCAGCAGAGGCCAGCAGCTGGTGCTGCGAGTGCCTGGTCAGCATAGGCCGGCAGCTGGTGCTGCGAGTGCCTGGTCAGCATATTCCAGCATCTGGTGCTGCGAGTGCCTGGTGAGCATAGGCCAGCATCTGGTGCTGCGAGTCCCTGGTCAGCATAGGCCGGCATCTGGTGCTGCGAGTGCCTGGTCAGCATAGTCCAGCATCTGGTGCTGCGAGTGCCTGGTGAGCATAGGCCAGCACCTGGTGCTGCGAGGGCCTGGTCAGCACCTGGTGCTGCGAGTGCTTGGTCACCAGAGGCCAGCATCTGGTGCTGTGAGGGCCTGGTCACCAGAGGTTCACATCTGGTGCTGCATGTGCCCGGTCAGCATGTGGTGCTGTGAGGGCCTGGTCAGCAGAGGCCTGCATCTGATGCTGCGATTGTCTGGGCATCATAGGCTAGCATCTGGTGCTGTGAGCAACCATTGGTCTGAGGCCAGTTTCTAGTCCTGATGTTGTGAAGTTCTGGCCGGCTATTATTAACTGCTTGACTGAAAGTGCCTGGAGGTAACACCAACGTCTGGTCTTGGGAGGGCCCGGTTAGTATCTTCTGGTACAAAGAGCCCCTGCTAAAGAAATGCCGGACTTCCCAGTTAATAGAGTCATACTTGTAGGTGTCGTTCTGACCGCTGGGTTAACAGGGCCCATGTTTGTTGAATCTGAACAATTGGTCACCTGAGGGCCGAGGCCAGAATCTGGTGCGATGAGTTGCAGGCCAACAGAGTAGCTGGAGATTTTTTTTATCTCTGGAGTGTCCCTTAGCGGTGTTTTGTTTGTGTGCTCAGTCCCTGGTGCGTGCATCCTCCTTGTATGCAGTCTTTCGGTATGCAGCGTTTGTGCCCAGGTTGTGCACTGTTTGTACAATACAAGGATGTACACGCTGTATCTAATTTGTCCCTGGTTCTGCAATATATGCATTGCCCCTCTGTGCACACTGCCAGTGCTTAATTTTTGCAGTGGACACTGTGCGTTGCATAAGTCCCTGGCTGTGGAGTATATGTTGGGTTAGTCCCTTTTTTTGTGCGGCCTCTGCTTTGTCCCAGAGGTATGTATGTGTGTTCCTGTGGCATGCACGGTGTTTAGTGGCTAGTGTGTGCACCATGTGTAATTGAATGTCCTGTGAGTACACTGTGTGTGGTTAGTGCCTGGGTGTGCAATGCTCGTGTGCTTGGTTCCGGGGGCTTTCACAGTCTGTGTTGGGTTCCAGGGTGCTCGCGGTCTGCGTTTAGTCACCCGTCAGTGCCCTTTCTGTGCTTGTTTAGAGCCTGGGTCCACAGTAGGTGCCTTGTAAGTTTCTGGGCGAGCTGTGAATTCATGCTTAACCTTTGGGACTTGCATAGTCTTTGTGCTTTGAAGTCTGACCCGTGCACAGTTTCTCTGTTCTTATTGCCTTTCTCTCCGTTACATCTGTAGATAGCGTAATACTGGATGTTTTTCTCTCCGTGTGTGGTGTCCATGGCTTAATTAAAGATTGAGCTTCCATTACCATCCTAGCTTGTAAAGTCACAGTTTTCTAATCTTCTTGTAAACACTAGCGAGCTTGCTTAAATGTCAGTGTTCTAGCAGCAGGCATCTTAAGCTGTACTATAGAGGAATTGACACAAGGGACTCTTTCTATCAAACGTTTCCCTCAGTTGTAAACTGTGTATCATTATAGTCTGTGATTTCCCACATCCTTTATCGGTATGAAGAATGTAAATAATGTAAACTTCGCAACCACTCCAAGGCTTCCATTGTGCCCCGGATTGGACCTGCCAGGAAGCAGAGTGATTGAAATAGATGTGGGACTAGGAGAGCAGACTGCGTGCCAACCTGATTTGGATATTG
Organism: Triturus cristatus; assembly: GCF_964204655.1. Taxonomy (NCBI): domain Eukaryota; kingdom Metazoa; phylum Chordata; class Amphibia; order Caudata; family Salamandridae; genus Triturus; species Triturus cristatus. The sequence continues at coordinate 840,255,878 of NC_140584.1, read as the reverse complement.
TGTCCATTTTTTAATAACTTTAATGCACATGATCTGTGTAGTAGAAGGGTAACGGGTAGGAGAAAAGAGTCGCAGTGGCAGACTGTTGCAAATTAATTGGAACTAGCCCATACTACCACTTAATCTGATACAGCTATGCAGTGATCAGTAGTCAGTTTCCACATGTTCAAAGATCTTTGGCCTCCTGGTGTGACCCTCCAAATTTTTCATCAGCTGATGTGCCTAATAAAACTTTTAGTTGAACCAATATTGTCATGTCCTTGAACACTCACTGATGTTTTTTTATATGAACCCCTAAACCTAGCTTCAAGTGGGGCCCTACCATACCCCCCTAATTAGTGTGTCTCCAGGCAGACCCTCTTTGATTTTTGCTGTCAACCTTCCCACTGCTGCAACATTTCTAAATATTTTGTGGCCATGACATCAGCGTTTATGCTCAATGTATACCTCTGTGGCCACCTATAAAGGCTGCTTATGGGAACATGCCACACACAAAACAGCAAAATGGCTAACAATTAAATGCTTGCCTCTGAAATGGTCGCTGCTGTAGGAAATACTTTTAAATTTCCAGCTACTAATCCTCTGCCTCTCAAAACAGATCTAGTGAAATTATGTAAAAGCCGAGAAACTACCCTCTTTCATCGGGATTTTGGACTTGGCACTGGCAGGATGCATCTGATGCCCATTCAAGCATTCTTGCTTACTTGGGAATGATCCTCTCTTCTGTGTACCACTTCCTTGTAGCGCTCCGAAGCAACCCATAGCTGTTTGAGCAGTACTCAAAAATAACATGAGTTATTTGTCAGGCTAGAGGGAAACCCAGCACTATCATGAACTGGAAAGCTAAGATAGAGCTCAAATTGTTTCACAAGTCAGCCCAGAGCGAAAACGAAGTCCCAGAGAGATGCAGTGAAATGCCATCACTGTGGGAGACGTATGAATGGAATGCTTTATTTGGGTGGCGGGCGAGTATATCTTTATTTAATATACCAATACTAAAGGTCATTCACGGACCATGATCATCAACATAGTTTTTCTGATCCTTTTCATTAACGGCAAAGCTAAGATGGCAGCTCTCGTAAGAGGTATCATCTGAGCCATGCGTTTGACAGAGTAGTTGGGGATAGCTATGATCAAACCGGTGCTAATTGCTTAGAAACGCGCACATCTAGCGTGACATATTGGACAGAACAGCTTTTATACGTCAGACACAGCACAGATGAGCAGTATAGTTTAGTATTACCATCCACACAACTGCATAAGCCCACCTTCGGGAAACAATAACAGAACTCCTTACACAAACCCAAGATAATCCACACAGGCCAGTAAATGGATAACATAGCACCTGAACACCACTACTAACTCTAGTACTGCACTCAAATAGCACATACCTGGTGATGGCAAGTCAAAGAACCGCACAGCACTGGAGAGCTTTAACAAGACCTTCTGCCATTCCCTATAAACCTTACAACCCATCGAATTATTCTTTACCAATTACAAACAAAAACAGAATTACAAGCAGCTTGTTAACTCAACTAGACTGCGGTCAGTGTTGAAATTCTTGGAGTCAGTGAGAGGAGGTAAAGAAGAGAGGGGTGAGCATGACCGGAGTAAGTGTAATGAATTGATCATGGCGGGAAGCGTGTGATCAGTATAAGACTGGGTTGGGCAGTATGAATGAGGGTGAACAATGTAAGGGGGAGGTGAACAGTACTAGATGTAGAAGTATCAGCAGTACAGAAGGGAGGAGGGTGAGCAATGAACCAGAATGATATAGGGAGTGATGGAGAATGGTGGATTTGCAGTATGGAACACAGCAGCTTTTCAGTACTGGAGAGAGAGTGCACCATATTGACTTCTAAAATGGGATTGTGACCCCTTACCAATTTAGTATTTGGAAGGGGCGCATTGACAGCATCCGTTCCAAATACCAAATCTGTAGGACGTGTATCAGTGTTTTCTGACCCAAATCCAGTTGATAAACATTGAAAAGTAACTGACTCCCATGCTGGGGTAGTAAACCATTCGCGAAAGGAGTGCTTTGGCAGTTCTTCCCCTTTGTGAATGTGAAAAAAATATATATAATTTTGTTGGACACACTTTTAAAAAGTTAACTTTCTTTTTTACAGCCAGCCCTGTTTCTTTTAGGGAAAATGGTCTGCTTTTTTAAAGTTTATATTATTGAAAGGTGATCACATAGATGGTGGTCTGCTGACAATAGTAGGCTATCATCTTTGTAATGGTCGCCAAACAGAGTAAGTCGTCATTTGCGACCTACTCCATTAATATTCATGAGTTAGGTCGGATTACGATCTACTCCGATTCGGAATTTTATGAACCACCCTATTAGTATGCAAGTTGGTTCATACAATATTTTACTGCTCGCAAATTGCACTCGTATTTTTTTTATCGGCCAATCATTGATGATTTGGCGTCAGGTTTTTATAATCACTTGGCTGAAGTGTGCATTCATTCCCTTGTGATAAAGCGCATTGGGGCACAGAACTTAACGACAAATGCATACAGAACACAGTGGGCCACTATGATCGTTCCCCAAGAAAGACATACGGGTTAGCTGGGACAAACTGTTCTGGCACTTCACACTATCCTCGAAAGACCAGCTTTGTGGTATAGTCTACCTGCGGCCATGAAAGAGAAAACTGCAAGAAGAAGAGAGGCCAACAGAACAAGCATTGGCATAGCCAATAGGTCTCGCCTTTGGGACCTTATAAGTGTTTAGCCATGCTACAGTTGATGTTGTTGCACCAAGGATATTGTGCTGGATAACTAAACACTTATAAGGTCCCAAAGGCGAGACCTATTGGCTATGCCGATGCTTGTGCATAAAGGAAGAATGTCTGTTGCCAGAGATGGTGAGCTTGTCAGCCAGCCAGGTAGAGTGCTGTTCGTTACTGCACCTATTTATGGAGATGGTGTGGGCCGGCAAGGGCAGCCAGTTCCATCAGGATGGGAGTAATATGGAAATATTTCTTGAGGCCATGAAGGAGGGATTCTTTAGCATGCAGAAAGCGCTTGAGGGGGTGCCAGTGCAGATTCTGGGTAGCCATGGTGAAGATTCTTGCCACATCCAGAAGCGTGCGCAAGCAAGCTTGAACAGCAAGTTAAGGAGTTGCTTTCTGAGAGAAATGGTTTTACTTAAGTAAACACAACTGGTTTCATGCCATCTCTGTTTTCTTTCCAATTCGTTCTTTAAGGATGTGGTTTGCATCCAGGATGAGTACAAGTGAATTGGAATTTGGTGAAAGTCAGTGGTGTAATTGCTTACTTGCTCCAATAGGAGAGAAATCTGTCATAGATTCACTATGTAATTGACGCTTGCAAAGGGTGCGACAGTTACATGAACAACTTTCTGTCATTGTAAGACTAAAAGCACCTGGGCTCCGGTATGGCTATTGATGTAATTACATAGTTCTGCTAGAGTCACACAGTTAAGGCTTCATGCCTCATATTTCCAAGCAAGCCCTCTGAACTGAGAGCCATGTGTCAGGCAGTTGAATTGAGGACCCGTGAGCCGTACAGTGAGGTAAGGGCACGTGAGAGCAGCAGGCATCAGAGGGTGCTAGACAGGCAGAGGCAGTGGTGTGACAGCGTGCGAGCTGTCCGTGGTGTGAGGGCATGAACGAGATAGGGAGTGATGCGAGAGCACCCGCAGTCTTGGACGTGATGTGAGGGCGCCTGCGAGCAACACCCGTCAAATATAGATCTGAGGGCATCCGCGAGCCGGGCAGTGATGTGAGGGCACCAGTTAGGAGGGGGCGAGATCCGGGCATTGATGAAGGGCACACGAGAGCCTGGCAGCGGTGTGAGGGCTCGCACCTTGGTTTAAAGAAAAGTCTAAATGTTGCAGTTGTGCAAAGTAGTCACGAGGTTGCGACTCCACTTAGCGGTAACGTGGTGGAGTGGTGCGTGTGTGCGCGCGCGCGCAGTCTGCTCTTTTTGGATGCACATACTCTCGTGCTTGTGGCGCGCCCCTGCGTACTCCCGCAAGGTGGATGCCGCCACAAGCACGAGTATGTGCTTAGAAAAAGAGCAGAACGACGGCTAAAGGTCCTCCTATGGAGCGCATGCGCGCTGCGTAGGCGAGACCTAAAAAGTAGGCATGGTGCATAATTGCGTGGAGTGAAATAAAGCGATGAAATAAAGTCTACCAAAGGGAGGACATCGACAAGATACTCAGTGGGCCAATAGGAGAAAAACACGTGATAAACTGTTAAATGTAAACCTTTTGGACAAATTTATTTTTAAAAGTATTTTATTGCATTTTCTCAATAATATCGTTCAATGCAACACATGGACATAGTACATTGACAGTATGTGGACAAACTTGATATAACAAGCATATTTTTGCAGATTTTACACTGCACTGTTCCTAGGCTACTCACAGTGATCTTTGAAATACAGATTAAGTGCACTGACAACTAAAAAAAACCCAGCTTCTTTAAATTTTAATCCAAAGCACATAAGACATGTCATGTTTTCATAAAGTTATTTCAAGACAACACTCTTTTTGCCAATTCCCTGATTCCTACTGTGCAAGATAGTAGACTTTTGAAATAATTATAATTGCAAGTCCAGAACAAGCATTTGCAATGCAATAGGTCTCGCAGTTACGCGAGTTTGAGCTATTGACATTGTAAATGACAATGCCTTTTATTTATGTTTTCGTTTTTGAAACATAAATATAAGGCATTGTCATTTACAATACCAATAGCTTAAACTCGCGTGGTAAAAAAAATGCAATAATTTCCTAGAGTTTAAGCTATTGGCATTGTAAATGACAAAGCCTTTTATTTATGCTTTAAAACAAACATTTAAATAAAACGCATTGACATTTACAATGCCAATAGGTGAAACTCTCGCAAATGCGAGACCTATTGCATTGCAAAGGATCCACTTGTCCCCAGGTAAAAGTATTTACATTTGGCAACAATACTAAGAGCAGATTGCAGATAAGGGTGCTTTAAATTAACATTTTTATTGTAGCAAGAGCACGTAGAACATTATGGTGTGCATGAGATCGGATTACTGAAGCCAGATTGTGTGTGGAGGAGACGGCCACGTAATTAGGACAGGTCGGAGCACCTTGGCTGTTTATTTTCAAACAATATGGTTGTTTTGCTAAACCGTTAACACGTAAACTTGACACAGACTGTTAATCCGAGAGGGCAATGAAGGCGCATTTCGGCTTTTCTTTTCTCAGGCTCAGGGGTCCCTGGACCCGGGCAGCAGCAACAGAGATGAAAGTCAAACAAACTCACCCAGAGCACTTAACTGTGACTAAACTCTGCGGGGAATTAACATAGTTTACGTTCTCCGAGTGTTACTAGAGACTCGGGGCTTGTTTAGGACTTGTGTCCTGCTTGTAAGTGGAGACAAAATGGGCGTGCTGGTGAAAGATGCACAGCAAGACGCACTTATAATCAAACACAAGTTGTGCTATGCTTGTGAATGAAGACTCTGGAGCGACTTGTTGAATCCCCGCGCAGTGCGGGGCTTTTGAAAAATGCCCACTATGTGGGTCATGCTAGCAGCAGAGCGTAGTGAATGAGCTTGTGACCTGAGACCGATATTGCGCACTTCTGAAAAGTGAGCGCTAAAGAATATATTATGTGGTGCTGGCATACTCCAGGGCCACGTCATACGAAATCATGCCTTTAAGTGGAGGGCAGACGTGTGGCCTGCCGCAAATTATGTTGCCACTGAAAGTCGTTTATGTATTCTGCACTGATAAGTCTGCAATAACGGTGCACAAGCGAAATACCTCATTTGTAATGAATGTGAGTGGCACGACAACGCTGCGCAGACCCAGCTCAGGGGTCCGTGTTATTTCTTACAAAGCAAGTGCCAAGTCCCAGGTTGGTGGGCACGCGGCCAGCAGGAAGTGGGATAAGGGAGGGGGTGGCAAATGGCGTGTACATTTCGCAGGCGCTTTGATGTTGAACATCAAAGCGCCTGCAAAATGTACACGCAGGCTGGCAAATGGTGCGTGCGCCCAGCGCACATGCACTGTGTGAAAGTGATCGCGATCACATCAAAGCGGCCGTGCGGCCCGCAAAAGTGAAAGCAAACAAGTGCTTTCAGGCCTCCAAATGGTGCGCGCGCCCGGCCGGCGCACATGCACTGTATTTGGAGGCCTGACAGCATTCGTTTGCACTGCCAGATCCTCCATTTACAAAAGCTCTCCCGAGAGCAGCGCTAAAGCGCTGTCTCAGGCGAGACCTAAAAATGATTCTGCCCAATTAATGACAGAAGGCACAATTTACTTTACCCAATTGGATGTTGTAAAATAGTCATGTGTGAGGCTGCCCTTACGTACAAGTCTCAAAATATTAGGCTTAGTGGCAGTGCCTAATGTGAGCCTGTGGTTGCAGGTGGAGCCCACTTAAACACATTTTTCCTCATCAGTCTTTGTCTTTCGAGAAAAACACAAATGCAAGAAAGTTGAAAGAGAAATATGAAAAATTATGACAAAGCGAGAAAGCAAAGTCCGGCGGGGTCCTTCCAGATGGGTGTTTTCAGGTGCATTTGCGGGCGGAGCGCTTTGATGAAAGTGTGACTATAAGCCTCGGCCCCCCAGTAGGACCCATGCGGCGAATTCTATTTTTTTATTTTTATTTTTAAAACCTTTATTTATGTCAGTCTGGAACACAGCTAGTCAGCCGACATCCCGGAGGTTCGGCAGCCAATTAAGTACAACACATTGAAGTGTCCACAGCTCTGGTACCAGAAAAAAAACAAAGGTTCCTTTTTTTAAAACAACCTGAAAGTAAATAACACAAGCAAGGCAGTATACACAATGAACTCGTGCCAGTTCCCGATGGGGGCGCGGCCCCATTCCCAAAGTCAGAACAAAACCACCGGTCGGGTGGATGAGGGAGAAACAGAGGCGTTAACATTCCAGCATATAATCATCATAAAAATCCCAAATTGGAAGTGAAGCTAGGGGGAAAGTTGCTCCTCCAGCGGTTCAGTGGCCGGGGGCAGACATATATCACCCCTATACTGGTTCCATCGCCCCCATATCTTATGCCATTTCTTAGTCCGCCCCCGGGCACTATACACCGTTTTCTCCCTAAACATGCTCCAGTCCATATTTTCCATCCATGCTTCCATAGCGGGAGGTCTCTGAGAACCCCACAGTCGCGCAATATCACACTTCGCCACCATATTTCCTAGGGTCAGCCATTGAGTCTGCGCCGCATCATAGTCAGTAGGACCCCAGACATTCAAAAGACAGCGCCGTGCCTCTGGCAGCAGTGCAATACCCGTGACCTCCTGCATCACAACATGAATTTGCTTCCAGAACTCCGTGATCACACCACATTCCCATATGATATGTAGGAAGGTACCCACCATCCCACAGCCCCTCTTACATAAGCCATCCTCGGAGAAACCCATATGAATCAGTCGGGGCCCCGTGACATAGACTCTATGAAGTATCTTAAGCTACACCAGCCTTAGTCGTGCCGGGATCGCGACCTCCTTAGGAGAGGAGATGGCATACTGCCAATCCTCATCATCTAGTTCAAGGCCGTCCCTAGTCCACTGATCACGCACCCCTAGGAGGAGGTCAGTCCGGACATTAACAAGCTTCTTGTAAATTAAGGAGATTGTACTCTCCGGCATATGGCCATCCAGGATCCGATCCTCCAAGGGAGAGGACTCGGGCACAGTCTCCCCCTCGACGAGGACGGACCGCAGAGCGTGGTGTACCTGTGCATACCGGAAATATTCCGTACCCTCCAGATCGTATTCCGTCCGTAGCACGTCAAACGACTTCACTCGTCCCTTAACCAGCAGGTCTCCCACCCTGGATATCCCAATCAGGTCCCATTTCTCGAACCCCTTCGTGTGCCAAAGTTTCCCCAACATATCAGAGTCAAACAGCGGAGTAGCGAGGGTAAGCCTATCCTTCCAACCCAGAGAGTTCGTAACAGCCTTCCACACGTGCACCGCAGTCTTGGTTGGCCCCGTGAGGGACCCATCCGTTGACCTGGAGTAGAGTGCTCTAAAGTAATTACCCCCGCGCAGCAACCACCGATCCATAGCGAAGCCGGGGCTCAGCGCCGGACCGTAGACTCCATGATTGATCGCACTCAACTGGGTGGCCCAATAATATCTTCTAATGTCAGGAAGCGCGATACCCCCATCGTACCACGGAAGGGTCAGCTTTGCACTAGCTATACGCGGTCGGCCATCCCACAGCAACGAGCACTGGAGGCTCTCGACCTCCCGAAAATAGCTGGCCGGGACCAGCTCCAGGGTATTCTGCAGGGCATAGAGAAAGCGGGGAAGAGACATCATTTTGAACAGCGCGGCACGGCCTAGGAGGAAGAGCGGCAACCGCCGCCAACCCGCCACATCCCGCCGCAGGCGCGTCAATGGAGGGAGCAGGTTTCTCTCATATCGAACAATTGGATCGGTGGAGATATAGATCCCTAGATACAAAAAGCCCTCCTGGGCGATCTGGATCGAGCAATTCCGCGGGAGAACAGGGACGTCTCCACTTAGGGCATACAGATACGACTTCCCCCAATTAATGGTGAGACCCGAGTTCCTACCAAAGAAGTCAGAACGTCACAGACTACTATGAGAGACTTCCTGGGTGAAGTGAGGTATAGCAAAATGTCGTCGGCGTAAAGCATGCGGCGAATTCTTAATTATATTTTAAATTTGTGTCTCATTCAGAAATTCTGGAGACTCCTCCAAAGCCGTGAGTCAAACCGGTGTTACAACACCACAGGTTAGGGTGCGCGTTAGGGTGCGCCTTAACGTGCGCATACCGCCGTGGTGTCTTGGTGCTGACGAATGCCTTGCCAACAGCATTAAAAGGCAGAATTATGTTGACCTTACACTTTTTTTATCACATATTAGGATGTTCCAGGTCAATTTAACCAGCTTAAAAAAATCCGCTACACTTGCTTTTAACAGTGCCGGGTTTTCCTATTAATAAAAGATTTTTGGGAAAAACTGAGGCATTTTTAAATCACATTCCACTCACATTTTCACAAACCACCAGCTCTGCTGTAGACAGGTGTCGTAGCACACCAGAGAGGCACTCAGCCCGATGATGAAGCATGTCACCAACTAGGTTGATGAGTGAGAGTTCTTTTTAAACCTAGAGTGATTTCTCTCGCTGACTCTTCTTTTTTGTCAGGTAGAACTCTTTCGTTGTTTATTTTCTATATTCCAGGGGGATTAAGAGTAGCTTCATCTGTTTCCCTCACTCTCTTGTTGTTAATTTATAAAGCGATAAAGCAATAATGAAAACGAACCTCCAAGAGTGAGATAAGGGGGCAGGCAGTGCCTGATGGTAGATGAAAGTGGCACATAGTATAATCAAGCCTCTCCTGACATTTGAAATCGCCAGGCACAGGATTCTGAGCAGAACATTGTGCCCCGGCTTTTATTATTTTATGAATTAAGGACTGCTTTGTGGGGTACCACACGTGAAGTTGGGGTAGATAGCAGGTAAATCACAGGTTTAATTCCCCAAATACCATTCCTTTTTCCACAGTTATTTGTGTGCCAATGAGTTGGTAATATTACTGCGTGAAAATGCACTGCCACACACCTGTGCTACACTAAAAGATTCCAATGTTTATTGTTAGCATGCCACATTGAGCAGTTCCCATATATGTAAGCATATTGAGCCACATTCAGCCTGAATGCACCAGGCTGTTATCGACAAGCTGGCAAAAAAGTTGACTTGTAGAGAGTATAATGGGCATAGTTGCCAATCTCAATGGCAGTGGTCTTGCAAACTACAGATAAAAGATATTTTTTTTAGATTTGTCCAATTCCAAGTCCCTGTCGAGATAGACCGAATCAAGGGCAAGAGAGAGGTCAAATAATAGGCATGCCGGTACTCCATTTGAATCCATTCCAGTGTTTGATTCATGCCTTGTGGAAGTTAGTGCTGCTTTCGTGCTACAGCCATACCAGAATCTGTTTTGTTAATCTAAGAGAAGGTTACTTTCTTCGTTGAATGTAGCTATTTGTCTTGACTCTGAGCTTTCACTCTTTTTGCCTAGAAACACTTTGCTATTGTCTGGAATATAGTAGGAGACCTTGTTTGAAGGCATCTTTTATTACAGAGTTTTTTTGAGAAGAGACCTTTATACAAGAATTTGTTGATAGTTCTTGCTAGATTAGCTGCAGAGCTATTAATGAGGATATTCTTACAAATTTGGGCAGGACATGGGTCTACCGGTGATTGTGCTGGTCTACAAGCTTTTTCAGCCTTAATAAAGTCCTGTGTGGTCAGAAGGTTAAAGGTGAGTAACTGGTGGTTGTTTTCATAATTTGTTTTCTAGTGAACCGTGCAGCACTACTGGTATTGTGATTTTTGGTAATGGAATGGGAAGCAGGGGGTCTAAAATCAGTTGGGAGGTTGAAGTAATGCAGGTGTGTAAGGCATATAGCAAGGGAAAGTACAGAGGCATGTGACTGTGCTGCCTTGGCGTCAGGATTCCCGAAGGTTCTGCTGCTTCAGTTACTGTGGTTCGAGGACCCTTTACCTGTGAACTCTTCCAATGGGTCTGTAATCTAGAGGCCCATCCTCACCTCCTCCTGTTCAGATCTCCTGACTCATGTTTAGGTCTCTTGATCACAGTGTACTCTTCAGGCCACATGGATGAATTAATGAAGACTGATGGTATTGTAGAAAATGGAAGACTACCTTCGGATAGTCCGGCTACTCTAACTTGCAAATCTTACAACGGAGAATCTATCTTAGATTACATAATAGTGGGAATCTCCTCCTTCTTTCTATTAAAAGATCTAAAGGTCTCTAATTCCCCCTATAGTGATCATAAAATATTAACTCTTTCCGTAAACCTTACTTTGCTTTCGCAGGACCCGTGGGTATTAAATGGTGAATCTGTTGCTTTTTCTAAGAAAACAGGGAGATGTCATTGGGATAGCAAAGCGATCCTGGGCCTTGACAGCATATTGGAGGTCACAGTAGAAAATGTGCCCAGTTGGAATGGAATAGATATCACCAGTTTCAATGCATTAATGAATAAAGCAATAGAAATCGCAAAAATGTCGAATCGAATGAAAAGCACTAAGGTAGTCCCTAGATCCATTCTGTCGCTCAATCTCGAAATAAATAAATTAGTTAGGGAACAATACTTGAACTATTCTTCGGAAAGATATCATAGATTACTAATACTAAAAAGGAGGACACGGGTAAAGGTTAAGTTAAGAAAAGAAAGTGAAGACAATATGTGGATTAAATTGAGAGACGCAGCCTTTAAAGGCCAAGTAAGAACATTTTGGTCTGTCGTTGGGGAGGGATGTGGTGTTAGATCTCGTCCACTGCCGGTGGCTATTGAAGAGCAAAAATGGGTCAGCTTTATCCAAGACTTATATGCAGACAATACAAATGTGATCAACTATATGGTATTAAAGGAGGATTCCCCTCTGTATGGACCCCCATCGGAAAAAGAAATTGAATGGTAATCAGAGGGATGCGTTCCTCCGGGGCGATGGGCCCGGATGAATTACCCATCACAGTGTTAAAACAGAATAGCTTATTATGGAGTAAAATTCTCTACCCAGTATGTAAGTATTGTTATGCCAACAAGATGGTTCCCCCATCTTGGAAGGGGAGCATATTAGTCCCTCTGTTTAAGAAAGGAGACCGAGGTGTCCCGCATAACTATCGTCAAATTACACTTCTCGATGTAGTGGGTAAAGTCTTTGCTAAATGCCTTTTGACACAAATTAATGATTGGCTGCTTACAACTGAGATCTTACCATTGGAACAAAATGGGTTTAGGTCAAAACATGGAACAATCGACATCTTATCCGCTCTACAGGTAATTTCTGATAAATATGTTAAAGTTAGAGGAGGAAAAGGGTACACAGCCTTTATAGACTCCTCCACAGCATTCGATAAAGTTGATCATTTGTTATTGTGGAGAAAATTGTCGGATCTGGGTATGCCTGTAATTCTTTTGGAGTTATTCCGTGGTCTTCACTTGGACACTTGGTGTAAAGTCCTAATGGGAGGAGAAAGGGGCCTCTCCCAAACTATCCCTACTGCAAATGGTCTAAAACAAGGATGTCTATTGGCTCCCCTACTTTTCTCATGATATATTTCTGATCTTCCTCAGGATTTGGCGTTAAGTGAGGGCATAGCCCCCTTACTGGGGGGGAAAACCGATAGTTTGTTTATTATATGCAGACGACATTATAATATTCGACCTAACTCCAAGAGGTTTAAATAATCGTCTACAGGCATTGCATAATTATGCAGAGGCACATTATTTAAAGATTAATATATCTAAAAGTAAAATCATGTGCCTGCATGGAAGGAAAAAATTGCAGTATGAGAATTATGTATGGTCTGTGGGTGGCGAAAAACTAGAACTTGTAAAATTGTATGTTTTCTTGGGAAAAACAGTATGTGATAATCGAAGTAATAAAGCTTATATAGAAAATAACAATTGTAAAGCTATCTCTCAAGGGAAAATCTTGGGCGCCCTTTATAGATCAACTGGAAAAAGACACTTTGCACTATTATTAAAGGTTTCCGCGCAAAAATCCCCACTTTTCTGTTGTATGGTATTGAGCTGCTTGACATAGAGAAATGTTTTTTTTTTTTTAAAAACAACAGAAGGAAGAATTCTAAGGTGTCTAGCTTTGGTCAACTCTGCTTGTCCTGTGGCAGCTCTAAGGCTAGAATTTGGCCTAAGAAGTAGCTGGGTACAGGGTCTGGCGGGGATAGTGTGATGGGCTGTAAGCTTGGTAAAGAGTGATCCCGGCTCACTAAGATCCTTAATTAAGAAAGTAGTATTAGAAAATGTAAAGGAGCAGTCTGTAATTTGTAAAAAAAAAATTGAATTGTGGCCGACCTGCTACAATTAGATGAATCTCTGTTTTTCTCCCTATCGCCACATCAATTAAAGGCCACTCTGGAACAGGCCACTTGGGAATTAAGCTTCACTAGGGATAGGGAAGCTCGTATTTTAAAGAAGGGCATCCACCCGGCCATAGACTCTTGTATGATACATAAGGCACAGGCTTATACCTTGTGGAACCTGCCTCATGGGGTTCGCCGGTTTTGGCTTCTTCTGAGACAAGATACACCCCCTTTAAATAAAACTTTGTCTAAATGGTACGGTTCCGCTGAGACTTGTAACTTGTGTAATAACTCTATCCAGGACATTAATCATGTGTTATTTATCTGTCCCGCTCTATTATTATGCCGGCACAAATGGGTGAGACCAATCTGTTTACAATCATCTATTCTTTCGGCCTCCGCACTAACTGCCTCTATCTATGAGCCTCCTAATGAAATGTTTTGTCACAGGATTTTAAAAATTGTTAAGTGCTTTTTAAATTTATATTAATTGTACCTATCATGATGATTGTAATTATTAATTTTGATTTTACTGGATTCCTATATAGTATTAAGGATCTTTTTATCTTCTCTATTGGAAAAAAAAGATTCTATAATGTTTCGTACTTTGAGATTTCTTACTATCGATTTTTGCCTATTTTGTAGAAACTTTGTTGTATATTTTCTGCTTCTTGCGTTGTTGGTTTATGTGGATCTCTTCGGAGTTCCAAGATCATAACTAAAATAAACTTGAAACTTCAGGCCACAGGTCATCTCTATCGGACATAGTGCAGGTTCCTCTGAAGCAAGGCAGGCAACGGGTATCTTGGCTCCAGTCATCTTTCCCTGCTACCTACTCATAATTCTAATACATATTCTGATGGGACAACTGTTCACTACTAGCACCATGGAGTCACTGTCATTCACTTACTAAGATTTCAGTGAGAGTCAAAGGCATAGTGGTTGCATATAGGAACTCTGTAAGATTATTGGCAATTAATGCATGAAAGGAAAGAAGTGGTAACCATGATTTTGAATAAAACTGAGAGGGTTAAAAAACCACTGCAGTGCTTCTGGATAATGAGATGTCATGGCAACCGATGCCATAACTCCATGCAGTAGTTTAGATAAGTTAAGATACTTGTATAGTACTGTGATGTGTGTTTTTTAATGCACCATCACAGCGTTATACAAGTTTTAACACTATTGGAAACAAACGTATTCAGTTTTCAAAAATTAATATCGCAGCATCCAATTGATCTTAAGAAATGCTTGACTCCTTTGGTAAAAAATTTTTTTATCCAGTGACACTTTGGATGTTGGGATTTTCAGACCGTACATGCAATGTAAAAAAACAAAACACCAAAAAACACACATTCCATAATTAATCATTGTGGGGAATGGAAAGCCTCGAATGGCTGAAAGTTTCACACAGTATAATGGGCAACTATGTAAAAAGTTTGAAAACAAGTTTCACTTAGTTATTTTTGGCCTTATTTTTTGGAGCCAATCGCAGATTAAGCAGTGAAGTGGTGAATGCGCAAAGATTCCAAGTCATGAGCAGATGTTAGAATTCAAGTGATAACTGTTAAACATTCAAACCACTCTAAAACACTGAAGCTTGCTGAAAATGTAATGCCTACCACTGTGACGGATCCAAGGGGCTCTAGGACCAATGCTATAGCATCACCTGCAACCCTTTAGTCACACTGTGTGGCAGCAGCAACTGAACGTGTCTGAACTGAGAAGATGAACAGAAAACCTCAATGGTGGTGCCTGTGTTCCCATGCAGAGCCGAAACTTTGGTGTGCTTTCACAAGCCCCAGTCTCTCAGCTGAAATATTGTTGGGACTAGAGCCCAAGTGTCCTACAGAAGCTGTTGCCAGTGTGCAGTTTTTCACTGTGGTACCTGCCTTCACAGAGCACTGCCATCATGCAGGCCAACAGGTCCAAACACTGATCTACATCGTGGGTACAGCACAATGAAAACACCAGCCCCCTATGCAGACCAAGGGAGCTCAGATGAAGGATTAAAAATGAACTCTGAAGCCAGTGCTACTTCTCCAACCTGCAATGCACAGTTGGCCTAAGTCCCCACTCTATTCCATCACCAGCTCACAGCCTCTGGCGTATTGCTTCATCTGTAGCCTCTTGTGCCTTCTTCCCCCTTCTGCAGCCTTTTCCTGCTTTCTCCTCCTCTACCAAATAAACACTAACTTCCAGATTATCCCCACAGCCTCAGACTGACCCGCAATCCCTCACCATCCCCCAAAGCCTCAGCCCTGATCTCCCTCCTTTCGCCATTCCTCTCCACTATTGCACTGGCCACGTATTTACAGATGGAACTGACTAGGTATCTAGTTCTGCAGAAAGAACAGGTATTCTGCAGGTGCCTTTGTAGAAATGTGTATATTCATGACAGTTGGGTAATTTTTAGGATTCGTCTGTGACAGAGCATGCGCTGCTTGTGCTTGCACTCTCGCTTGCAAGACATACAACAAGGGGCTTTGCCAATGCTTGTTATGTGTGCAGCATATGAAGTGTGCTCATGTGAGTGCTGGGTGATAGTGTGAGTGAATGCAGCATACATTTTGCGAGTGTAGGGTGAAAGGTGTGCCGGTGTGAGTGCAGAGTGAGCTACATGAGTGCAAGGTGCGCTTCATGAGTGCAAGGTGAGATAAGGGCCCATGTGAGTGCCGGGTGAGAGGAGTGCAAACAGAGTTAGAGGAATGAGTGCAGGGTGGGTGGTGTGAGCGATGTAAATCCAGAGTGAGTGATGTGCTTGTGTGCTTGCTGGGTGACCAGTGTGCCTGTGTGAATGCAGGGTGAGCGGCAAGAGTGAAGGGTAAATTGTGGGAGTGAGTGCATGAAGAGAGAGAGCGCATGGTGAGAGAAGTTAGTGTAGGGTGAGTGGTGTGTCCCTGTGAGTTCTGGCAGACTATTGTGCCTGTATGCAAGAAGTGTGAGCTGCGTGAGTGATGGGTGAATGCAGTGTCTGTGTGAGTGCAGACTGGGTAGTGGGCCTGTGTGAGTGCAAGAAGAGAGAAGGGACTGCAGGGTGAGTGTTGTGAGTGCAGGATGAGTGATGTGCCCATGTGAGTGACCAGAGCGCCTGTATAAGTGCTGAATGAGTTTTGTGCCATATGAAAGTAGAGAGGAGTGAGTGCAAGGTGAGTGTTGTGAGTGCAAGGTGAGGGATGTGCTCCTTTGAGTTTAGGTGCAGGCAGTGCTTTAAATGGAAAAAAATAAGTGCAGGTACTCACAAAAAAAAAGTAGTGGTTTGGGGCGGGGCAAGGGGGCGGGGCTATGTTTTCCAATAAATGGCACACTGACGAATCAGTACTAGTGCTGCAGTTTTTTTTTAAAGGCATGAATGCGTTGATGTAATCCCTCTCATTTAAATTGTTGATTGGCGAAGATTTGCGCGTGATTAAAACAATGGGCATACTAACAAGCTGTGTCCCTGAACAATGTGGCCCACGCTCGCGCCAATCAGGTTTTTTTGTCACCTTCAGACCCCCTCTGAAAGGGACCCTGCAGCGATACTCGACCTTTCACTCCAGAGATGCACGTGAAGGCGAGCTGCTCTGCTGGCGCTTTTGAACCAGCGCAGCCCAGGCTTCAGCTTGGTTTGAAAGGCGCTTTAACCCATTGTAGGCTGTGCAGAAAGACCTACCAAGGATGGAGCGCAGCACCAGCCACATCAAAACCGGGCCGTTATGAGTACCGGTACTCTTCTTTCCTGAGGAAAGGCCCCGGTACTCAAGGGGAGAAAATATAAAAGTGCTGGTACTCCGTACCGGTGAGTACCGGCCCATTTAAAGCACTGGGTGCAGGTGAAAGTGCAGAGGGGGAGAATGAATGCATGGTGACTGATATGCTTTTTTGAGACTGAGTCCAGGGTGAGTGGTGAGACTGTAGGGTGAGCAGTAAGAGTGACAGGTGTGTGGAGTATCATGTGAATGCAGGGCAAAGGACGTGTGCATGTTGAACTGTATGAGTGCATGGTGAGTGGTGTGAGTGCAGTGTGATTGCTGTGAGTGCAGGGTGATCGCATTGCGTGCAGGGTGAGAGTGACGATTGGGTGGAGTGTTATGTGAGTGCAGGCTGAGTGGTGTGCACCTGTAGGTGCAGGGTAAGAGGAGGGCGAATGGCGCGAGTACGTGGTGATCGTTGTAAATAGAGTGTGATCGCTGAGAGTGCAAGGTGAGCATTGAGAATGATGAATTAGTAGTCTGAATGCAGTCCAGACACTCTGAGTAACTCAGTATGTTTGTTATCCATGGTAGCGAGGGGAGTCTCAAATGTAATTTCTATTATGGCATTGATCAAGGATGGAGCGCGGAGGAAATACATTACTTGTAGGTCTTGCAGCAAACTTTGATACTATTAATATGCCTTGATTTGTGATGTATTGATATGCCTTGAAATTGGAAAGGATGTGACATAACTGCCAGAAATGTTAGCTTTGAGTTGGTAGACAAGTTTCGAGTCTTGGCGCCAGCTCAACATCTTGTGATTCTAGGCAAATCGCTTCATCTATCCATGCCTACAAAAATGATTGTGTCCTTTTATAATGTAACTGGTGCTCATGTAAAGTGCCTCCATACCTTTAGGTGGAGTTCGAGCTATATAAAACTACCCAAAAAATAAAGCCTAACCTTAAGGAAATGCGTTCTCACAGTGTGGCAGCAAAAGTAATGTGCAAGTGTAAGGAATAGGCAGAGTGGAAACGCAGGGGCTCCAGGAACCCGTGAAAAAACCACCAAGCCTCGTTATCAAGTAAATGGTCTTTTATAGACCTGTGAAATACTCGGGTGCGGGCTGCGATAAGACGCCGGCCCATCCAGCCCACAGCAGCTCAAGAGGGGGCGGGTTCGGAGTGCTGCCTCAGCCCGGGCTGGCACACTGGGTCACTTTCAGATGCGAGGGGGGCATTCGGCACCGTCACGAGGCGGACGTTCAGCCAGCCCCAATCTTTCCAGCCAACAGCCCCGAGTTTGCTGGGAGTTTTGCGAGTTACATAATAAGCATGAACTTTCTAAGCCCAGCATACTTCGTGCTGCATGAAAGCCGGCCTCGGGCCTGGTAACAGCGAGCATTGTCTTGAAATGGCTTGCTGTGGGATCTGGGCGGGGTGTATGAACCTCAACGTAAAGAATATTGCTGGTTGGCATGTCTGCCCTTAGCGCTGTTTCACTGTGCCGTTGAGCCCCGGGCCGCTTCCGAACAGGCTGCATTGCTTCTGGCATCCAGGTGCAGTTCGAGGGGCCAGAGCAAGTTGCGTGGGGAGTGTTGTGAGCTCGGCAGTCACCAGAGGGTGGTGTAAGCCCAGCAGTCAAAGCTCCTGCGCCCATCTCCTGTTCTTTGGCATGTTACTCTTCTTCTGTGTGTGTGCGTGACCCCTGGCATGTCCATGCTCTCCCCATCCCTGTCCCGGCCCAGGTTATCCGCTCTGCAGGGACCCCGCTTGTTTGCAGAATGTGGGGGAGGCTCATTGTTCTTACTTTTCCTTCCCCTACAGCTGAACAAGAGGTTCCTGCTCAGTTTCCTGCATGCCCATGGGAAGCTCTTCACCAGGGTCGGGTAAGTCTTCTGGACGTGGCTGTCTTTTTCCTACATTATGCATCGCTCTGGAATCTGACGATGAGCGCAGCCAGGCTGATGTGTAACTCATGGCACAGTGTGAACCTTCCCAGGCCCCCACTCTCTGGCCTTTCATTTCATTGTCCCTGACGCTCTCTGTTTTCAGGCGTCCTGTCTCTTCTCGCCCGTCTCACCTGTGTCTTGTCTCTTACCTCAGCCTCACTGGTTCTGATGTGCCCCCTCTTACCTGCTGCTCATCCTTGTACTGTGCAAAGTGTCGTGTTTCCCTCTTCCCTGTGCCCCATCTGTGTGCTCTGTAAAGGTCTGTGCTTCCGTGTGTGTGCTGTTCAAGGGTCCATGCTTCCCTCTTACTTGTGCCCAGTCCATGTTCTTCATAAGGTTCTGTGCTTGTCTTACCCGTGCCCAATCCGTGCGCTGTACAAGGCGTTCTGTCCTTCGTTTGCCAGTGTTTCCACCATGTCTTGTACATGGTTCTGGGTTTCTCTCTTCCCTGTGCCACGTTGATGGTGCTGTAAACCCCTCGTAATCACCTGGATGCTATACCGTGTGGCATAGTGTCCATCTCCCTGTGTATCACCACTATGCTGTGTAAGGCGACAGGCTTTGTGTTACATTTGCCCTTATGTTCTGCTCAAGTCCTTCTCTCTTGCAGCTATACATTGCTTTGCTTTTACCTGGCTTATTCATGTGCTGAACAAGGTACTGTGCTCCTCACATACAGGTTCCCATCCTTATGCTGTACAAGGTTCTGTGCTTCTCTCACAGCTGTGCCTCACTGGTGACGCTATGATCCCCTGTGTCTCATCTGTCTCTTGTACGAGGTGCTGTGCTTCTCTTACCTGTGCCCCGTCGTGCGCTACACAGTGTTGCGCTCTCCTCTAACCCACGTCCCACCTGTGTGCTGTACAAGGTTCTGTGCTGTTCTCACCTCTGCCGTCCGATCTTAGGGGCTTGCTTCTGTCTTCTCTAAATCGTTGTAGATGTCTGCTGTTGCTTTAATGCATGCTTAGACTGACCCAATTCCTCTGCTCAGCGGTTCTGTACAACTCTTCTTTGTTTTACAGGCAAATCCCATAATGCTGTATTCGGTTCTTAGGTGCCAGGCACCACGTTATCTCGTGTGATGTGTGTCTGTTGAGTGAGGTTCATTGAAAATTGCCTGTGTTCCATCACATTTATGCACGAGCTGCATACTGACTTCAAATGGGAATTTTTCTGTGGTGCTAGTGTGCCCCACCACCAACTTTCAACTGGATTCGTCCTTGAACTTGACCTGCTCTTTAAGCATAAGTGCTACAAGCCTAAGTCCAGTGTCCTTGGAATTGAGAGGAGGCCTGGACCCTTATAACCAGAATGTCATGAGGTATTACATTAGAAATGTGCCTACATTTGAAGGTTTCCCACTGACAGGGAGATATGAGCCACCCTACTGTGGTTTGGTTTGGATTAAACCAATCACCCTTTAACTACAACCTGTTGCTTCTGCCTCAGGAGATCTTCTGAAACCTTTTGGAGCGTTCATGGATCAGTGAGTAACATTGGCTGATGACCTTGAGCTTAAGATGATGATAAACACCAGTCGTTGTCAGCTTTGCCATGGCGAGGGCCCTTAGTCACCTGCAAACAATTTGGGCTAGAACACATCTGCTGGAAGAGGTTTTATTTTCACCCATGTAAGAGTCGCCGAAAGAGTCTGTGTCACAGAAACTTGACTCTAGTAAAATTGTCACAACAAATGGCCAACCACAGCTCATTGAATCTACCCTCTGGCTCAGGATATTGACTTCTTTTGCTCCCTCGGTCTGGCTTTCTACTGAGATGCGCATTCCTAGGTTCACAAATATGTTGGTAATCTAGAACAGCTATACTTGCACCTAATAGGACCCTCCTCTGTGCCTGCCCCATATCCCTTTCAACATGCAAGCAGTCACTCATGAGCTAGTCCGGTATAAGGGACTCGGCCCTAACAAATGCATTTAATATCTTTAATGGTTCGACAATAGTTTAAAAAAAAAAATTGTCTATAAAATTCCTACTATTGCATCAAATCTGCCTCCCCAGTTTTGGTGACCCTTCACCTATCATCCCTCCTGCCAGGAACAACACTAGGGCATTCTCATATATTATCTTTGGTGCAAGATCTGTGTACTCCTTTGGATCAGAGTCTGTCAGGTGATGGTGAACCCATGATGTGGAGCTTTTCCTGAGCCCAAATATCTTTCACTCCAGACTGACTCCATATCAGTGACGGGAAGCAGACCAATACTACTTAAACAATATATGCTTTTCTGATGCTCTCATAAATGGTGTTCTGGACTGACTAGAGCTCAAGCTGGAAGAGCCCTCTATCTAATGAATGCTTATCGGCCCCCATTCTCCCTCACATGAATAGTCTGGGTTCCTCATGCTTTTTCTGAAGGACAATCATTGAATTATGCCTGAAGCCTCACTGATTGTTGTTTTAGGAAAGGTATTTAACGAGTAATGATTCCCTTCAGACAAAGGTCTGCCTCTACCTTTCTTTTACACATCTCTTTGAACTCAGCCACCCTGGGTATAGGAGAACATCTTCAGCAGTGGTTAAAAAAAAAAAAAGTATTCCAGTGAGAAGCGCTCCTGCCAGAACACAAATTGGGGTTGAGAAGCGCTCCTGCCAGAACACAAATTGGGATTGTCTGCGTGCACCATGCACAATGTGATAGCATATGGAGAAGTTCAAACAGCAAATTACAGTTTGCAGAGAGAGTTTAACTTTCCAGTACACCTTGCACATACAGTGCTGTATCGATGCATGTTCTTTGTTCATTTTGTGGCCTTATTAGCACAGCTGCTAGCAGCATGACCATGGATGTCTCTATGAGAAGACGTGACTGAGTCTCGCTTGTGCAGGAAGTCCAAGACACTGTGCTCCACATGTGTTTCCAGAAGAACAGTCCACAAGCACCCTCTCAGCTAACAACATTCTTAATAAATGCTAAACGTTAGTGATGTCCAAGTTACTTTCAGATATTTCTACTTAACCATAATGCTGTCCAATCATATATAGGTAAATCTTTACTCACCCACTTGTGGTTGCCTATTTGGGTTTAAAATTCATGGAACCTTAGACTCCTCATGGACATATCGTTCTAAAGTCTTTGACAGAAGTTGCAGAGATCCTACAAGGACTTTTGCCTCCTCCTCCTCATGCACATAAAGCACAGAGCAGAAGAACTAAAATAATCTTCACAGTTGCAGAGATCAAGAAACTTTCAAAGGTTTGTCACTGGTAGGAGGAGGTCTTCAAAGTTTACCCTCCCCACCCCCAAGCACTTGGCCTTCCCTATTCCCTTCTGATCTCTTGAAGTTGGTAGTGCTTCTACTTTTTGTTTTTGCTTTAGAGAAAACAGCTAGGTGTGTTAAAAAAAAATGAATAACTGAAGTCCCTAATCTTTTCAACCTATTCTTCTCAAGGACTCATTCAAACGGTGGTAACTCTTGCAAAGATCCACACAGCTTGCAACAGCTGCCATAGAAGGGATTTGAGGGAAATAGGTTAGCAGTCCCATACACCTTGCCACAATAGAACCCAGCTGCCCTCCTAAGATGTAAACACTCTCCAGATACTCTGCAAACTTCCCTAACTCAAATTCACAACAACCTCACACCCATATTGAACTTCACATACTTTCAGTAACTCACCTGCATGCATAAAAGATTATCAAAAAAGGAGGGGTTTGGCCCAAAGGATTAGAGGGTAGGTAGGGCCAGTTATACTACATAAGAAAAAAATTACCTATACCTCTAGTGACTTCAACACTTATTCATATGAAGTAAGATAAACGAAAATTAATACGTTTACCTAAGCAGTAATTTCTGCCTTTTATTTATTTTATATAAAAGATTTGGCATACACAATTACCTTTGTAACTTTGCTCCTGTAGCCCTGTCCTAAACCTTGGATTACTCAGTCCAAACATTAAAATCCTTAGTGTGTGCATTCCTGAAGTGGAGGAATGCACTACCACACAACACTTTAAATGATATATTTAAACACCTTACACTAACAACATCCACCCTCACAAAAAACCTGTTTTTAACATTTGACTTCCTCATTACCCTTTCAAACTCAGTGTCTTTTCTACATCACCTGCACTGTTGTTTCTCCACCTCACATACCGGTTACTCATTCTTCACTTTATGTTTAACATTTGATATCTTTATTCTCGTCTAAGATCTGTGGCATTAAAACTAGCGTAAAAACAATCCTGTTAAGCGAACTACTTCCTCTTTAATCTCTCCCAGCTTCTTCAACATCTCCGTCAAGCTCTGTACTTCCGCGCCCACATCCCCTGCTGAAGTAATACATCTTCCCAAAGCTTGCTGTCCCATCTTGCACACTATTGCACGATTCAGTCCCCTAAACATAAAACTCCAAAGTCTCTCCTGTTTCCTATCTTGCCAGACATCTCTCTGAAACCACTCTCTTAACCCAGGCATCTATCTGGTTTACTTTAAATCTGCAATAATCACACCACTGCTTTAAAAACACAATAGACTCTTATGTTGCTGCTATCGTCCTGTCTCCTTATTTCCTTTTACTTCTTAAATCATCAAATGCCTCCTGCTTAACCACCTCACTAGCTTACTCACTGCCCACAGACTGCTATATCCTCCTCAATCTGGCATTCATGCTCTGCAGAGTACTGAAACCACCCTCTGCCATTTGTTCATTTCGTCTTCTTACCTCTGCCTATCACTTTCGCCTCTCCTCCCTTCTTATATTTCATGATCTTTTTGTTACATTTGACACAGTTATTCAGCTTGCCTGCTTTCCACACATTCTAATCTTGGCACCGCAAACTGGCCATCAAACTATTATTCATTCTGTCTTTTCAACCATTCAGTCTTGCCCCACTGTCTACACTGTAACCTCTCAGTCAAATAACTTCGTTCTGTTTTGCTTATAATTTCTAATCTTGTGACACTCAGATCTTTCCTCCTTTTGCCATGATCAACCCATACTACAAACATCGATCTCTAACTTCCTCACAGCCGTCTGCCACTGAATGGTTATCAGATCATTTATGCTAAACTAAATCAAAACTGAAATCATTTTTCTTACCACTTTTAACCTACATCTCTTCTTTACCTTGTCATCTTCCTCCTAACATCCTTCCTGTCATGCTGTCAGCCAAAATTCAACACATCCACAGCAGCCAGAGTTCAATTTCGGAAAATTAAAAAAATATGTCCATAATTTTCTTTCCACACAGCCAAAATGCTAATATCCTCACTGGTCTTCAGCAAACTCAACTACTGGAACAATTGTTTTGGGCAGCTCTGGTTGTCTTTTCCCCTCATTTGACTAAAGTCCTCGACTTTGCCTCTAGGACCATTTGTAATCTTTCTACGCACACTCCTACCTCCAGCTGCTACCAAGCTGACTGCCTTTCAACTAAGAAGAGATCTCCCTATGCGATAGAGATCCTTGTTTTTCAGAACTATAAAATGCCTTTCTCCAATCTACCTTTCCTCTATACATACAACTTTGCCCCTACTTGTAAATTAAATTTG
This sequence comes from Triturus cristatus, assembly GCF_964204655.1. NCBI lineage: Eukaryota > Metazoa > Chordata > Amphibia > Caudata > Salamandridae > Triturus > Triturus cristatus. The sequence goes on along the minus strand of NC_140584.1, from coordinate 840,231,844 downwards.
GGCATCCATAAACTCCTACTCACCATCAAATCTGTGCATGCAGCTTCCAAATTTTTGTCCTCCTTACTTATTGGAACCCCTGCACTTGAACTCTTGAAGCTGAACTACTCTCTCTTTCTCTGCTAACCACCGTAAAGTGTACCCTTATGTTTGGAGAACACGATCATCTAAATACCATCTTCTTTTTCTGACTTTTTTTTTTTTAATTTTTTTTTAGGACCTGTAAATCTTTATCCATGAAACATCTGTTTGTACTATCCTGTGTGCAAAATATCCTCCACCTTACATAACTTGCTCTAGGAGTTACCCATTCTAACTGATAAATGCTTAGAAACCATTTACCTTTGATAGGTGCAGCATTTCCTGTCTGTTAAAATGTTATATGTTGCAATACATTGATTAAAACAAAGTTCTGATGGATATCTCTAACAGCAGATTTCTCACCTTGTGAATATTCTTCAGGCATCACATGGATCTGCAAACTTAAAAACAGTACTCCCAGGTGGAGTCATGTGGCTCGATACCAACATTGTTCTGCTCCGGAAGTGATGAGCAAAGCCACATATAAGTGCCACCCACAGTTTCTCTATTTCTACTTATTCAGATTTGGATCTGGAGCTACTCCTCAATCTAACGACAAATTTTCACAGTGTTCAAGGGATGAGACCTCCCAAAACAACAGGTTGTAAGATCTGTAGGCCCTGTTGCAAACTGATGTCTCTGACAGATACACGCGATTACTGTCTCTGGTGCCTTTATTGGAACACAACTCCTGGACCTGTGACAACTGCACCCAGATGAACCTGAAGGCCAAACAGGATCGCAAGGTGAAATTCTACATTTCCAAACACCAAAACACTGAACGCCATTACTGGTCAATGTTGCAGTCAAAGTCATCTGGTAAGTTTGAGACTAAGCACAAAAAGTTCAAACAGGACTCTGCCCCTTCTCACCAGTCTCAAACTCCAGAGAAGGGCAAGGGCATCCCCATACCCCTCGGTCTCGCTCCTGATCCCCATTGAAGCAGCTTCTGAACTTGGTCCTGATGCACTCTGAATTCCTGGGTACATTGGCAAAGTTGCAGCAGGTTGAGGTCTTACCTTAGGCCATGATGCTGATCTTTGGCACTTTATAGATTCCCTCTAGTGTGCCGTCAAGCCCCAAAGATCCATGAGGTCAGACTTTTGCCAGCATTCTACTCAATGTCCTCCAAACCCACTTCAGGTTCTGCCCCGTTGCCAACTTTGGTTCAGGCACCACCCTTGCACCGGTTTCTTTCGCATTGACTGCGCTGGAGTAGGCAGCACCCCATCATCCAATCAAACGCACAGTCATCCCAACCTCAACAATGGCAGCATCCCTATCCTACTTGGACGCAGGCATCAAGCAACCTATCTGATACGGGTGCCATGTCTTTAACAGCCCCCAGGTATTGCACAATATCTTTGGCATATACCCAGACAATGAGAATTTTAATGAAGGGAATGACTTGGTCCCCAATATACTAAGGACAATTGGTATGAGAAGTTACAGCATGCCAATGGCTCATATACCTCCCTGGGGACTGGTGTGGTTTCTCCTCCTGGATCTGCCAAGTTTTAATGCACCTCCTTCGCTGTAGTGGTGTGGAGGGCTACAGATGCACTTGATTTACAACAACCTCGCATAGGTCCTGCAACAATGACTTCAAAGAGGTCCTCCAACCAAGCCAGGCACCTATAGAACCAGTCTTATTCTTCAATGAAGCCCTCACGGATACCCTTGTAGGTCCTTAGGGGGAAAAACCCTGTTCTAGACTTCCAGTGAACAGACAAATAGCTCCTTGCCATATTCCAGATCCAGGCAACCCAGACTTTCTTACTCAGCACTCTAACCCTGAGAGTCCGTGGGACATGCCTCTACAAGTAAGGTGAATCTTAACGTCTTTCCCAACACCCCTTCTGATCAGGAGTCGAAACACATTGCAACATTTTGGAAAACCTATATTCTCATTTACAAGCACAGCTGTCAGATCTGTTAATGCCAGCTGCCTTTTAGATTGTTACTCAAATTCTGCCTGCTGTTCAGGACGTGTTATTCAGAATGGACGTGTCACAGAGAAGTTGGTTATCCGCTGTCTAGTGGACATAACCATCTGTTTAGGCGCCACACATGGATGAGGTCTATGGGCTTCTCTGGGTATGTCCAGGTATCTTTAATGAACATGCCAATCGATGGCTATGCCTTTTTGGTGAGAAAGTGAATACAGCCCTGAACAGTTTAAGGAACGGTGGGCCACAGCAGATTCCTTGTGTCTGTCCGCCCCTACCAGGTAGTTTCACTAGCAATTTCGTTCCCTCCATTACCATGGCATGGGTTTTCAGAATTATCAATGCCAGATCCTTCCACCAGCAGCAGGTCTTTCAGCTTTTTTATAGCCGTGGGTCACAAGGACAATACCCAGAGCATCAAGGAGAACATGCAGCTCAGTCCCTTGCTCCTATAGCAACCACAGCCACAAAACAGCTTTAATGTGTTCTTTCTGGCACACATCCACCCTGTCAGGGGCATGATCTGACATTTCCCCCAAGGGTGGGAAGTCATCACATTGGACAATGGGTCCTCCAAAAAGTCCATCAGTGTTAAGGCCTCCCTTTCCTTCCCACCTCGCACACTTTTCATCACCATTAGGGTGGCTAACTGAGCACCACCTGTCTGTCTTGCAGCAGGAAGTGCCGACCCTTTTGGGGTCATAGAGAGAGTTCCGGGCTCGGAAGTAGGAAGTGGCTGTTACTCTACTTCCTGGTGCAGAAGAAGGACTGATTATTTGTCCTATTTAAGATTTTCACCCTCTGAACGCCTTCCTGGGGCAGGACAAATTCAAGATGCTCACATTAGCCCAGGTCACATATGCTATTAGGCCTGTAGGATGCATATTTGCCTATACCAGTCCTGCAGGTCCACAGGCTCTATCTGTGGTTGAAAGTGGTCCAGGAGCATTTTCAGTTAAGTGCTCCCTTCTAGACTCACCAATCCCCATCGGTAGTCCACAAAAGGTATGACTATGGTCGCAGCACACCTTTGGAGTTTGGGGTATCAGTCTCCTCCTCCCTCAATGACTGAATGCGGGTTTGCACCAAGCAGTCATCAACCATTTCCAGACTACAATAAATCTGCTAATATTGTTGGGGTTCACTATAAACATGCTAAAGTCACACCTGATTTCTTCGTAGACACTCCATTCATCCTAGCCTTTCTGGCTACTTTATAATTTCATGCCTTTGCCCCAGAGTGGAGAATCCAGGACAATTAGGATATGATTCCAGTGTTTTAGCCTCTATCCTAGATCTCTGTGCGGATGAATCTCAGGGTGCTGGTATTTTTGGCCTCTTACATCCTGCTAGTGAAAAATGCCCAATGGAATATGCGGGCTCTGCAGTGGGACCTCAAGTCGTAGTGGGCACAACACCAGGAGGATCTGTCGGATTGTGTTCAGATTTCGGAGAAGACTGCAAAAGACTTGCACTGGTGACTGCTGCACCGTGATTGGGTCTATGGTAAGTCCATCTCCCCCCCCCCCACTTACCCCCCCTCCCCAAGATTTGACAGTGGAGACAGATGCATCACTCCTGGGTAAGGGGGGCCTTCTGGGAGAGATAGAGAGCAGAGGCCTCTGGTGTCTGAAAGATGCTTGACCCTCACATCAATTTGTTGGAATTGCTGGCGATTAATTGGGAGTTGAAGGCCTTCCTGCCCACCACCAGAATAATGCTGGTACAGGTGCTCAGAGACAACACCACTGCCAAGTGGTACTGCAGCAGGCAGGGCAGGGTGGGATTTTGGATCCAGTGCAAGGATACTGTACACCTCTGGAAGTAGCTGGCCTGACAAGGAATTTCTCTTGTGGTGAACCACTTGGCAGAATCTTTAAACGCTAGGGTTGTCGAAGTCAGCCACCGACACTTGGTTAAATGCACCCGAAGGTGGCACAGGAAATCTTTTCATCAATGGGGAGAACCTTGGGTCATCTATCTTTATCGCTGCAGCCAAGAAGCAAAATGTCAGCTCTTTTGCGCAATAGAGTTCCCAAGTCGACTCTCTCGGAGTGACAGTGTGGAGCTCAGGCCTTTTGTATGCCTTGCCGTCGCTGACCATGAATGACTGGGCCCAAGTTATCCTAGTGGCACTGGTTTGGGCTAGAAGAATGTGGTACCCAGATCTCCTAGGTATGAGCATCTATCCTCTGTGCAAGCTGCTGCTTCAGGAGGATCTTCTATCATAATAGAAGGGCAAAGTGCTGCTCCCCATCCTGGACATTATGTATCTCCGTGCTTGGGGATTGAGCCGAGGCAGTTGACCTAATTTGACTTCCTCCTGAGGTCGTTGTTGTCATCTACAAAATCGGTGTACACCAATCATTGGGACAAATTTGTAGTTTTGGTGCGGCTCGCACCAGGTTGACCCAATGCAGGCAAAGTCGTCTGATCTTTTGTTGTTTGTTTTGTTCCTGGTCCAATAAAGATTGCAATTGGCACTGTTAAAGGCTACTTGTCAGCTCTGTTGGAATTTCTGCGACTGCCAGATCAGTCTTCATTTTTTGAATCACCTGTTGTGCTAAGAATTTTGACAGGTTTGCAACATTTGTTTCCACGTTAGCCCTTTGTGATGCCACAGTGAAATTTAAATTTGGTACTTATATTTTCAATCTGTACTCCCTTTAAACAGTTGTCAATTACGTCTCCTGTCACTCCAAACCGTCTTCTTCATTTCCATAATGTCAGCTCGGCATGTGAGTGAGCTTCATGCTCTTTCTGTCCAACCACCTTATACCATGATCTACCCAGATAAGCTGTTGCTGAGGGCCCAAGCTTCTTATCTGCCAAAAGTAGTAACACAGTTACATATCGCACAGGCGTCTTCTGGCGTTCTTTGCTCAGCCTCATCTCTCAAAAGATGAAGAGAGACTCCATTGTTTAGATCTTAAGAGACCACTCAGTTTTTACATTGATCATATCAGAGAACATACAGTGCATGATGCTCTTTTTGGGGTTTACTGGTGCAAAGAAGTGCAAGGCAGTGCAGAATTGGACCATCTCTCGATAGATTGTGCTTTGCATCAAGATTTAGTACGCTTGGCCGAGAAACAGACTATAGTAGGGAGTTTGAGCACATTCCACCAGAGCTAAAGCTGCTACAACTGTGTTGACACGTGGAGTACCTGTACTGGAAATTTGTCAGGCAGCTATGTGGGCGTAAGTACACATGTTCAATAAGCACTACTGCCTAAACAGTCAGATCCGTTAAGAGGGCATTTTGCCTGCTCGATCCAGCAGGAATTTTTGGTATGAGCCTGTTCACAGATCCACCACCTGGGGAGCTACTGCAATAGCATTTATTCACAAGGTGAAGAATCTTTGGTTAGAAGTACCCATCAGAAGAACAAGTTACTTACCTTCGGTAACAGTCTCTGGTGGATACTCTTATCTAACTGCGCATTCCTCGCTGACTCTCACCTCCCTGGTCTGCCAGCTGAACTTTTAATCTAAAAAGTTCTCAGTCTAGAACGTTGCACACTGCTCATGTCAATTTGGTGATGGGCTCTATATTGGAGGGTGCGGACAGCCTAAGAAAGCAACTGACATCAGCGTTCATGGGTGGTACTTATATGTGGCTCTACTCAGCATTTCAGGAGTGGAACGATACTGGGGACTTCATCTACCGGTGCGCTGGAATACGGATTTGAAGTGTCTGAATCAAGTCTGCTGTCTGGGGAATATTCACAAGGTGAGGAATCTGAGATTAGCATTACTGAAGGTAAGTAACTTGTTCTTTAATCCACTTATTTAAAAACAATTCAGTATTCCAGATACCAATGTGCCAAAATACTGCATTATTGCAACTTTTATTGATTTTTTCCCCTTTTGTAAAATTTGATGCAAACTTTTTGGCCTAAGAATTATCTACCCATTTAAAGCAGAGGCAGTGAAGATTTTACTTCTTTTGCAACCCCATACCTATTAGCAAGCTACTCGTTAATGACTGAATTGAAGTTACATCAAGCATTTCACTGAAAATCTTTGGTGATGTTCATTAAAATTTGAGATCTAAATCTTTGGTCGACAACTAGCAATTTTGTAAAAAGTTCTTGAAAATGAATTGGTGTGCCTAAAATAAAGTGTTTTTCAATGTTGACTCCAATATGCCATTGTTAAACAGCAGGTTTTCCATATATGCTGGACCCTTTTTTGCAATATTTGTTAGGTGCCCTCAGATTAATCTGATGTGCTCTGTTCCTTTACAAGGTATGGTGAAGCTTTGTGACGTATGTTGAAAAATATGCTTCTCATTACAAATGTGCCAAGTAATGGTGTCAGTTTAACTTAGAAGCTAATATATATTTTTAACAAATTGAAAGGTGTGTGGTGTCTGAGAAATAGCTGAATGAATTTGAGCCAAATTTTATAGCAACAAAGATACTACTAAAAATGGCAGTATTAATGGCACCTCTAATTTATGTATACTTAACGAGGCAGAGCTGATGGACTGAAGTAGAGTCCTCTTTATGATTATTCTGACTATCACAGAGGAGGTAAAGCAATTCAAAGTAGCAGTGTCCTTTTCTTCTTGATGAATGTCAGAAAAGGCGTGGATGTTCTTCCAGAGTGTGAACAAGATGAGGGCTTCTCTCTGGGCAGCGGTTCCGAGCATCTTCTCCCGAGCTGTCTGCTTTCTTCCCTGGGAGAAAATAATACCTCTCTTAAACAATTGCAGCCTTCTGATATGTTGGCTGGCACAGACCTTCGTTTCTTGGAGTCTGGATTGCCCTCTGTGTTGCAGAATTTGTGATGCCCTTCTTCTTCAGTGAGGATAATGGCGGAAAGTCTGACTATGGGTAGAACCTCAGACATTGAGGTGGGGAATGCTTTCAGTTGGGTGTTTTCCTTATGGACCAGAAACCATTCTTATTTGTGTATTGCAAGTTTACAACCAGACTCGTCTTTTCCATTATCATTTCTAATTCCCATCAGGAGGTCTCTGGCCTCTTCATCCTGTGCCACTGTCAAAAAGCCATGCCTGCCTATTGTTCTGCACTCAGGAGGTGGGCAGGTGTTCCACTCCTTGTCCTCCTCATCAGAGGTGACGCCTTCCTTCTGGGGAAACAGTGCCAGGGTTGCGTTGCGCCACAAACCCCTTGTTCGCCTTGGAGGGTTCTTGGATGAGGTGCTGCCTCAAACCCATTGCTCACCATCGAGAGTTTGGTTCTTTATTCCATGTCGCCTGAAGCTCCGTGTTAGGTTCCTTTAAAAAAAATCTGACAAATTTATTTGAAAAGGAATGCCTTGTTAAAGGTTTTATTCAGATATTTTTCACTTAACCATATATAAATATTGTGAAAGCTTTGAAACTAGAAACTATTATGCACGTTTTCATTCTGAATGATATTTGTTTCTCCAAGATTGACTCTTCATTTATAGGTAAGTATTTGAATAGTTCGCCTGTTGTTTCCAGCACAATTTACTACATATATCATTTTAAATTTAAAAAATATATTCTTTTTAACTCACATTTTTCAAGAAAAAATCTTTATTCAATCCTTCTAAAATTACAAGTTTATGGAATGGAGCCATGTGAGCAGCAGCGTCCTTGAGTTTACATTTGACTCTAGCTCTTTAAGTTCGCTAGCAGCTCCAGTAAATCCGATCTTGCACTGGGGATTTTTTTCTGACTCCTTTGTAAGCAAACCTTGAGTATTGGGTTCCTACGTTTTTGCCCTTTTAGACTAAAGAGTTTGATAACTTTTGGAGTTTCACATTCATTGAATGTCTTTTAAAACTAGTTTATTGCACTTTTTCTCCTGTTTTCAGTTAGTTTTCCAGACAGAATGCCCTTATTTTTTGTCAAGTTTCTGTAGGAGGAAGAAATCTGAGATAGACTTACTTGTTTCTTCTATGATCGGCTTACCATAGGCTCACATAATGAACAAGGGAATTTTGCCAGAGGATGCTCAGTTGGGCCCTCAGTAGAGATGTTGTTTGAATTAGACAGGAGTGAGCCTAGAAGATGAGGGAGGACTCCAACTATGGTTTGCCATGTCTCCTCATCAAAGGACTACCACCGATGTAGATAGGAGTGGCACAGTGAGGCAAATAGACATTTCTGTTCTGCCATTTCTTTTCTTTTTATAGAAGCGATACGTTAGCAACCTGATCTTTGTGCACAATGGTTTAATTTTTACTACGTTTGACTATGCATGAAGGTCTGATAGTGAAGAAAGAAATGCTACGTGCAGTCCTATTTATCAACTGTGGGAAACTCAAATGAAGTTGTGAATAACATACCCACACCCCAATGGCAGCTTCTGGATCAAACATCATATAAAGTGAAGATCTTTTTTCCATGTATAAAACTAAATCACCTGCCAGTGCACGCCCTGATGTGTTGGAAGTGTTAGCTACCTTTACGTTGCAGTGTCAGATTCAACATCTTTGTAGCTATTGCCTCTCTTGCTATATGGCCGTCATTTTCTTTCTTCTTTCAAAGGCATTCAGTAAAACTACCATCAGTTAGTTTTGCTTTTTTGCAATTTGAATTTGACTGTTAAAGTGAAAAACAATCAAATTTGGTAAATGCAGCCTGTGGATAGACAGTACGACCTAGGTAAAAATGGCCTTTCTTAAAAAAATGATGTCCTAAAGTGTTTGGCGATTCCTTATATAGGTAGAACTTCTCAATTGTTAAGACTTAATTGGAGATTCCCAAGAAGTGAAAACAACTCCATCAGTTAAATCGCTGTGGAAGTTCCACAAGTTCTCAACACAAGGAAGATCCTCCCATTCCTAAAGAAACCTACCGTAGCCCGTGATGACCTCATCAACTACTGGCTCATCACTCGCCTACCTTTCATTGTGAAGATCTTTGAAAAACCAGGCTTCACTCAACTCCACTGATAACATCCACACCAAACATCTCCTGCACGACTACCAACCTCTCTTCAAATCACATTGTGGCACATAGACAGCTACCTTAAACATTATAGACAATGCACTCAGAACCATAGATGAAGATGACCGCTGCCTCCTCTTATTACTTGACATCTCGGCTGGTTTAGACTCCGTCCACCATTCCACCCTGGGATCTCAAACAGGATTCACTTTCTGTTTAATTCAGTAGATCTTCTCGTACCGACATCAGTTTGTCCACATTGGCACTTCCAGATCCAAGTAGATCCCAATCAGCTTTGGAGTTTCAGAGGGTTCCATACTGTCATCCATCAACTTTAACCTCTGTGTGGAGTCCAGTAACTGCGCAAAAGTCACCAATATGCCGACGATACACAACTGTGCTTGAATGTCTACTCCCTAAGTACATTAACAAAAGTCTGCAATATTTGTCTTTTAAAACCGATTACAGCTAGCAGTTTCTGTTCTGTTTCTATTTTATAGCCCTTTTGAAATCTAAATTTGGCTGAAACACTGGTGACCATAATTATTGCTTTTGCTTGACAGTGTAAAGTTGGAACAACTGCTAACAAACTCGTCATGGTGTAATTTGGCTTTGTTCTTTTTTAGTAGAATAGTCACTAATCCTTAAGTTTTTTTGAGATGATTGTTTTTGAAAGGGATTGATTCATGGCGTTAACAATTACTTGTGGGAAAATGTCTCCAGCTGTAGATTTATGAAGTGAAACTAGCAGTGTTAAGTTAATTGTTCCTGTTTATCAGTCATGACGACCCTTCACTTTTTTTCTTCCCGTTCTTTCGGTAAAAGAATATTTCAAACAGTGTACACCAATTAATTCAGTCACAATGAATTTTTTGGGGACTTGGCCCCTATCGCAAGCAATAGAAGAATCTTTACAGGAATAACGCAACTCAGTCATTATACTGCTCCTATAGATTCTTGCCTGCAAGATGACTTTTTATTTGAGACCAAAATGCTTCCTATTACTCTTTGTCATCTGGATGTTAATAGTGGTGGCATTTGGCTTCCAGCCTCCAACTTTCATGACACCAAAGAACATCGCTTACTAATATGATCTTGATGTGCTTATTTTGGTGAAACTTTTAAACTGTGTAGGTAAATAAGCGAGGTTATGTTTTATCTATAGCTTAGAAACCTTTGTTTAGCAAAGTTGGTTATCGACTTTTATTACATAGATTGTGAAAATGTAGGGAGTGCAATTTGTTATTAAAAAAAAGAGATTGAGTGTTTCTGGTGGAGTGGAAGGACAGCACATAAACCCATATTTGAAGTGTATGTTGCTGCAATAAATGAAACTTTCATTTGGACAGTCAACTGTTGAATCTCTGGTGGTCTGACTCAGTCGAGACTAAAGACACGAAAGACATAAAATAGAACCCTGGATTGTCATTGGAAAAAAACAATGACAAACTTCGATTCCAGTGAAATACAAGAATATATGTGGCACTAAAATACCCAAAGACTCTACAATTGCTGTGGAATCGCCAAAGCAAAATGTCCACCTAGGGAACGTCCGATGTTTACTCTCCTAAAATTCCTGCACCACTATACTCAAGCCCTCTGCTAGGCTCTTGAAGACCAACTCGTCCTCACTAAGACCTTGGAACACTTTCTTGGGAGTGGTTTGTCCATCAACCTCTCTTTTCAGATTGTTAAAGCCAAAATGCAGCCCATTGGCAGATAATTGATCCTGGCCACCTTTAAGCAACTAATCCCAATAAACTGCTCAATCATAGTTGCTTTCTGGAGCCCCTGTAGACTCCTACCAATCTGAAGTTTTTATGGCAGTCATAGTTTCCACCACTGTCTCCGTCCCATCAAGCACCACAATCTATTGTTCCCTACCTCCTACATCTTTCCCAGTAAGCAAACCCTTCTACATCAAGCAGAGCAGAAAAAGAACCTTGATCAAGCAGACCAGGCCAGCTAAAAACCAACCTCCACAAGACCACTCCGAAGCAAACTCATTGAAATAGTGCTCTTCATGCAGATGTCTAACGTCTGAAAGAAAGTAACCTATTTGATCTCCAAACTGATTTACGACCTTGCAAAGGAAACAGATTTCCCCTGCTCTTCATCTGAGACAACCTGAAGACCACTATTAACAGAATGAAAATGAACAAACTGGTACTACTGGACCGGTCAGCTGTCTTTTTTTTAAACAAACTTTATTGCGATTTTCTTGTCAACACAGTAATACAGTGTGTTAAAGTTCGTTGCACAATACTTCCAGTGGGGTCGATGTTACAATCATGTATTGCAGAGTCATGCAAAATGAAGTCTACTATGCATGACGTTAGCCCTCCTTCTCAGTTTTCAAGGCAAATGTGGAGAAGTGATCTGGACAAATCCTGACATCTATTACAATCCCGTGGTGCTTGTCTCAATATGGCTTCAAATCGTATCTCTAACTAAGCTCCCTAACCTCCCCCCACCCATCCCTCCCCCCAGGCATGCCACTTCCAACCCTGCATAGGTCGTGCAGCACCCATCTTTCACTCGTGGGTTTTGCCAATGTGCCAGGGATATCAGTGTACCTAGTTACGCGCTTCTGCTGTTTGCTCATATGTCATGGTGTCACTAGGGGTAGTAGTTCAGTGTCACTTGGGTGTGATTGTTCTAATCTCCTATCGCTGGCACAACAATCTCAGAGTCTTCATCGTTGTCAGTGTCTGGGTCCTTTAATAGTTCAACTAACATTTCCCATGCTTTTGCCGCCTCCATTGCCTTTTCGCTACTCGCTCTCTTCGCTAACTGCAATCGCACTGTTCCATCACACTCCGCCCATTTAATGAATTCCTTCTTCCATCTAGTTATGTTGGGGCCCCTCTGCCCTTTCCAATGCATCGTGATTTCCCTTTTGGCTAGTAAAAGACCCATAGCTAGGAATTTACTAGTGACCTTGTTTTTAGCCGTATGGGGAAATTAATGCAGCATTCATGGCCCTATTGCCGGTTACAACTCCCTGTCCGTGACGGCATTCAACAAGGTCACTACTTCGGTCCAATAAGTGTCTAGTTGTGGGCGCCCCCAGAACATGTGATGGAAGTCCGCTCCTTCCCCCTGGCAATGCGGGCACTCATCTGTGCCAGTGTCGAAGTAAGTTTTAATTTTCGCTGGCGTGAGGTAGGCTCTGTGCACTATATGAAAGTGCACTAACTGAAAGCGGGCGTTCCTGGTGCTCTTCCATGCTCTTTCCACTATGTCAGCCCAGGCCTTGTCTGGTATCTCTTCCCCCGACATCCTCCTCCCACTTGCGCTGCAATACACTCAGGGGCAACAGCTTCTCCTGAGTCCTACGCCTGTATAGGCTTGTGACTGCCTTAAAATTTCCCGCCGCTATCGCTATGTATTGACATCCCAATGAGGTTTTTGGTTCAACGATCCCCTATGGTAGTCAAACCTTTCTCGCCCCAGTCTGCTAAATCCCTCCACGTACCTCCATGGGGCAACGCCTCACACATGGATAGTGGTATATCAGGCGCACAAGGCACCGCAATTCTTGCCCTTTTAAAACTCCGTTTCCAACACTGTCTTGCCGTTTTAACGTCCCCTGGGAGGGCACCAGTGCGGACGGTAAGAGCCACTACAATTTGAGAAAGTACTCTCAGAGCTGGGGCTCTATCTCTCACCTCATCGGACCCACGCAGCCGTGCTGCTACGCTTTGCGTAAGCCATTGCAGTTGAGCTGCTAGGTAATAAGTTTCGAAATCCGGAATTGCCCATCGCCCCTCTGCTCTTGGACGCAGCAACACGGTCACTGCCACCCTCCGCCTACCGGTACCCCATAGGAAACCTGTGATCATGGACGTAAGCTGTTTAAAAACTCTCGCTGGGATCCAAACCGGCAAGGTCCCAAAGTAATATAATAGCCTTGGGAGGGCTAGCATTTTGAGTAAGGCCACTCGTCCAGCCACTGACAGTGGGAGCGTCCCCCAGAACTCCAAGCTGCTCGCCAGGCCTCTCACTGCCCTGCCAATATTACCCTCCAGCATATCCGCTTGCATATGATATATCTTTGCCCCTAAATAAGGTAGACACCTGTATTCCCATTGCAACCCAGCTATATCTTGCGGTCCTTCTTTATCTCCGATAGTTGGGAACAAGCAGGACTTTGCCCAATACACTCTAAGTCCAGCCACCACGCCCAGCTCATGCAATAATTCCTTCGCCCCTTGGAGTGCCTTTCCAGAGTCTACTAAAAACATTAAGAAATTGTCTGCATATAGGGCTATATGGTGAATCTGCCCATGCACCTGTAGGCCTTGCTAGTGTTGTCCCATCCTAGCCTTAGCCGCCAACGGCTCTATTGCCAACGCAAACAGGAGGGGGGACAGCAGACACCCCTGTCTCGTGCCCCGGGTTACGTAGCAGGCATCGGATATCAATTCACCCGTCCTAACCCTCGCCGTAGAGCAGTTGTAGAGTAAGGCTGTCCACTCTATAAATTTGTCCCCCTGTCCAAATTTAGACATGACGTGGAACAAGTATGACCAGGCTGTCAAACGCTTTTTCGATATTGACTGCAAACACAGTGGCTGTGTCTTTATTAAGCGCCGAATATTTAGGGCTGTATTTCTAGTGGAAATAAATCCAGCTTGATCCTGATGTATTATGGTCGACATGAAAGGAAGAAGCCGAGTGGCTAATATTCGGCTCAATATTTTATAGTCTGTATTAAGCATGGACAGCGGGCGGTATGCAGATCGATCCCATGCTCGCTTACCCGGTTTAAGGAGCGGGATGATAACTGCTTCTAGTGTTGACACTGGAAGCTGGCCTATACGCTTTGCGTCATTATATAGTGCTACTAATCTAGGTGCTTGCTGTTCAGTGTAGGTTAGGTAGAATTCTATCGGGAGCCCATCTGTCCCCGGAGTCTTATTCCACGCCATATGCTTAATAGCTGCCCTCACCTCTCTGATCTCAATATCTCTCCCTAACAACTCCGCCTGGTCTCCGTCCAGTCGTGGGAGTCTGAGTTCATGTTTAAAACCTACTCAAGTTGCTCTCCGTCTGGATCGTCTTGCTCTTATATAAGTCTTTGTAATATTCGAGAAATATCTAATTGATGCCCTGTTGAGTATAGCAAGCCCCTGCCTGGTGGTCTCGGATCTCCAGGAATATCGAGCCTCTGCGCGACGGGTTAGCCATCCAAGCAAGGAGAGCTCCCGATTTGTCCCCCTCTGCGTGGGCATGTGTGGCATATGCCTTATAGGCGAAACAGCACAACCGCTCTACTTGTGCCGCTACCGCCTCCTTTGATTCTACGAGCTCCCCCACTGATCTGGCCTAACGGGGCGATCTCGCTCCACTTCTCGAAGGCGCTGGTCCGCCTCCCCTATCTCCGCTAGCAGCCCCCTGCGCACTTCCACCACTTCAGCGATACAGCGACCCTGAATCACTGTTTTAAAGGCATCCCATTCTACTAAGGAGTATGAGGCTGTGCCCTCGCTGTCCCTGAAGTATTGAGTTATGGAAGTGCCTACTGTGTCGCGAAACATTTGGTCTTCCAGAGCCTCTGAGTGTAGGCACCAAGTAGGTATCTTGGCCCACATGCGTGACCACTGCATTCGGAGTAAAATGTGGTTATGATCCGACAATGTCCTAGTGAGGTACTCGCTGTCCTGCACTTTGGTATGCACGTCCGGAAAGCATAAAAACACATCCAATCGTACTGGGAGGTCGTGCAATGCAGAGAAGAAAGAATAGGTCTCTAGGATCTTGAGCCCTCCAAGGGTCCACCAGCCCCCATCGGCCCTGCCAGTGTCTCCTTTGCTTCTGCTATTTTATGGATGGGTGCATTAGGAAGTGGGGGGTGCGAACGGTCTAAGACCACATCAGATACACAGTTAAAGTCCCCCTCTAGCAGCACTAACCCGGTAATATAGGGTGCCAGTTTCCCTGATAACTTGGAAAAAAGGTGGGTTGTCCCGTGTTGTGAGCATATATGCTGCCCAAGACTATGTTGCGACCATCTAGTTTCCCAAGAACCACTACGTATCTTCCCTCTGGGTCTTAAATTTTTTTCCTGCACTGAAAGGGCATCCCCGCCCGCACCCAAATCTGTGCTCCCCGGGTATACGCTGAATAGGTGGTATAAAACATTTGACCACGCCATTGCCGTTGTAGTGCTACTCCGTCCTGCGCCTGTAAATGTGTTTCTTGTAGCAGTGCGATCGAAACTCCCCTGCGGAATAGGTATGCATGTATTTTATGCCGCCTCCACATTGAGTGCATTCCCCGTACGTTTCATGATATACACTTCGTCATGGGTGGTACCCATCTTAACAATTTTAGTAGATCTGCAAATAAAACTTCCCTAGTGACATGCCTGGCCCTAACTAACCCTATAATTAACAAATATTCCCAACTCCCCCTCCCCAGGACAGCTACTGTTAAACTGGCACGCATCCAAACCATAAGAAAGTGTACACAAAGTCCTCTGTCAACTACAGAGGTTCTAGGGAACGCGGCTGGTTCGGGACTTCACTAACCATTGCACACCAGCCCCATCATAAGCAAGATAGTCCAGGACATTTACCAGTCATTACAAGTTTTAGTGTTCCTCTAACCACTCTGCCCATTCTAATTTACCACCGCCGTTCAAATAATGCCATCTGCTGTTTGTGGTGTCACCTCGGGCATCCATACACCACTGCTGATTCTCTGGAAGAACCAGCCTCTTCTTCTGGTGCAATATTCCGATCCTTCTCCAGTGCCACCACAGCCTACAAAGATTCCGCCCGCTCCTGTGCAGTCTGAGACAACGTGGGTTTCTTCTGGGTTCTGTTACGGAGACGACGATTCGAGCGCAGTACTCTATTCATGGTTCGCCTTTGTTCATCTCCAGGTTTCTCTCCTCGCGGTGTCTCATTTTTGTACGTCTCTAACCAATCCCAGGCGTCTTTAGGAGAGTCAACATAGTGTGGGTTCCCATCCAGGATAATGCGCAAGCGGGGCGGAAACATCAGGGAATACTGGAGGCCTTCATCTCGCAGTGCTTTCTTAACTGCCACATAGGAGGCCTGCTTCCTCTGTACCTCCAAAGTATAGTCCGGAAAAAGAGTAACTATATTGTAATCCACAGTGAAGGGGCCCTCTGTCCTTGCTCTTTGCAGGAGTAAGTCCCTATCTCTGGAGCAGGCTTGCCACCACGGGTCTCGGAGGCCTCCCCGGGGCCAGCGGTTTGGCTGGTATTCTGTGGGCCCTTTCCAGTGTGTAGAAAGCAGTGGGACCCTAGGGGGCCACTACACTCCTGAACCATGTTTCTAAGAAGGCCACCATATCACCCCCTTACATTCCCTCTGGTAGACCCACCACCCTGACGTTATTTCTCCAGTTACGTCCTTCCGCATCTTTGGTCCTGCTCTCCAGAACGCTCACCCTATTCGTTCGGTCCCCCATCTGCTGTGCCATATCTTTCTGCGCCGTTGTCAGCTCTGCAATGCTGGCCTCAGTTTTCTTGACCCTCTCCAAGAGCTTTTTGTGTTTGCCTCTTAGTAGCCCAAGCCTTACTGCGGCTAATATCCTGGTGGAGACTCACCTTCGTGTCCGCTATGGCCTCCAATATTTGTTGAAGCTGTTGTTGCACCGGATCTTCATGGATACTCTGCAGCTGTTCTTGAGCGCCTTCTTCTTGATCCTGGGGGGGCCCCGGTCGGCGACCCCTGGGTTTACCCATGGTGATGTGGGTTCACCCAGCGTACTCCGTCCGATGTCATGCGCTCTCTGGGGGTGATCACAGTCAAGCCCACCGCGCAGCTTTGGGTCGACCTAGTAATGGGCACCGATGTTTTGGCGTCACGCACAGCGCTCCTCGTGTTCAGTTCTAGCCTTGTGTGCAAGGCCTAGGCTCTTCCCTGGAATCTTGACCGCAGTCGCCTTCCCGTCTCAGGATCTAATATCTCCCCTCAAGGGTGTGCGCTCTCCCGCTGGTATCTCCCCGGCGTCGATCACTGCTACGATATTGCGTTGGCTCGAATCTATTTGTCGCCTCCTCCCAGGTCTTCAGTAGAGCAGTGTTCATTGTGGCCTGAGTGCCTACCTCAGGGACCAGACCGGGCCACTGCTATCTCTACAGTCGCCTTCTCCTCCAGTTCGTTCTTCATCCGCTAGGGTCCCCTCACACCCCACTTCCTCAGCAAGCACCGGTTCAAGGCCACCGTTTAGCGCGGGCCTCTTTCGCAGCCCTAGGGAGGTCTACCTGCTCCAAGCAAACCATACAGGTCCTCCCTCAGGCCCAGCAATTCTCAGCTGTACTGTTCGGGGTGCAGTCTGCACCCCTCGTGCAAATGAGGTGTAGGCCCGCCCCTTGGTCACCTCTATGCAATGCTGGTTTGCATGTAATGTTCGCCCGCTTCCAGCTCTCTTTCCGGCAAGGTTCTGGAGCAGGGGAGTTTCTATTATAGACACTTGCAGGCCTTCTCCGAGTCCCCTAGAAAATAGTGCACACCACAGGATCTTAGTCACTATGGGCCCCCCCAGGCACCAATCCAGCAATGTTCAATGAGCCCTCTGCTCAAATGCTGCTGCTACCCGCTCCGGCTTTCACCTTGGCTTTTGTAGTAATATTTCCAGCAGTTATGGGTATGCCCTTCTTGTACGGCCGCTCCCAGGGCGATTCGAGGCTATGGCCCCCTGCTACAGAGATGGTTCAGGCCCAGCTCCCTCCCAACGATGCACCGCTCCTCTCGAGGCTCGAGCAGGTCCAGCAAAGAGACACAGGCCACCACTCGTCTGGGTCGCGGGGCCAGCAATCTCAGTTCCCAGTTAAGTGCAAGGCAGGGAGGGCTGTTACCTCACTGGTTTCGGGGCCAGCAGTGCCACGGGTTTCAGTGCCGCAGTCCTCGGGGCATACACGCAGCAGATGAGAGGGACCTGCCGGTGCTCTCCGGTCATGCCCAGCACTCGCACCCACCTCTGACGTCGGTATCTTTAGTGCCCCTCCGGAGTTCTCCATGGTGTTCAGCGCTTCTCTCCCTCGCAGGTCTCTCCGCTGCAACTCGGGGTATAGATCGATATATACCACGGGCATTTCTCCACACCCAGGGTGGATTTCAGGTTACGCCAGCAGCTTCATTTCCGCCATCTTCTTACTCTCCTCCCTCCGTTCCACATTTGAGAACGAAACTGTGTTCTCTCCAGATAGCACCGTGCAAAGTCGTCCGGCCACAGCTCGCAACACTGCGATGGCTCAGAGGGCAACGGGAGTTTACAGGTTAGCCCCCGGCTGCATATTTTTGCGGATAATTGACGGGCTCCTGGCTCACACGTCCGCCATCATCTCCTGCCTAGCCTCGCCCCCTGGACCAGTCAGCTGTTGTTGGTATAATCTGTCACCATAACACATTACTGAGTCTAGACAATATTGGATTCAAAGAACAACCCAGGGCTAGATCTTCTGCCGCAGCAACAGATCAAGCAGCACCTGCTTCCCACTGTACTACTCTTTCACTTGTTTCCATGATAACTCTGGTGTCCCACAAGTTTGCTTAATCTTTTTACTCTTTAATGCATACGCAGCCTACTACTAGGCCTCACGAACTGCTGCAAGACATCTTGTTAAAACTGCGCAGAAGACACAGAGTTGTCATGCTTGAAAACCTAATGCCCCTAGAATCCTAGTCTAGATCTTCGTGTTTGAGCTGTGAACCTATTGATGTTTGTCAATTACCTAAAACACAATTCTTAAAAATCAGAGATCCTTACCATCTGAACTCTGGAACATGTTCCTCTGAAAGAATCAATCAAAGTAAGAAGCAGTGATTGTGGACTCTGTTGTAAAGTGTGAACCATGTTACTAGAAGTGTCTTCTTTACCCTGCAAAGTCATGTAAATTTCTCTAACAAAGTCGTAGTCATCATCGCTTTGACACTGTTGTACATGGGATATGCAACAAATGTTATCTTGAAGCCTTACTTTTTCTGTTACTAAAACTAACGAGACTCCGTAATGCAGCAGCCAAGCTACAGCCACACCTACATGGCTATATCACTTAATCCATGCAGGTGCTTCATTGGTTAGCCATGACCAGACACATCTCCTTCAAGACACTCTGCCTTGGCCACAGGACCATGCACAGCCCTGTTCCAAATTTATCCAAGTGAAATTTTGATGAGACATAGCACAATAATAGCTTCTGCTCCAGTGTGGCCACTGAGAAGCACCCTGGGGTCTTGTGCAGACGTTGAGGAGTTATTCAAATGCTGCCGCAATGTAGTACAATTTATTCATAGAGAACTTCAATTTAGCAACCAGTTGCTCATACGTAATATCTGCATTGAGCTGCAGGTAGACTGGGCAATTATATAAATGAATTGTTTGTTGTTCTTTGGCTTCCTTATCATCAAATACATCTTCATACTTTGTACTGCTCAAAAAAGTCCAGATCTAGTGCGATGCCTGGGAAAGATTCAAAGGTAATTAATGTGCAGCTAGAGGAAATCTCGACCAGAAATTGTGTTAACGGAGGTAAGTAAATTGTTCATCCATGCCTAGGAGGCAGACAAGCAAGAGGAAATAGTAAGCGGATGCTCTGCTGGAGGCCGATGAAAACACTTGTGGACTGACCAACATGAGGTGTGAAACTTTTGCCTTTCTCCTGACCATGTTGACACAGCGTACGAAGCCTGCCTTGCCCTCTGCTCGTAGGCAACTCTTCGGTTCTGACAGAAGAGAATGTGGTCACTCAAGAGGATGCAGTAGCAAGCCTCCGACAACACACCCAATATCTTCAAGGAACATCCCTTGCATGATGTCAAAAGAGAAGAAGCCAAATGCTCAAGCATTCTGTCCCAAAAGCTGTCACCCAGACCGGAGGCGGCTTTCTCTTCCAACTTTCAGACCCGTGAGTATGGTCAGGACAGCAACACTCACCATGCCTCCCAAATGGCCTAGAGTTGAGGCAGAAGACTGTTCCCAAGGGAGTAGAGTGTCAAGCCCTTCTACAAATCGTAGCTGTAGATATGAGGGTGCCCAACGGGAACCCGGACCAAAGGACGCGAGGCTCAGGAGTGCAAAACTACCTTTTTCTTTTATTATGCTTCTTAAAGGAAGGGTAGGGGTTTTGCTCAAATGAGGGTCCAACCAAACAAATCAAAGATAAAATTAAAAAAAGGTTCCGGAGACAGCTTCTTCCTGTGGTTCTTGTTTCGGGACATCCTGGGTTCGAGGGATCTGGGGCCTCCCTGCTCTTTGGTCTTTCATGAGTACACTTTTCAGGTGGGGGGAAGGGAGGAAAGAAAACAAAACAGGTCGGGGTCAGTACCAACACTGGGTACGTTTAGGTTGTGCTACCGCCACCAGATGTAAGAGTGCAGGAGGGGTTTGTGAGGAGTTTTGCAGCGTCTCTCCACCACTTGAGTGCCCTACCTCCCCGTATCCACCCATAACCCCCACTCAAATGGTCCCCTGAGAGGTACTTGCCTTAGGCCACGGCCCATCCCTCGGACCGTGGCGTCCTTAGTTCCGTCCTCGCCTTCCTCCTCTCCGCTCTCGTCCTCCACCGCTCCGTCCTCGCCTTCCTCCGCTCCGTCCTCGCCTTCCTCCGGGTGCACCGCTCTCCGTCCTCCGACATCGCACACACTCATCGTCTCTTCCAGATGCTTTATGCGTCCCACGTCTGCTTCCGTACGGGACTCCTCCCTTTTTGCCTGGTCCATGGCTAGACCACTGCCTGCTTCCGGTTGGATCTGAAGCGGCACGGTCGTGGTCCACTTCCGGTCTGCTCCGCTTTCCTCATCCTTACAGTAGCCTTTTGGGCCTCCTCTGCCTTCAGGCTCTGGTCGGCACCGTCCTAAGGCTTGGGAGCTGACAACACGACACTCGAAGGCACTGTCCTCTCTCTGAAGTTGAGCCTGAAGACACTTTATGAGCCGAGAGGCTCCCCATTACTCCTCTTATGGGAAAGGTAGTCCTTTACACTCTATCAACCCCATGATGCACCAATTCTACGGCATATCATGAAGTGAAACAGAGGGCGAACACGTTCCACAAGGTGGACATACATGTCCTCCTGGAGGAAGATGATTTAATGGAGACACTGTCCATGCCCCAAAATACAGTCCAGTTCCTCACCATGTTGAAAGATATGCTGAAGTTCACCACAGACACCTTAAATGACCCAGTTAAGGCGAGGATGAAGAAAAAATATCAATCCTCCCCCGATGACCTACCTTAGATCCCTCCAGGTTCCTTTATGGTCCATACCGCGCACAAGTGTGCAGGCCACAGGTGATGCTTCCCCACCTGTCAAAGACAGCAAGAAGGTAAACGCCTCTGGAAAGATGGAAGCAGTAGAGGCTGCCACCCACTGAAGGTCTGCCAACTCAGTCAGCCTTCTCTCCCAGTATGATAGAGCACATTGGGATGAAACGCCAGAGTTCATTAAGCATCTTCCAGATGAGTATAAAAAAGGGTAAGGAATCTGTGGCAGAAGGAAAGACCATCTCCAATGCCGCCACACTGTTTGCCCTAGACATGACTTACACCGCATCCTGAGGGGTTCATACTAGTGTCTTGATTAGACACCATCCGTGGCTCTGCATCTCAGGTTTTAAATCAGGGCTCCAACCGCATCTGCTCAATCCACCCTTCGATGGTGAGCACCTGTTAGGCCCACAGGTTGAGCACATGCTGAAAAAAATGAAGGACACTTACACCGTCAAAACAAAAGGTGCCCTTCAGACCTCAACCTTTGGGGGTTCCTGTTGGTGGCACCACTATAGGGCAAGGATCCAAGGTCACCTCCCCAGACACCATTCCTTTCTTACCACCAGCAGTCACAACGTGGGTACACCAGCGGTGCTTACAGAGGCAACAACAGCAGGGCAGGGACAAGGGAGCCCATCACCTCCAAAGAATGACTCACCTCACCAATCCTTCCCACTCCCTCCCTGCCCCCCCTCCCCTGAGACACATAACATATGTCCAGGAGATAGGCTGAAAGATTTACTCCCTCGCAGGCTGGACATCACATCAGACAAGTGGGTCCTAGGAGTGTTCCGCCATGGCAACTGCCTAGAACTTCTCACAAACCCTCCAACATCCCACCCAGCAGGCACATTCTCAGCAGGATAATCCAACAACAAAGACCTGGCAATAAGCAGCACTTTTCATCAATTCTTACTATAAATACGTAGGATCACTCATAGGGTAATGTATGTATCTATTTCCCCTAAATCAGTAGTTCTTATTATGAAATGATCCCCTGTGCCTTACAAATTAATATTTACTAAATCCCACAACGTGATGAAAAACCAGCCAAGAATTGAGTCACTCAACCAGCACCAATCAATTTCGAGAAGTGTAATATCACAGAAATTGTGATGTGCCAGAAAAAAGTGTAGAGAAATGAGAAAGTATCTCATGTGCGCACCACCAGAAGAGCTGCTGGCAGGTACTCACCAGCTTGCCCACGTACTTATCATCATTGATAACTTTCTCATGAAAAGAAGAATGTGTCCAGTGTAAGAGAAGTGTACAAGTTATTGAAAAAATAAGCAAAACCCCCAAAGAAAGAAGAGACCGGTATAGTCTCAAATAAAATTGGGTTCAACTCACGTATATACTTTCAACGTCTTTATTTCACTAAGTGAATTATCCCAAGGTTAAAAACACAGCATGTTGTTAACCACTTCAAGGATGGCCATTCTCAGCAGGGACAATCTCAGCCTTCCCTCCCTTTACATCCTCATCCCCAAGGAGTACGGCTCCCTCAGGTCCATCCTGGATCACAGGCCCTAAACCGATACATCCTCTCTGATCATATGGTGATTCAGCAGGATATCATCCCTCTACTTCAACAAGTGTCTGTACATGGCAGCTTCTCAAGGATGCTTATTTCTTCATCCCCATTCATTCTACCCACCAACACTACCTGCGCTTTGAGGTAAGTGGCCATCATTATCAGTTCATAGTACTTCCATTTGGCTTCGCCACTGCCCCAAGGGTCTTCAACAGTTGCCTTGCAGTGGTCACCACCCAATTAATAGGGGAGGCATTGACGTTGTTCCCTACCACATCATCATCCTCTCTCAGTCAGAACCCAAGGCAGGCTACACATGCGCCCGCTGCAGCAGTGCCTTTTTGCACAATGGTCACAGCCAGAGGGTCAGATAGAAGATCGAGTGTTGTTAAACACAAGTATGCTTCACTCCCTGCAGTGGGTAGAACAGCAACAATCAGTTACCTAGAAGGCCTTTTCTAAACCCTATTCTACAAGTCCCCATTACCATGGACGCTTCTCAAGTGGTTGGGGTTCTCATCTCTATCAGACCACAGTACATGAAGTGTGGACCACCCATCAGTAGGGCTACCACCTCAACTACCTCAAGCTCTTGGCAGTTCACCTTGTTCTCGAGAACATTGTGTTCGAGGCATATGAGCTGCAGATCGTACACTGCATTAGATCGCCATCTGGTGTTGGGTACCGGATGCTTGCACTTTGTTGTTGTCTTGGAAGAAGTCTTCTGTAGTCACGAGATAGGTGACACCTCCCTTGGACGATAGTGCGCATGGGCATGGACTCCATCCTCAGATTGTTTTTTTCGGCCATTGGATTCGTATGTAACTTTTGCGCACCGGCTCGAAAATTTGTGTTCGAGGCTTATGAGCTGCAGATTACACACTGTGCATAGATCGCCATCTGGTGTTGGGGCCGGATGTTTGCAGTTGTTTTGCCTCTTGGAAAGTCTTTGGAAGTCACAAGGTATGTGACTCCTCCTTTGGATCGTATTGCGCATGGGCTTCGCCTCCATCCTCCGATTGTTTTTTTCCGTCATCGGGCTCGGATGTGATCTTCGCGCTCCGGTTCCGAACACTTTCCAGTTCCTCTATCGACGCGGAATCCTCACCCCATTTGCGGTATTCTTTTTGATCGCGAACTCCACACTCGACGCGGCTCTCATCGATCAAGACCTTCGATTCCAGTCGTCGACGATGGCCTTCGGGCCTACCCAAGCTCCGGTCCTGCCTAATGGAAAGGACTCCTTTCAAGAAGTGCCCTCGATGTGGGTCCAAATACCCCCACACCGACCTTCACGAAGTCTGTAACCTCTGCCTCTCCCCTGAACACGAGGCTCGAGACTGTCTGGCGTGCAAGTCCTTCCAGTTCAAGAAAACCATTTGAGACCGAAGGGCGAGAAGAACCATGGCACACTCGTCGACAACGATTCCAGACAACATCTTCGGGGAAGGCGTCGACGCTCCAGAAGGACAACACAACGACGAGGGCCTCGTCCGCGCCTTTGAAGCCGACGATTCAGATGTGGAGGACATCACTCCGGCACAGAGGGTCGTGAGTACCGAAGTCCCCCCCCCCCCCACACCCTCGACGGCACTGAAAAAGGCTTCGGTCACGCCTTCGCCTCCAGGCCTAGGCCTGACCAAACACACTGCTTCCCACATCGCACCTTCGGGACCGGTAAAGAAGCCTATTAAGCCTTCCGACGGCTCGGGCTCGAGCCAGCCCACCGTCGGTGCCGAGAAACACTCCTCCGCACCGACGCCGAAAAAGAAAATGGCCTCCCCTCGGCACCGAGCTCCACAACGAAACACTCGGCGCCGAAAACCAGCTCCAGCTCCTCGGTACCGACACCATCCCCGGAACCAAGCAAAAACACAAGGCCACCGACACCGATATCTCGAAGCCGAAAACCATCTCGGCACCGAGTAAACAGACAGCCCTTTCCCGGCCGCATATTTCCAAACAGCGGACTAGCGCAGACTCTAAAACAAGCAAACCGACGACCCCGGTGCCTTCGGCGCCAACGGGCAAACCACCCTCGGAAGAACTTTTTGCACCTGACTCATTGCAAAATACATTGATCAAGGACCCCAAAACCGGACATTTGAGGCTCAGCATCAGAAAGAGACAGCTGGAAAAGCCTGCCCCAGGTCCATCTCCTAAGAGGAAGGATTCTGCTACCTCCTCCATCAGAATGCCTTCACCACCTCCTCCACCCCCTCCACCTCCTCCCCCATCTATCATTCCCCCACACCCTCTCCCGATGATGATAATGATGATGTCTATGATGACATAGGGGATGTACCCCATGACTTACCTACAGGAGACCCCACTCCCACAGGCTCCCAGACCCATGGGACGACTATAACATCCCTGACATTCCTAACGTCCCGCAAGATGATCTCTACCCTTCGAGACCATCCCCACCAGAAGACTCATTAGGGTTCAACCACTTACTCCAATGGGCTGCACACTGTCACGTGGTGGATCTCCATACCGACCCCGTGGAAGAGGACTTCCTTCTCGATACTTTTGACACCACGCATAGGGCCACCTCCATACTGCCCATTCTCAAAGGGGTTATCAAACACGCGCCGGAGGTCTTTCAAGACCCAGTCAGAGCCAGGGTCATTAGCCCACGCATAGACAAAAAACATAAAGCCGCCCCTACAGATCCCGCCTACATCAGAGGGCCAGCACCACTAGATTCCCTAGTAGTGTCTACAGCACGAAAGAGGGCAAACTCCCAAGCGTCAGACGAAGCACCACCACCTGACAAAGAGTCAAAACTCTTGGACGCATCGGGCAAGTACACTGCATCCCAAGCTGCAAACATATGGCGCTTCGCTAATACACAAGCACTACTGGCAAGATACGACAGGGCCCATTATGACGAACTAGAAGCCATAATGCAACACCTCCCTGACAAATATAAAAATAGGGCAAATGAGTTAATTCAGGAGGGCAAAACCATTACCAATACCTCCATCCGCTGTGCCCTAGATGCAGCTGACACCGCCTCCAGAGCCATTAATACCAGCACCCTCCTCCGTCGCCATGCCTGGCTAAGGATCTTCGGTTTTAAACCAGAAGTGCAAGCTTCCATCCTTAACCACCCCTTTGACCAGGAACATCTGTTCGGGCCAAAAGTGGATGAGGCCCTAGAAAAAATGAAAAAGACACAGATACGGCGAAATCTATGGGAGCCTTACAATCACACCCTCCCAGGCGCTCCTTTCGCCGCTCTTCCTTTCGGAGCACATCCAGAGGCTACTCCTCTGACACCGCATCCACTTCATATAAGGCCCCTACCCAATCCACCTTTACAAGGGGTTACCAAAGAGGCGGCTACAGAGGCAACAATAATAAAGGCAAAGGCAAGACAAACACCGCCCGCTCTGCCTCCGCACCTACTCAATGACTCCCCTCCACTCCCCCCAGACCAGCCCACTCCGGTCGGGGGTAGACTCCACAATTTCCTTCCTGTCTGGACTACCATCACCTCAGACAAATGGGTAACACAAATAATTCGGTCAGGCTACTGCCTAGAACTAATATCTACCCCCCCAAACATTCCACCCCGACAACGTCCAATGTCACAGGAACATCTAACACTACTAAAGCAGGAGGTAATCTCCCTCCTACAAAAGGGGGCGATAGAGAGGGTTCCTACCAACCAACAAAATTTGGGGGTCTACTCCCTATATTTTCTCATACCAAAAAGGGACGACACTCTACAACCCATCCTAGACCTCAGGCCCCTAAACCAATACATACACTCAGACCATTTTCACATGGTAACGCTTCAGCAGGTACTTCCACTGCTCTCACAACAATTTCCTGACCACTTTAGACCTCAAAGACGCCCATTTCCACATTCCTGTTCACAACACTCACAGGAAGTTCCTCAGATTTGTAGTGGACGGCCAAAACTACCAATTCAAAGTACTCCCATTTGGAGTCACCACAGCACCACGAGTATTTACCAAGTGCCTAGCAGTAGTGGCAGCACACCTGCGGAGACAACACATCCATGTCTTCCCATACCTAGACGACTGGCTAATAAAAGCCAGTTCATACAACCAGTGTGTACAACACGCGCACGCCACTATCCACCTACTTCACCAACTGGGCTTCAAGGTAAACCACGCAAAGTCCCATCTCCAACCGTCCCACGTAAAACAATATCTGGGTGCCACTATAGACACCTCAAGAGCGCTAGCCTACCCCAGTCCTGCCAGGATAGCAAGCATTCAAGCTCTACGCGCAAAATTTCAGCCACAACACTCTTCCAGCTCGAGTGTTCATGCAACTAATAGGAATGATGGCCTCTTGCATATTCATAGTACCCCACGCAAGACTCCAGATGCGTCCTCTCCAAGAGTGCCTAGCACGCCAATGGAACCAGGCCTAGGGTCATTTAACAGATCTGGTGTTGGTAGACGGTCGTACCCATCGCTCTCTGCAGTGGTGGACCACCAAAAACCTTTCCAAAGGGCGACCATTCCTGGACCCGGTTCCTCAGGTAGTGCTGACAACGGACGCATCGCTCTCCGGCTGGGGAGCTCACCTATTACATCACACCATGCAGGGCAGATGGACACCTCAACAAAAGTTACTCCACATCAACCATCTGGAGTTACTAGCCATATTTTTAGCCCTAAAATCTTTTCAAACATAGATTTCAGGCAAAGCAGTCCTAGTCCGCACTGACAACATGAGAGCCATGTACTATATACAAAAAAAAAGGCGGCACGCACTCTCCACAGCTCTCTCAGCTAGCACAGAGCATATGGAGATGGGCCATCCCCCAGAAAATCTTTCTCCTAGCCCAGCATGTCCCAGGAGTCCAAAACACTATGGCAGATCTGCTCAGCAGACAAACACAACAACTCCACGAGTGGGAACTCCACCCGCAAGTTCTTCACCCGTACTTTCAAATTTGGGGGCATCCACAGATCGACCTCTTCGCCACCCACGAAAACGCCAAATGCCAAAGCTTCGCCGCCAGATATCCACACCCATTGTCCAAAGGCAATGCGATATGGATGAACTGGTCAGGCAGATTTGCATACGCTTTTCCGCCTCTCCCACTCATTCCATTAGTGGTGCACAAACTACAACAACACTCCCTCACGCTAATCCTAGTAGCTCCAACTTGGGCCAGACAACCGTGGTACACCACACTGCTGGAACTATCTGTACTACCGCACCAAAAGTTACACCTCTCTCCACACCTCTTAACCCAGAACCATGGAGAGATCAGGCACCCGGACCCAGCTCAGCTCAACCTTGCGATCTGGCTCCTGAAATCCTAGATTTCGGTTATCTAAATCTTCGCCCTGACTGCATGAACGTCATTAAAGAAGCTAGGCGACTCACCACTAGAGTGTGCTACGCAGCCAAGTGGAAACATTTTGTTGTGTATTGTCACAACAAAACCATCAATCCCCTAGATGTGTCCATTCCACACATCATAGGCTATTTACTACACCTACAAAGATGCAATCTAGCCTATACGTCCATTAGACTGCACCTTGCAGCCAAAGCAGCTTATCTACAAAACAGGCAACATCTATCACTTTTTAGAGTACCTGCCATTAAAGCCTTCATGGAAGGCCTCAAAAGAATAATTTCCCCCAGAGTGCCACCCTCACCTGTGTGGAACTTAAATATAGTTCTCACCAGACTAATGGGACCTCCCTTTGAACCTCTACACAAATGTGAACTTCAATTCCTAACATGGAAAACCGCCTTTCTTGTAGCCATCACTTCCCTCAGAAGTGTCAGTGAGATACAAGCAATTACCATTCAAGAACCTTTTCTCCAAATGCACCATAACAAGGTTGTTCTCCGTACTAACCCAAAATTCCTCCCTAAAGTCATTTATCCTTTTCACCTAAACCAATCTGTAGAACTACCAGTATTCTTCTCGCAACCACAGTCCATTGCAGAAAGAGCTCTTCACACATTGGATGTCAAACGAGCCTTACTCTACTACATCGAGAGAACACGAACTTTTCGTAAGACCAAACAACTGTTTGTCTCTTTCTCACTTACACACAAAGGCAACCCCATCTCCAAGTCAGGGATAGCTAGGTGGATTGTCAAATGCATTCAGATTTGCTACCACAAAGCAAAACGAACGCTATCCGTTCCCTCTAAAGCCCACTCGACACGTAAAATAGGGGCTTCAATGGCATATCTAGGGAACATCCCATTAGATGATATCTGCAGAGCAGCTACGTGGTCAACACCGCACACTTTCACTAAACACTATTGTGTAGATGTGCAAACTAAGCAACAGGCTAGTGTGGGCCAGGCTGTACTCAAAACATTATTTCAAACCACTGCAACAGATACGGGTGGTCGCCGCTAAGGATGGGTACTGCTATATAATCTATGCACAGTGTGTAATCTGCAGCTCATATGCCTCGAACGGCAAATGCTACTTACCAGTATGCATCTGTTCTTGGCATGTAGAGCTGCCGATCTACACATGCCCACCCGCCTCCCCGGCTACCTTTATCTGTTCCAGTTTATCTTATTTAGATACAACACACATGGGCATCTTCACTGTTATTACTACGCTCCATCTTTCCCTGCTGGCGAAAAACAATCTGAGGATGGAGCCGAAGCCCATGCGCAATACGATCCAAAGGAGGAGTCACATACCTTGTGACTTCCAAAGACTTTCCAAGAGGAAAAACAACTGCAAACATCCGGGCCCAACACCAGATGGCGATCTGTGTAGATCTGCAGCTCTACATACCAAGAATAGATGCATACTGGTAAGTAGCATTTGCCTTTTCAAGTTTTTTTGACGCGCAAACTCTCTACAACTCTCCGGTATTGTTTTCGATCACATGATCTTCGACGCGCATCTCGACAACTCAATTCTGGTCGTCGACGCGGGCCGCTGGGCCTATCCACGCCGTCGGGCCTACAGCTCATGGAAAGGACTCCATTCAAAAAATGCCCCCAGTGTGGAGCGAAATTCCCACACAGTGACCATCACAAGGTCTGTAATCTGTGTCTATCGCCAGAACACAATGAGAACAATTGCGGGGCCTGCGCCTCTTTTCAATCGAAAAAGACAATCAGTTATCGCTGGGCCCGACGACACATAATGGCGCAGAAAGCAGCTCCGGCACCAGCGGACATCTTCGACGAAGGCCCAGATGTCCCAGAGGAAGATTCCAAAGACCTGGAATCGTGTCCGAAGCAGACGACTCGGACTCAGACGACCACATCACTCCTGGTCAACGAGTGAGTACAACTGCCCCTACCCCCATTACACCTGAGGAAAAGAAGGCCCTGGTCAAGACTTCGCCTGCTGGCCCCAGTCGCGACCGAAAACATACTTCAGAACCTCGGGCTCGGCTCCGAAGATAAAGGACAAGCCTTCCGGTAGCTCGGTACCGAGCAAACTGCATATCCCTATCCCCAAGGCGCCGTCGGCACCAAAGCCAAAAGACCAACCTACCCCCCAAAAGAAATAGTCTCCGACCACTTCTACGCCGAAATAAAAACCTTCGGAACCGAAAAAGATTTGTCTTCATAGCCAAGCCAAAGGACTCTAAAACACCTCCTAAGGCCTCGGAGCACAAATCTCAACCACGCTCGGACCCGAAAAAGTCGGCGCCAAAAGCGGTTATCGAGGAGGAAGAACTTTTTCGACCGGCTCCTGTCGATCCGAAACAGAAAAAACTCCATATTGACCCCAAAACTGAACATGTGGCTGCTGTGCCACACAAGAGGAGGAAGCTGGACACAACAGACACTCCTCCAGTGCCTCTGAAGAAAAGACTGTGCAACTTCACCTATAAGACCCTCTTCTCCTGTTCTTCCTACTCCTGCTCTTCCTCCTATACCTCTCTCACCTTCACAGCCTATAACACTTCCACCACAAACACCAACACCCCAGGATGATGATAATGTAGGGGGAGGCAACAATGACCCTTTCACTGACCCTGATAATGATACAGACACACCACAAGATGATCGGGATGATTATAATGACCCAGTAGATCCCCCAGACCTCCAAGATCCCCAGCCATACCCAACAAAACCATCTCCCCCAGATGACAATATTGGATTTGGTCAACTTGTTAATAGAGCTGCTATTTACCATGGCGTTCACATGTATTCAGACCCTGCAGATAAGGATTTCCTCCTACACACTTTTGAACAGTCGCAGAAATCTGTCCATATACTGCCAATGCTTAAAGGGGTCATTAAACATGGCACAGACGTATTCAAAGACCCAGTGAGAGCTAGAATTCTCAATCCGAGAATTGATAAGAAATACAAACCAGCCCCTGATGATCATCAAAGGGCAGCTACCTCTAGACTCACTAGTAGTGTCTAACGCTAGAAAACGCGCCTATTCCCAAACCTCCGGTGACGCACCACCTCCAGATAAGGTAAGTTGCTAGATGCCTCTGGCAAGAGAGTTGCTGCCCAAGCAGCCAATCACTGGCGCATAGCTAACACCCAAGCATTACTTGCCTAGGTATTATTTGGCTCACTATGACCAACTAGAAACCCTATTACAGCATTTACCTGATCAGTACAAGACTCAGGCGAATAACTTAATTCAGGAGGGCAAATTAATAACTAATCAAGTGTGCCCTTGACGCAGCTGACACAGCCTCTAGGTCCATTAACACTAGTGTGCTCCTCAGACGACATGCCTGGCTATGCATTTCAGGCTTCAAACAGGAGGTACAAGCAACGATCCTCAACCAGCCGAGACTGCTAAATCTATGGGGGCGTTACAGTCTCCATCCACTCGCGGTTCCTTTCGTCGCTCCTTTTATAGAGGAGCATCCAAAGACATGGGAACAGACACTACCTCCTCGTTTTACAAAAACACAACACAAACATCCCCCAACAGAGGATATTTTAGAGGAGGATACAGGGGAAATAACAACAAAGGGAGAGGCCGAGGTAACAAAAACACTCGCACCTCCCCTGCTAATAAATATTGACTTCCCTCCACTCCCCCCAGACCATTCCACTCCGGTCGGGGGAAGACTTTCACAGTTCCTACCTGTCTGGGATTCTATCACAACAGACAATTGGGTCAGACAAATAATACAGTATGGTTACTGCCTGGAACTCACAGCAGCCCCGCCCAACATTCCACCCAAACAGCGTCCAAACACCTTACGCTCTTAAAACAAGAGGTTCTCTCACTGCTACAAAAGCACTCAATAGAACCAGTTCCCTTACAGCATCAAGGGACAGGGGTTTACTCACTGTATTTCCTAATCCCCAAAAAGGACGGGACCCTAAGGCTAATACTCTATCTCAGACCCCTCAATCTCTATAGACAGTCCGATCATTTTCATATGATCACTCTTCAACAGGTTCTCCCACTGCTACAACAAGGCGACTTCCTTGCCACACTAGATCTCAAAGACGCCTACTTCCACATTCCCATGCACCCTGCTCACAGGAAGTATCTAAGGTTCATAGTGGATGGACATCACTATCAGTTCAAAGTCCTTCCATTCGGGGTGACCACCGCACCCAGAGTGTTCACAAAGTGCCTTGCGGTAGTAGCAGCACACTTAAGAAGACAACAAATCCATGTCTTTCCATATCTCAACGACTGGCTGATAAAAGCAAAGTCATTCAATCAGTATGCAGTATGTTCATCAAACCATCCACCTGCGACACGACTTGGGATTCACAGTAAATTACCCCAAGTCCATTCTGCAGCCATCCCACGTACATCGGTATCTAGCAGCCACAGTAGACACCTCCATAGCTCTAGCATATCCCAGTCCAGCCAGGAAAGCCAGTATACAAGCCCTAAGCAGCAAATTTCAACCGCAGCACTCCCTCCCAGCAAGGGTATTCATGCAACTCATAGGGATGATGGCCTCTTGCATCCTTATCGTACCTCATGCAAGACTTCAGATGCGCCGCTTACAGGAATGCCTAGCACGTCAGTGGAACCAGGCTCAAGGACAACTTACAGATCTGGTGTTAGTGGACAGCCGCACACATCGCTCTCTGCAGTGGTGGAACACACGAAACCTGTCCAAAGGGCGTCCGTTCCTCGAGCTGGTTCCGCAGATAGTGCTCACAGCAGACGCATCACTCACCGGTTGGGGAGCCCATCTCCTAAACCATATAATTTAAGGCAAATGGACTACTCAACAAAAAGTGCTCCATATCAATCACCGAGATTTACAGGCAACATTTCTAGCATTAAAATCATTCCAAGTACATCTACAACACAAGACTGTCCTGGGCCGGGCGGATCACATGACAGTCATGTACTACATACAGAAACAAGGAGGCACACACTCCCTGCAGCTGTCCCAGCTCGCACAAAACATTTGGAGATGGGCCATCCCACAAAATATATACCTGCTGGCAGAACATCTTCCAGAAATTCACAATCAGATTGCGGATCTGCTAAGTCGACAGACACAGCAGATACACAAATGGGAACTTCATCCCCAAGTTCTCCAACCTTTCTTCCACATGTGGGGTCAACCAAACATAGATCTGTTTGCCAAACACGCCAACGCAAAATGCCCAACATTTGCTACCAGGTTCCCACACACGTTGTCCAAAGGCAATGCGATATGGATGAACTGGTCAGGCAGATTTGCGTACGCTTTTCCGCCACTCCCACTGATCCCCTAGTAGTACGCAAACTCAGACAACGGTCTCTCAAAATGATCCTAGTGGCTCCCACACAGGCACGCCAACCGTAGTTCACAACACTATTGGAACTCTCAGTAGTTCCACACCAAAAACTACGCTTCTCCCCAACATTGCTGATGCAGAACCATGGAGAGATAAGGCACCCCGATCCAGGACAACTGAATCTAGCAATCTGGCTCCTGAAGTCCTAGAGTTCGGTTATCTTAACCTTCCGCCAGACTGTATGAACATCATTAAAGAAGCCAGACGCCCTACTACTAGAGCTTGCTATGCTGCAAAATGGAAAAGATTTGTGATCTACTGCAAAATTGATACAATTGATCAACTGGATGCTTCCATCCAGGACATCATTTGCTATTTGCTACACTTGCAAAGATGTAATCTAGCATATTCATCCATACGGTTACATCTAGCAGCGCTTGCTGCTTATTTACAACTCCTCATATTACAGATTATTTTAATTTAAATGAAGTGGCAGGAGCAATTAAAAAAATAATACCATCAAAAGCTCCGGGACCGGATGGTCTCCCAGGGGACTTACTCCGTGCGAGTCCCAGCGACTGGGCAAAATACATCAGGCTCCTAATCAACTCTATCGCTAATGGCTGCCCCATATCAGAGTCATGGAAGGGAGCCGAAGTGGTGCCTATTTTCAAGAAGGGGGCCAGGGAGGACCCTGCCAACTAGCCCTGATAGATGCTATCCAAAAAGTAGTTGGCAGGGTATTGCTCCATAGGATTCACTCTTGGGCTGAGGATGAAATCATCCTTTCCCAATATCAGGCTGATTTTAGGGGGGCGTGGCTTGACGCGGGGGCAAGATGGCCGCGAGCGAGTGAAGCTCCGGCCGATGGGTGCCATTATCCTGACACTTTCTTCTGATTGGGCTCCTGCTGGGCTTTGTGTGTCGGGGGCGAAGCCTGACAACCCCCCGACGAAGCAGTGCAAAAATTGGAGCGCGCGGCTGCTAACCACGCCGGCGCTACTGGCAGGCAGCAGCGACCGACACACGCAGTGACGAGAGGGAGAGCGGCGGCCGGCAGCGCCGGCGACTATACACCGCGGCTTTGCACGAGGGTCCTGGGCCGCAGTGGCCACAACGCCGGGAGCGGAGGAGTCCGGACGCGGCTGACGCGCCCCTGTGTGGTGCGCTGGACCAAGGAGGCCGGTGGAAGGGACGCTGGAGGTGGGCCGTATAAACAAGACGGCCTAGACACCGTGAGTACGCCTCAGCGCGGACCGTTTGCGGTGAAGAGACGGGGCGGGCGGCGGCCTATGGATCGCGCGGTGGAGCAGACGGCCTTGGAGGATGGACTCACCTGCGGATTTGTGGAGTGTGGTGAAGATCTAACCCCAGTGCCAGAGGTGTTCCAGGGGTAACTGAGCGGCGGCCGGGGCGCAGGTCCCCAGGAACGGAGGGGCGAGTGGCAAGTGCGCTGGTGCTGTGCCGGATGGGGCGCAGATGTGGAGGCGGCGACGCGGGGTAGACGCAAGCACAAGGAAGCGACTGGACTCCATATGCTCAGAGCGTCCGCTGGCACGTGGCGACGAAGAAGCGGTGGACTGCACGTGGTGCGGTATACAGGACCCAGAGAAGGCGGCCATTTTATGGGAGGTCCTGGCGTCGCTGGCTTTGGGGAGCCACTTGGAGGGGATCGCTGCCGGGGGTAAGATGGTGGCGGTGTAATACTGCCCAGAAGCGGGCAGGAACACAGCTACAGCCGTGGACTGAAATAACGAAGGATACAAGTTGGGCCCAGTTCCAGCGAGGCGCCAGTGCCCGCGTGGTGGAGTAGGGGTCGTGGAGAGGCCCGGAGACGCTGAGGAGGCAACATCTGGCAGCTGCTGTGGCCCCACTGAGCCAGTGAGTACCAAACAGTGTGCGCCTCCAGGTGGGGAACAGCAACTTGACCGGAGAGGCTTTTGACTTCCCTTCCGAAGCCCCAGGTCTGAGAGTGAAGCAGGAGTACTGCAGCGCCGACACTTGGAAGTGGTAGTGAACCGCGGATCTGGGACCCGGATCGGCCGCCTGTCGACTCGACCTCCGGCAGATGCCTACAGCACAGCAGCTGGTCATGGGCCGGCTGCAAAACGCAACGCAACGCGGGACGGCCAGACGCCGGCCACAAGTTCGGGCCATGTGTCGGAGAATAGTACGGGTGGCGCAGCGCCGCAAACAGAGATGCTGGCGGCCAAATTGGATCGGCTCAACACTGGAACAGACAAGATCATCGCTAGAGTCCCGCATCGATAAGGTCACGGTGGATTTCACCCTTCTTCATGCAGATCACCGCAAATTGGCGGATACGGTGGCCCAACAAGGGCAGACCCTTCAGGAGGTTCAGCCAGTAGTGCACACCCACACTGCCGCCTTACAAGACCTAACTGATCGCGTCCATGTCCTGGAAGATCGTGTCGAGGATGCTGAAGGACGCTCTCGGCGCAGCAACGTGCGAGTGGTGGGTCTGCCGGAGGGCGAAGAAGGGCGTCAGCCGGAGCAATATGTTGAGGGGTGGCTACGAGCCCTGCTTGGTCCTGAGAAACTTTCTCCGCAATTTGTAGTGGAACGGGCCCACAGAGTCCCAGCGCAGCGGCCTAACCCAGGAGCTCGACCCCGACCCTTTCTGTTCAAACTTCTTAACTATCGGGACAGGGATGTGGTGCTCCGCGAAACCAGGAAGATGGGTGAAATCAAAGTGGGAAGCGGGCAGGTGCTGTTCTTCCCGGACTACACAGCAATGGTACAAAAACGCCGGAGCAACTACCTGGCGGTAAAGCGCCGACTGCACGACCTAGAGATCCCCTACTCCTTGTTGTTTCCATCACGCCTCCGAGTGGTCACGAGAGAGGGCACCCGCTTCTTTGATGCCCCATCGGAGGTCTGGGACTGGCCGCAGTGATGGACAGAGACCACCGGACCGGGAGCCTGCCACACAACGAGGTAGAAGACCTCGGCGGAGGAGGGGAAGAGGGCCCCGTAGAGAGGAGGGAATGAGCCTGGGAGTAGCCCCCAGTCCGGAGCGGATGCGCCTGGATTGTCGGGGGGCGCTGGCAGTGGTAGCGACACTTAGGTCTCCTGATGGCCGAGGAGGTGCGATCACCCATGGACAGAGCGACCCGGGGACCAGTGGCTCGTCCTCCCCGTCCACCGTGCTTTCCGACGACCAGTTGATGCCGCTGGTGACCCCCCAGACTTCGGAGCAGATCATGTGAAGTGAAGGTGAGGCAGAGACTATGTCTGTGGAGAGACATAACCCCCAGAGACAGATTATGAGGAGTGGTGGCTGCCACCTGATGACTCTAAAGTATGGAGAGAACAGAGCGGTGAGATGGAGGGGGAGGTGTCTGGTTGGCGGACTTGTACAGGACTGGGGATGGGGGGAGGACCTGGAAGTGGCTACCCGGGAAGGAAAGGATAGCCTATTAGGTGAAGCCTCCAACCCGGAGATACGAATAACACAGGCTAAGCGTCCCGCCCGCGCTGACCCGAGCCCAGATTAAAGGAGACACTTACACCATGCGTACACAGGCACCACGGTCTGGGAGCACCTTACAGTAGCTGACGCCACATAATAAACCCCGCTAGCCACCATTGGGCTTAGTCGTACTTTATGAGCGTTAGCTTAAGGTTTGGACGGATGCCCGTAAGGGGGTTTGCCCTGGCAGTTGCACTGGCCTTGTTAGTTCATTCACACCCATGGTTTCATGTTAGTGCTTTGTTGTTTTGTTGGTTTTTAATGCAGCGCTCTGGCTTGGCTCGCGAGGACTCTACCCTCTGCTCCGGATGGGTACCCACAGGCCCCGCCACATACATAGATCATATTAGTTCCAAATGGCCACCACAAATGTAATCACATGGAATGTTCGCGGTATGCATACGCCAGCGCGCAGATACTCCATATTTGCATACTTGCAGAGACACAAGGTGGCCATAGCCCTCCTTCAGGAGACACACATGACACCGAGGGAAATAGACCGACTGCGCGCTCGCTGGAGGGGACAGGTGTTTGGCACCACTTACTCGGCACACGCTAGGGGCACACTGGTCTGGGTGAGGGTGGGTACCCCATTTGTCTGCCTAGAGGCACTGGTTGACCCAGGCGGGAGATATACCCTGGTACACGGGCGGCTTGATGGACAGCATGTGTTGCTGGGCTCACTGTATGCACCGAATGTCGAACAGTCCTCATTCCTAGCTAGCTTGTCCACGGTACTGGCGCCGTATGCGGGTCTTCCTTGGCTGGTGGGGGGGGACTTTAACTCGGTGCTCGACATGCACCTAGATCGATCTTTCCCACCACTCCGAGGTACACAGGTGGGCTCGAATGCACAGGCTTTAACTGCCTGGCTGTCAAATTGGGCTCTACTTGATATGTGGCGCAGGCTACACCCAGATGACCGCGTCTATTCATATTATTCGGCGGTACACGACCTCCATGTTCGCTTGGACAGATTGGTGGGCACCCACTCAATGCTTCCGCTGGTGGTTCAGGCTGAGTATTTGGGCCGGACACACTCAGACCACAACCCCCTCAAAGTGGGTCTCAGGTGGAGACCTGACAGACCCCCGGTCCCAACATGGCGCCTCCAATCGGCGGCCCTGGAGGATGCGGAGTTTCGCGCTTCCTTGGGCACTGCAATAGAACACTATTTTGACCTCAACGAGGGTTCTGCAAGCAGTGAGTTACTAGAATGGGATGCTCATAAGGTATGCATCAGGGGGCATTGCTTGGGCGCGACGTGGAGCATCCGCAAACAGCTAGCGAGTTCCCTCGCTGCTTTAGAGTCTCGCCTTCTCTCATGCGAACTGCATGGGGAGGGCAGCGGTGTAGATTCGGACCAACTGCTGGAACTCCGGGCGCGCCATGCCGAATTGCTGGACCGGCTGCGATGTCACAACTATGCGGCCCATTCGGCTTGAGTGCATGCCACATCGGATAGGGCTGGGAGATTACTGGCCTGGTTGCTCCAGCAGGAGTCTGCCCATGCCCCGATAGGCGCTATACGTGGGCCTGATGGATCGTTGGAGTACACACAGTGGGAGATTCACCAGGCGTTGATGGCACACTACACATCCTTGTATCGGTCGGCGGGGGGTGGGCAGGCGCGTGACCAGGATCTGTTTTTGGAGGCTGCGGGTCTGCCCACGGTCCCGGAAGAGCACCATGAGTCACTGGAGTGCCCCCTCACTGCCGACGAGATCAGGGATGCGAACTCCTCTTTGGCCACCGGGAAGGCGCCGGGTCCGGACGGACTCCCGGCAGAATACTATAAATCCTATAGGGGGGCGTTGATACCTAAGCTTCACACCCTTTATCTGGCCGCCCTGGAGGAGGGTGCCCTACCTGGGTCGATGCGAGAGGCCTATCTGATTTCCTTACTCAAACCCGGACGAGACCCCACCCAGTTGGGGTCCTATCGCCCACTTGCCCTACTCAACACGGATTACAAAATTTCGGCGAAGATATTGGCGGAACGTCTGGCGCTGGTGGTACCGGCACTGGTGCATGGAGACCAGAATGGTTTCGTGCCTAAACGCAGCACCTCTCTTAACCTGCGTAGGTTTTTTCGTGTAGCGGCTGACGGTGTCCAGCGATGGCCCAGAGCGGGCTGCCTGGTCCTGGACCTGGAAAAAGCATTCGACTGTCTGGAGTGGGGATATCTGGTGGCGACGCTGTGACACTTCGGACTGGGGCTTGGCTTTCTTCAACTTGCAGCTCTTCTATATAAGGGCCCTACAGTGCGAGTGAGAACTGACCCGTACATATCCGACCCCATTCCGGTCGGTCATGGCACTAGACAGGGATGTCCGCTGTCGCCCCTCCTGTTTGCGCTTGCAATGGAGCCGCTGGCGGGGACGCTTCGCAAGGAACTGGCAGATGGCATCCCACTAGGAAATGCGACGCACCAGGTGTCCCTCTACGCGGACGACCTACTGGTTTTTATCAGGGACGTGTCTTGTGTTCCTGCTGAGCTGGAGCACATCTTGTGCGAATTTGAAGCGCTCTCGGGGCTCCGAGTAAATGCTGCCAAGTCCTGCCTTTATGCATTTGGGGCGGACACCCGGGATCCGGGTTATCGCCTTGGGGGAGTGCAGGTGCAGTGGCAACCGGACACTTTTCGCTATCTGGGAATCCAGATATACCGTCAGCCGATAGATCTTCTTGAGGGCAATCTGGGAAGAGCCGTGTCTGCGATCAGGGCTCAGATGAAGTTCTGGAGTACACTTTCCCTCTCGGTCACCGGCCGAATAGCGTTGGTTAAGATGGTGATCTTGCCCCGTCTACTGTACTATTTCGCCAATTTGCCTCTATACGTCCCGGCGTCCTTTTTCACGGGCTTGACGCTCTCCCAACGAGACTTTATATGGGGAACTGCGCGACACAGGGTCGCACTGTCCAAATTGTATCTTCCCGTAGGTCAGGGAGGGCTTGCGATGCCGTGTTTCGAGCATTACTATCTGGCAGCGCAGCTGCAATGGATAGCTCGCTGGCTGGTGGACAGAGGCCGTGATGACACGGCGACGGCGATGGACCCCCCTCTCCCGTTGGCTGAGCTACTTAGGCTCTTTCACCCAGCAGCAGAGGTGATGAGACCTGCGCCGCTGCTGTTGGCGGTGGCTTACAAATGTTATTGTAGGTGTCTTCGTCTTACTCGATCCAAGATTCCCTATGTACCGGCCATACCTTTGGAGGGCTCCCCTAGTGGGCAGGGAGCGCTTGGGGCTTTGGAGTTGGGGGACTGGAACGCAGCTGATATTTGTACCTTAGAGGACCTTTTCCGCGATGGGGCTCTCCTTTCATTCGCAGCCCTTGCGGAAGAAACGGCTAGCTCGAGGCCAGTTTCTCCGACATCGGGCTGTGGTGGAGACACTAGCGGACCACTGGGGAGACCTACGGGAGGAACCAGAACAACACTTAGTGGTGCAGTATCTTCATGTTATGGGATGGGGGAGACACCTGGTAAAATGGTTTGCGGCGGCGCTACGAACACATGCGGCGTTGAGCCTGGGGTCCTTGCGCGTAAAATAGGAGGCGGATCTTGATCACCCCATGTCCGATAAGGAATGGGAAAGGGTACCTAAGGGTCCAAAAAGAGTGCCTTAGAACATGCGATTCCGCCAAATACAATTCTTCATCTTACACAGGGCATACCTCACACCGGCGACCATTAACAGATACTTCCATCGTACAGATGCATGCTGTCCCTGTTGTACGGAACCGGACGTTGGCTTAATTCATATGCTGTGGGGCTGCCCAGTGTTGAGCGCCTACTGGCAGGCA
Organism: Triturus cristatus; assembly: GCF_964204655.1. Lineage (NCBI taxonomy): Eukaryota > Metazoa > Chordata > Amphibia > Caudata > Salamandridae > Triturus > Triturus cristatus. The sequence goes on along the minus strand of NC_140584.1, from coordinate 840,191,165 downwards.
ATACGGGAGGCGCTCCGCACGTGTACAGGACGGGATATCCCCTCTGAGTGGTCAACCTGCTTGCTGCACCTTTTCCACAGATCGCCCTCTGCAAAAGTCGCCTCTAGATTTATAGATCTGGGGATTGTGGTGGCGAAGCGTCTCCTCACAAAGCGCTGGAAGGATGCTAACCCCCCACATGTGAAGGCAAGGCGTGGCTCATTCCTGGTCTGGGCAAAGGCGGAGGAGGTGGCCCTCCGGAGGGAGGAAACATTGGGACTCCGGATGACACCCATAGCATCCCAGTGGGAGGTGATGTTGCAATCCCTGCTGCAATTGGGCGTAGCTGGCACGGAGGACAGTGGGGGCGGGCTGAGAGAGTTGCGTTAGTCGGCAAGGGGCTGGCTCGCCGGGTGGAGTATCACGGCACAAGGTGCTACAGCTTTGGTAAAGATGGTGCGACACAGGAACACATATGCCACTGTCTGCAGGGCACACTGAATAGGGGATGTGGAGGCTGAGAGGAGGAGACCCAATAGGGGATGGGAGGGGGGGCACTTAGACACATGTTGAGCGTTGCTGTTGTTTTTCTAGTTGTTACTCTGTAGGGGAGATAGCTTCCCGGCTGCAGAGATTGGTTATTGATAAAATAATTGGTTGTCTGTTTGTTGAAATTACTGTAGGGAACGGACATAACACTAAGACTGCTACTCTATAGTCCCCACATAGGGTACGACTTCGAAGCATGTGGTGCATCAGTAACCGTACTCACTGCCATGAGGCCTTTAACATAAGACAGAACTAAATGCTGCCCTCACCGTTACAGATTACTGCAGTTGATTGTACAATATCATGATTGTATGTCGTGCGTTCACTGTAACTGTACACTGCATTGCTCCATAATGTGATGTATATCTTTCGCTGCAAAACTCAATAAACAGATTTCTAAATAAAAAATCTGGCGGATTTTAGGTCTAAAACTGGAACAATGGACCAGGTGTTTAGGCCCCTTCTTATCTATTGGAAGGTAGTCGTGATAGGTGGAGGCAGTCTCTACCTTGCCTTCATCGATCTAAAGACTGCCTTCGATTTGGTCCCTCGGGACCAATTATGGAAAGTTTTGGCTGAGTTGGGTATGTCTGTGTTTATTTTGAATCTGCTTGTCCGATTGCACGAGGGCAACTATGCCCAAGTGAGATGGGGGTCACAAGAACAGAAAACCGAAAGAATCTCAGTGAATAGAGGAGTACGCCAGGGCTGTGTTATGGCCCCCACCATGTTCTCCTTATATGTGAATGGGGTGGTTAGTTTTCTTCTGGAAATTCTATCTGATGCTCCGGTCCTGGCAGAAGATAGGATACCTACACTCCTCTTCGCTGATGATACCTTGTTGATCTCCAAGACCCCGGTAGGGTTGCAGAAGCTTTTAGATAGGTACCATCTTTTTTGTTCACTAAGAGGGTTGACTATTAACACCACAAAGACCAAACTAATGACATTCAACCCCTATAAGCCCTTTAGGCACATCTCCTCCTTGGGTGGAACACCCTTAGAAAGAGTTAGTACCTTCGACTATTTGGGTAATCGTCTCTCCGATACAATGCAATGGAAACCCCATATTAACAAGATGCTTTTGAATCATAGGCGTGTGACTGGGGCATTAGGCAGGGAACATCGTCGCTCATGTAGCAGACCTGTTGCCCCAGCACTCACGATCTATGCAGCAAGGGCAGTAAGTTCTGCCCTTTATGGTGCGGAACTTTGGGGGTTTAACAACATGCAAGAGATCTGCAGTTCGGAACATAAGTTCTTGAGAGAGCTTGTGAGCCTCCCCTGTAATGTTCCGCTCAAGCCTCTGATGAGTGATATGGGAAGATGTTCTTTTAAAGACATTGCTAGACTAAGGCCATTGCTCTTTTGGGCTCGATTGTTACGAACTCCTGAACTCGCTAGTTATACCACCGCACTCACGGAGGTAATTGGCCTGGACTGTAACCATAGGGTTAGCTGGCTCAATAATGTCAAGAAACTCGTGCTTACATTGGGACTTAGAAGCTGTTGGGAAGGCCAGAACCCGCCCAGTAAGGATGAGCTTAAAAAAGCATACTGGCTTTGGGTTGATATGCAGGAACTTAGCAATCCGAATTTGGGGAGGATGGCAGATGAATTCTACCAGTTTAAACAACATATTTTTCTAGAGCCGTACCTTGATTTTATTCAAATCCCAAGAGATAGGGCACTCTACATACAGTTCAGAGTGGGCTCTCTTCTGGTACGTGAGCTTACTGCAAAATGGAGGTCCCCGCGCCAGACAATCGCGGACTGCCCTTGTTGCGAGGCACCAAAAGAGAGTGTGGCTCACCTCATGTTTGTATGTCCCGCATACTCAAGGGCTAGATTAAAGTGGCTTAAACCAATTTGCAGACAACTGGGCACTACAGCTCACATTACTGCCCTACGGATCTTGAAATCAGACCCTAGAGCTCTTTTTGTATGCGGCGTGGCGAAGTATCTTGGCTGTATTCGGCTTATCAGATCTACATTTTTGCGTAGGGAGGTGTAAAATGAAATTGGAAATGTGATTGTGCCCCCTATGTTGGTTTTGCCCATATTTTTTTTCTTTTAAATGACATCAAATAGCTGTATATGAAGTATGTTTTTTTCTTATTCTCTTTTTAATTACATTTATTTATTATAGTCTGTTAAAAAGTATTAAGTATATAACGGCATTTGTCCGGGTATTAGTATAAAATTGTTAGTTTACTAACAAGATAACCACATTTTTGTAAACTGCTCTCGGATTTATTGTAAATAATTGTCTTTTCTTATTACTGTTTTTATGATAATTCTGCTTTTATGATATTTGTCTATCGAAATAAAGCTATTTGAATTTGAACTTTTTCAAACTAATGCAACGGATGCAGGTAACCACTGCTAGGGGAGACACTGTTGTACAGTCTGTGCACAGTGTACGATCTGCAGCTCATATGCCTTGAACGGAAAATGCTACTTACCAGTATGCATCTGTTCTTGGTATGTAGAGCTGCAGATCTGTACAAGCCCACCCGCATCCCCGGGACCTGTATCCGTTCCAGTATTATCTTAATTAGATACATTCACATGGACATCTCTTCTACTTCTTACTGACTCCATCATATCCCATCATGGCGAAAAACAATCTGAGGATGGAGCCGATGCCCATGCGCACTATCGTCCAAGGGAGGAGTCACCTATCTCGTGACTGCAAAAGACTTCTTCCAAGACAACAAGATGCAAGCATCCGAGCCCAACACCAGATGGCGATCTAATACACAGTGTACGGATCTGCAGCTCTACATGCCAAGAACCAATGCATATAACGGTAAGTAGCATTTTCCTATTCTCATTCGAGGCAAAGTATTTCTAGTCTGGACGGTCAGCAAAAACATCTACAAAACCAGGGCGGCACTCACTCTCTCTTCCTGTTGGCACAAACCATCTGGCATTGGGTACACAGTCCCTGCATTTACTTTATGGCAGACAATGATCAGGTGGACCTGCTCAGCAGTACTCTTCAACTAGTCTGTGGGTGGGAATCCTGCAAATCAATAACACATTACTACATTCCTAAACTCCTGTACCCCCTAAAAATTGCAGTCCAGAAAATCATCTGATAATTGCTCCATCTCCTAAATTCAGGCTTAGCATATACCTTGATATGGCTCTACTTAGCAGCCTTGGCAGCTTATGTGCAAACCGGGGAACATTCCTCCCTCTTCCCCATTCCAGTGGTTAAAGCCTCATGGAATGTCTTAAGAGTCATGCCTCCCAGGGTCCCCCTGCCTCTGAGTGGATCCTTTACTTAGTCCTCACCACACTTATAAGTCCCCGTTTTGATGCCCTCTGACTCTTACCCTCTCCAGCACCTCTCCTGGAGAGTGGCCTTCCTCATCTCAATGGCTTCTCTTTAGGCGCATAAGTAAGTTGCAAGTCCCCACACTCCAGGAATTCTTCATTCAGGTTCACAAGGACAGGGTAACTTTCCACCATAACCAATCGATAGAGCTGCCAGTCGTTTTTTCCCCAATCAGTCTGGGTAGCAGAGATGGCTCCCCACACCCTGGATGTTATACGCACTCTTATGTAGTACACCTACAGAACCAAGTCTTCAAGCAGACCAGCTGTTTGTAGCCTTTATCAAAACCTCACAAGGGCTGCCCTACATCTAAAGCAGGCATTGCTAGATGGCAAGTCGAGGGTATTCAAACTTGCTACCATAGAGACAAGAGCGCCCTCTCTGTCACACACACGGTGCAGTCTACTCAGACAAAGGCGGCAACTGTGGCCTTCCTGGAAAATATCCCCCTTGCTGAAAAGTGTAACGTAGGTATGTGGTCCACCCCACACTCATTCACCAAACACTACTGTGTGGAAATTCTAGCCACACAACTGGCTATGGTTGGCCAGACGGTCCTAAGGACCTTATTTCAGACATCTGCGTCTTCCATTCGCTTATCCAGTGCGATGCAGAGCATGTGTATCTACAGAAGCACGTGCTTCGAATTACAAATGTTGCTTACCTGGCAAGTATATGTTCCTAGTGTGTAGTGCTGTAGCTTGACTGCCTCCACCCTTCTCCCCAGAAACATGTGATTCTGACCAAAGATCTCTTCTCTTTCTCAAACTTTGTTTCTGCTATACATGTGCACATACTGTGTTCAATCACCACTCCATCTCACATGGAGTTGGTGCCTATGCTAATACTCCTGTATAGGCACTGGCTGCAATCTATGAAGTAGATGAGAAACTTTTCACAAAATATTTGTGAAGGTGGAACAGAGTTGGCTAAACGCTGATGCAAGTGAAGTACTTAACCAGCAGGAATAGCGATACCAGTGGAGTTGGAACGTTGAGCAGTTTCATTGCTGTAAAAATTGGTCATGGCTGCTGGAAGACAGATTTTGTATTATTTCATCTGTGAACAATATACCGACTGACTCTTCCGAGTATGTAACATTCCATTGTCATTCAGCCCTCCCTACTGCTGTAAACTAAAGAGGAGATAATTGTTAGCAACCTTCCTTTCCCTGCAGTCAAGGTCATTTGATCTATGAATTACAGAAGGTAGTTGGTCAAGGCCAGCATCGGAGAAATGGGGCCAAGTCCATATGGTTTTATACCATTTTAGATTTGCTGCCCCTAATTCCTGTGGCCTCTTAGCCCAGGAGAGATAGCGTTGTGATGTATCCAGGGAGAAGTGCTTTCTGGTGAAATATCAAACGGTGCCAAAGAATGATCTAAATTGGGACTGAGAATGAACTTGTGGCTTTCACCAGCTGAGCAAACGCCAAGAAAAAGCAAAACTCTGAAAAAAATTTGATATATTAACTCACACTTTAAAATTACAATCGGTGTATTGTCAGGGCTAGAGGATTCACTTAGCTAGGTTTCAGTTAAAAAATAATCAATTTGTTATTGTATTTTCCAGAACTGACTGGAGATGAGTAGCTGCTTGAGGACTGGGGTCCTGACTAGGAGGAAAGATGATCTACACTTGATGGTAAACTTGAATCTCAGTATAGCCTCAACATCAAAGAGAGAGGAGGAGTCACCCTTTAGTTTGAAAAAAAAAAAATGGATCTGATTGAAAGGCTTTAGGCATTAGGAGTGACTAAGTAACAGGGTTTCATCAGCTCTCGTAATTCCAAAAACAACTAATTTTAAAAATGAATGAGGCAAGTCTCTTCTCACGAGCCATCGAAAGCAAATTTGAAGCAAGGGGTATAGTGATAGATAACTTAGAAAAGCGTACAGCCAGCTGCGAGGCCGGTGTATGTGGCAGTTCCAGAGGTTGCAACGAGCTGAAGCCAAATAGAGGCTGTCAAGTAAAACCTCCTTGTTTGTTATAATAGCAGCACTGAAATCATAAGGGCAAAGGACATCCATCAAGACTCAGTAAAAGAAAATGAAAAAATATGCAGTCCCTCTGGAAGTCCAATGTATGAGTATTCAGCTCCTATCGAACGTTATGTTATTCTGATTTCAATATAAAAGAAGTGGTAGAAAGCATGGCTAGGGCTTCCAGGTAGCAGGGGAAGGAAGGCTCGGAATGCCCAGCTGAAATATGCATGCAGAAGTGTCAGTAGCAAAATTAACAATTATGTACCACAAATGAACGTACTTCAATGGGACTCAACCAACAGCATGCGTTGGCCGTCCTCAGGGTCTTAGTGCACACAGGTACAGTTGGGCTTGACTTTGGCTCACTGCTGTGTGCGACCTCCACTAAATATTCACCGGCAACTCTGCACATGCTCCGAAGCAGATGATACCACTGGGCATCAAAAACAAATTCCAATCAAGATGGTACCTAAAATAGATATTAAGGAGGGACTGACTTCAAGCACGTGTGATCCAGCAAGTCAACCTAGTCGACAAAAGGACTAAATAGAACAGGTGTAACCCACAGACTCCATGAATGGAGTGTATCATATTAAATCTCACACTAATGCAATTCATGCAAAGCACAGTAAGAGAGGAATAATAGCGCCGTGAAGGGCTTCCCCTAGTAATGACCGGCGTTTGTTGCAGCTTACCTCCGAGCTGTCTCTGATATTGAAGATTTTCCTTTTTGTTGCAGTCCTGGTGTATATTATTGCAAGGTCTCCACGGGTAGTTCTAAATCCCCCCACTCCTGATTCTGTGAATATGACACAAAATGAATCTTTGGAGAGAATATGGGACCTGTCGTGCTCCGTGATGTTGATACTGCAATCTTTATCAATAAGCATGGAAGCGCTGACACTACTCCAGGTGACCAGTGACCCTAAAACAGGGTTTTGCCCTCAAAAGAAGTTGGTATTTGTACATCTAAGTTGCACTTTTGGTGAGTTAGAACTTTGTGAAATCAGCCTTCATCTGCTAAAAGTATTTTCAGCAAAAAAAGCGGTGAAGTACTTTTCAATTGAATAAATTACATGAATTGCTATAGAATTGGTCTGTGTATAACGGAATATCCCTCTTAGTATTAAACTATGGATTCTACAGAATGTTCCTCTAGCAAGGCTTGACTGGACAGTCAGCCACTTTGGCATTTCCATGATAGAATGCAAGCTCAGAGACAGCTTTCAGAGCAGAATGGGGCCGCCATACCCCAGCCATACTCCATTGTCCAATTCTAGTCACTGCCACTTGCAATGTGGTGCTGGTTTGAACCTTTTTGCCAGGTCCAGCCCTGTCCTCTAGTAACTGACAAAGCTTCTCCAAGATGTAATCTGAGGTCCCCCACTAAAAACATAATTTGGTTGCCTCTATTGATTCCGTGTTCCCTAAAAGGATTGGACAGAGCTGACCTTTTGGAACACACTCTCTTTCGCTGACTGAACCATTTTAAAGACCGACTCTTAAACAAAGATATTAGTCGTTTCCAATGGATACGAGGTACCATCGTAGCCTTTCACAGATGCCATTGTCTCACGCAGCTAGTCAGGGTCCCTCCTATTCAGTCACTCTTTAAGGCTAGCACTTCTTCAGAACAGTTAGCCTAGACACTACTCTGATCTTTGTGCTTCAAACTATCGGGTTTTCTGGTCATCAACAGATTTGGAATGATTCTCATATGGAGGAACTGTGTGCACATATTTTCACGTTTTTTTGTCCAATTAATCTGGTATTTTTGCATTAGTTAAGAACTACAGTTGTTTTGTGCACCCAAGACTTCCTCAAGTGCTTGCATATAATCTGTTAACCCAACTTCAATCACTGCCACTAAATAATAATACGTTTTCGTCTTGCCTCTTCTAATGTTAGAATGGGACTTTATTGCAAGCAAGATTAGTAATTCTTGGGTACTTTTGGCTCATTTACACTACTGTTAATATCCACTGCTGTTCTTGCATTTGACCTTTCATTTGTTTCATTGTATTTTTAATGCATGTGTTGTATGTAGTTGCCTCAAAGTGCTTTGGGTGGTACAGAGTGGAATATGGGGAACAGGAGTAGATCTTAATTAGAACATGGTAACTGTCATGCTGCTACAGCATGTTGACGCTGTTCCATATAGCCGCTAAGGATAATGTGGTTCGATTTAAAAGACGTTCTTTGGCATATTGGCTAGTCGTGTATCAACCGTAGTGTAGACACATAGGGGATCTTGCTTTAGGAAGCTGATTTGGCAGGCTTAGGTAATTTGAAAGGAAAGTGCCAGTCTTTGTGAGTTGGAGAGAGGTTGATATTTAGAAAGCACTAAAGTACCAACACTGGAGACGTATATGCAGAGAAGATCGACAATCCTAGAAAAAACTTGAGGCAATCAAAGAATGTCCTCCAAAACTGTCAGAGAGCAATGACCCTACAGACTCCATTTCTCGCCATTTTTCAAAACGAAACTGATATTCTGTAGTAGGGGATCTCTGTGTATAGTCATAATCTAGAGAATAGTCCCGCCCATGTGCGCGGACCCCGGAGCAATAAAAAATAATCTCTAAAAGGTGACAAACCATGCAGACCTGCATACACCTTTAAGAGATAATTTAATTTAAAGACAGATAATGCAGCCTATACCCACAGGCTACACTGTCCAGTACTTCAACTAGAATTCCACCAAAATCCACAAACAGCACTGCCTGTCCAGTTTTTCTCCACATAGGAAAAAACCCTGCCTCTACCAGCAAAAGCCTCTGGAATGATAGAGAGGAAGGAGTGGACAGACAAGCCCCATAGGCTGCCATTATGTGGCTTGGAACAGGATACTGTGCCTTTAAGAAAACTTTCCAGTTTTCCAGAACTTTCCCCAGTATCCCAGAATGCCCAGCAGGTCCCATTTACTTTCAGTTCTTTTTTCCGGCTCCTGCTAGCAGGACCCTGGAGCATTGAGCTCTACCTTTTTCAAGGTTTTTCATTGAGATTTTGGCAATTTTTGTCACTTTTTCTTGTGTTTAGTAGCTGGTACTGTCAACATGCCTGGCTTGTTCGACAAGTGCCCGGAATGTGGTCGAAAGAAGGCTAAAACTGACCCACACGAGGTGTGCATAGCTTGCCTTCCCCAGTCCCACGTGCCTGAAAGCTGTACCATCTGCCACTCGTTTTCAGCAAGAACCCTGAGGGACAGGATGAAGAGCAGGCTTCAAGCTCTGGAGGAGCGAAGACTGAAGGCACCAGGTGGGTCTGGAGGGGCTGATTTGGCCCATGCTGAGGCCTCTGGGGGGCTCCCCAGGGGCAGGAAGACCAGTAAGCGCTCCCGCTCCCCGTCGACGTCGAGGGCGTCGACGGCGACGGCGAGGAGGATGACCACCGTCTGTTCGCCGTCTCCCCAGGGCTCTGGGGAGAAACGGCGTCGACGATCGCCGTCGAGGGACCTGAATAGGCCGCCGTCGACTACATCGGCGTCGTCGGCGACGACGCCGTCTTCGACTGCGTCCAGCGGTCGACGTCGAGAGAAGACCCGGCGTCGGCGTTCGGCGTCGAGGGATCGCAGCTCGCCGTCGATGAAGAGAAGGAGATCGACGTCGAGAAAGCGAAGATCGCCGTCGAGGCGAAGATCGCCGTCGAGGCGAAGATCGCCGTCGAGGCGAAGGTCACCGTCGAGGCGGAGGTCGCCGTCGAGGCGAAGGTCGCCGTCGAGGCGAAGGTCGCCGTCGAGGCGGAGGTCGCCGTCGAGGCGGAGGTCGCCGTCGAGGCGGAGGTCGCCGTCGAGGCGAAGGTCGCCGTCGAGACATAAGTCGACGCCGAGGAGGAGATCGACGCCGAGAAGATCGCCGTCGAGGCACAGGTCGACGTCGAGGCACACGTCGACGTCGAGGAAGAGAGAGTCGCCGGGATCGGTGTACTCAGTGGTGTATACCCCGCCTCGGAGGTCTCCGTCGCCTCCTCCTCTCCCACCTCTGCCACCGCCTCCTCCACCACCACCACCACCGCCACCTCCTCCACCACCGTCTCCACTTCCTCCACCGCCTCCTCCGCGGCCGCGGACTCTGTCTCCGCCACCCCGGCCTCTGTTGCTGCCAAGCACTCCTGCGGTGCCGCCGCCGGTCCCCCCGAGGTCGGTTTCCCTTCCACGGTACCCGACTCCGCCGCAAGGGACCCCGAAGCCACGACGCCCACGGTCGCCTGGACCAGCGAGACCGGCGGACAGGCCTAAGCCGAAGAGGTCGCGCTCCCGCTCTCACAGGAGGCGACGATCGCGGAGCCGAGGGCGATCCTCGTCAGACTCTAGACGACGCCGCAGAAGGTATAGGTCCAGGTCGCGCTCCTCGGACAGGGACCTTTCCCCGACGCTGTCGGACTCCCCGGGGACTAGGGTGTCGCCGGTGGACGACTTGGTCTCGTTCCAGGAGGTGCTGTTGCGAGGGGCTGCGAAGCTGAATATCACGGTGACGGTTCCAACACCCACGACGTCCGTGATATTTGAGACGCTTCATAAAAGACACTTGTCTCGCCCCCTCCTGCCTCTCGTGCCTGGACTGGTGGAACCAGCTTTGGAACTGTTCCTCACTCCCGCAACAGCGAAGGCCGCTCCGTCCAGGCTCATGAAGAAATATAAGGCCCCGGAGTCGGATCCGTCATTCTTGAGAGGGGACCCGAAACCGGATTCGGTTATCGTGACGGCGGCGAGAAAACAACATGCGACCGCCCCGGCCTCCACGGTGCCACCGGACAAGGAAAGCCGCTGGCTGGACTCTGCGGGCAGGAAGGTGTGTGGTACCGCCGCCACCACGATGAAGGCGGCGAGTGCAGGGGCGTTGTTGGGCCGTTACGACTGGGCCCTGGGGGAATCCCTGCAGCAATATGCGGACCTCCTGCCACGAGACAAGAAGGAGGACTTCTTGGAGACGGTGCGCGAAGGCATGCTGGTTTCTAACCAAACGATCAGCGCAGCAGCGGATATATCGCTATTGGCCGCCCACGCCTACTGTCATGGCGTCCACCAGCGGCGCCATTCCTGGTTGCGCCTGACGTCCCTCAAGCCGGAGGCACAGCAGAGAGTGGCCAACCTGCCCTTCTCGGGGGAAACCCTGTTCGGGAAGCATGCGGACGATGAAATGGCCCGCATGAAGGCTGAAGCGGAAACCCTGACGGCCGTCGGGTTAGAGAAGGCCGAGAAAAAGAAACGACCGTTCCAGAGGAGGTTCGGGTCGTCGGGCCGAGGGCGTGGGCAGGGCTCGGGACAGCAGCAGCCACAACAGCAGCAGTTCCGCAAGCCCTTCCAGAAGCGCCAGAGGGGTAGAGGTGGCCAGCAGGCTACTACCACAAACAAGGGCCCGGCCGGGTCTCGGCCCTGAGCTGTTACTTCCCCCCTCAACCGTTACCCACTCCAGTGGGGGGAAGCATTCGATTTTTTCCGGCAGAGTGGAGAAAAATTACTCAGGACAAGTGGGTGCTGAATATTGTTTGCAATGGATACAGTCTTCGGTTCATCAGCCCGCCTCCAGCGATTCCGCCGGTCAGCTCTCGCTTCCAGCTGAGGGAGCTCCAGGCGGAGGCAGACATCTTGTTGAGAAAAAAGGCGGTAGAAGAAGTACCTTTGTCTCAAAGGGGAAGAGGTCTGTACTCTCGGTTCTTCCTCGTTCGCAAGAAGGACAAGAACGAGTTCAGGCCCATTCTGGATTTGCGACAAGCAAACAAGTGGATTTGCAGAGAAAAGTTTCGCATGCTATCGTTGCACCAGATTTACCCTCAGCTGCAACGGGGAGACTGGCTCTGTGCCATAGATCTACAGGATGCGTACTTCCATGTGCCCATAGCACAGAAGCACAGGAAGTTCCTGCGATTCCAAGTCGGCGCCAATCACTATCAATACACAGTACTGCCATTCGGGCTAAAGTCTGCTCCCAGGACTTTTTCGAAGTGCATGGCGGTGGTGGCGGCACACCTGCGGAGGAACAAGGTGTTTGTCTACCCGTATCTGGACGATTGGCTGATCAAGGCGTCATCCTTCGAGGAAGCGCAAGAACACTTCCGTTGGACGTGCGAGCTCTTGAACAAGCTTGGGTTACACGTCAACATGTCCAAATCGGTCCCATCTCCGGTACAGTGCATACAGTACCTGGGGGCCTCCATAGATACGCGGTCAGCAAGCGTGTCTCCTTCGGAGGAGAGACGGTTATCACTCCTTCGGAAGGCTCAGGACCTCAGGACTGCTCCATCGACGACTGTGAGGAAGGTGTCGTCTCTACTGGGATCGATGGCCTCCTGTATCTTCCTCACTCCGCACGCACGTCTACAGATGCGACCACTGCAGGAGTGCTTGGAGGATCAGTGGGATCAGAAGACAGGCTCTTGGGACGACAAGATCCGACTGTCTCTACATGCTCGTCAGTCTCTGAAGTGGTGGTGTTCGGCGGAAAACCTCCTCAAGGGGGTTCCCTTCCACAAGGACATTCCCACGACGAATGTGGTGACGGATGCTTCTCTCCAGGGCTGGGGTGCGCATTCCGGGGACCTGCAGATTCAGGGGAAGTGGTCTCCTTTGGAATCGACGTACCACATCAATTTCCTGGAACTCAGAGCGGTCTTCCTGGCACTGAAGGCTTTCCTTCCGTCCTTCCAGACCAACTCGCTGCTGATACAGACGGACAATACAACCACGATGTATTACCTCAACAAGCAGGGGGGGTCGAGATCGCGCACTCTGTCGCAGGAGGCGCAGGCGATCTGGCGCTGGCTGCTGGCCCGAGGATTGACGATCACGGCCACGCATCTGCCAGGGGTGCAGAATGCTCAGGCGGACGCCTTGAGCAGGCTGATTCAGGAAAACCACGAATGGGTCATAAACGACGAAGTACTAGGAGAAGTCTTCTCAAGGTGGGGGACTCCAGACGTAGATCTGTTCGCTACCGCCGAAAACAGCAAATGCCGAGACTTCGCATCCAGGTACTACCAGCGGGGGACGCTGGGGAATGCGCTATGGATCGATTGGTCGAACAGCTTTCTGTACGCTTTTCCACCCATCCCCCTGATTCCGGCGGTGCTCATCAAGCTGTCCCAGTCCAGGGCGCGGATGATCCTGATCGCCCCGGAGTGGCCCAGGCAGTGGTGGTTCACGGACCTTCTTCACCGGTCTCTCCTTCCTCACATGCGGTTGCCGTGCAGGCCGGACCTTCTCACGAAGTTCGGGGGGCGGATGGTGCACCCCAACCTCTCGTCTTTGAGTTTGGCGGCATGGCTCCTGAAATAGTGCAATACGGTCATCTGAATCTACCAGACGAGTGTATGGACATTCTGAAGGAGTCTAAGCGACCTTCCACTAGGACATCCTATGCTTACAAGTGGAAGAGGTTCTGTATCTGGTTTAAGTCCAAGAACTTTGATCCGACAACATGTAAGGAAGATGTCATCCTTCCATACCTTTTGCATCTGGCGCAGTCTGGCCTTAATTTCCATTCCATTAAGGTTCATCTGGCTGCTTTGACTGCTTACAGGAAGTGCCCTTCACAGACGTCCTTCTTTCAGATTCCTGTGGTCAAGGATTTTTTGGAAGGCTTGAAGAAGGTGTTCCCTCCTGTCAGACTTCCCTCGCCTTCTTGGGACTTGAATGTGGTGCTGTCCAGACTGATGAGAGAGCCTTTTGAACCTATTCACAAGGCTTCATTGCAGCACCTATCCTGGAAGGCGGCGTTCCTAGTGGCCATTACATCGGCCCGCAGGGTGAGTGAACTTCAGGCATTATGTTGTCAAGAACCTTATACTGTGTTTCATGCTGCTAAGGTTGTGATGCGTACTCACCCTAAGTTCCTTCCTAAGGTTATCTCTGACTTTCATGTCAATCAGACCATAACTTTACCTACGTTCTTTCAGAATCCCTCTTCACCAGCGGAAAGGGCTCTCCATTCCCTGGATGTCCGAAGGGTGTTGAAATTTTATCTGGATAAGACCAAGGATATTCGTAGGTCTGACCAATTGTTTGTTAATTATGGCTCAGTCAGGACTGGTCTTGCGACCTCTAAGCAGTCCATCTCTCGGTGGATTGTGTCCTGCATACAGTTGTGTTATCAAAAGGCTAATAAGACCTTAGGGGGTAAACCTAAGGCTCATTCCACCAGGGGCAAAGCTGCCACGACGGCTTTGCTGCGTAATGTTCCGATTGCGGAAATCTGTAAGGCGGCCACTTTGAAGTCGGTCCGTACCTTTGCTGCGCATTACTGTCTGGACTCGGATGCCAGGGCAGATGCTCAGGTTGGGCAGGCTTCGCTGCGAAATTTGTTCGCACAGTAGTGGTTGTGTCTTATGTGTTCTCCACCGCTTTTGTTGTGTGGGGATGGGCTTGCCATTCTATTCACTAGATTATGACTATACACAGAGATCCCCTACTACAGAAGGAGTAGTTTCTTTTCTGTAACTCCAGTTCTGTAGTAGGGGTATCTCTGTTATAGTCATAAGCGCCCGCCCTCCTCCCCGGTGGAGAGATACTTATTCATATGGAGAATGCTACAGGTCTGGCGTGCTACGCCTTCAAAAAGAACTGAAAGTAAATGGGACCTGCTGGGCATTCTGGGATACTGGGGAAAGTTCTGGAAAACTGGAAAGTTTTCTTAAAGGCACAGTATCCTGTTCCAAGCCACATAATGGCAGCCTATGGGGCTTGTCTGTCCACTCCTTCCTCTCTATCATTCCAGAGGCTTTTGCTGGTAGAGGCAGGGTTTTTTCCTATGTGGAGAAAAACTGGACAGGCAGTGCTGTTTGTGGATTTTGGTGGAATTCTAGTTGAAGTACTGGACAGTGTAGCCTGTGGGTATAGGCTGCATTATCTGTCTTTAAATTAAATTCTCTCTTAAAGGTGTATGCAGGTCTGCATGGTTTGTCACCTTTTAGAGATTATTTTTTATTGCTCCGGGGTCCGCGCACATGGGCGGGACTATTCACTAGATTATGACTATAACAGAGATACCCCTACTACAGAACTGGAGTTACAGAAAAGAAACTACTCCATCCTTCCAACTGTTTTCCCCTGCTAAGCCCAAGTTAGTAAAAATGGCCTGTACACGAGGGTACAGAGATGGAACCCAGGCAATGTTTGCATACATAACAAAACGTTGTATCACAGCTGTGTTCCCATTTTTGTGGTTTTAAATTTGATAAGCTACAGTTTATGTCCATAGTGAAGTAAAGTATGCTCAATATTAGCGATGGAACTGAGGCTGCCTCACTGAGACTGCTTATTTGCAGTCTGCTAACTAGACCTGATTATCCTTGGGTTACCTTTGTGCCAAGTAGAGCTCCTTTCATAAGCTCCTTTATGAAATTGAGAACTTATCATAAAAAATGTGAGCACTCGGTTTCTTTCGAAAAAGTGCTCTCTGTAGAGCTACTGTTCCATTAAGGAAGCGGGTCAGGTTTCTGTTAAAGGTCTCACACTGTGCCTACTCATGGTTATGGGTGCATTTGTCCTTGTTCACGGGTGGATCCATTTGCCTTTTATGTTATGATACCATAACGCATAGCGAGTGTATCAAAGTCTTTGCTGGAGTTGACAGTCTTATTGCCTCTTTCGGAAGGGGAAGCTTCGCTGAGAGCTCTTGTGGGTTACCAGATGTTGTACACTAATCCGTCCTTTATCCGGCTGCTACCACAAGATCTTAGTTCATTTAGTAACGGATAAAGGCCGTGTCATTGATGTTCGTGTAGGGAGGGCTAGAGAGCCTGACTCAGGAAGGCCATCTCTGACACTCCCAGCTGGTAGAAGTTCTGGGATCTCTTACTGAAGCGTGTGCCTCAGCTGGCCAGTGTGGCCTTAGATGATATGGTTAGGAATTGATGGACATGTGTTTCCTTGTTAAAGGAGATTGTTTTGACTCGATGCCCGACTGCAATGCTTACTGATCACAGTATCTGCATTCAGTCACCTTCTGGCTGCGTAATTAGTTTTTTGTTAGTACTGTGGCATTAGTGTGCAGGTTTCCGGTGACATCTGAAATGCTTCGGTTTTGTGCTGGTGACTGTAAATGTAATCTCTCCAGGCCCCTTCCTCAAATCAAATTGGGTGTTTTTTAAACTGAAAGCTGGAGGTTCAGTGCCTAGGCTGACCAGATGACTGTCAGTGGGGCACCATATGTCCAGTCATGGACTTTCATTTTTAAATCTTTGATTTGAGTGAGTTGTAGTCTTGACTAGTTCAATTTAATTTAACCAAATGAACTATTACAATTGTTTGCACTGATATGTAAAAGGAAAGATGAGGATTAAATATCTGATTTTCCGATGGCACAGTCTTCTAGTCACCCTATATGTCCCCCATAAATCTCTTCCCATGCCTGCAACACATTGGCAGGTTTTATATGTACTGTCCTTTCATGGGTTAGGCACGAATCAGAATGTTTAAGAGCTTATTTTAGAAACTACTCGGTGAGTACTTCAGGAGCTCACTGGCAGGGCCTGTGCACAGGGCGTCACACACAGACTTTTATCCATGCACAAACTTTTCATATCTAATATAACTTACCACCTGCATATAATTAGTTTGGAATGAAAACAGTATAAACAGTTCTGGTTTGAGGTTCACTGGCTTGCTATTGGAATTGCTGTTCTAGAACAACTGGTTGCTGATGGTCTGGTTTGAAAAGTTGTGAGTGGTCTCTGGTACAGCACTTGTAAGGTGTTGTAAGCCAAGTTTAGGGTACATTGACTGACCTGTGTTTGGCCCCAGCACTGGAAATCAGGTGAGGATTGAACTGCCTTTGCAGAGTTGTTTTGTGTTCCAGTGCTTGAATTATTAGCTGTGCCACAAGCCAGAATTCAAGTGAATTGGCAACATTGTGTGTGATTGTGTCTGAATAGAAGCATGTGCCATTGGCTATAAATGAAAGAACTGGCAGATGGATCTCTGAACAAGTGTAGCCGGAGGGGGTGTGGTATATGAAGCTTTAGTTGTTTTGTCAGATGTGCGTGCATGTCCAAGCGATTGATTAATAAAGGGGGAAACGTGGTATGACTTGGGCATCTCTGCACAGTGGTGTGCTCATGCCTTTTGTTTTCAATATCTTGAAGAAAATTTGGAGACTGTTGTGGATTCCAAAAAACAATCTGAAGTGCACACCAGTACAAGAGCAGATGTTTGCTGTTTTGCTGTTAACCTTTATCCAAGTATGTCAACCCTAAAAAATGCTGTGAATGATATTCTGTCCTGCACTAAACACCCTTTGGAATTATATATGCAAATAGATGCTTGACACACATTTTTGG
The DNA here is from genome assembly GCF_964204655.1 of Triturus cristatus. NCBI lineage: Eukaryota > Metazoa > Chordata > Amphibia > Caudata > Salamandridae > Triturus > Triturus cristatus. Next base: position 840,174,032 of record NC_140584.1, on the reverse strand, counting down.
TGATAACACGGGGCCTGCAAACATAGGCAGCGTGGCCATTAGAAGTTGTCTGATTGCCCACTGCATTTGATTGCTCCTTTAGAGGCCCTCCTATGAGATAGGATCCTAACATAGTATTGCTACCCCTCCCATATCCATTTCTGAACCATTAAATATTTTTCATCTGGTCTACGTGGGCTCAGGACACTCTTTCATTTATCCACAAGGTAATGGCTGAATTTAATCTAAAGCCACCGATTCTTTCTTCATAGAATGAAAAATTGGTTTAATCCCACCTCTAGTACTCTTGCATGCATATTTTATTCATTGTCATTAGCATATTGTCACATATCCTGCATTTAAGCTTGTACTGTGATCTCCTTTCACAACTTGAGCAGCTTTTAGCAGTAACCGAAGTTGTGATTCCCTCTCTGGCTTTAGGATGGAGACGTTTCCGGCAGTGGCTGAAAAAGTTCTGAGAGAATTCCATGCTTTGATCCAGCACAGCCCATCCCCCATTGGATGTGTCCGCATGCTTCAGCTCATGGCCATTAACATGTTTGCTGTGCACAACTCCCAGTTGAAAGGTACAGTGTCTGGCAATGAACCTATGCAGTTTGTTATTTTAGGTCTGGCATTAGCGAATACCTTGATATTTTACTAAAGTGATATTTAGAATGTATTTACCCAGTGGAGTTTTCAGCAAGTGCTTTTTCACCCACTGGCCTGTTGAATTTGTCACATTATTCTTGTGCACCCTCCAGCATGCTGCATGGGACAGTGTGTCAGCCCATTTCCACGTTTGGCTACCTTCAATGGGAGTGGTGGCATTCAGCTCTTTCACAAAGAGCTCATCCACACTCAAAAGTAGTTGCCTTCTGTGACAGGGACTACTTTGGCATAGTGTGCCTTCTAAAACGCAAAAATATTTTGCTTTCAGCCAACAAAAACCATAATGAAACAAAATCAGCATTGACAAAGCCAAAAGGCTGGCAGTCAATGCCAGACCTTCTGGCTTTGCCAGTGCTTGGTTTCATTTGATGCTTCATTGAACTCTCACTATTTTGAGAGTTTGGGAGAATGCTAGCACTATGTGTGAGATGAGGAGGCGGGCTTTATGTTGCATAGAAGGTTTTCTGTTTCGAGGTTTTATTGGTTCCTAAAGTTCAGGTTTTTCATTAGTAGATAGTTTGCGTATGGTTGAGTGGAGGAATTTGTGAGTAGCTTATAGTGCCAGATACGTCTCTTAATTGTCTGTGGGGATTTCTGTTGCTTGAGAGGTGGACTTTCACTGTCTAGGCGTATCTGCAAAATCTTTCGAGGGTGCACACCAAATTGAAGTGGTCCTTTGATTTGGGGTTCTTGTCAGTTTTGAAGACTGTTTAGTACTGATGGAAAGCTTTGGTAAAACTGTGTATCTTATGTACAAAGGTATTTTGCAGGCACAGAACCTGAGATTGGCAAAAAACACCAAGCTTGAGTCAGCAAAACAAACTTTATTAAAGATATCAAAACCCTTTTATGAGTTCCAGAATTCTTTCCAACTCTAAAAAGAGCTTTTGGGGTCCATTATTTATCACAGGTGAGAGAAGGGGCATGAAAGATGGGCCCACTCCTATTTGGAATTCAAAATGAAATGTATCAATAGTTTGTACCCTGATTGATCACATTCTGACCTCTCACTGATGTGCAATGTGGAAGGAGTCACAGGAATCTTGTCAGCAGCCCAAACATGAAACATATATTTTTTTAAAGCAGCACCTGTCTCTTTAATAGAAGTGTGCTTTAAAAAAATGCTTTCTGTTTCTGGAATGCAAATACAATGATGGGGGTCTTCTGTCCCTTATAGGCCCCTGCCACTGAATTTTCAGCCAAATATAGAGAGTCACAAATTGCTAACTGCCCAATTAATAATTAGTCTGCTCGTTTTGCCACCTCCCTGTGAATGGATCCTTTGGCATAAGACCCATCAGTGCATAGGTGCTGATTGCCCATCCATGGTTTGTTAGTGGGTATAGTACATCTAGCATTTAGTCTTTAACGAAGGTTTGCTGCATTTTCCTTGCAGATCGATTCCTGATTAAATTTAGTTCGATCTTATCATGAAGGAAACAATAAAAAGACTGTACACCAACTATGCTAGACGAACACTGCCCAGGCAGTCCTCTGCACACACAGTAGATGGAGAGCATGTCTTTGGGATTGAACAGGGGAGTACTTTGGTTGCCCTTTGGCCATTCAACTGGCACGGGCCTAACATTTGTGTGTTCAGTAAGTCCAGCTTGCATCTGTGACATTTCTGTCATCAGTGAGCCCCATTTGAAAATAGAGTGCTTTGCAGAAAGAAAACAAAAAAATGCAAGGTGGAACTCCTGAGACAGCGCTGGACATGCTTCATCAGAGCCACATTCCGTTTTGAGATCTTCAACTTCTTAGTGGGCAACGTTTTAAGATCCATAATAAGTAACAGCAAATAAAATATGTATTGAGGTGCATGTGCAGCCACTTCTGAAAATCCTTCATTAAAAAAAACCGATTGATTTTTAAAAAAAGAAAAAAATGTGCATACCAAACGTATCCCCTCCTCCCCCAACAAGCCACTTGCAATTTATTTATGAGGTTTTTTTGTTCTCATTCGCTAAGATTTTTTCATGTTTGTGCCCTTATCTTAGAGAAGAAAGAGTAAAAACCTGCCACGCCCGAGCAATGGTTCGCTGATTTTTCATTATACCATGGCTTACACCTGGTATAGATGTACAAAGAGCAGCTGTTAGGGGTAATCATGGGACAAGCTTTAATTTCCATTACTCTTGAAGATCATTCTACCATTCTACTTCTGCTACTCTCATGCTGTAACCATTTCACCAGAGCTAGCCAATACCTAATTCTATACCCCCCAGATCTTTTGCATCCTTATTTACATTGTAAATTATCGACCCCAACCAGTCCACATACATCAGTGGGGAATTGCTTAGCCACTTCCTGCATATTTTCCTTTGGTCCAAGAGGATCATATAGAACAACGATGTTGATCTATTTGTGTCCAAACTACCCATGTCTTCCAGGGTCCCAGAGGTAACAAGGGAGAAGCTTACCTGGATATTCATAATATGAATCTCACTCATAGACTTACATACTTCTTCCCAGAAGCTCTGGATCGCTAGACATTCCACAAACATATGAATGTCATTTGTCTTCTCATGCCCAGACTTTGTGCTACTCACTACACTGCCTCTTCTCATCTTCAACAGTCTTTAGGGTAAAACAGAGCTCTGAGCACACACTAATACAAGTCCAAAAAAAAGTCATCCAGTAGTCGATATGTTCAGATATTTTCTGTAATCGAATAATGCTTCTTACACCAGCCAACATGTGTTTCGTCTGTGGGCGAGTTGCCCTACGACATCCTCAGGGCTGTAATATTAAGTGAATTTGTCGTATAAATTTGTCAGGTTATTAATAAACATTGACAGATAATTTCCTAAGTGTTTGTAGGTAGTAAACCATAGTACACCACTGCAAAGTGAAACACCCCTGATAAAAACCATGCTTCAGATTATACATTTGCAGCCCTATTATCCTTGTCACGTGTGACATTTTAGTCCTAGCTTTTGAATTAAGACACTATGTAACAAACCAATATCATATCCCTAGGTCTTAAGTTGCCACTACCACCACACATTGTGTTCAAATGATCAAGGATGTTTTCGTGTGTTATAATTTGAGCATGTAAACCAGTCATGTGCTCATTATCTTGCCACAGTTTGTGTGTTAAATTTAGAAGCAAGTTGTTGTCGCCCTAATTTAAAAGGTACCTGTTAGGATATATTCTTCCCTGTCAAACGTAAATTAAAATGATTAGAGTCAGTAACACTCATTATCTAAAAGTATTTTAAAATTGGATTTCAAAAGCAACTGCATACCTTCTCAGTGTATGGTTCAACACTTAATGGCGTGCATGGTATGTTGTAATCCTTATGTGTATCAAAGTTTTCTTGCCTCCTATGCCAAACATAAAACAAAAATGTAGTAACGGAAACGTCCGCTTAGGGCAAAAGTACATGGTCGTAAAATAAAATTAAACTCGCCACTAGCGCTCTATTTCCCGATGCCAGCCATGGAACTAGAGAATTTAAGTTAATCAGACATATACTCTTGTTTATAACAACTCGTAATATACCTGCTCTCTTTTGTTTATATCCCCCAAATCCTTAGATAATGCGTATGACATTTACATCACTGTGCATTTCCAAATCAAAATATTGTGTGTCCCGATTAATTAAAACCGGAATTTCTGAAAGATTCACAGCACATCGTAAGAGCACAAAACACACCCGTATACGGGCCGGCGAATCCATATCTTCCTGCTGGGTGTGTATGTTCATGTTCGTTTAGACGCCATGTAACGGCAAGAGGCGTATTTATTTGATTGCTAGGACGCATGGGGGAAAAAACCTCTCCTAAAGGCCCTGCCATCTTTTAATGCGAGTGGAAACAAATAATACAACCAGGAAAATCCTCCCATATGTTTTCTACTCCAAATTAAAATAAATTATACCTTAAAATTAGGCAACTTAAAATTTAAGTCAAGCTCACAGCGTCAAAGTTAAAAATAAACGGTAAATGATAATAACAATTTGTTTTCCAAAACTGATATGTAGCGTAAATATCCAATGTTCTCCACTATTGAAACTGATGTCAAATAGTCAGAGCTGTGTCGTTTACCACAAATATAGTATCTAACCAAACTTGTCTAATTTTCTTCTGGCAAGTAATTAAACGTGCCAGACTTGCATATCACGCCCATAATTCTCTAATTCCAGTCATGTATACTTTTGAAATTGATTTTTTAGTGAACCGTCTGTCACAGTTGTAGATGTGTCTGAATTTGATATTGATCTACGAGTGGTGTCTTCAACCAGGAGTATAGGCCACATTATATTATTATGATCATTAATCAATTTACTGTTCATGGTCTGTAGTGGAAAGTGTTCGCAATCTGGTTTGATAATACCAAATGTATTTTTCAATCATGATCAATTCCAATTTAATTTCCCCTTGTGCCAAATATAAAGTAGACATGATTATTAAGATGATGGGATGTATCTACATATCCATTCTTAAACTGTATTGAGCAACATAAGCGTATAATTCCACATATACGCAGTAAAAATTAAATCATCATATAATCTTCATATAATAAAACCTTCATATATTACCCAGTACTTTTGTCAACACTTAAAGTCGAGCTATTGAGAAGGAAATATTATCTATCCACAGGTAAATAATGTAGCCATCATTCAGTTATCTAGTTTACCTACCTCCTAGAAAATAATGTAGTTCATGATCCATATTTAGGCCATACTCAACTGTGTGTAAAATCATAATCCACATGGCCTCACTTCGTCTTAAGGATAATTCCCTATTCCCACCCATAGGATTTCTTGGTACATGATCTATACCATAAAACCCAACGTTTAGGTGTTCCTTGTGACTGACAATCTTTTATGTGAACCACCACTAGATAATTTACATCTCCCATTTTCACTGCCCTCATGTGTTCCCACACACTGTCTTTGAGAGCGTGAATGGTGCTCCCCACATACAAAAGTCCACATTAACACAGTATAACATACACTACAATCTCAGTTTGACATGTAATGTTCATATGTATAGTATATTCCTTCTTTCTTATATCTGTTTAATTTCTCACTTTGTCCTTGGTCCATCTACACATTGAACAAAATCCACATTTGTAAATTTTCTGTGTTTGTTTGGTGAGCCAATCAGCTTGTTGTTGTAACCTCGGGTAACTTGGACATAATAGAGTCCACAATGTACTACCCCTGCAGTATGTAACATATGGTTTCTTAGATATGTATTCTTCTAACATCTTATCTCCCTTCAACAAGTGCCAATGTTTATTTAGGCTTTTGCGGTATTTGTGTGGCAGCCCATTATGATCAGTAATATTGTGTATTCGCTCAGAATCAATTCTTTCCCTAGTATGCGTATCTAAAGTATATTGTCTGTGTATACCAGCCATTCTTCTACTTGCTGTACGTGTCACTTGTATACTATATCCTATTTCTATAAATCGTCTCTCCATATCCTATATAAATATTTGAAATTCATGCTCCTCACTATAATTCCTTCTTGCTCTCATCATTTCCCCAATGGGGATAGCATTGATCTGACTCCTGGGGTGTGAGCTAGAAGCGTGTTAAGTTGCATTACATTAGGTAGGTTTGCGGAAACTTTTACTGTGTAATTTCCCTTCTTTTACATACAGCTCCAAGTCTAAAAACTCAATTCTCTTCTTACTATACTTGGAAGTACACTTAATATTCACATCATTATTGTTAAGGTGAACAAGGAACTAATTCAACTGTATCTCATCACCCATCCAAAACAACAGACAGTCATCCATATATCGTCCCCAGTACAGTATATGTTCGATCCATTGTGTCCCTCTTTGATCCCAGATATGACCCTCCTCAAACACATCCATAAAGAGGTTTGCGTAAGAGGGGCCAAATCTGGAGCCCATTGCAGTCCCCTGTAGCTGCTTATACCATGATTGTTTAAACATGAACACTTTGTTTTCAAGAATTATCTTCGTCGTAGATAGCAACATCTGAGATGCTCTAAATATGTTACGGATCTGGTGCGCAAGATACGATTCAATGCTGATATTCTTTTCTCATGTGAAATGCTAGTATAAAGAGAAGTCACATCTAGTGTACCCTTCCACATTTCAAATTCCCACTGTATATCATGTAACAAGTTCAAAACATGTTTAGTATCCCTAATGTGTGAGGGAAGTTTCTCTACATATGGTTGCAAAAACAATTCTATAAATTCAGAAATTCTCTCTGTGGGCCCCCCAATGCCTCATACAACAGTCTATAGAGTGTCCAATACCCTCTGTGAAGGGAAAAGAGATGGTTCCTCCTTACACAAGCAGGTTTGACAGAGCTGTATGAAAGATTCATAGATACTTGCTATACATCGCTTATCTTCATCACAGGCAAGTACCCTCATCACTGCTCCTCTTCCTCCTTTGAAATCTCCGTTGGCTAGGTCGATCAGCAGCCATTACCATCTCAACACTTCCTTATTTTGTATCTTCCCTTGGATTTACAGTTCTTACAGCTCATTTGAGCCCTCTATCTCCATATCTGGCATCCAAGACCAGCTTTTAAAAGGAAAGTATTCAAACTTAGAGATTTTGCCATGTCTAAGTTTGCAGAGCTCATGCCATACTATTAACGTACCATCCTGAAATAGCTGACTCCAGCATTGCAGACCTCCCTCTTTAATGGGGAACGTCAGTTTGACCTTAATGCATTCAGAGGACCCTGGGGTGTCCCAAGTGGGTGCGAATTTACTGGAATATTGAAGGCTTGTGACCCTCCTGATATTATACCATAACTCAGCCAAGACAGCACCTTAAGCCTCACTTTCTTGTTGTATTTGGGTCTCTAAATTTGTATAGAAAGTAAACCTCTCCACCTTGAACATCTTTTAACATGGCCTGACACATACTACTGATCTCTGAGCTGTCCCGGCTATTTAACAGCATTTTCCCATTCTTCAATAGAAAAGGCTAGGCATAAAACTGCAAATCAAGAAGTGTCAAACCCCCTTTTTATTTTTTCCTCCACAACTTTTTCCAGGCTATGCGTACCCCCTTTAAAGCCAAAATAAAACTGTTTATCTTACATTGTAACTTATCGAACTACTCCTTCTTAAACATCTGGGGGAAAGAATTAAAGATAAACATGAATTTAGGTAGAATAACCATCTTAACCAAATTTGTTCTACCAAGTATGGTGAGGGGTAGATGGGCCCAGCTCGTCATCAACATACATTCCTCTGTCATAGTTTTGAGGACATTTACCTCCAGGAGTTTCCAGATATCCTGTATAACCCTTTTGCCTAGATATTTAATTTCTTCTTTAGTAAGGCTGTGCCAAAACATGATTTCTGTTGTTGTGTTGTTGACAGAGTACCCTGCAGTATGCTCAAAGCTTGAGGCCAGTCTCTGAATAATTGGCAAGATTGTTGGCATGTCTGAAGTATAAACCATGAAATCATCTGCTTATAGAGCCACCTTTCTATAGTAGGGGATCTCTGTGTATAGTCATAATCTAGTGAATAGTCCCGCCCATGTGCGTGGACCCCGGAGCAATAAAAAATAATCTCTAAAGGTGACAAATCATGCAGACCTGCATACACCTTTAAGAGAGAATTTAATTTAAAGACAGATAATGCAGCCTATACCCACAGGCTACACTGTCCAGTACTTCAACTAGAATTCCACCAACATCCACAAACAGCACTGTCTGTCCAGCTTTTCTCCACATAGGAAAAAACCCTGCCTCTACCAGCAAAAGCCTCTGGAATGATAGAGAGGAAGGAGTGGACAGACAAGCCCCATAGGCTGCCATTATGTGGCTTAAAACAGGATACTGTGCCTTTAAGAAAACTTTCCAGATTTCCAGAACTTTCCCCAGTATCCCAGAATGCCCAGCAGGTCCCATTTACTTTCAGTTCTTTTTTCCGGCTCCTGCTAGCAGGACCCTGGAGCATTGAGCTCTCCCCTTTTCAAGGGTTTATTGTAGTTTTTTGTCAATTTTTGTCACTTTTTCAAGTGCTTAGTGGCTGGTACTGTCAACATGCCTGGCTTGTTCGACAAGTGCCCGGAATGTGGTAGAAAGAAGGCTAAAACTGATCCACACGAGGTGTGTATAGGTTGCCTTCCCCAGTCCCACGTGCCTGAAGGCTGTGATATCTGCCACTCGTTCTCTGCCAGGACCCTGACGGACAGAATGAAAATCGGGCTTCAAATCCTGGAGGAGAGAAGGCTGAAGGCACCAGGTGGGTCTGGAGGGGCTGATTTGGCCCATACTGAGGCCTCTGGGGGGCTCCCCAGGGGCAGGAAGACCAGTAAGCGTTCCCACTCCCCGTCGACGGCGGCGTCGAGGAGGATGACCACCATCTGTTCGCCGTCTCCCAGGGCTCTGGGGAGAAGTGGCGTCGGCGGTCGACGTCGAGGGACCTGAATAGGCCGCCGTCGACTACATCGGCGTCTTCGGCGATGACGCCGTCTACGGCGCCTTCCAGCGGTCGGCGTCGAGATCGGACCCGGCGTCTGCGCTCGCCGTCGGGGGGAGATCGCCGTTCGCCGTCGGTGAAGAGGAGACGGTCGACGTCGCCGTCGAAGAGAAGATCGACGTCGAGACGCTCGAGGTCAAGAAGATCGCCGTCGAGGCACGGATCGCCGTCGAGGCACGGATCGCCGTCGAGGCACAGATCGCCGTCGAGGCACAGATCGCCGTCGAGACGGAGGTCGCCGTCGAGGCGAAGGTCGCCGTCGAGGAGAAGATCGACGTCGAGGAAGAGAGAGTCATCGGGATCGGTGTACTCTGTGGTGTATACGCCTCCTCGGATGCCTACGCCACCGCCTCCTCCACCTCCGACTCCGCCTCCACCACCTCCGCCAACACCACCGCCGCCACCTCCACCACCTCCACCACCACCGCCTCCACATCCGCGTCCACTGCCTCCGCCGCCCCCACCTCGGTCGTTGCCACGCACTCCATTGGGCGGCGGTTCCCCCGCGGTCGGTTTCCCTTCCGAGGTACCCGACTCCGCCGCAGGGGACTCCGAAGCCACGACGCCCGCGGTCGCCGGGACCGGCTAGACCGGCGGGCAGACCGAAGCCGAAGAGGTCGCGCTCCCGCTCTCTCAGGAGTAGAAGATCACGGAGCCATGGACCGTCATCGTCGGACTCAGGACGACGCCGTAGGGGGCACAGGTCCAGGTCGCACACGCGATCCTCGACCAGAGATTTTTCCCCGACGCTGTCGGACTCGCCGGGGACTAGGGTGTCTCCGGTGGACGATTTGGTCTCTTTCCAAGAGGTGCTGTTGAGAGGGGCAGCGAAGTTGGGTATCACGGTGACGGTTCCAACACCCACGACGTCCGTGATATTCGAGACACTTCATAAGAAACATCTGTCTCGCCCTCTACTGCCCCTTGTACCAGGACTGGTGGAACCCGCGTTGGAGCTGTTCCTCACTCCCGCGGTGACGAAGGCCGCCCCCTCCAGGCTCATGAAAAAGTATAGGGCCCCGGAGTCGGACCCTACCTTTTTGAGGGTGGACCCGAAGCCGGATTCGGTCATCGTGACGGCGGCGAGGAAACAACATGCGACCGCCCCTTCATCGACGGTTCCGCCTGACAAAGCGAGCCGCTGGCTGGATTCTGCGGGCAGGAAGGTGTGTGGGACCGCCGCCACCACCATGAAGGCGGCGAGTGCAGGGGCTTTGTTGGGCCGTTACGACCGGGCCCTGTGGGAGTCCCTGCAGCAGTATGCGGACCTGCTGCCCCGGGACAGGAAGGAGGACTTCTTGGAAACAGTGCGCGAAGGCATGCTGGTTTCTAATCAGGTGATCGGCGCGGCGGCGGATGTATCCTTGTTGGCCGCCCACGCCTACTGTCATGGCGTCCACCAGAGGCGGCATTCGTGGCTGCGCCTGACGTCCCTCAAACCAGAGGCGCAGCACAGAGTGGCCAACCTGCCCTTTTCGGGGGAAGCCCTGTTCGGGAAACATGCGGATGATGAGATGGCCCGCATGAAGGCGCAGGCGGAAACCCTGACGGCCGTCGGGTTGGAGAAGGCCGAGAAGAAGAAGCGCCCGTTCCAGCGGCGGTTCGGGTCTTCGGGCAGAGGGCGTGGGCAGGGTTCGGGACAGCAGCAGCACCAACAGCAGCAGTTCCGTAAGCCCTTCCAGAAGCGCCAGAGGGGTAGAGGAGGCCAGCAGGCGACTACCACTACCAAGGGCCCGGCCGGGTCTCGGCCCTGAGCGGCTACTTCCCCCTCAACCGTTACCCACTCCAGTGGGGGGAAGCATTCAACTTTTTCCGGCAGAGTGGAGAAAAATTACTCAGGACAAGTGGGTGGTGAATATTGTTTGCAATGGATACAGTCTTCGGTTTATCAGCCCGCCTCCAGCGATTCCACCGGTCAGCTCTCGGTTCCAGCTGAGAGAGCTCCAGGCGGAGGCAGACATCTTGTTGAGAAAGAAGGCGGTAGAAGAGGTACCTCTGTCTCAAAGGGGAAGAGGTCTGTACTCTCGGTTCTTCCTCGTTCGCAAGAAGGACAAGAACGAGTTCAGGCCCATTCTGGATTTGCGACAGGCAAACAAATGGATTCGCAGAGAGAAGTTTCGCATGCTATCGTTGCATCAGATTTACCCTCAGCTGCAACGGGGAGACTGGCTCTGTGCCATAGATCTACAGGATGCGTACTTCCATGTGCCCATAGCACGAAAGCACAGGAAGTTCCTGCGATTCCAAGTCGGCGCCAATCACTATCAATACACAGTACTGCCATTCGGGCTAAAGTCTGCGCCCAGGACCTTCTCGAAGTGCATGGCGGTGGTGGCGGCACATCTGCGAAAGAACAAGGTGTTTGTCTACCCGTATCTGGACGATTGGCTGATCAAGGCTTCATCCTTCTCGGAAGCGCAAGATCACTTCCGATGGACGTGCGCTCTCTTGCACAAGCTGGGGTTACACGTCAACATGTCCAAATCGGTCCCGACTCCGGTCCAGTGCATACAGCACCTGGGAGCCTCCATCGATACGCGGTCAGCAAGCGTGTCTCCTTCGGAGGAGAGACGGTTATCACTCCTTCGGAAGGCTCAGGACCTCAGGACTGCTCCATCGACGACAGTGAGGAAGGTGTCTTCTCTACTTGGATCGGTGGCCTCCTGTATCTTCCTCACGCCTCACGCACGGCTACACATGAGACCACTGCAGGAGTGCTTGGAGGATCAGTGGGATCAGAGGACAGGCTCTTGGGACGACAAGATACGACTGTCGCTGCATGCTCTTCAGTCTCTGAAGTGGTGGTGTTCGGCGGAAAACCTCCTCAAGGGGGTTCCCTTCCACAAGGACATTCCCACGACGAGTGTCGTGACGGATGCGTCTCTCCAGGGCTGGGGAGCGCATTCCGGGGACTTGCAGATTCAAGGACAGTGGTCTGCTTTGGAATCGACGTACCACATCAATTTCCTGGAACTCAGATCTGTCTTCCTGGCACTGAAGGCCTTCCTTCCGTCCTTCCAGACCAACTCGCTGCTGATACAGACGGACAATACAACCACGATGTATTACCTCAACAAGCGGGGGGGGTCGAGATCGTGCACTCTGTCGCAGGAGGCGCAGGCGATCTGGCGCTGGCTGCTGGCCCGAGGACTGACGATTACGGCCACGCATCTGCCAGGGGTGCAGAATGCTCAGGCGGACGCCTTGAGCAGGCTGATTCAGGAAAACCACGAATGGGTCATAAACGACGAAGTACTAGGAGAAGTCTTCGCAAGGTGGGGGACTCCAGACGTACATCTGTTCGCCACCGCCGAAAACAGCAAATGCCGAGACTTCGCATCCAGGTACTACCAGCGGGGGACGCTGGGGAAGGCGCTATGGATCGATTGGTCGAACAGCTTTCTGTACGCTTTTCCACCCATTCCCCTGATTCCGGCACTGCTCATCAAGCTGTCCCAGTCCAGGGCGCGGATGATCCTGATCGCCCCGGAGTGGCCCAGGCAGTGGTGGTTCACGGACCTACTTCACCGGTCTCTCCTTCCTCACATGCGGTTGCCGTGCAGGCCGGACCTTCTCACGAAGTTCGGGGGGCGGATGGTGCACCCCAACCTCTCGTCTTTGAGTTTGGCGGCATGGCTCCTGAAATAGTGCAATATGGCCATCTGAATCTACCAGACGATTGTATGGATATACTGAAGGAGTCTAAACGACCTTCCACTAGGACATCCTATGCTTACAAGTGGAAGAGGTTCTGTATCTGGTGTAAGTCCAAGAACTTTGATCCGACGACATGTAAGGAAGATGTCATCCTTCCGTACCTGTTACATCTGGCGCAGTCTGGCCTTAATTTCCATTCGATTAAGGTTCATCTGGCTGCTTTGACTGCTTACAGGAAATGCCCTTCACAGACTTCCTTTTTTCAGATCCCTGTGGTCAAGGATTTTTTGGAAGGCTTGAAGAAAGTGTTTCCTCCCGTCAGACTTCCCTCGCCTTCCTGGGACTTGAATGTGGTGCTGTCCAGACTGATGAAGGAGCCTTTTGAACCCATTCACAAGGCTTCATTGCAGCACCTATCCTGGAAGGCGGCGTTCCTAGTGGCCATTACATCGGCCCACAGGGTGAGTGAACTTCAGGCATTATGTTGTCAAGAACCTTAGACTGTATTTCATGCTGATAAGGTTGTGATGCGTACTCACCCTAAATTTCTTCCTAAGGTTATCTCTGACTTTCATGTCAACCAGACTATAACTTTACCTACGTTCTTTCAGAATCCCTCTTCGCCAGCGGAAAGGTCTCTCCATTCCCTGGATGTTCGGAGGGTGTTGAAATTTTATCTGGATAAGACCAAGGATATTCGTAGGTCTGACCAATTGTTTGTTAATTATGGCTCAGTCAGGACTGGTCTTGCGACCTCTAAGCAGTCCATTTCTCGGTGGATTGTGTCCTGCATACAATTGTGTTATCAAAAGGCTAATAAGACCTTAGGGGGTAAACCTAAGGCTCATTCCACCAGGGGCAAAGCTGCCACGACGGCTTTGCTGCGTAATGTTCCGATTGCGGAAATCTGCAAGGCGGCCACTTGGAAGTCGGTCCATACCTTTGCTGCGCATTACTGTCTGGACACGGATGCCAGGGCAGATGCTCAGGTTGTGCAGGCTTCGCTGCGAAATTTGTTCGCACAGTAGTGGTAGTGTCTTGTGTGTTCTCCACCGCTTTTGTTGTGTGGGGATGGGCTTGCCATTCTATTCACTAGATTATGACTATACACAGAGATCCCCTACTACAGAAGGAGTCGTTTCTTTTCTGTAACTCCAGTTCTGTAGTAGGGGTATCTCTGTTATAGTCATAAGCGCCCGCCCTCCTCCCCGGTGGAGAGATACTTATTCATGTGTAGAATGCTACAGGTCTGGCGTGCTACGCCTTCAAAAAGAACTGAAAGTAAATGGGATCTGCTGGGCATTCTGGGATACTGGGGAAAGTTCTGGAAATCTGGAAAGTTTTCTTAAAGGCACAGTATCCTGTTTTAAGCCACATAATGGCAGCCTATGGGGCTTGTCTGTCCACTCCTTCCTCTCTATCATTCCAGAGGCTTTTGCTGGTGGAGGCAGGGTTTTTTCCTATGTGGAGAAAAGCTGGACAGGCAGTGCTGTTTGTGGATGTTGGTGGAATTCTAGTTGAAGTACTGGATAGTGTAGCCTGTGGGTATAGGCTGCATTATCTGTCTTTAAATTAAATTCTCTCTTAAAGGTGTATGCAGGTCTGCATGATTTGTCACCTTTAGAGATTATTTTTTATTGCTCCGGGGTCCACCCACATGGGCGGGACTATTCACTAGATTATGACTATAACAGAGATACCCCTACTACAGAACTGGAGTTACAGAAAAGAAACTACTCCTATTGTCCCATCCATTCCATTGAAAAGGCAAAATAGATTTTTCTTTTCTGATTTAGCATGCTAGAGGCTCGATATATAAATCGATTAATAGGGGATACAGGGGACACCCCTGCCTCATTCATCTGGCTATTTTCAAGGTGGAGGTGAGATTCTGTTACCCAAAACTCTAGGACAAGGGTTCTGATAAATCAATTACAATGTCTTAGGGAGATTTTCCCCCAGATTAAAAAGCTTGAGCATACTTTGCAAATATATCCAATTCACTCTGTTAAAGAAAGGTTTTTCTGGCATCCAACATTACCACTGGAAGTGTGCCTTATATACCTGACCAAATCTGTTGACCCTATTAAACCATATGTCAGCTCATGGAGTGCTCTCCTCCCTTAGGAAGCCTTTCTGGTCATCGTGCAAAAGTCCCCCAATCACACCATTCAACCTCTCACACAACATTTTTTGTAAAGATTTCGTAATCGCAATTTAAGAGCAAAATTGGACTATACAACTCACAACTCCTCTGGCATTTCCCTGGCTTCAGAATTAACATAACTGTGGCTTCATTATTTTACAAGCGAATAACTTCCACACCTTTCTCTATAATCAAAGTCTGTTATCTTCCTAGCTTCCCATCTCTTTCTAACTCTACCTTCCATTATTCCCACCAACTTTTCTTTTCAAATTTGCAATGGCTTTTGCAATGTTACTGCCTCGCTGAGATCCAGTGTCTGCTGAGTCAATTTTCTTTCGACCTCCCACAGTTCCACCTCCAAATCATTAACCTCCTTTTTGTATTCTTGCCTCTTGAAGGAGAGTAAACTGGTGATTTTGCCCCTTAAAAAATCCTTAAAGGCGTCCCAAACCACAGCTAAGGATGTTAAACCTAAGTTAATACGAAAGCACTCCTCTTTTTCAGATTGGAGTAACCTGTACAGCCTCTTTACCTAGGAGAAGCGTATGATCTAAGGTCCACCACTTCTGAGCCGCCCTAATGGCTGGATTCAAATCCCGAAAGATTGCCATATTGTCTGACATATGAGCCATGAAGAATGTCTTAAACCTGCTTCCTTAAAATCTGGTCAATTAAAAAACAGTTTGTTCTTGACAAATGGCCATATTTTTTATTATTGTAGGTAAATCCTCGTCTCTCTCCCACCCTCTCTCTCCCCATACATCACACGGCCCCAACAGCTTCATCATGGTTTTAATCAATTAAGACGTTTTTGTGTTCGTACTTGATCTACTTCTTGTGGACCTGTCTAAAGAGTCATTTAAAACTATGTTAAAATCAACCACCAATATAATGGTATCCGAAAAATGTTGTTGATTCGAGAACATAACCTGAAGCTGCTCTGTGTCATCTATATTAGGGCCATACTAACTAAAATAAGGTTGTGGTGGAGAGAACATGGCGGCTGGCTAGCGGCAGGTCGCATGAGCGCTTAAGCGCCAGGAGCACATTCACGCTAAGGAGAAGCCCATAATGAGATAAGGCGACTTAAAGAAATTTTAAAATACCTCCTCTGCAGCATATACCTTATGTTGAAAGAGTATTTGCAGCATACTCCGATTTTAATTTCTTAAATCGATACAGCTCAAACTGGCGGCAGTCACGGCGGACCCTGCAGGTCTCGAGAAGAGGTGAAGCATTGGTCTAAGGCCGCACTTTGGCTACGCAGAGGGCAGAGAGTTGCCACAAGGATCTCCTTTCGGGCGGGCGAGACAGAGGCAACACTTCCAAACTTGGAAACTAGGGCTATAAGTGGAGAGCCACTGAGGAAACACCTCAAGAGATAGAGGCTTCAGCAGTTGTAGAGTGCACCAACCTGTTCTTGGCAAGCAGGGACAAAACATACAGTGCGTTAAGGGGGCAGAGATCCAAGGGGGACTCGGGAGAGAATCACAAAAGTGTGGCGCTTATAGATGTAAGGAGAGCCTGACAGTGCAGGGGAAAAAAATCAAAGTACGTGCCAAGAAGCACCTTTAAAGGCCATACTAAACCATTGCCACAATGTAAATGGGAGGAGATGGCGAGCCCAGGGGAGCCAGAAAACCTGCTTGGCTCATCCAAAGCTCCAATCATTGTTAAAAAGCCTGGTTCTAATGCCAAATCTAATCCTTAGAGGAGGAGACTTTCAAGAGTAAGCGATCCAGCACAAGAGGTAAAGATTGCCCCCTCATTGCGCACATATTTCGAAATATTGCCCACGACACTTGTTTAGGGTGAGGGCATACGAGGCAATGAGAGAGGGGCCCACGAGAGACTGCAGGAGGCAAGGACAAAGTTGGGAGGGTTGGATTAGCTCCTTTTGGTAGACAGCATGACTTCTGGTGGTATCTTGAGCTATACCACCCCTAATGTGTTTTAAGTTCTGGAGGTCAGAGCTTTTGATAAGGGTAACACTCCTATGCAGTTACCAAGTATGACCCATTGTAACAGGACCTCCCTCAAAACTAGGACAATGCCAAGGGAGAATGTGGATACCACAAATTCTGTAGTAGAGGGGGAAGCAGTGGCAAGCCAGTCTATAGAAGATATGATTTATGCACTCTATAGAGATTAGGAGTAGATCTTAATTCTTGGAGGTGAATTAAAAGAAGATTTGTGGAAAGTGTGGAGACAAATTTGGATGACTTTGCCACAAGGACTGCCACCCTGGAGGGATTGGTTAAAAAGTTGCAGTCTGCAGTTGAGACAAATAATGAAAGCATCTCTCTCTTCAAGGCAAACGAAGAGGAGTGTCAAGCAAAATTAGGGACTTTGGAAAATAATCAAAGGAGGAATAACCTGAGGATCTTAAATGTCCCTGAAGGACTGGAGGGTTGTGATCTGAAAACCAACATGGTAAGATTAATCAAAGTAGGGGCACAAATTGAGTATTACGAGCAGGCTTCCTAAATGACATGCAAAGAGTGCATGGTGACCTATTCAAAAAAACTCGTAATAAAACCAAACCTAGGAAGATTCTGGTAAAATTTCAGACCTACATTTTAAAGGAATGCATTATTTTGGGTGCGCTGAAACAGAAGTCATTGAAAGTAGATGGGGTCGTTTTTTAAAATCAGGTCACGCTTAATAGGCAGTGGGAGATGGGTAAGAGGATAGATCCTCTGAGAAAGTTAGGAGCCACAGTACAGCGGAAATTTTCCTGACACCCTCAAAGTTATGCTATTGTCTATTTAACCAAAAATGTGTGGTGGTTAAGCCTGAAAACACGGACAAACGCACCCCCCTCAGTTGCCTTGAGCACAGAGTCTGGCAGCTTAACGTTGAGTGCTCGCAATGCTTTTTATTTGCTAAAGGTTTCTTGCATGCACTTTCACCTACGGAGCATTTGCAGGGACCATCTGAACATGCTTGGATGCGATGGATGATCTGTCTCAGGTTAGAAGCACAAACCTGGTTTTACACCTGCCTATGTGACTGAGAGCCACTGGTTTTTCATACTATTTAAAATTGTTCAGCTTCTTGACATGCTATTTCATGGAGAATACATTTTTAATGTTGAGGCAGATTTGTGCGGTTTGATAAAGTATAGCAGTCACAGGAGATGTGGTAACCTCTTCTGATTTTGCCTCCCACCAGCAGTATAGAAACTGTATTGATCTCTGGCAAAAAACACCTTACATGTCTATGACATGCTGAGTGCATGGAAGCTAGACTGCCTATTTTTAACAGAAACATGGTTAACGACATGTTCTAATCCCGATATAGTGCAAGCACTCCCCACTGGTTATACCATCTCCAGACTGGATAGAAATGGACAAAAAGGAGGGGGCATAGCCATAATCTATAAGGACCATCTTAAATGCTCCATCTCTGATATTACAGGACTAAAAGAAGCAGAAAGCTTCTGCTTTAGTTTCCAATTAGATAGCTGTACTACGTTTGCAGGGGCCTTGATTTACAGGCCTCCAGGTCCTGCCCATAAGTTTCTAGACACGGTGGGTGAAAGCATAAGCTCTCTAGTGGTAAGGTTTTCTAACTTCACCTTACTAGGCGATTTTCATCTACACCTCGAAGCCACAGACATACCGAACACCGATTCTTTTTTAGAAACTATGACCACCTTAGGGCTAAAACAGATGACAGAAGGGTCCACTCATCAAGCAGGGCAAACCCTGGATGGGATATGCACTAATGTAGCTAACCTAATTATTTCCCCTCCAGTGGCAATTACCTGGTCAGACCATAAGTTAGTCCCTTTTAAGCTTGACCTGAAAAACTTACAACCTGAAAAAAACCCGGGTAAACCAGGTTTTACACGGAATTGGGATAACCTGCTTTCTAATCCCAATGTACAGGACATAGCAGAAGCAAAAAAAACTTGCTCATGGGAGACCCTGAAATAGACAATCTATTTATTGAATGGATGAGATCAGTGGCTAACACGTTGGCTCCCCTAAAGGAAATCAGTAAGAAAAAAGGGTCAGCTCCCTGGTTTACCCCTAGCCTAAAAGCCACACAGAGACAGTGTAGAATACTAGAGAAGAAATGGCGAAAAGAGTACAATGCGGAAGATCTGTTTTTTTTTTAATCTGCTCTTAGATCTTACCACCAGCTAATTAAAGAAGAAAAAAATACATACTATGCAAATTTAATAAATAAAGCTGACAATCCAAAAACGATTTTTAATATAGTAAAGTCTTTTACCATGCCTAAAAATCTTGAACAGGAAATTCCACCCTCACAAGATCTATGCGATCGTATTGCTGACTTCTTAGAGGAAAAAATTCTGGAACTAAAGAAAGATTTTATTACATCACCCCCCCCCCCCCCCCCGATGCATAATGCCCAGACCACAGGGAAAAGAAGTAAAGAAATAATATGCTTTAAGGAGATTATTTTAGAGCAATCTAGGCAAGCTATTCTCTCCTGTAAATCAGGCTCACCTCTCGGTCCCTGCCCTCCAAATATCCTACACGCACTGGTGGATATTATCAATCCGACCATTAATCAGATCATAAACGCTACTTTTAGATTAGCCAAAATGCCCGCTAGCTGGAAAACTGCCTTCGTAAAACCGCTCCAAAAGAAGAAACTTTCAGATCCCACGATCCTTTCCAATATTAGTCCTATTTCACTGTTGCCATATCTAAGTAAAATCACAGAGAAACTCGTCAATAACCAACTCAATGATTTCATGCAGGAAGCCAACATACTACATCTTAAACAATCTGGCTTTCGAGCAGGTCATTCTACAGAATCAGTACTATTGCACTCTGCTGAATCCCTAAAAATGGCCTTGGGTCAGGGAAAGGAGGCAGTACTGGTTCTGTTAAATTTGTCAGCGGCGTTTGACACGATCTCTCATGATATCTTGAGGGACAGACTTGTTTGCAGTGGAATCACAAACAATGCATTGGCCTGGTTCACCTACCCCAAAAACAAAAAGCAAGAAATTGCAAGAAAAGGTACTGAAAAGAGAGGTGCAGGATCTATTGGAAAAGGAAGCCATAGAAATTGTACCCCAAAGGGAACAAAACACTGAAGTGTACTCTGTGTGCTTTATCGTCCCAAGCGAGACTTAGGCCTGCAGTCAATGCTGCACCTGCGACAGATTAATCAAGACCAAAAGGTTCCTGATGTTGACATTACACGAGGTACTCCCCCTGTTGAAATAAAAGAAGTATATGGCAACTATTTATCTAAGATATGCCTACTTCCACATCCCTGTTCATCGCTGTGGCACAAAATACCTCAGGTTTGTGTTTAGAGATGTATTAGCAGCTCAAAGTGTTATCCTTTGGTATGTAATCTGCTCCAAGGTTTACCAAAACCTTAGCAGTAGTTGCACATTACCTCCGGTAGTAAGAAGTATTTTCCTATCACTGCAGATATTACCATTGACATTGAAAGAGAGTAAAAATACTGACAGACAACACTGAAGAAACTGGAGGAGCGGTCTCTTATCCACTGTTCAGTCTAGCTCAGTCCATCTGCAGCTGAAAAATAACAAGATACATACAGCTAATAGTGAGCCATGTCTCAAGAGTAAATAACGCTTATGCAGACAAGCTCAGCCGAATGGCAGACATCTCCCACAAACAGAAACTGAAGCAAGAGCTGCCAGACAGCTGCCAGTAACACCACTGGTAAACCTGCTCGCAACTGTAAAAAAGATAAATTGCCAGTTCTTTGCATGCAGGAACTACCACCCTCCTTCACTAGGGAATGCACTGCTGATAAGCTGGTACAGGAGGTTTGCCTACACTATTCCACCAGTACCCCTGATTCCATTGGTCTGGTAATGCAGATGTTTAGAGCTTCCAACATGGCTGTGACCGTTGTGGTGCTCTTTTCAGTCTACACAGGTTCCTTCCCTCCATCGGTATTGTTTCTTGATCACATTCCTCTTTTCGCTTCGTCTCTGCTCGATGACTCCATCTTTGACTGAGCGACTTTCAGTCGACATCGACCCCACGTGGACCTTCACCTTTCAGGCCTCCTTCCGTCTCCCAACAGCATCCCTCCTCCCCTCCATGATGATGGAACAAATGCCAGTTCGCTACTGTCCTCACTGCTTTGCAAAATACCCTCGACTGATCACGTTTGTAATTTGTGTCTAGCTTCCAAGCACAATGAGGTTGCCGGCGACGTTTGCTGCTCCTTCCACTCTAAGAAAACCCTCTGTGACCATCTGGCTCAGCATCTTGAGATGTTACATAGGAGCGGAAATTACACTCTGACCTCTTCGGTCCCAAGGACGAGGGGGAGCACCACCCAACAACCATTCCACAGATGAGGAAGTTTTCTCCCCCGATGACCACTCCAATCTAGAGATCAGGTATCATCCACCAGTGCAGCCAGCCTTGAGTACAGTACTCCCACCTCTTTAGTACCGCTTGTAGGTAACTGGCTCTGTATATACTATACCAAAATGAGGTATAGTGTGCATAGAGTCCAATGGAACCCCAAAGGTAGGCAGAAGTAAAAGTAGATAGCACCTTACTCTCCATTTGTGGTAGTGTGGGTGAGCAGTAAGGCTTTATTAGAGGGTAGTGTTGAGCATCTGTTGTAGACACTCAAAGACTGAACTCAGACCAATTTGCTTATATAAAAAATATTATTTTGTTATATTTATTTTCTAGAACCAAGCAGGCCTGGTATAGCTAAGTGTAAATGGTACTTTTCAAGGCAGGTTGAACAATACAAGCAAGGTGAATGAAAATTACTTCGATACAGGTTTGTAAACACTTGGAATACAGTTGAAATTGTTGTTAGATTACTTTTGATTACTTTACAGATTACTTTTTCTACTCAATGTGATATTTCTAGACATCACACTGGGACATTTCCTGGAAAAAAGGTAAGTAAAGCAGTTTTTAAATTTTTTCAGTTTTTCAAACTCATACAAAACCAACTCCCCACTTAAAACAATTTTCACAAGAAAGCAGTCAATGCAGTCCTATGGGAAGAAATGTGGTTCTCGGTTCCCAGGTAAGTACTTGGGTGTGGGAGTTGGTTTTCGGGGGTTAGAACCAGGGTTCCCCCAGGGTCAAGGATGCACTCTCAAAGCACCCTCAGCGGCACTAGGGCGGCCGGGTGCTGAGTGCTGAGTCCCAATGTTATGGGGGATAGGGTGGCCTCCGGTTGGTGGCTGCTTACGAGCAGGCCACTAGATTGTGGGAGCAAAACTCCTGGTGTTAGGCTCAGTGCAAAGGGGAATTCGAGTTAGCACCCAAAGTACACCCGCAGCGGCGCAGGGGCGGCTGGGTGCAGGGTGCTGTTTTGGCCTCGGGTACCCTGTTTAGTTCAATGGGGATTCTCCGGTTGCAACAAAGACTGCTGACTCGGGGACAAAGATCTTCTGGAGGTGACCACCGATTGGAGAGGTACGTTGGGATGCTGGAACACAAGTCAGTTGCGCCACTCAAGGGTGTGGGATGTCGAGTGTCGGAGTGTCGTTGGGCGTTGGGTTTTTTCTTACCAACTCTGGTGGCGGTCGGGGGGATCCTTCAGAAAGGGGCTGCAGGTTTCGCCTGGAGATTCAAGGCAGGTCAGAGATCATCAGAACTCAGGTCAGGATTGCCAGGGAGACCTCCTCGTGGTGTTTGGCCACTCGAACTCGGGCCGTCGGGTACACAGTGGTGCAGACTCGCTGTTTTGGCTGGGGCCAGAATTTCTACCTGTATGTTTCAAAATGTACAACGTATCATTTATTTAGGCGCTGACACTTAGACTAGGCTTACACACGTAACATTTGACAAAAAAGAAAGACCGCTTTTCGTTTTTCCACCGGAAGGACGCCTCAGTCGAAGTTTCCCTTGAACGGCGAGGACATTCTGCTCTCCAGCTTATCTAACTGCTGCTTTTGCATACGATTCCGTATACTCAAGCCCGTATCTGCTTGCCGATCGATGTTTGACACCAAGTGATCATCATACGCAGTAGTCCCGGGATAAGAACAACTTTGGAATCCTCACCCTCGGAATCTATTTGAACACAGATCATGTGTCGCTAATATCTTCTATTGAATTTCCTTGAAACCATCTTGAGTGTTTTCTAGCATACCAACGGATCTTGGGCATTCTTTAATTATCAATACCTGCTACGAACTAGCGGATTCGATCTACGAAGAGCACGGCTGGTACCTTAGGAGGTCAGGACCCCCCCTTTTTCTGCGCTTTTTCACGATTGAACCTAGCCAACCACAATTTGAGCATTTCTTCCTATTCTATACAGGTCCCAGCACACTGTTAACCGTCTCTATACGTTTTTTTTGTACGCCCTGAGGAAGGTGGTACCCGAATTAGGGTGTGATCACCGAAACGCGCGTCGGCGCATTGAATGAGGCCTTTCTAATTTTCTTTCATCTTTCAAATATGGAAATCGCATGTGAAACCACAATATAATATGTACAATTATGCACAATATTGAGCATTTATACATTGATTTTGAATATAGATTCCGTATTTTGTAGGGCCTCTTTTTTCATTCTTTTTAGTTTATTGTTTGGTTTAAGTGTGATGCATGTATTGTCGGTGCGGTATGATATTGATGTGAGTATGAGAGTGTTGTTGTGAAAGACGTTGTTTGGGACCTTTTTCTTTGAGTTTGATCAACTCTTTTGTATACAAACTTTTTGTCATTTTAATGTGATACTATTCATAAAATTGCAAATATGTTATTGCATTGGAATTAATCTTTTTTATATATACAAAAATGAAAAATAAAATTTGAGAATGAATGCTTTTTCTTTTTTGTCAAATGTTGCGTGTGTAGGCCTAGTCTAAGTGTCAGCGCCTAAATAAATGATACGTTGTACATTTTGAAACATACAGGTAGAGATTATTTTTGCTCGTTGTGAATTTCCTTTTTCCCCTGCTTCTCTACCTACATTTATTTGTCAGGGGTTCCCCTTGTTATATTGGTTGGTTGGCTGGGGCCAGAGTCTGTGGGTGAGCAAATCCGGTGCTCACAGGAGACAGTCTTTGGTTTGGAAGGCAGGGTAGGGCCTTTGGGTTCTTGAAGCTGCTGGCTGCAGTACACACCGGGATTGCGCTGGAGCAGGTTTGATGTGGGGACCGTCCGGTAGAGCTGGGGCCAAGTCAGTGGGCATCCTCCTCTTCTTAGTACAGCACGGCTTCTTCGGTCCTTCTTGTTCTCTTCTGGTCAGTTCTTGTCTGAGGAGGCAAGGTTCGGAGTTGCCCCTAAATACTAGATTTAGGGGTGTTACAGGTAAGTAAAGGTTGGGACCAAAGGGTCCCTTTCTTGGGGTGGATACACCCCTTATTATGCCACCCTCCAGTGGGCGGGGGCATACGCCTCTCTCTGGTTGGCTGTGTCCCTCCATCTACAAGAAGGTGGCGACTGAGAGTTGTTCCTCACCTCGCCTCCCCCACCTGAGGGGTGGGGTTGGCAAAGGTGGACACACCTCCCTTCCTCACTTGGTTTTACTACCGATTCTCCTGCCCAAAGTGGAGGTCAGAACCGTTGGGAGCCAGTTGCTGGAAACAGCAAAAAGCTGGGGTAGCTCACAAAGGCAGCAAGCCTTTGAAGCTTCACCTTCGTGGACCCTGCCCATCCTGGGGAAGGAGGCTTGGCACCTCGTCACAGTATGTGCATTGTTTCAGACCCCCGAGAGCTGCAGGCTCTCGGCTCAGGGGTCCAGAAACATGTCTGGTGGTGGCACCTGGCGAGCATCCACTCAGCCAGGACACTAGAGTTGAGTCGTTTTTCAGGGGGCATCTCTTAGATACCCTCTGAGTGCATTTTTCATTAAATCCCACACTGGCATCAGTGTAGGTTTAATGTGCTGAGAAGTTTGATACCAAACTTCCTAGTTTTCAGTAAAGCCATTATGGTGCTGTGGAGTTCGTAATGACAAACGACCAGCACCATATACTCTTAATGGCATTACTGCATTTACAATGTCTAAGAATTGGCTTAGACACTGTAAGGGCACAGGGCTAATGCACCTGTACCCTCACCATTGGTATAGGGCACCCAGCTAGAGCGGTGGCTGACCTATGCGAGGGCAGTGGGTAGTAGGCATGGCACACAGGGATGTGTACCATCTCGACTATTCACTTTGTTCTGCACCAAAACATGCAGCCTGCAATGGTAGTTTGTGTGGGTAAAGGTACAGGGCCTCTAAGGGTGGCACAATAAGTGATGCAGCCCTTAGAGGCCTTCTCTGGCCACAGTGCCTTTGGTACCTGTGGTACCATTTACAAGGGACCGACATGTGGCCTAAGAGTGCCAATTGGGTTTTGTTCAATGCAGTTTAGGGAAAGAACATAGGCTCTGGGTACCTGTTTGGTCAAAGTATATCAGCAGTTTGGCAAAAAGTGGAGGCAACCATGCAAAAAGAGGGCACTTTCTTACACTGCTCGCAAGCGGAGCAGCCATTTTCGAAGGGTCATCCATCTGCTCTGGAGGCCATTGGACCTCCACTGCCTTTGGGCAATGGTCGGCACGACCACCACCTTCGGACGCAACATCCAGCTCCGGCTCGGCGCTGAAGAAACCAGCGAGGCCAACTGCTTCGGCGCCACCTGCGACTGCCACTGAGCTGACCCAACTGTCAGAGCCATCACTTTTGGGATTAGAATTGGTGTCCGAGCAGGGAGCCTCTGCGCTGACCACCAAACCCAGCCACGGAGTGGGTACCATTGAGTTGATCCTCCATAAACTCCAAGAGGAGATCAATGCTCTGCAGATACACTTGATGATACACAAGCCGGATTCTCACCTGCTCTCTTGGTATGCTGTTCAGCCATCCATATGTCAGCTGTCCTTCAAGCAACCCTTGTACTTGCCACCTCCACCCAAGCAGTGCAAGAAAGTGGATAAGGCTAGTAGCCTTTTGCCCATCACTCTCCTATCACTACCTCACCCGGCTCCACAGCACTCACCTTCCCCACCCATTTCTCCATGGCGAGTCTCTTCCCTATACACCTTATGGGTCACTTCACTCCGATATGGGGGGGCACGTGGAGGGGATACCTTCAACACTCCCCCACAGGATGATACCTGGGACTCCTATGATGCTGACCCGCCGGGGGACACAGATACCGACCTGTAAGCTGCCCGGTCCTCCCCTGCTGAAGCCTTCATGTCCTACCATAAACTGATTGGTAGGGCTGCCACATTCCACTAGCTGGATCTACACACTGAGCCTTTGGAGGAGGATTTCCTTTGTGAGACTCTGTCCTCCATCCACTGCCCCACCCAGTACTTACCCATGGTCAGTGGAATGTTCCGTCACATCCCAGACATCTTTCATGCCCCCGTCTGTGCTAGGGTCATTATACCCAGGGTGTTCAAGAAATGGAAAGCTTCCACTACTGACCCTCCCTGTGTACATTTGTGGCCAGGTTCCGCCCAACTCTCTAGCTGTCACTACCACCCGTAAGAGGGCTAACTTACAGGCAACTGGTGATGCCCCCCTCCACCAGATAAAAAGAAAGAGAGCAAACTGATAGATGGTGTCGGCAAGAGGGTAGCTGCACAATCAGCCAACCATTGGGAGATTGACAATTCTGTTGGGCTGCTCTCCAGATATAACCGTGCCCATTTGATTGAGCTGGAGGAGCTCCTTCAACATCTCCCGGTCGAGAACAGTAAAAGGGGCTGTGAGATCGTCTCTGAAGGAAGGCAAATCTCCAACACCACCATCCACTGCGCATTATATGCTGTGGATCATGCTGCTGGGAAGGGTCAACTCCAGTGTACTCCTGCACAGGAATCCCTGTCGCTGTGTCTCTGGCTTCAAGCCCGAAGTCCAGCAAAACTTGTTCAACCGACTGTTGAATGGTCAGCATCTGTTAGGCCTGCAGTTTGACCAGTTGTTGGAAAAGATGAAGAAAGATACGGAGACAGCGAAAGCGATGGGCGCCCTTCAGACATCTGCTTCTTGTGGCTCCTTCCGCCGCACGCCCTACCATGAAGGCTCAAAGGCCACCACCAGAGGCCTCCATGTCTTACCAGCATCCACATGCAGAGCAGTCCTCTCCCAGAGGCTACTTTAGAGGGCCTTACAGAGGCAGCAACACAAAAGGAAGGGTAGAGTTGGCTCCCCAAAAGGAGCTGCCACCACTACTATACCTTGACTTGTCTCTCCTTCCCACACAGATCACATGACACCTTTCGAAGGCGCCTACAGAGGTGCTTTTGCATTTTGGTGGAACATCACCTCCGACCAGTGGGTATTTCCATGCCTCCCACGATTCCACCACGCAACCCCAGAACACCAAAGACTACTCAAGAGGTCCAAGCGCTCCTTCTCAAAGGTGCCATGCAACCTGCCCCACATCACCGGCAGGGCACAAGAGTGTACTCTCTGTACTTCCTGAGCTCCAAAAAACACTGATCTCTCCGACCAATTCTGGACCCCATGCCCCTAAGCTAATACATTCCTTCAGAGCATTTCCTCATGGTTTCTCTTCAGGATTTCATCCCGCTGCCTAATTAAAGTGACTTCATGGCTGCTCTCACCTGAAGGGCGCTTATTTCCACATTCCAATCGACCCAGCACATTGCCAGTATCTAAGGTTTGTAGTCAGTGGAAAGAATTACCAGTTAAAGGTACTCCCCTTCAGGGTCACCACTGCACCCAGGGTGTTCAACAAGTGTCTTACAGTGGTAGCAGCTCATTTCCGCAGACAGGGTGTCCATAGCTTCCCTTATCTGGACGATTGGCTCATCAAGAGTGCCACCCTTCAAAACTGTTGCAAGCACAAACAGGTCACAAATAACCTCCTTCTTCAGCTAGGGTTTACCATCAATGCTATAAAATCCCACCTCCAACCCCTCTAGATACAGACTTACCTGGGGGCAATTCTGAACTCAGAAGTTGGCATGGCTTATCCAAATGCTGCCAGGATACAGTCCTTCCAGGCACTAATCCCTCATTTTCAACCAGCCATACAAGTCATGGTTAGGACAGTTGTGCGGCTCCTCAGAATGATGGCCTCCTGTATTGCCATAGTGCCCTAACCCAGGTTTCACATGCGTCCATTGCAGGAGTGCTTGCTGCATTAGTGGTTCCAAGCGGAAGGTCATTGGGGCGCTCTAGTGTTGATCGGCCATGCACTTGTTGCTCTTTGCAATGGTGGAACACCAACACAGTCTTTTATCAACCCAGTTCTGCAAAGGACCATTACAATGGATGCCTCCCTTACAGGGTTGGGTGCTCATTTACACAACCTGACTATCTTAGGCCAGTGGGAACCTAGTCAGCTGGTTCTTCACATAAATTACCTGGAACTGCTAGCTATTCACCTTGTATTGATAGCTTTCCCTCCCCACTTGACTGGGAAGGTAGTCCTCATCAAGACAGACCACATGACAGCCATGTAATATCTTTAGAAGCAAGGTGGCACCTGATCTCCCCCACTCACTCAGCTAACCCAGAGCATTTGTTGGTGGGCTCTCCACCTTAAAATCCACCTGATAGCGCAGTTCCTTCTGTGAGTGGACAACAACTTGTCCGACCTCCTCAGCAGGATGCTGCAACAAGTCCATGAGTGAGAACTCCATCCGCAAATCCTCCTCCAGTACTTCTGCCATTGGGGACTCCCAGAGATAGACCTCTTTGATATGGTAGAAAACGCAAAATGCCCAAGCTTTGCCTCCAGTTTCCCACAGTCCAGTTTCAATGCACTATGGAGAAGTTAGTCAGGGATATTTGCCTTTGCTTTTCCTCCTCTCCCACTAATTCTTTTTGTGGATCAGAGGCTTTGGCAGAAGTCTCTCAACCTCATTCTGGTGGCTCGCACCTGGGCCCACCAACCTGGTTTACCACTCTCCTCGAACTCTCAGGTGTTCCGCACAAGAGGCTCCCCAACAGACCGGACCTTATCGCGCATAATCGTGAAGAAATCAGGCAGCCAGACACCAAGTCTCTCAATCTTGTGATCTAGCTCCTGAAGTTCTAGAATTTAGGTACTTTAATCTTACACTGGAATGCATAAGCATTCTCAAAGAAGCATGCAGGTCTACTACCGTGCCTGTTATGCTGCCAAGTGAAAGAGGTTCATCTGCTGCGGTCATTAAAAACACATTTACCCTTTAGCAGCCAAAGTGCAGGATAATGTCTGTTACCTACTTCGTTGGCAGAGTTGTGGTTTGGCATTTACTTCCAGAAGACTACACCTCGCTGCTGTATCAACGTATCTTCAAAACAGGCAACACATCTCCCTCTCTCTCTCCCTTCAGAATTCGAGTTAAAGTTTTTTTGAAGGGTCTCAAGAGAATCATCCCTCGTCTGGTCCCTCCAGTCCCGACATGGAACCTAAGTATTGTATTGGCATGACTCATGGGCTTTCCGTTTGAACCTCTCCACCCCTGCCTCCTACACTTTCTCTCTTGGAAGGTGGCAATTCTGGTTGCCATCACTTCACTCAGGTGTGTCAGTGAGCTTAAGACACTGACCTTAGAAGAACCTTTGTTCCAGATACATAGGGATAGGGTTGTCCTCTGCACCAACCCAAAATCCCTCCCTATGGTGGTCTTACAGTTCCACTTCAATCAGTCCTTTGAACTCACTGACTCAGTTGCACTACAGGCTATCCAAACTTTGGATGTTAAGCGAGCCCTCATGTCCTATATCGACAGATCTAAACCAGTTATAACACAACAGCTCTTTGTTGTTTTCTTCAAAACCCATATAGGGAAGGCTCTGTCCAAATCGGGTATTGCAAGATGGATCATAAGCTGCATCCAGACATGCTATGCTAAAGCTAAAAGAACCTTGCCCATTCCTCCTAAAGCCCAATGCACTGAGACAAAAGATCCTCTATGGCTTTACTAGGTAACATTCCAATAGATGTAAATAGCATCTGTAAAGCAGCTACCTGGCCCACACCACTTATTTGTTTTAAACATTATTGTGTGGATATGCTAGCCCGCCAACAAGCCAGAGTTTGCCAAACAGTATTCTGTATACTTTTGTAATCTACTGCAACTCCCACAGGCTTACCACTGCTTCTGGGAGTATTGCTTTACAGTCTGTGCACAGCATGTGTATCTACAGCCACACATGCCTCGAACGAAAAATGCTGCTTACAAAGTAAGCATCTGTTCATGGCATCTAGCGCTGTAGATTCACACACTCCCAGCCTCCTGCCTGGACACTTGTGGCTATTGCAGTGATCCTCTTTCTTTGCATGGACATCTCTGTATACATTGCTTTGCTGCACATTCCATCCTCATTCGCTGTATGAGGAAAACAATCTAACAATAAGGTCGATGACCATGTGCATTACCAGCAAAAGAAGAATTAATAGTACCTCGTGAATCGAAAGACTTCTTCAAAGAAAAACAACTTGCACACATCTGTGCCAAACACGTGATAGTAGGAGTATGCATAGCATGTGAATCTACTGCACTACATGCCACGAAAAGATGCTTACTGGGTAAGTAACATTTTCCTTCTAACAGTCACAAGGTCTCTTTAGTGTGACTTTAACTTTGCTGCACAATTTTATTGCATGGCATCCTCGTTTTAATTAAATATCTTTTGTGAAAAACATGCCATGGCATAAAGCATATACGCGAAGTAGAACGTGCTATTTATTGCCATTATTGTTGGACAGTTGGGGCATCATGACTTGCTCTAAGCTTAGTCTCTATTGAGACATGGCCTACTCCTCATTCAACAATGTTAATTGCAAATTACACCCTGTGCAGCATGTTTTGGTTAATTTATTGCACAAAAAGCAGTGGTATAAAAACTACCAATATATATATATATATATGAGGGAACTGTGGAATATGGAAAATATTTCACAGTTGCCTGTGAAATAGGATTTCGTCATCATAGAGGACCAAATTGTGCATCAAGATTGTTAATTATGTGACAAAATAATGAAAATTATGCAGCACATTCTCTAGCAGTATTTTCATCCATTTAAGCTAAAAACTCAATTTTGGGTGAAATGTGCAAATTTTGCAAATTATATGGCAAATGCAGTAAATCCATAAGTATGCCGGAATTGCTACAGCCACATAATCGTATAAATCAATTGACCTCGCCTGTGCCCATTGTTATAGCAATAATTTGTGAAAGGTAAAAAAAGCTAAACATTTTAATTCCATAAGGTACCCGTTATGTATTTTTATGTGACAAGTTTATTGTGGGGTAGTTTACTGTTATGCCCTTGTGGTGCCACTGCTCTACGTTGCTGCACCGCCCCCTTTCTTTGTGTGCGTGCCCTTGCCACTTCCGTCTCTGAACTGTGTGTTGCACCAGTCCTCCATTGCTGCCCTGCCCATGTCTCACCTTCCCCCCATTCTTGGTTTGCGTGCCACTGCACCTTCCCTGGTCCATTGTGCGACCACTGCACCGGCACTCCCACAGCCTTCCGTTCCTGCACCTGGCCATCTTGTCTCCCCCTTACTCCGTTTCATGTGCGCATCCCTACACTCTCCCTCCCTGGTCCATTGTGTTGCCACTGCCCCAGTTGCTGTCCCTGCCCTTTGTTCTCAATTTGCGTTCCCTTTACGCCTAGGTGTCGCTGTACCAATATGAGCCAATCGGAGACCCATTTTTGAAAAAAGGTGGCTCTGCTGTAGCAACTGCTCAGATATTGCTATCTTTAACCCCTTCATGACTACCTGGTTTACACCAAATAATAAAAAAGAACACTTTCTAATGGATACTTTGTTTCCATAAAACATTTTATTGATTTTAATGGCATCCCATAAACAGGTTTATACTAGAAAATATTATTATTCTTTAAATAAAATCACACCACCACATCAATACTAGTTACTAAAACATGATGGTAAAGGCACACGCTTCACACAAAGCTCACTTCGCTACCGTCCCCAGTATGTCCGTTTGGAACAGGCCCTATGCGCTGATGCCTCCCACTCTCCAATGGAGTCAGTGTGATTTCTCTTTAGCAGCTTGTCTAAACATATCTTGTTGTACTCCGTGGGTATCCCCAAGCCATGTACACCGGCTTCTCTAAACTCATGAATTGATACAGTCCCCTTTTCCATTCCAGTTTTAGAGGATCAGGTTATTTCCAACTGCAGGCTATTCTCCTCTTTGCTACTATAAGCCCCAGCCAAAGTATTGCTAGTTTAGATCTATTATCTGACCGTAATTTTACCTGCAGATGCTTTGCCTTGTCAATATTTTCTAGGCATTAGACTAGAGCCATACACTTTAAAGCAGTGCTCTGGCCCGCCAGTAGGTTGTGCCGCATATAAGCACCACCCATGCTTGCTGACATCAGGTCCTTTCTTTCTGCGCCTTCTGATGTGGATCCGGAGTGTCTCCTTGGTCTTCTAAACCACAACTATTATAAATGAATTACCAGTGTGCAAGGGAAAAATATCAGCCCACAAGACTTCAGTGCTTTAACCGTTTAGAAAGTGTTGCAAAGAAATGTCTGTGATGGACTTAGACAAGGTATGCTGATGGTGCCTTGGGTCGAAACATGACTCCCGGGCCTTCGACTCCTGTGCCCAGATGCACCCAAAGGCCATACAGGACTGTGAGTCTAAACTGAACATTGCCAAACACAAGATGACCCACTTAGTGACCGATTGAAGTCAAAAGGAAGGCCCGCTCCTAAAATTGTTCCAGCTGCAGATTATCTTAGCAATTTAAGTCTTTGGGTAAGTCCAATAAAAAGCACTAGAAGTTTACGAGGGACTCGGACCCTTCACAGTGCTCTCGGACTCCAGAGAAGGCATGAGGGTGATTTTGAGTCTGGTACCAGTAAACGCCAAATTTCTGTGTCCGTCTCTGACTTTGCACAACATAGAGACTTTAGAGAGGCCATGCTCTGCATTCTCAGCCCTTTACCTGCTCTTGCTGGTGGGCTGCAGGGTCCTCCCGTCAGACTTCCACTGACAGGTCTGCCCTCAGCGCAGTTCGTGCCCCTTGAACTCATATCTTGTCCAGCACCAACTCTGATGCCGCCTTTGGTCCTGGTGCTATCCCCTCGACCAGTTTCCTTCAGATCAAATGCCGGAGGAGGATGTACAGACTATTGTGCTTTCCAACTCAGAGCAGAATGCACCACTACCTCTACCATGATCTGGCCAGGCTGCTGCTGTCATGCATCCACTAAGCAATTCCTCAGACTCTGATACCTTGCCCTTACCATGTGGTGTGGCCCACACTTTACACAAAAATGTTGGCACTGACTCAGATAGTGTCAACTACAATGAGGGGGACAACTATGCTCCTCAGTATGATACGGAAAATTAGTATGAAGTACTTCAAGGTCCCAGTGGTTTGGATACTTTGCTAGATGCAGACCTTGTGTTTCCCCACTGACCCTGCCACAGAAAAAAGCACCTCTTTCGCAGTTATGCGTAGATCTGCACAAGTACTAGACTTACCGCTCCCCACTATGGAAGTGAAGAACAATGTGCTAACTGAGGGACTTGAACCAGGCCAAGCTGCAGCAGAGCTGCTATTACCATTTAATGAAGCCCTTATGGCTACCTCTTTGGCCACATGCTGGAAACCATGTTCAGGTCCACCTGTTCATATGTACCTTTAGCTCCCTCCCTGCCCCTCCAGCAGCACAAAACCGTTTTAGTGTGTCTTTGCCACACACAGTTACCTTGTCGGAGGTAGGACCCGATATTCCCTCCAAAGATGGCAGGCCATTACTTCAGACAAGTATTTTGTCAAAATGTTCTGTTAAGGCTTCGCTTTCCCTCTCCTTTCTACCCTGCGGCACCTTCCAACACCTTCAGGGCAGCTGACGGAGGACCATTTGCAGCAGAAAGTGCATATCCTTTTGACGAAAGAGATCAGCCAGATGGTTCTGGCCTTAGAAGTTGGAACTGGGTGTTACTCCTGCTACTTCCTTGCGCCGTATAAGGATGGGAAGCCTTTATCCGGTTTTAGATCTTCGCCCTCTCAATGCCTTTCTGCAGAAGGACAAATGGAGATTGATTATTCTTGCCCAGGTCCTGCTACCCTGGACCCTGCAGACTGGATGGTGGCAGAAATGACTGGGCCCAAGTCATCCCAGTGGCACCAGATTGGGCCAGATGAGTGTGGTACCCGTAACTCCTGGGCATGAGCATCTGTCTACCAATCAAGCTGGCACTTTAGGATGACCTTTTATTTCAGCATCAGGGTGGGGTACCTCATCCAGGCCTGCTGAATTTGCATCACCATACTTGGAGATTGTACAGCAGCAGTTTACCTCCATCGACCTTCTTCCTGAAGTCGTTGAGGTCATCCGGGCAGCGAGGTGGCCTTCCACAAAATCAGTATATGCCTGTTGGGAGCGGCACAAAACGTTCCAGGAAGGAGCGCAGGTGGGTGAACTTTTGGGGGTAACTTTTCGAGAAGATTTGTCAAATGGAGCCAAAGTTATTTGGAGAACAAAAAAAACCTCTCTTCCTATGAAAACTCTGACCTCACTATAAGTATATGGTAGCACCGGCCACTGTGGAACATACTCATTTAAATGGGACCCAATAACACATTATTTAGAGCATCTGTACAAACAAACGTGCATTCACACACCTACTACAACACTGCAATGGTCAAATTCGAGTTTAGAACCACAGTACAGGAAAACTGACACAAAAAAACAATTTACTGCTCATAGATTGCATGCAACAATTACTTTACACAAGGACACAACTCTTTTTAATCATGATATCTCATCATTGTTATACAAATTTAACCTCTTGTATTTTGATTTTGTTTAAATATCTTCTTAAAACAAATACACCTGAAAAGATGCCATGGCATTAGTGATCTATGCAGATGACCAGAGTATGTCATTTATTACCATTGTTAAGGGGAGACTAATAATGACTTATTCGAAGATGGCCCCCTCCCTACACTCAACACTGGTAATAAATAGCATATTACATTCTCTGCATAGCTAATATTAATAAATGTACATTAGTACATCATTAAAAATTCTATGAAAGAAAATATATCAACGAAGTCCATCAATTTTGCTGCTTCGGATACCAATTCATTTATTTAACTGTCACATTTTCAATACAATTTCACTGTCTGGTACTATTCTTTCAATCATTTTCACAAAAATTGCATGGCTCGAGTAGACATGCATCCAACACGTGCTTCACAATAAACTTTCTTCTGAAGGGCTGATATCTCAAATTTGCCCTATGTACCCAACCTAAAAAACAAACTAACACCCTCATTGGATGATGTCATAAGCCCCGGGAACCCCGTTCCCCGGGGCCATGAATTAACAAGAGGGTAGCGGGTGCGGGTCCCCCTCCTTGAGCCCTAAGAAGCCCAGGGACCCCATGCCTAGTGCCAAGAAACATTATTTTAGGTGGCAGGTGTATGGTCCACCTCCCCAAGTCTAAATGGGCCCCATGGACCTCATCACTTTGGGGCCAACCACTAATAATCGGGAAGTGGGGGGGATCATGTTTGCTCTCCTCCCCTTTTAAATGACACACGACCCTGAGGGATAGGATCTCTGGTGAATTTTATGGCTTGGGGAGAGGCAACTGCGTGGCCCCGTTCCCTTTTTTTGTTGAATTAGGCCCCGGGCCAAATTAGGCTTGGGGAGAGCGGGCCATATACCCCCCTCCCCTTAATTAAGGTATTCGTCCCCGGTGTATGGGATCTCCAGGGCACAAAATGGGCTTGGGGAAGGGGACCTCACTCATGCCCGCTCCCTAATTCTTTATAATAAATGCAACATTTCACTTCATGTTGCTGGCGGCAAATTAGAGCACTCGCTCTGCGGGAGTCATGTTTCTGTGGGCATCCCCGAGCCATGTATATGGGTCACTCCAGGTTGAGGTATCTATCCATACCTTTCTTCCAACCCTCCAGCGGATGGAGCCCGTTATGCCTTCCAAGCGGAAGCTATGTCCTGATTGGATATTGTCAAGCCCAACCTTATTAGGATTCTGTGGTACTTTATTACCTTCTATCTAGTCTATGGTGTGTAATAAAGCCATCTTAGGGTTCCTAGAGACCTTGCATCCCAACACCTCTTTTAGGGTTTCTAGGGGACCCAGAAGGGTTGGAGCACAGTACAGCTCCAGACTGTGTGTAAAAAGGTTCATTCTCGTGTGGCCTAATGGTGAGTGGATAACCCCCATTTTCTTTAGTCTGGTTCTTGAAAGGTATGCTTGGTGGAGATAAGTCCATCGCTCTTGCTGCTTCAGATGACAATTCTTTTATTTCTTTATTTATTTCTTTTAAATGTTTTATTTAGACATCATACAGAAAAAAGATAAATCATAATGAGACCAAATATAATCTATGTCCATATTTACATTTACAGCCTACCCCCTCCTCAGCCCCTCCCCCACCCTTTGGATTCAAAAGAGACTAAATTAAATATATTTAACTGCATATACTTGCTTAACCTTTAAATTTACATTGACACGGGGCTAAGTACCTAGTTTATCTGATCGGAATTCATTAAATCCTCGTCGGCATTAATCCATCTAGTTATAGGCATCTAGTTATAGGCTCCCAGATTCCAAGACCTCTTATCCTTGCTCTGTTTCCTCTTCTTTTGTATACCGCAGTCTCCCATCTATATATTGATAATAGTTTCCCTAACCAACCACGTATTGAGGGAGGATCCTGATCAAGCCAGGCAAAGCCTAAACTCCGCCATCGCTATAAATGCCAAGCTCCGATTTAGTTCATCCATTTCCTGATTTCTAATCCCAAATAGTATAACCTGGGGGGTAAGCTCGACCAAGTGTCCCAGCATAGTGCAATTTCAGTTATCAGTTGGACAAGCCTTGGGCAAGTGGCAAACATATGAACGCTATCAGCGGCTAACATTCCACACGAGAACAGAGTATCCCTGAAGTCCCACCCCATCTATAAATCCGTGCGGGGTGATATATAAATTACACCAGGTCTTAAAACATTGCACTTGAAGGCTAGCGGAGATGAAAGCTGTCTGGCTCAGCTGAAGGGAATCTTCACAATCTCCTGGCTGAGCTTGTATCATCTCTTGCCACCTGTATATATGTTTGGCAAGGTCATCCCCCATTTCCTTATTAATTATTTTATATATTGTGGACATCGATGGTAGTCCCCCCCATACCAAATCTAGTAAGGCGATTTTACTGCAGCAAGTTATCTTTTTAGACAAGAAGCCCCTTAGCTGAAGATATTTGAAAAAGTGGTTATTCCTTATCCCGTATTTTTCCTTAATTATATCAAATGGAAGAATTTCATTGTCTACCATTAAATCCCCAAAGTGCAATACCCCTTTCTCAATCCAAATTTTCGAATAACCATCCTGGATTATCTCTGGGAGTTACCTATTGTTACATAGAGGAGAATATCTGTGAGTTCTGCCAGTCTTCTATTTTGTCCGAACTGCCATCCATATTTTAAACGCACCCAGTAAAACCTTACATTTGACCCTCTTGAAATAGGCAAAATCGATATGACGAATGAGACATCCCTTGACTTCTGCCCCATAAATTAACTCGTAAATAGATACTCTCTTAATTCCCCGCAGTCACTTTTCAACAGGTCGGCCATCTGTTTTAGAGCTGCTGCCCAATAATAAACTGGAAAATTCTCTCTTTTGTAAAATTAAGGAGTACTTCTTCAAACCTGTAAAAAATAAAGATAATAGAGTTCCTAAGCCAGCCAATTGGTATAACGAACAATGCAGAAAATCACGATTAACCCTGGGTGAAGCTATCAAGGGGGGGCAATCTATTCTAATTCAAGCCGCTAGAAAGAATTATAAAATAAGTATATCTAAGGCTAAAAAAGATTGGGATGAACATCACTGGTCTGAGCTAAAGGCAGCCAGTGATAGTAGGGACTCCCGGTTATTTTGGCATATTGTTAGATGGGGTAAAACTGGTTCTCCAGGGTCCCCAAATAACAATGTGCCTGAAGAGGAATGGATACAAATTTTTAAAAATCAGTATGCTGCCCCAAACAATAATGATAGCACGGCTCAGGAGCTTAGGTTAGACCTTCCCAAAGTGAACCTCTTCGACATAGCTGAAATCATGTCGGCCCTGAACACGGTTGCCCGTGGTCGTGCGCCTGGTCTCGATGGTGTCCCAGCAGATTTATTTGTAAATGATAAGGACCGTTGGTGCCAGTATATTCTTCTCCTCATTAATGCTATTGCTCTGGGTGCTGCGGTCCCAAAATCCTGGCAGGGTGCAGTCATTATTCCTATTTTCAAGAAAGGCGATCGATCCCTGCCAGGCAACTATAGGCCAATAAGCCTTATTGATACCATCCAAAAGGTCGTGGGACGTGTGATCGTCAATAGGCTCCTGGAATGGGCGGATGAGACCAACGCTCTCTCACCATTCCAGGCTGGCTTCCGACGGTCCACAAGTACGGTGGACCAGGCATTCCGCTTTACCCTAATACAATGGAAGACGGTGACGTTGGGCAAAGGCAGCTTGTATGCTGCCTTTGTCGATCTACGGGCCGCTTTCGACCTTGTTCCCCGTTCCAAGCTCT
Source organism: Triturus cristatus (assembly GCF_964204655.1). Lineage (NCBI taxonomy): Eukaryota > Metazoa > Chordata > Amphibia > Caudata > Salamandridae > Triturus > Triturus cristatus. The sequence goes on along the minus strand of NC_140584.1, from coordinate 840,135,639 downwards.
GGATGGTTCTAAACAAGCAGGGCCTTCCTAGCGATTTACTGTCTTTGATTATGAGGTTGCATGAATCTAATTACGCCAGAATCCAGTGGGGAGGACTCGGTTCGGTAACCACGGACTTCCCTGTTGAAAGGGGAGTGCGGCAGGGATGCTCGATGGCTCCTGTTCTTTTCACCCTATATATTAATGATGTTGTTGCCCGCATGACCTCTGCTCAAGTGGACGCTCCTTTTTTAGCTGGGATTAAAATCCCCATTTTAATGTTTGCTGATGACACGCTCATCCTATCTAAAACTCCGAGTGGACTTCAGCGTGCCTTATCTATCTTTGACCAATTCTGTAGGGAGTATGGATTAGAAATTAACACTGCCAAAACAAAGTTAATGATATTCAATCCTCACTGTAGCTTTAAATCAAAAATTATTTTGAATGATCGCCCGCTAGAAGTAGTGAACACCTTTACGTACTTGGGCATGCATATCTCTAGCGAGCAAAATTGGCGGCATCACACTGATATTGCTACACTTAGGCATAGGCAATTGGCAGGCGCTATTTCCTCAGAGCATAGAAAATCATTGACCAAACCTATAAAACCGGTTCTACAGGTTTACGAAGCCAAAGCTATAGGCTCCGCCTTATATGGTGCTGAGCTCTGGGGCTTTGAGAAGGTTGCTGCTCTTCAAATCTCAGAAAATAAATTTTTAAGGGCAATAACAGGTCTACCTAAAAGCACCCCATTGTTGCCCCTTAAATATGACCTGGGCAGAAAAGCAATCTCAGATTTGGTACAACTGCGCCCTATTTTGTATTGGCGCAGGATATGGACAACTCCTGCCCTTTCTCACTATGTAGATGGTTTTTTAGATATTATAAGGTCTGATGCTTTCCATAAAATAGAATGGTTAAAGGCACTTAGGACATCTCTGTTTAAACTTGGTTTGCGCACACTTTGGGATGACCCGGCGAGAGCCAGCTTTCCATCTAAAAGCACCTTAAAGAACATATATTGGGAGTCGGTTGCTAGACGGAACTGGAACAGCTTGTGTGCTGGTTCCATGACTGCAGACTTTATGGAGGTTAAGATGTATCATTGTCTGGGACCATATTGGGATATCATAACAAGGCCCCTGGAAAGAAAGCTCCTTTTCCAACTGAGAGTAGGTGCTCTTCCCCTCAAATCTTTGACATCTAAGTGGGAAGGGGGTTTGTGTGATGGATGTCCTGTATGTGGTGCAGACAAGGAAACTATTGGACACTTTTTATTTGTCTGCAAGTTTTACGCGGCCCCAAGGCGTAACTGGTTGTCTCCGATGTGCAAAAATCTAGGAACAACCAGTGGCATAGTGGCCCTGCGTATAATACGTACTAATACTTTGCCATGGATTACAGTAGCCACTGCAAAATATCTAGGCTGGGCGTGGACAATCAGACGGAGATTGCTAGTCATTTGACTACTCTCATGATCTAGGAGAGACTGCTAGTCCTTTGATTATTCTCTCTTATGTTTTATGTTTTTTAAAACTATTTTTTAACTCTTTACCGCCTAAGAAAAACATGTTATATGGTCATGTATAAGATATGTGTATGCATCGTATATATCGATCTTAATTTAATTCCTTTTTAACCATGTATGAAATTGTTATTGTAAAATGTTTCTTGCTTTTATGAATAATATTCGAATAAAGCATACTTTGACTGACTGACTGATAAACTGGAAAATTAGCGACTCAAATCCCCCCCCCCCAATCCCCTCCCGCCCCGCCCAGATCTCTGGGTAAAGTCATATATTTTAAAGCTCTGTGATGACGCTGTCCGGCCCACAGAAACCACGAGGTCAGTTGATTCAACTTTAAAAACCAAAATTGACTTATTTCCAGTGGGAAAGCCCTTCAAAAATATAAGATTTTTGGGAGGAATAACATTTTAATTAGATTACTCCTATCGACCAGTGTGAGATGTAGATTATTCATCCTATTACAATCCATCTTCAATTTCTGCATCAGTGGCTTCAAATTGATATCAACAATTTCTTCCACATTTGCACTAATCTCTACCCCTAAATATCTAGCACTCCGAACATTTCGGGAATCATCTAGATTAGTTTTATCATTTATAACAATTTGAGTTTTATTCTCATTAAGATGATAACCTGAGAGCTTGCCCAATTGACTGGTCAAATTATTTAACTCCAAGAGGGCATCTCGAGGAACAGGCGTAATTATCGCTAGATCATCCGCATAAGCTAAAATTTTGGTTTCCCCTTCCCTGGCACATATAGCTTGAATCCTTTGGCACTCCTCAATTTTCCTGATTAAGGGATCGATGTAAATGGCAAACAGTAAAGGGGAGCAAGGACACCCTTGTCTCGTGCCCCTTGTGATCCTAATTACATCAGAAGAGACACCCATCAAGGCTATCCTGACAGTCAGTTCCCTATACATTCTTTTAATAGCCTTTATAAACCCCTTTCCTAAACCGCTTTTTGCCATAGTCGCTCATAGAAAGGGCCAGGAGACCCTATCAAATGCCTTTTCTGCATCTAGAAGTATTAAGGCCATAGGGTCTCCCGTTACCTTAGTACAGTCAAATAGGGCAATAGTCCTGCGAATATGGTTTCAAGTCTCCCCGTCCAGGGACGAATCTGTGCTGATGAGGAGAGACCAACTTCTTAATCACTGATACCAGTCTGTTTGCGAGAATTTTTGTATACATTTTTGTGTCACGATTAATCAGCGTAATAGGTCTGTATGACCCAGGTTCATTTACAGGTTTACCTTTCTTCAAGAATACCACGATATTAGCTGAATTCCAGGTTTCGGGCGGTACCTCACCAGCTTGGACTCTGCAAAAGATCTCTAACATCATAGCCATTAGTTGAGCCCTGAATTTTTAATATAATTCCCCTGGTAAAAAGTCAGTCGCTACAGCTTTACCGCATGGCAGGGACTCAATCGCCACTCTCACTTCCTCAAGTTGATTGGTGACTCTAACATATCTTTCTCCCCGGTAGAGAGCTGTTCCGGCTTTATTTCGTTATGGTATTCCTCAATCTTGTTCTCTACCCCTTGAATATCCTCTGTATATAATTTTTGATAACATTTTTGAAATGTCGATTAAATAGTTTCAGGGTCATTAACCAGGCCAGTGTCAGGATCAATAATTTCTGTGATACGGGTTTGGACCTCTTTTTCTCTGGACCGGACTGCAAGCATATGGCCCACCCTTTCATTGCTCTCGTAGAGCCTGCTCCGCCAGGCCATATATCTGCTGGCTGCTTTCTTAAGTGAAATTTCTGTGATTGCGGACCTGGCAATTAATATCCTTGCTTGAGCAATCCCTGGGTCACCACCCTCGGAGCGAACCTTCTAGCACGTCATACAGTATATTTAACTTATTCCTCTCCTCCTTTTGTGTCTCCCATCCATACTTAGAGGTCTCTCCCCTAATGCCCGCCTTTAGGGTGTCCCAAACAATTTGTATATTAGTACTACCCAGATTTTCGTCGATGAACCTAGGGATCCACCTCTCCATATGCTGTATATAGCCGCAATCACTTAAAGCCCTGTTGAATGTCCAGCGAGCTACTTGTGTTTTTTTCTGAATATTATTTTCGAGAACCAAAGGATTGTGATCTGACATGACTCTGGGAAATTTACTTATTTTACTACCATGTGCCAGTTCCTGTGATACAAAAAAATAATCTAATCTTACATGAGTTTTATGAGGGGCGGAGAATTCCGTATATCTCGGATCATTCTTATCTTGTTTTGCCCAGATATCTAGCAACCCATGCAATACTCTTAGTTGAAGCAGAGATTTATATACTTTAGGCTTCCGCCCTTGATATATTATCCCAGGATAATTGGAAACCGAACAGCTAATATTTATATTAACATCCCCGCAGATAATAATAGGAAGGGGCCACCCCACTAATTCGATATTCAGCCAATCAAAAAGTGCTGGATCATCTAACACTCATCCATAGACCGAGCAAAGTGTAAATTAACTATTGCCTACACAACATTGTGTAATTACCCATCTTCCCATTTTATCCGCAGTGCACCGTGAAAAATTAGCCAGGCCCCTCCGGGTGAATATTGCCACCCCTTTAGTCCTTACATCCTGCGTAGTCCAAGAAATCAGTTGATACCCATCCAATTCCATGACCTTCCTTCTGCAAGCCTCAATATGTGTCTCTTGAAGGCAAATGATATCGGCCCTCAAGAAACGGATACCCTGGTTAATTCTGCGTCTTTTCACAGAATCATTTAGCCCACAAATTTTAATTGAGGCAATTCTAAGCTTCCCCATTAATAGTTGAATGCAATCCTAACGCCCTGTGGCAAATCCATAACAGATCTAAAAAAAAAATTTTAAAAGACAAAAAACATGCAACCTTCACTTTGAATTCCTTTGGATCCCTCCCCTCTCTCCCCCCCACCTCCCCCCCACCCTCTCAATAAGGCAAAAAAGGTCCGCAGACCTTTGCGAGGCCTCCTGCATTCCGCTGTGCTCCCCTGTTGCTCCTCCACCCCTACTCAAAATGTAAAGGATGCCAGGAGATCCCCACAAAACAACACAAAGTAAACCCCAAGAGAAGAAAAGAGAAAGATTCAAGCGGGCTTAAACCTGGAATATTAGATACCTAAAACTCCAATAGAAAAAGCATTATTAATCCATATATTGCTCTCATCCCCTTGTAAGTTCCTGTAAGTATCCCTTGGCCTGAATCTCTGAGGTGAATGCTCTGGAATTCCCCTTGTGAATAACTTTAAGTCAAGCCGGGTTCATTAACCCCTTCCCCGCTCATGACGGAACCGTTCCGTCATGAGCCACGGTTGCCGTGTGCTCATGACGGAACGGTTCCGTCATGCCACGACCGTTGGCGGCCGCTCCGCCCACGCGGCGCTGTTTCCCCGCCTGTGCGGGGGGACAACGCAACTGGGCGGAGTCATGACGGAACCGTTCCGTCCTGAGCACAGCTCAACCGTGGCTCATGACGGAGCGGCTCCGTCATGAGCACAGCGCCACCGCGCTGCCCCCCGCATCCCCCAGCACCGCGGCGGAATTCCCGCCGCGGCAAAGGGGTTAAAAACACTTCACAGCCAAGTTTCTGGAATGGGTCGATCAGTCCATCTTCTTTCCACCGTTGTATGACAAAAATCTGGTCTTACAAAAAAAGAGTATCCCTCAGCTGATCTTTTGGCTTCCGGTCGCACTTTCTCAAATATTGCCTGCCGTAAGAGGAAGTTTCCGAAAAAGATGAGGATAGCTCTAGGTTTTTCACTTGAATGAATGAATAAGAATGAATAAGAATTTATATCGCGCAACTAAGCCCGAAGGCATCAAGGCGCCTAGCAAAAAGGATCAAAAAGACCAGAGCTACTCCTGCGGATAGGCCTTGACAAAGGGCCACGTCTTTAATGCCTTTCGGAACATAGGGAGATTCTGCTGGGATTTGATTTCAATAGGGCAGGAGTTCCATAGTTTAGGAGCTAGTGACGAAAAGGCTCTCCCTCTCCATTTATCTTTTTGAAAGCGGGGAACTGAGAGTAGATTCCTACCCTGGGAACGCAAGTTCCTGCTAGGGACATAGGGAGCTAACAAATCCTTCACTCCTTCTGCCCCGCTGCCAGTCAGGGCCACAAAGGTCATGCAGAATGAACCTGTTCTATTCTTTTTCAACATCAATGGGAACCTGTGCACCCCTGCACCTCGGTTTCCCAGTCCCACTGCGCCAACTCAGGAAAGGCACATTTGAAAAGTTTTAGCATAAAACCACATATATCATTGTCTTCGGCGTTTTCCTCTATGCCAAGCAGTCTTAGGTTGTTCCTCCGCTGCCTATTTTCGAAATCCTCTAGCTTCCAGAGTACGTCGCCCATTCTAGCTTCATTTGCTTCAATTTTTCGCTCGGTGCCCTCTACCCCAGTCGCTTATCCCACCACACGCTCCTTTAGTGCAGTGGTCCGATCCGCGGTTTCTGAACAGAATTTAGTCACTTTACGGATTGCCCCCTGGAGTTTTTTATTTGCAAATTGTGCCCTCTTATGATCTTGATGGACCTCGGCCTGCATCTGTTTAAGAGTAGAGAATATTAGTTCCATAGAGAGAGAACTTTCTATCTTACCAGTGCTAACATTGGAATCTCTGGGGATGTGTTTAAATGTATTGTCCTCATCAGATTCTATCCCAAGCTGGATAGCGGAATAATCCCATTGTAATTGGCCTGCTTGGCTGTTATCCGTATTTGATCCACTGTCTTTGATTATTCCTTTCGTACTCCTTCTCTTGGATCTGACTGGCATCCTCCTCTGAGTATCTACTTTGGAAGGGGAACTACTACTATCCTCCCCTGTAGCTTTGGGCTCAGTGTTCTCAAGTTCACTCGCGTTAGTATGCACAGATTCATCCGTTAGGGGAAAAAATCTATCTCCATCTGGATTTCCTACATTAAGGCTAACAGGATTTGAAGACACAATACCAATATCATCATAACCATCCCGCCCTTCATGTACCGCAAACATAGCGTCTTGCGGGTTGTTTATAATTATCGAGTCCTTGTTTCCCAACATTCCAGTAGGCTCTGTGTTAGTAGTGCCATTAATGTTTTTGTTAATAACATCTGAAACAAAGCATCTAACACATCTTCCTCCCCTGATTTTTTAAGGGCTGTTTTTACCTTGCCTGAGGAGCCTCCAGTAGCTATCTCTATACCTAAACCGCCTGCCAAGACCTTGCTGGACGTCTTGCCTCTCGTTGAGGGTTTTGCCTGCATACCGCTATTCCCCCGTCCGGAGAACATCCCAGGCACCATCTGTTTGGGCCTTGTTGCCGGGTCTGCAGGACGCTGATCACCGCTGGGCGTCCTGCCGTCAGTCTCCACACCCTCCTAGGAGAGCGTGGGAGCAGCGTCTCTGCCTTTCGGATCAGCCGTCTTCCTAGCTGCCGGGATCACCTTCGTTCCTGCCATGGTGCCGTCCTTTACCGACTGTTTTGTCCTCGGGGGCATCTCGGACTTGCCTGGTCCACCCGAGTTCCTTCGCACAGCGACGAGGATCAGCAGAGCCCTTTCACGCCAGAGGTATGTGCCACGCTAGATTCGTTGTACGCCGATACGGAAAACTTCCACTGTACGTATTAACAAGTCACCAATCCTTTGAACTGCACTCATCCGGAGGCATTAAATATCTCGCCTGAGTACTTGTAGTGTACCCTGGTACACTTCAGGTTCTGATGCTTAGTTTTCGTGGGGTTCTTCTGTAACCGAGTTTACTGCATGGCGGGGTAGCAACTCTCACAGCTGTCAAGCAGCCGCCATCTTGCCTCATGTCGTAACAATTATTTTATTCAATTGTCAAATTTTTGATAAAATATCCACACTATGGAGCAATCCATTGCTCCTGTAACCTCTTGGGAGCAGGTGATGGTAAGGAGGTTAAAGCATTGTGCAAAGCGCCCAGTAAAACGCTCACAAGGGCAATCTCTGTGTAATCTTTTAAGTTTATTGTCAGCAACACCACTCCATGCCATTTTTTGGTCAAAGACAGCCTTGAGCACATGCCCGGCAGTGATCAAACTCCACCATTATGAGCATGAATGTGTGAACATGAAAATCGGACTAACCTACACAGTGTAAAACTGGTGTCATATTGGCATGTCTCCAACGTAATACAAACAAAAAGCAAAAAAGGTGCCGCAGTAAAATATATTGTTGTTGAATGCATAGAAATTATGTCATATTAATTTCAGCAAAAAGAACAGATGATTGACGGAATGTTGAACAGTGCAAACATTCACCCCCAGTCAACAGATCTGGGTTTAATTTGTTGTTTATTTTTACCTGCCACTCCACCCCAGTTTGGACCCAGCCACATTCAAATCAGTCTTAAACCTGCTACTCATGAGAACAGTCCAGCCCGAACTGCTAAGCCAGGTCCTCCCTGGACTGGAAACAAGCGTCCTTTGACCGGTTTTGGGGTATCACCCCTCATCAGCCAGACTAACTTGAATCCATTAGTGCAGTGAGTATGGGACTCGCGTCTGGGCATACTCTTCCCACTTTGGACGACAAAAGCAAAAAGAACAGAAGATGGACAGAATGTTAGACAATGCAAACATTCACCCCCAGTCATCAGATCTGGGTTTTCATTCATTGTTTTTTACCCAGCAGACATTAGTTCCGTGCTCTCCCTGCCACTGGAGTCAAGCTAGCTTGGCTGATGAGGGGTGTTAACCCAATTCCGGTCCCAGGAAGCTTGTTTCCAATCCACGGAGAATCTGACCTGACAGTTTGGGCAGGACTATCCCCATGGGGAGCAGGGTCAAGACTGATTTGAATATGGCTGGGTTTCAACTGGAATGGCATGGGGAGCTCAAAAACTATGGATTTAGGCCCAGATCTCTGTACTGAGCTGAATGTTTGACATTGTTTAGCATTCTGTCCATCAATTGTTTATTTTGCATATTAATTTAAAGCACAAACTCCCTGAAGTCAACTCTTCCCTTTACTCATCCCACCCCTGAAATAACAATTGTCTTGCCCCCAGTAACCATTAAGGAACACATGACGGAGATATAAAGGAAAATTACAGAAATAAGTGATTACGCGAAAAAAGGGGGGGGGGTGCTAGAAACGTAAAGGGTAGAGAGAGGAGGACATTATAAATGAACACATCATTGGAAGGAGGACTGAGCACATAAAAAATCTTGTAAAGAATTAACATAATACCCACAAACAGTATGTCTGTATGTATTAGCTGACCTCATAAAAAAATATTCCACCCAAGTTGGCCCTGCTCCTGGAGCTTATAGTGGCCCAGAGAACCCCATCCCCCAGAGCCAAAAGCTATGTGTAAAGGGGAGGAAGACACCCTTCCCCGAGTCACAAGGGGCCCTGGAGACCACATCCACAGGGCCTTTAAGGGGTGGGTGGGAGCGGCACGCGGCGGACTGAAAGATCCTGTCTTGGCGGATATTTTTACTGTTTATAAATTATGCCCGATGTCAGCCTGCATGGTATGGGAGCAGGGCTTGATGGCTAGTCTTTTATACCTTCCTGTACAGTTTTTCTACTGGATAAAATATCTGAAAGAAACATGTTAGTTATAGATTCCTTACCTTAGAATTACACCCAGGCGTCGGACTGGATCCGGAATGTTTTTTTCATCAGCCGTACCTCTGTGCGTCGGAAGGTGGCGTCCGTGGGCTCCGCGTCCGTCGTTGGCGTCGTGGTTGCCGGGATGACGTCGCGGCAGCTACTTAGACGCCGCCCTCGCACGCTGCTATCAGTTCTTTCTTTTTCCGCGCCAGCCATCGCAGATCTGGGAAGAGCAGTACCTCCAGTCACTTTTTGACTGACTTTTTTTCTCGACTTTTGTCAACTTCTTTTTCGAGTCTTCGACTCCTGGTGCACGAGGGATGCCCGGCTTCAAGCCATGTGGAGCACTACCACGACTCCAAGTCGTGCTCCGACTGCCGGTCGATGGCGCCAGAGGCTTTGTGGGTGCGATCCTGAAAGCTGCTTGAGCACCGGCAGTTGGCTCTGTGCCGTTCGAGGTCCCGGTCGCGAGGGAGGTCGAGAGATCGGTCACGGACGCACCACCATTCCTCCAAGTCTTTGAAGTCTTGGCACTCGGGGTTGGGTAAGTCGAAGCATAAGAAAAAGTCGAAGAAGCATCGTTGCTCTTCAACTACTACTCCTCGCCGGTCGGCCGACCCGACTGGGGATGCGGGTGGTGCCCCTAACACGGCTCCACGCACGGAGCCCGAAGAGTCGACTCCGCGTTTCCCTCCCTTTCCGGGACCCGGAGCGACCCCCACCCAGCTTTGTACGTTCTACGAGGCGATGCATGCCATCTTTGGATGGCTCGAACCTGCCGGCACACCTTCGGGCTCCGCGGACTCGATTAGGGGGCCTGGGCCTTCTCCGCTGACGGCTCCGGCGCTGCAGGTCCCTCTTGGATCCAGGCCTGGATCCGGATCGGCACCGGTTGACCGGAGTACGCCTCCACTGGCGCCGCTTCCTCCGGCACCACTACCGTGTTGGACGCAGGTCGGCCCTCCGGCCGGGATCGACCCCGGCTCCCATCCCGATGTGGAGCCGGACTGGCGCCGAGCGGGGCTTTTGTGCCCCTGTTCACTCCTGGGGTCCCTTTTAGGCCAGATTGGCACCCAGAGGATGTGGAGGAGGACTGGGACGCGTCATGTGACCCTCTGACTGACCAGTTGGACAGTAAACAGGACTGTAGAGAGGAACTTGGGGATGCCAGTGGTCTGGACATCTCCCTTGACCTTGGCATGTTGTCTCCTCCTACTGTGGCTACAGAGGAGGGAGCGTCATACACAGTGGTGTTGCGTAGGGCGGCTGAGGCTCTCGCTCTCGAGCTTCCTACGGTGGCGGTCAGGACTAACCTCCTGACAGAGGTGCTTCAACCGGCTGTGAGCTCTTCGGAGCCCTTGCTGCCGTTTAATGAGGCCCTCACCAACGTCCTTTTGGGCACGTGGTCCAGGCCCAACACGGCGGCTCCGTGGACAGGATGATTGCCTGATGCCACCCCCCGGCTTCGGGCGACCCCACATTCCTCTCCCAACACCTCACCCTTGGTAGTCCAAGCCTCCACTACCAAGCTGGACCATATTGGAGAGAAAATGTTCTCTTCACCAGCTTAGGACTGCGGTCGGTAAACACCGCATGTCTCTTGGGCCGTTATTCCCACTTGGTGTGGGATACGGTTGCGCAGGTCCTGCATCAGTGTCCAGAGGAGTCCCAGGCAGTACTCTCCCAGGGTGTCGCCGCCGGGAGGAATGCGGCGAAGTTTACCATTCATTGTGGGCTGGATACTGCAGACTCTCTGGGGAGGACTATTTCAACGTCAGAAGCACTTAGTCGCTACGCCTGGATTAGATCAACTGGCTTTTCAGGGGATTTCCAGAACACCTTGATGGACATGCCCTTTGATGGTCATCGCCTTTTGGCGACAAAGCAGACAATGCTGTAGAACGTTTCAAGGACTCCCGGGCTACAGACAAGTCCTTGGGCCTCTCCACCCACCCTGCACAGTCTGCTTTTTGCCCCTTTCGTGGCTACGGAAGGGGTGCCCCGCTACGTCCCTCCCAGAGCCAAAGGCTGCAGCAAGTTACCCAACCTTCACGTGGCCGGGGACGTGGGAACAACCGTCGTGGTTCCGGGGGCCAGTCCACCACCCCCTCCTCTGCAGCAGCCTCCAAACCTTCCTAGTCCGACATTTCAGGCCCATCAAACACAAGTGGGTGGCAGGATTCGCCATCACCTCCCCCACTGGTGCACCATCACGTGGGACAGGTGGGTTTTGCAAATAGTCCGAAGGGGTTACTCCCTCCCCTTCGAGGCTACCCCTCCAGCCATGCCTCCACAATACCACCTCATGTCAGAGGATCACCTGGCTCATCTCCAGCAGGAAGTTACAGCTCTCTTGACCTGTCCCAGAAGTAGGTTGTGGTTGTTATTCCCACTACTTTCTGGTCCCAAAGAAGGACAAGGGCCTGCGTCCTATCTTGGATCTCAGGAACGTCAACCGCTTCCTCCGGAAGGAGAAGTTCAAGATGTTGACGCTCGCTCTGGTCTTGTCTGTCCTCGACCCGGAAGACTGGATGGTAGGGTTGGACTTGCAGGACGCTTATTTTCACATCCACGTCCTGCCGGCCCACTGGCGTTACCTGCGGTTCACAGTAGGCCACGAGCATTTTCAGTTCACCCTGCTCCCCTTTGGCCTTACCAGCGCCCCTCGGGTGTTCACGAAAGTGATGGCGGTGGTCGCAGCTCATCTGCGCAGATCAGGGGTTTCAGTCTTCCCCTACCTCGACGACTGGCTGTTGAAGGCGGGCTCGCCCCAGGCAGTTTTCTGGCACCTCCAGACTACGGCCGACCTCCTGCATTCGCTGGGGTGCTCCACCAATGTGCCGATGTCACACCTGATTCCCTCTCAGAAGCTCCTCTTCATCGGAGCAGTTCTGGACACAACGCGGTTTCGGGTCTATCCTCTTAAACAGGGAGTCCGGGATATTCAGGCTATGATTCCAATCTTTCAGCCTCTATCCTGGGTTTAAGTCAGATTGACCTTGAGGCTGCTGGGCCTCATGGCCTCCTACTAGTCGATCATGCCAGGTGACATATGTGGGCTCTGCAGTGGGGCCTAAAGTTTCAGTTCCTGCAGCATCAGGGGAATCTGTCCGATTGCGTCCAGATCTCCGAGGGCACTGCATGGCAATTGCAGTGGTGACTCACGAACCAGGATTGGGTCAACGGCAGATCCCTCTCCCTTCCCCAACCAGAATACACAGTGGTGACGGACGCACTCCTTCTGGGATGGGCGGTCACATCGGAGAGGCAGAGATCAGAGGCCTCTGGCGGAGTCCGGGTCCACATCAGCCTTCTGGAGCTTTGGGCGATTCGTCTTGCACTCAAAGCATTCCTTCCCTCTGTCCGGGGAAGAGTAGTGCAGGTGTTCACAGACAACACCACCGCCATGTGGTACTGCAACAAACAGGGTTGGGGGGGGGTCGTGGGCCCTATGTCAGGAGGCCCTTTGCCTCTGGACATGGCTGGAACATCAGGGCATATCCTTGGTCGTTCAACACCTGGCAGGTTCACTGAACACCAGGGCCGACAAACTCAGCCGCAGGTGCATGATGAATCACAAATGGCGTCTTCACTCTGAGGTGGTGCAAGGTCTCTTTCAACAGTAGGGAGAGCCTTGGTTAGATCTATTCGCCATCGAAGGGAAAGCGCAGTGTCAGCAATTCTGCGCGTCGGAATTTCCAAGGCGGCACTCGCTAGGCGACACCTTTCGTCGCGAGTGGAGTTGGGATCTGTTGTACGCCTTTACGCCTATACCACTTCTGCCCAGAGTGTTGAAGACGATCAGGCGCGACCGGGCCCAAGTCATTCTTGTGGCCCTGGACTGGGCACGGAGAGTATGGTATCCCGAGCTGCTCAACATGGCCATCCATCCTCCGACCCGGCTGCCTCTTCGGGAGGATCTTCTGTCGCAGCAACAGGACACGGTCCTCCACCCGAACCTGTCCAGCCTCCACCTCCTTGCGTGGCGATTGAGCGGTGGCAGTTGACGTCATTCGACCTGCCTCCCGAAGTCTGTGATGTAATTCTGGCAGCCAGGCATCCCTTTACTTAGCAAAAACCAAAGGAAATGATGGACGGAGTGTTGAACATTGCAAGCACTCACCCCCAGTCAACTGATCTGGGTTTAATCCATCACCGTTCTTTAGCCCACTCTGCCGCCCCAGTTCAGACATGGCCATATGCAAATCAGTCTGACCCTGTGCCTCATGGGAACAGTCCAGCCCGAACTGCCAAGCCATGTCTTCCCTGGACCGGAAACAAGCTTCCGAGGACCGGTTTCTGGCATTTCAGCCGTCTTCAGCCAGACTTGCTTGAATCCAGTGGCAAAGTGAGCAAGGGACTCACGTCTGAGCATACCCTGCCAACTTATGGCGAACAAAGCAAAAACCAAAGGAAATGATGGACGGAGTGTTGAACATTGCAAGCACTCACCCCCAGTCAACTGATCTGGGTTTAATCCATCACCGTTCTTTAGCCCACTCTGCCACCCCAGTTCAGACATGGCCATATGCAAATCAGTCTGACCCTGTGCCTCATGGGAACAGTCCAGCCCGAACTGCCAAGCCATGTCTTCCCTGGACCGGAAACAAGCTTCCTAGGACCGGTTTCTGGCATTTCAGCCGTCTTCAGCCAGACTTGCTTGAATCCAGTGGCATAGTGAGCAAGCATGCTCAGACGTGAGTCCCTTGCTCACTTTGCCACTGGATTCAAGCAAGCCTGGCTGAAGACGGCTGAAATGCCAGAAACCGGTCCTAGGAAGCTTGTTTCCGGTCCAGGGAAGACATGGCTTGGCAGTTCGGGCTGGACTGTTACCATGAGGCACAAGGTCAGACTGATTTGCATATGGCCATGTCTGAACTGGGGTGGCAGAGTGGGCTAAAGAACGGTGATGGATTAAACCCAGATCAGTTGACTGGGGGTGAGTGCTTGCAATGTTCAACACTCCGTCCATTATTTCCTTTGGTTTTGCTTTGTTCGCCATAAGTTGGCAGGGTATGCTCAGACGTGAGTCCCTTGCTCACTTTGCCACTGGATTCAAGCAAGCCTGGCTGAAGACGGCTGAAATGCCAGAAACCGGTCCTAGGAAGCTTGTTTCCGGTCCAGGGAAGACATGGCTTGGCAGTTCGGGCTGGACTGTTCCCATGAGGCACAAGGTCAGACTGATTTGCATATGGCCATGTCTGAACTGGGGTGGCAGAGTGGGCTAAAGAACGGTGATGGATTAAACCCAGATCAGTTGACTGGGGGCGAGTGCTTGCAATGTTCAACACTCCGTCCATCATTTCCTTTGGTTATCCCTTTACTTAGACAGTATACGTCTGCCGGTGGAACACATTTCTGGCATGGTGTACAGTAAAGGCTGTGGATCTCCTCTCTGCCCCTCTTTCTGAGGTTCTTTTGTTCCATCTTTCTTTGGCCCAGCAGGGCTCTGCTCTGGGCACTATCAAGGGCTATCTCTCGGCCATCTCTGCCTTCCTTCGGCTTCCAGATCAGCCTTCCCTTTTCAAGTCCCCGTTGGCAAATCGCTTCTTGAAAGGCATAACTCCTCTCTTTCCTCCTACTCCTTTCGTTATGCCTCAGTGGGGCTTGAACCTGGTTTTAACTTATTTAATGTGCGCTCCCTTGGAGCCGCTTCACAACTGTCCTCTGATGCTCTTAACTCTCAGAACTGAGTTCCTGGAGGCCATCACCTCTGCTAGATGGGTGAGTGAGCTCCAGGTGCTCTCTTCTAAGCCTCCTTTTCTATCTGTGCATCCGGGCAAAGTTGTCCTCTGGACTCGTCCATCCTTACTGCCTAAGGTCGTCACTGCCTTTCACATCGGGCAGACCATCACTTTGCCCACCTTCTTTCCGCCTCCGTATCCTTCAAAGGAGGAAGAGAGGCTCCATCGTCTAGATCCAAAACGTGCACTTTGTTTTTATTTGGATCGCACCAAACAGTTCCAGGTGGATGACCAGCTCTTTGTCGGGTACATGGGCGCCAAGAAAGGTCGGGCCATACACAAGCGGACTATCTCCCGATGGGTCGTTCTCTGTATCAAAGCCTGCTATTCTCTGGCAAAGAAGGATCCTCCAGTGGGGCTGCGCGCCCATTCCACCAGGGCGACGGCAGCAACTACTGCTTTGGGGCGAGGAGTGCCTCTCAACGACATCTGTTAGGCAGCTATGTGGGCTTCGCTGCACACATTTACCAAACACTACTGCCTTGACAGTCAAGTCCAGATTGACGGCTTCTTTGGCCGTTCTGTTCTCCAGGATTTTCTGGTGTGATCTTGATTCGCAGACCCACCACCGGGGTTGGTATTGCTGTGGTATCTATTCTAAGGTAAGGAATCTATAACTAACGTGTTTCTTTCAGATGAACAAGTTACTTACCTTTGGTAACTATATATCTGTAAGAAACATTAGTTAGTTATAGATTCCTTTCCGCCCTACCCATTGTACCCGTTCTGTGAACTGATTTCTAGGGTTAAGGACATCCCTTCAGGGCTCTAGTTTTGTGCACCAGTGGTTAGTGTCTTGCATGGCTCTGCGTTTCTGGCGCGGAAAGTCGTGTACAGATCTGACGTCAGCGCGCGAGGGCGGCGTCTAAGTAGCTGCCACAACGTCATCCCGGTGACCATGGTTCCAATGACAGACGCGGAGCCGACAGACGCCACCTTCCGACGCGCAGAGGTACTGCTGATGAAAAAACTTTCCGGATCCAGTCTGACGACTGGGGGTAATTCTAAGGTAAGGAATCTGTAACTAGCTAATGTTTCTTACAGATATATCGTTACCGAAGGTAAGTAACGTGTTCATTGGGGCGTGGACTCCTTTTTTCCGTGTTACATAGGCTTTCACCTCAAGAGAGTGCTGAGTTTTGTTTGTGACCATATAGGTGAGCAACTGTCTGTATTTTGTTGAGGCAGAAGGAAGGGTTAAGCAGTGATAAACGCAAAATGGTTGTAGATTTCTTAAAGACGTTGCTACCCGCAAGAAGGAATGCTCCGGATGGAATTAGGGTTCTACTTTGCCGCTCGTGGGAAGGGTGCCTGCCAGGTTGCCTCCTGTTTGTTACTGTATACCTTTCCAAAAGATTATCTGGAATCAGATATGCGCAGCGCGGAATGATTTCGTTGTACTTATCATCAGCAGTTCATGGTGTTATGAAGTGAGGTAGTCTGCATGTATCTATCATATCTTGCTTCTTCCTGTGACGCTGCTCTAGATGAATATTTGTAGATGAAGAATATGCAAGAAAAGCCTCAATTCGATAAATGAGTACTTTCGCCTGTTTGAAAAATATGATGTTTTGTGTACAATTTTTCCTGTACGTACATTTTAATAAGCAATATGTTTTCTTCTGACATCTTAGAGGAATGGATATTAGGCGGACGTGACGTTATGGGCATAGCAACCACCTTTGTTAATTATTTGTTGCAACACTTCCGGAGTGACTCTTGTGCGGTGCTGCAGACAGACGCACATTACACCAGTGTTTCTCCGCACAGCCCCGCGTTTTCGGAGGGATGTTTGCAGAGGTTTTGGTAAGAGGCAGATTGAGGACAGTGAGTGGCTAGATGGGTTGGGGTCGTGCCCCTGAAAAACTCTGTGCACTTTATGGGGAAAATATTTTTTGGGGGAAAGCTCGTAAATGGGTGACTGCCGGCATGTCTGGCGTCCCTGAACAGCTTTGGTTTTGTCACCACTGGGGAGTGTATTCTATTTTTTGGGTGCGGGTCTGGATGCTCTGTAAAAGCCTGAAAGCTGTCTTCTCGGAAGAGTCCGCGTTCCTTTCCCAGCACATCTGATCTCATCGCTTTCGACCCCCTGATCAGCTCTTTGCAATCTGTTCCCTTGCAACGCTGGCAGGAGAGGGTCTGTCTCATCGCTTTTTCTCGGGGGTGGGAGGTGGTGGTGAGGACAGGGTAAAGGCTAGCACTGAGCCCTCTTCTCCAGCACATGTGCATCAGATTTTTCTTAAGAAAGGAAGCGATAAATCAGAGCAGCGGAGGTGCTGCCCTCTTAGGAATTGGCAGCCTACCACAGCACATGTTGGTGTGAAGCCAGACTAGCTCTAGCAGCTTGGTGCAGCCGACACTGTTGAGCCTTTCTGCGCTTCTTATTTCAGGATTCGAAGCCATGTTAAGGTGACAGAGAGTGGTGCCATTTTGGAGAGCCTGGGATGTGTTGCCTTCTTAAGATACTACAACAACACGAAGTTGCCCTCTTGAGGCACCAGAACCAGTAAGTGTTAGTCGTGGGGTACAACAACCAGGAGGTGCCCCCATCCTGTGTTATCCCAACCCAGAAGTGCCGCCATCGTAACAAATCCCAGTTACCGCCATCCTGGGAGTAACCCTAGACAGGCCATACCGCCATCTTGGGATACCTCAAAAAGGAAGTGCCACCACCCTGGGATTTTCTATCCCGGGGATCCAACATCAACAGGCGCCTCGGTCCTCGAAATCTTCATTACGATTGTGCTTCCATCATAGAGTTCTCATAAACAGAGGTGTGTCGAGTTGACTTTTTCAATTTACAATGTACTTCCATCCCAGAACTTCAATTAGATAGTGCTGCTATCTTGGGGGTTCTTCAGCCAGTAGGTGCAATATCTTCAGATTGTGCTTTCAGTTCCTCCTAATAAGTTGATATTCTGCAGCCAGGAGCACTACAAAATTGCTGTGTTGCAGCCAGGAAGTGCTTGTTTTTACAATTAGTTTTCCATCTTGTAAAGGTTATGAAGTGGAGGAGAGAATATTGGAGATAAGTGAAATGGGGGTAACGCCGATTCCTTTGAGGGTGACAGCTACTTGCTTTCCGGCTACATTAACTGGGAAAAGAATCCTACACCTGTAAACGGAGTAGTGAATGTTGACACCTAGCCTGATTTCATACTCTCACTGGCACACAAGTTAAAAGCACCTGCATTAGCCTGCCGTTTACAGATCAGATATGTGTGTGGAATCAACCTAGCCATAGCTCTTGAAATATGGGTGACACCATCGCCAGCCCTGGTTCACTCTCATGTGGATAACGGAAGTGCCCTATATTTGGGGTTGCCAACATATCTTTCTTTCTGCCTTCGCTATTCCAAAATGCTGGAGTCCATCTCGTGACGAAAGTCTAAAAGTTTGAGTATGTGTGCCACCATCTTTGAAGGGTTCCTTTACATCTTCTTCAACAACGCATTCTTTGTAAGTTGTTGTACCATGCGCATAGGTTGTATTTGTGCACTAATGTCGAACAATCTGACCTCTGATCATCCACCAAGATCCATATAATCAGTCAATTAATCGGCTTACGGCATTCTCCTTCTTATTCCATCTTTTAGACATCAACAGGAAATAACATACGTTTATTTGTGCAGTACACATCTATAGCATTACGGTTTCTTGGTGTTGACACCTGATGCATATCATGCTGGACACATTTCTTTACTGATAGATCTCCACCGGTATAGAGGTTTGGGAAATGTGTTTGGAGCCCCAGGTGTGGAGAAAGCAGGGCCGAAGTCCTAAAAATAGAAGTGGGGGGACTAACCTAGTTAGGCAGTATGCAAGTGACATCACGGCGCGCGACATCACTGCGCATGACATCACACATGACTTCACACATGGCATCACAGGAAGTGAAATCATAGAAAGTGGCATCACAAGCCACGACTTTACAGACAGTGGCATCACAAGAAGTGACATCAGATCTAAAACCCTCACATATATGTTTAGCTGGTCTATCATGTATGCGTTTGAGCGCACTGCGAGGATAATACCACAGTGACCTATGGAAGATATGTGACATCTACACCTTGCAATCCCCCAGTTTTATGTAACACATCCTGTACGTTAATTTACAAACTTATATAATTTATTGTACATGTAATATGAATGTGTAGATATAAAGCGCTACGACACCCTGCATTGGGATGAGTAGGGCTATACAAGAAAAAATAGTGGTACTTAAATTATTTCAACGCCTACTCGGGTGTAGTAAGCTCTATAAATGCAATTTGCTTTGTGGAAATACTGGGAAAGACCAACACATCTGACATTCTTACTGTACATGCATATCTCATAAACAAGGGCTGAACAAAGTGAAAAGCTACCCCTCTTAAGTATGTGTAAAGTGCTAACAAGGTGTGAGTCTTTGTTTCCCCTCGGCTTCATTTGCATCAGGTGTGAGGCTCCTGACTGCTCCCAACCAAGAGACTTGAACGACAGGAGGCCAGATATCCCCTCTAATTACGCTTTGTTATGCACGTTGTTGTTAGTTGCAGATGGAAAGCAGACAACGTGCAGGCGCTGCTGAAAGTGTCCCGGTGTTTGAAAATTACACCGGGACGAGTTCAGCACATTATTCAGTGGTACCCAAATTCTTGGCAGGGTGGACGGCGTTAACCTTGTGAAAATAGTGGGCAAACGCCGTCCAGCCACGTGTACCCCCGACTCGTGCCTTGGGAGAAAGCTTGAGCTCCTCTAGGCTTTCATGAAAGTGCAGTTGGGAACTGATACTGGGTTACCTATTCCTGGATGTCAGTGCAGTACGGTGGGGATGTCGGAGGAGACACCTAATGTCTTCGGTGAAGCACAGCAGATATGTTTAATGCCTTTAGCTCACTTACACTAATGTATAGATGTGTGCTATGGTACAGGCAAATCTTTTTGGCGGGGTGGGGAGAGCAAAAAGAACGGTTATTCACCTGCACATTATAGTCATCATTCTATTGTCACTGCAACCTCGACTGGTCCTCGCTGGCTTGAAACAAGCAGGACCTTCATGGGTTTGATAGCTGAAATCCTCTTCGTGTTCAGGGTGGTTTCGGGTCCACACACAAGCTCTCCATTAGGTAGACAAGCAGGACAGTTAGGAGCATTTCCAGGCTTGATCCCAGCTAGTGAAAAAAGTTATTTTATTTTGATTGTGGTGCAACATAGAGCTCAGCATCTAGGTAGTGCTCATTTT
The DNA here is from genome assembly GCF_964204655.1 of Triturus cristatus. Taxonomy (NCBI): domain Eukaryota; kingdom Metazoa; phylum Chordata; class Amphibia; order Caudata; family Salamandridae; genus Triturus; species Triturus cristatus. Next base: position 840,115,574 of record NC_140584.1, on the reverse strand, counting down.
CTCTTCTTCCGGGTTTGGTCTGTAACCAACTGGCCAAGGAGTAAGATGATTTGCTTTGCTGGGTAAATCTCTTCTAGATTCACATACTGTGCATATCCTGGCACCTAGTAATGGCATTCGGAAAATGGTCTGTATTCAGGACGGTCAGAACAGGTATCCAGAGCCATTGACATCAGTCTAGGAGTAGAGGTCTTGTAGCTATTTTGCTGTGAGGCCCCCTGACAAAATTATTTTCAATTCGGGCCCCCCTTCAAAACTTTATGGCAGTATTTGGGGGCACCGAAGGGTCAAGGCTGAGTGCAGTGGGTGGAATTACCATTAAGGAGTTAATTTCCTGTAGCTGATAATCCATACTAAATGTGAGATTTATAAAAGAGTCAATATATCAATCAAAAACATGACTCCTGATAATTGGTGTGTTGTCAGCCCCTCACACTCCTGTGAGACAATGCAACTGCACCTCTTGCACTAATTATAGCTGCAGCCCTGGGTAGCAGACGGTGTCCCTTGCCTCTTTCTCCCCTTCCCCACCATGCATGGCCATCACTTCAATCTCAGAACTAATTATTTGTCCCTTTGAGAATAAAATGAGCTCCAGCATATTGCCCACCACTTTCCAGCAAGGGTGCCCTCACCTCTAATGCTAGGAAGAGAAATGAGCCTTCAATCCTCTTTTATAAATGAATGCAGTCATAATTGTTATGCAGTGGGCCTTTCACTTCAGTGCCATTGCACCTGATTCAGTAATAAGATCGACTGCCTTGCAAAATGGCGGCCTTCTCTGCCCTTTATTAAAAACATGGGCTCCCATCTTGCCCCATGCGCTGCTCTGTCATCTCTCTGAGGCCTAAGGTAATGTGTCTCCCCTGCTTCATTTTCCCTTTCTTCTGGACCATTGGTCTATGGCCCAAATCAACACTGGGCCATAACATAAACAAGAAAATATAGTAAAACAATACTAATTGGGGTTTCGTTGAAACATCACACCCCTGGGCCCCTGTAACACTGCATCTGCGGCACAAATGATACCTACTACTCTGCCCACTCTCTCCACTGGCCAATTGCTCCTAGACATGAGGCCCACAGCAGGTTGTTTACCCCTTTAGTGTAAAAAAAAAAACATTATAAAGGGAGTAAAGCCCTCATCTCGCCACCAGTTACTTTGGACTAGCTCCCTGCGGAGCAAGGGTAACCTGAGCACTAATGCTAACAAGGAAAAAGGGGTCCCACCCACCATTTTGCTAGTAACAGCCACAATTGGGGTGCACTGCCTTAGTGCCACTGCACCTGCTGAACGAATGTTAGTAATGGCCATTTAAATTAATCTCCACCTTCCTCATGGGATCTCCCTGAGAGAGCTGTGTCTGTCCACTTGTAAAGGAAAAAATGTCCCCTCACCTAGCACCTCTTCCTCTGGGCCATCTCCTTGAGGTTATTCATGAACAGAGAACTAAAGAAGAAATAGGCCTTCTCACCAGAGTACCTACAATCTGAAAAAAATGTAAATGCTATTGGTTAATCACCAAATGTAAAGGCTGTTAGGAACCATTAACTGGCTTCAATTTATGAAGTCACAATTCTTTCTGAGAGGTGCTCTAAGGGTGTTAAGTTATGGAATGCTTCTTTTAATGCACTGTTAGAAATAGGGTCTATAGTTGGAAGTGGTTTGCACACTATCCAAGTAGGGACCCACACTCAAGTCAGGGTAAGTGTAGTACACACTAAGTGTACCTGTTCTTACCCTGTGGTACCTTGGCTCAGAACAGTCAAGCTAAACTAAAGTCTGCGACAAATCTTCCCACATTTAAGATTTCTACTCAAGGTCCAAGCTACCATCTCTCTTGCTGTGTCCAAACTTGATTCCGCCATTAGTCTCTACCATGGATCAGCTTTAACGACCATGAAAAGACAACAACGGATTCAGAACTCGGCTGCCAGACTACTCTTGCATATCAAACTGTGAGACCACATCTCCCCTGCCTTGAAAGCCCTGAATTGGTTACCGGTTGCCAGAAGATCCACGTTCAAGCTGCTTTGCATCACCCACAAAGCGATACATGGAATCGGACCACTCTTCATCAGGAATAAAATCACCAAACACATTCAACAAAGGAACCTCCACTCTAGAGTGGCACCTCGCCTCAAAATCCCAAGATACAACAAAAAAACATGGGTGGCACATCCTTCTCTGTTCAAGCAGCCAAACTATGGAACTCTTTACCCCCCAGCATAAGATCCATGGACAACCACCTTATCTTCAGAAACCACTCAAGAATTAGCTCTTCCCCACATAAGCAGCATACACAAACAGAAATGTACAGCATGTCCCTCTGTATAACAGCATTTATTTGTATAGATATCTACCTATATATGTGTATTGCTTTGTATAAGTATTTATAATAATAATGTTATTTTTTTTAACATTTTAGTACAACAACATTTGAAAACCAGAGTTCATCTAATGCATCTTTAATCTACATATACTTACTTCCTTTATGCATCTATATACCTTTCATGTACTTGAATCTATATATTTATTACTTTTCTCTTTAAAAAGCATATTCAATGCACTACCCTATTTCTCACCCTATACTTCTATCAATATCTTTAATCTTCATATATTTACTTCCGTAATGCATCTATATACTTTCCATGTACTTATGGATCTATATATTTATTACTTTCTTCTAATTCAGCATATCCAATGCACTGCCCTATTTCTCACCCTATGCTCCTCTCAATATATCTTCTACCTCAACTCTCTGACTCATCTCAAACCTCTTTTTATTTTTCTTTCCAATATGCTACCCTATTTCTCACCCTATACCTCTATCAATATGTGTGCCAAAACCCACTCTCTCATTCATCCAAAACCCCATACCACTACTATGATCCCCAAAATACCTCTTTCTAGACTCTCCCCTACTCTACCCCTCCTTCCATCATCTGACACCTCTTTTACTATACCGATCCCCCAAAACAAGCCATTCTAACCTCTTCCCTCTGACTCTTCCATTCAACATCCCTTTTTACTCATCCCAAGCCTCCTCCTACTGCTATGACCTCCAAAATCAAAAAAGTCTAAATCCTTCACTCTTCTATCCCTCCGCTATCCTTTTCAATCAAAATAACAGACTAATCTGTCCACTTCTCAAATTTCATATTTCACTATACTAATTCACCAATAATCATATATAGGTTCCAGAGTCGCGTGCTACTCGCCAAAAAAGCGCTTCCACATCCAATCAGGGGTAACAAGCGCTATATAAATGCAACCTTTTTCCCCTCTTCTATCCCTCCGCTATCATTCTGAATACAAATAACTAATATTCAACACTCAAATTACTTTCATATTTCACTATACTAATTCACCATTAATCCTTTATGGGTTCCGGAGTAGCATGCTACTCGCCAAAAAGCGCTTCAACACCCCATCAGGGGTAACAAGTGCTATATAAATGCAAACCTTTTTCCTTCTTCTATCCTTCTGAATCCAAGTAACTGACTAACCTATCCACCACTCAAATTACTTTCATAATTCACTATACTTATTCAACACTAATCCTTTATGGGTTCCGGAGTAGCGTGCTATTCGACCAAAAAGGGCTACGACGCCTCGTCAGGGGTAGTAAGCGCTATATAAATGTAATTACAATAAAATACAATACAACAAGGAGGCAATGTGTAAAGTATTTGTGTACACACAAACACACACACTCAGACTCAGAAAAATAGCCAACACGTATCTGAGTATAACTAGACCAAAACAGAAAAAATCTAACATACGCAAGTCAAGATATGAATTTTCAATATTAAATGCAGTTATAGCACTTGGAAATCACTAGCTCCAACTGGAGCTACTCTTGACGTGCCTGACTAAGACGAATCCACAAGTTTAGGCCGACTGCGATGGACTACTGGCCAGCTACAGAGTTGTGCAGACTCCGGTTACAGTACCATGGAGACGTTGAGGATCAAAGACGGTGCGGGCACCAGGGAGGTGAGGCGTCGTGTAAGTAGGTGCAGCATCGGTTCCTTACTGCTATGCAGGTAAGTGGCTCATTGGCACAGGGGAAGTGATTCGGAGTTTGCAGCAAGACGTCAGTTCCAATTGGGGTGCAGTGTGTATGAAGCATCTAGGGTGAAGCCGCAAGGCGCCGACTTTGTGGGGTCGATGTCACACCACGGGGTCACTTTTGCTGCGTCAGCGGTATGAACTTCGGTGACCCAATACTTGACTCATGTGGTGGCGGTTCCTCAGAGGCCCTGCAGCGGCGTTGGTACCTGAGTTGTAAGTCGTGGTCATTGCTCTGAGCGGGTACCTTGGCTTCAGTGCAGGTAACACCACGGTGTCGAAGAGCGGTGCTGGTTCCAAAGTCACGCTTGAAGTCAATGTAATAGTTTCTTCTTGTTTTAGCACCAAAACGCACTTCCAAGGGCCCAGGAACTGGACTTGGCACCACTTGGCAGAGTCAGGCTCTCAACAGAGGAGCCCAGGTGTTGCAGCTGAAGTCTTTGATGGAACTGGAACTTCCAACAGGAGGCAGGCTCAACTCAAGCCCTTGGAGAAACTTTAGACAGCAGGGTTTAGAGAGCGTAGTCCAGTCCTCTCAATCCCAGGCAAGAAGCAGTAGAAAGCAGGCCAACACAGCAAAGTAAGCAGGAAAGTGGCAGTAAAACAGTTCTTCATGGCAGAATGTCCTCAATCCAGAAGTGTTCTTAGTATATGGTGTCAGAGGTCCAGTACTTATACCCATTTTAGCCTTTGAAGTAGTGAGACAAGACCCTATCCTTCCCTTCCGGGCCCTGGTTCCAGGCACACTACATGGGGGTCTGCAGTTCTTTGTGTGGGGACAGGCCCAGCCTATGCAGGTGCAAGTATCAATTCCTCCCACCACTCTAGCTCAGGGAGGCTAATAAGCCTGGTTATAGGCCATCGGGATATGCAGGGCACACTTCAGCTCCCTTTGTGTGTGAATTCACAAAGCCCAACTGTCATCCAACCCAGACATGTATTCTAGGGGCAGGCAGAGGCACAGAATGGGTAAATTAAGAAAATGCCAACTTCTAAAATTGTCATTTTCATACCTGCAATTTCAAAACAAGCTTAACTAAAAAATGTGTTTTTAAATTGTGAGTCCAAAGACACCAAACTCCAATTGTCTTTATGCTCCCAATTGGAAGATACACTTGTAAAGTATTACAAGGCAGCTCCAACGCTAACCTATGGAAGAAATAAGCCTTGCTGCAGTAAAAAACTAATTTAGCAGTATTTCACTAACAAGAGCTGTAAAGCTTAGAAATGACGTCCTACCTTTTAAATACATTGCACACTGCCCATAGGGCTACCTAGGGCCTACCTTAGGGTGCCTTACATGTAGTAAAATGGAAGTTTTGGACCTGGCAAGTAGGCGAATTTGCCAGGTCTAAATGGCATGTTAAAACTGCACCCACAGGCTCTGCAGTGGCAGGCTTGCAACATGTTTGATAAGCTACTCATGTGGGTGGCGCAATCAGTGCTGCAGGCCCATTAGTAGCATTTGATTTACAGGCCCTAGGGAGATGTCATGCACTGTATTAAAGACTTACCAGTAAACCAAATATGCTAATCATGGAGAAACCGAATGCCATTACATTTTAGATACAGAGCGCATGCACTTTAGCACTGGTCAGCCGTGCTGAAGTGCCCAGAGTCCTAAAACCAGCAAAATTAAGGTCAGAAAAATAGGCGGAAAAAGGCAAAAGGTTTGAGGATAACCTGCAAAAAAGGCTAGGTCCAACGTGGACTAATGACAAATTTTGCGCTAGGTACACTGTAATTACCCATTTCTAAAAGGTATTCTTCGAAAGCACTTGTTTTATCTTGAATGCTAAATCATTTTGTGGCAGCCTGTCTTATACCCAGGACCACTGGTACTTTTCAATTTTGCGGCTGCAGCATTTTCCACATAATTGTGGATTTGATGCATGTGCCACATAATCCGCCATCTGCTGCATATTCTACAGATTTTAACAAAAAAATCCGTTTGTAGCTCAAACGGATCAAAAACGTATTAAAAAGGCAACAACCCATGTTGCCATGCAGTGAAGGCCCATTTCACCTTTCTGTTTCTTATTGCTAAATTTTGGTGTTCATTTGGCACTAATGAGGTGAAACATTTGCCAACACAGCGTTAACATGTGTAAAACTGATAAAAAAAGGAAGTGACACTATCACAAAAATGCTGGCTTTTTTTCGCCACATAATTTAGAAAACACTGCCACATAATTTCATCCTTCCCGTTGCAGAATTCTAACAGCCTTGTTTATACAGTGTATAATATAATTTTTAAATAATGACTTACCTATTCACAGTGCTTTGTGTTACAGGCTGGGACTTCGAAGCATTATAAATACACAAGTCACAATTACACACTGTGCCAACCACGATTTAATAGTGCGGCTCTTTGGTCTCACAAACAGAGATCTGCAATGACTGCATTAATAAACTGGGGTTCTATAACATAAAAAAAGGCCGCCCCAATGATTAGTTTAATCTGCATTTATTTTTCGTTTATGGTATCTGCATTATATTATATGAAGCTGGTTAAATGTGATAAAATAACAAAATGTTTACAGAAAGTGTTTTTTATTTTCTTTTTTGCCACTTGGCACCATGGTGGGGATGTCAAAGATGTGGCTAAGAATCACAGTTGCCATAACTTTTATACACACTTTAACTGCTGAATGTAAATGAAGACAGCCTGGAAACGTGATAAATAAAGTCGCCCTTCCAGGGCGTTTTAATTTACATGTATTTACAAAGTTATTTGCGCCCCCCTGGAAACTTAGCCAGAGGCCGCCAAGGGGTGTGCACCCCACATTTTGAAGTTCTCTGGTCTAGGGTTTCTGAGGTCTGGTGAACAGCCAACAGTTAAAGGTAATTTGTCAGCTTCTGACATGGCAAACACATTGGAAATGCCAGTAAGTCTGGTTTTAAAGGACTGTTGTATGGTAATGTGGAGCATTACAAGTAAGTAGCATGGAAATAGATATGTATTTTTATGGAAGAAAAGAATTGTAGAATAATATTGATGTAGGTTAAAAGGTCAGGTGACAGTTGCACTCTGAAGCCAGACCTTATAAATCCAGGTAGGTTAATGACTGTCCTCCTCCCATCTGTGCTGCTGCCAGAGAAAAACAACATAAACTATCTAGTTATTTAAAACAATTTAACAGCATCCACTGTCATCATGTGTATGTTGTCCTGAAAGTCCAGGCTTAGGCAGCTGGATAAATAAACAAAATTATCACTGCTGTGTGGAGGGCAAGCACTTTTTGTGGAAGCCCACTACTTCAGCCCAATCAAAACATCTACTCCTGGTTCCGAACTTATGGGCAGAGCCAAAGGCCCTCTCTAGTGATGTTAAGATCAATGTCTAGCGACAGCTGTGCTGACAAGCCAGCCCCTAAAAAGGAGTTTTGCTATGAGAATGAATAGGTGTGTATTCCAATGCCGAAATCGAATATCTTGTTTTAAAAAAAAAAACTCTCTTTAAAGGTAATGCCTGGGAGCAAGGGTTTTTAGGAGAATCCCGTACACAGGTTGCTCTTCAACTAGTAAAGATTCAGTACATGTATCACCCGCCCCTCTGGTAGTTATCACATGCATACTATAAACAGTTTCACCTCATGTTCTCTGAAAGGAAGAAACTAGTTTTGGTGAAGTAGTGGATATCAAAAAAGGGTATCTTTAGACTCCACAGACCCAGGTACACTAGCAAGGCTGTGCCCCAGATTACGTAAACCACCATCGTCCAGGTAGTGTGTCCCCAGCTAGACCAGTGATATTGCACCTCGAGAATGTAAGGAAGAGTTGTTTTGGGTTCTCCTGCCAGGCAGAGTCTGTAACTTTGTCTGAGAACAGTCATGGGGTGGTACCTTTATGGTATCTGCGATTAGAGAACATATGAGGGAAGAGAAATTCAACAAAAACATCAAACTAATTCAGTGTGGAACCACTGATGTAGACTTCTCTAGGTTTCTGTCCTTATACCATCCTGGCCTGAATTTGGGTAAAATCACCTTGTTTGCAGGCTTGGAGACTCTAGTGATGATTACAAAGCAAATGCCACAGAATGTGCTACATTCAAATAGAGACACTAGAAACTGTCTGTGGAGTGCAAGAAAGGAGTGTGGTGAGTATTAAAGTATCGGTAGTGAGTATCAAATTATTGGTGGTGAGTATCCGTGTTTTGGGGGTAGCGTGGCATCCAAGCCACAGCAGGAATGAGGACAGGCAGCTATTGCTATACAGTGTGACCTATTGTTGGAGCAGGTAGCTCATATATTTGGTGTTCCATGCTGCTGTTAGTGATTGCCATCTCAAACTAGTTCATACTAGATCTGTATTGTTGAAGCTGCATGGCGGCACTTGGGTAGCTGTATATCCTTGATTTGTGCAAGAGTGTTGGAAGGATCCATATGACCACGCTGAATGAAGGTCTTTACTTTGCCTGCAGTACTGAATCCTTTTACAGATGTTGAGCAGTCTGACTTCATCTTTCTAGTAGAGCACCTGAAAATAATATTTTGTGACACTGGCAGTTGAGTCAGAAGTGTAGTGTCAATGTTATTTAGCCTTGAGTACCACTGTGAACCCTGTAGATTAAATTGACATGGCCTGGTCATCGCTCCTCCCCACCCACCTTAAAAACCATTCTTCATGGGCATGGACGAGGACTGATGGAGAATGAATACCAAGCTTTTGTTTCAGAGATAAGTTGTGACTGTAAACTCTTCTCTGTGGTCCAAGATTGATTAGCCAACGGGACCACGGTCTGGTGGCAGGAATTCATTGAGCACGAGCACTAAGCCCTCAGCCGAATACCTATAGAACATGAGCAATCCGTTCTTGGGCCAAGGATTGACGAGCATGAGGATTAATTTGTCAGGCAAAGGATTTATTGACCTTGACTTCGCTCTTTCAGACCATGCATTGATTTAGGATGAAGCTCAGTCTCCTTGATCCATGATAGACTGAGTGTGAAGACCAGTGTCTCGGACCAAGAATTGATACTGTATTGGGCCAAGTTCATGAGCCAGGGATTGACACCTTGTAATGTCTAAGGAGCCAATGACTAATTCATTGGTTGTAACGGCATAGCTCTCAGTACAAGAATTTGCAGGGTTTAAGCCTTCATCTCTGGTGCCAGCGATTAATGGGTATAAGGTTTATGATGTTTGACAAGCAGTTTGTTTGAGCATAAGGTTAAAGCTCTGGGTCAAAGGACTGATTCAGAATGCGGCGTGCTTTCTGGGCCAAAAGGTTGATTAAGCACAGGATTAAGCTGTCCTGCTAAGGATGGATATAGTGTGGATACTTTTCTTTTAGGCTAAGGTTTATTTGAGTGTAAAGACTAAGCTCCGGTGTCAAGGGCGCATGAGAATCAGGATCATGCTCCTGGATTGCTTGGTGTGGTGCTTAAAACTTGGCGTCATGGATTGATTGAGCATAAACTTTAAGATGTCAAGACAAGGGATGAGTTTGATGATTATGTTTTCAGGTCAAGGGTGAGAATTAAACTCTGAGTTCAAGAAATAATGAGCATGCAGATTATGCTCTGGGGTGTTATATTGTCTTTGCATGAGGAGGACACTCTCTGGCCAAGGATTGATTGAGCAACAAGGCTGGCTTTCATAACCAAGATGGATAAAAAATGAGATCAAGTTGTTGGCGGAAGATTAACAAAGCATTAAGGCTGAACTATGTTGCCATAAATTGATAATGCTTTAAAAACTAGCATATGGCCGAATAATTTATTTAGCATTTAGACAAAACTCTTTTGTCTTGGATTGATCAAGTTTGAAGATGACGAAGGAGCCTAGCGCGCAACCAAGATGGCCGCGTAGGTGCGAAGCTCCCGAGGACCTCCGCGACCTCCTGAATTAATCCTGATTATATCCTGTCTTTGACGAGGGGACTGTGTCTGTGTACCCGAGCTGAGGCGGCACCCGTTTTCCGTTTTCGAATCGGACCCCGGACACTGGTGGGAGCACCGATCGAAGATTGCGGCCCTCTCCGCGCCGGCCCCCCGGATTGGAGTTGTGGGGCGATCCGGGGACAAAGCGAACAACAACGGCGGGCAGGGCTGGGCGACTCGCGTACCTTTCACTTTCGCTTTTGCGCCCTCCTTGCCTTCAAGCGAGGTAGGGTTGCGGAGCGGGGTGCGGTGGTGTGGCCTTGCCCCTGTGCCCGGCTGACCCGCCGGCTGTGAGTTGTCCTGCGGTGCAGTGGTCAACCCCCCCCCCGGAACCCGTGAACTGGTTTATCGGCCCTTTCGAGGAGATTGGCACGACTTTGGGAGTGCGACATGTCCACAAAGCAAGATGGCGACCGGGCCAAGGTGAAATCGACCCGCCGCGGCCCGGCACATCAGTCAAACAGTATGGACCGCTACACCCTCCAGAAGGGATCCCCAGAGGCACAGCGTACATCCCCCGCGGGCCCGGCTGAGGCGTCTACTCAGCCCGCGGATCTGACCCTCCGGGACGTCATGGGCGCCATTGCCGAAATGAAGGCCTCGGTGGACCAGCGCTTTGATACTCTGGCGCAGAAGATAGACTCGGCCCTGGTGGAGGTGGGCCTAGTGAGAGCCGACTTGTCTAAAACAAATGACCGGGTCGATTCCCTGGCCCACACCACCTTAAGTCTCACTACAGACGTGGCGGCCCTTCAAAAGGAGGTGCACCGGCTTGGCCAGGCGAGCGCCATGATGGACCGTCGATTGGAGGACGCCGAGGGTCGGGCCCGGAGGAACAACGTTCGTATTGTCGGGGTGCCGAAGGGACGGGAGGAGGAGGCGGCAGATTTGTTTGTGGAAGACCTGATCCTTACCCATCTCCAGCCCCGGGGGCTGAGTAAACTTTTTGCGGTGGAACGTGCTCACAGGGTCCCCGGAGGAAGACCTAAGGTCGGAGCTCCGCCGCGGCCTCTCATTGCCCGGATTTTTAACTTTCGGGACAGAGACGCTATCTTGCAGACTTCCAGGCTACAGGGACCGGTCAAGCTTGATAATATGGACGTGAATTTCTACCCTGACTTTACTCCGACGGTCCAAAAGCAGAGACTGAGTTTTCTCGGAGTTAAACGTCGCCTACGGGACATGAACCTTAAGTACTCAATGCTTTTTCCAGCTAAGCTGAGGGTGGAGGTGGATGGTCGCACGCATTTTTTCGACCGTCCCGAGGCGGCTGGGGACTGGTTGGATACTCTGCCTGGGGATCGGGGCCGGGGGGGTGGGGGGGGTGCGGTTGGCGGGGAGGGCGCACCGGATCAGAACTGAGGGGTGAATAGTAGGCCTTGCTCTGGACAACATTTTGGTTACCATTCACTGATCGTGTATGTTCCCCTCCTATGGAGGTCGTACGGGGTCCGTTGGGGGCTTTCCCTCCTCCTCTGGGGGACTAGTTAGTTTTTCATCTATGGGGCGACAGGCACACTGCACTTTGGGGGGGCTGTCTGGGCTCATGCAGGGGTGCAGGGAGGGGGGAGTTCTGTTGGGATGGGTGGGCGGGGGTGGAGTGTTGTTTGTTTGCACCGCAAGGCGAACCCTTTACTGTATTGTTGTTTTTGAGATGCTCTTTGGGGGACGATTGATGGCTTTCATGTATGATGGGGGGTAGGGACCTGACTGTGTTATCATGGAACGTTAATGGACTGGGGGATAGGATTAAGCGTGGTGTGGTCCTGCAGTATCTGAAACGAATTTCACCAGATGTGATCTTCCTGCAGGAGACACACCTTATAGGTAATTCCTTTCATGCCATGAATCGGAGAGGCTATCGCTTGGTGGCCCATTCGGGCTTCACCTCGGGCTCGCGGGGGGTGGGCATCATGATTAAGAACTCGCTCCCATTGGAGATTGATGAGGTGCGCCATGATGAGAGGGGACGTTACACTTGCTTGGTGGGTAGAATGGAGGGCAGAGTGGTCGTTTTTGTATCAGTGTACGTTCCGCCGGGGTTGCAATCTACCACGTTTGCGGACCTGGGGCGCCTCCTCCTTGACCTCCCGGATGGGCTTCTGGTAGTTGGGGGGGACTTTAATGCGGTGGCTTCAGGGTCTATGGATCGTCATCCCCCCAGGGACCTCCCCCGGGCACAGGCGTGGCTGTCCGGCCTCTTAGATACACTAGGATTGGTAGATTGCTGGCGACTAAAGCATCCCGCTCAGCTGCAATACACCTTCCACTCGGGTGCCCATGGTAGCCTCTCGCGGCTTGATTATATCCTTGTTCCTGCGGCCTATGCTGGCAGGGTGGGAGAGGTGCGCCATTTGGCGCGGGGTATTTCAGATCACTCCCCACTACTGCTGCATCTGGATGTCTTCCCGAGGGGGGAGGGCAGGGTGGCCCCAATTAATGCCTGGTACCTGCGCGACCCCACTATTCGAGCCGAATTGATCAAATCCTTGCAGCGGTACTTTGAGGAGAATGTGGGGTCTGTCCCTTCTGCCATCTCCCTTTGGGAGGCTTTTAAGGTAGTTCTTAGGGGGGAGGCCCTCTCCTTTATCTCCCATGCCCGGAGGCGCGAGCGGGAGGAGGTAACCCGGGTGGAGGCCGAAATTACTGAACTAGAGGGTGCCCTGGGGAGCGGGGTGACGGATGCCACATTGCATGTTTTACACCTCAAGCAGGCGGCCTATAGGGCCCTCGTCACGGAGGCGGCCAGGGGCCTCAGTAGAGAGCAACAGGGGCGACTGTATGATGTGGGTGATAAGGCTGGTAAATTGATAGCGTGGTTGGATAAAAAGGAGAGAGCGAGTCGTGTGGTTCCGTTGATCGAGAGGATGGATGGTGTATGTGTCACCGAGCCGGACGCCATTGTCTCCTGCTTCGCGGATTATTTCCGCGAGGTATATTCCCCGGTTTCTCCCTGCTCGGAGGAGGATTCCCATGCCCTGCTTCGGGACATCGTGCTGCCCTCCCTTTCGGTGGAGGACAGGGATTCGCTGGACGCTCCTCCCACCTCGGACGAAATTGCCCTTGCTATCCGCTCGGTCGCATCTGGCAAGGCCATGGGCCCCAATGGCATTCCTATCGAGCTGTACAAGCTGCGACCGGATGTGCTGGCGCCCCACCTGCGCGCGATGTTCCTGGCGGCCTGCTCGCGGGGTTCCCTTCCGCCGGACCAGCGTCTGGCCACGATCGTGGTGATCCACAAGGAGGGGAGACCCCGTGAGCGGGTCACATCCTATAGGCCTATCTCGCTCTTGAATGCGGAGCCCAAAATCCTCGCCAAGGTGCTGGCCAACCGGCTGGTCGGCGTGGTGGGCGACTTGGTCCACCAAGACCAGTCCGGCTTCATACCCCATCGTAACACGGCCCTTAATCTGCGACGCTTGCACGGGGTGCTCGCGCGGGTCCCGTTCGTGCGGGAACCGGCCATCTTGGCGTCCTTGGATGCCACCATGGCGTTTGACACGCTTGAGTGGCCATACATTTGGGCGATGCTGGCGAAGTTTGGCTTCGGACCGGGCTTCATCAGCTGGGTCAAATTGTTGTATTCCGGCCCATTGGCGCAGGTGGTGGTGAATGGACGAGTTTCGGCCCCATTCGCACTGGGACGGGGTACGCGACAGGGCTGCCCCCTGTCGCCTCTCCTGTTTGCACTGGCCCTGGAGCCCCTGGCGGAGTGGCTGCGGTGGCACCCTTCCATCCGTGGTCTCCGTTGGACCCCCGAGCATGAGGACCGTGTGTCCCTCTACGCTGATGATATCCTTCTATATCTCGCCTCCCCGCGTAAATCACTGATCGTCCTAGTTGATGTTTTGCGCTCATTCGGTCGCAACTCAGGCCTCGTCATCAACTGGGCGAAATCCTGTGTATATGTGCTTGCCGGGGAGGCTCCGGTCCTACCACGGGACTGTCCGATCCAGATCGCCTCCCAGGGGTTTCGGTACCTGGGTATATATATTACTCTGGACCCGGAGGCCCGCTACGAGCGGAATTTGCTGCCCCCCCTCCAGCGCTTGAAAGAGGACGTGGTGCGTTGGCGGCGTCTGCCGCTTTCGCCGCTTGGCCGAGCGGCCTTGTTTAAAATGATGTCGTTGCCGCGCTTTCTGTACGCTCTCCAGAACACTATGGATTTGGTTCCGGCGCGCTACTTCCGAGAGGTGGAGAGTTTGCAGTGTCGCCTGTTCTGGGACGGGAGGCCACGTATCGCCTTGGCTAAATTGACGCTCCCGTGGTACGATGGGGGGGTTGCCCTCCCGGATATTAAACGGTATTACTGGGCCTCCCAGCTAGCTGCGATTAATCATGGCCTTTACGGGCCCGCCCTGAACCCGGCATTTGAAATGGACAAGATGCTCCTGCCCGGTGGCGACTACCATCGGGCGCTTTACTCTGGCGCGCCGGACCCTCGCCTGACGGGACCGACGCATGTCATGGTGCGTGTATGGCACGCGGCTAACGCAGCTATGGGGTGGAAGGACCGTTTGACCCGGGCGTCACCGCTATATGCATCGGCGAGGTTGGGCTCCTTGTGGACCTCGAAGGGCTTCGAGAAATGGGACACGATCGGCATCAGCACAGTGGGAGATCTCTGGACGAGGGGGGGATTCAAAACTTTCGAGATGCTGCAGACGGAGTTTCAGTTGCAAGGCAGTGAGTACTTCCGGTACTTACAAGTCCGCCACGCGCTGGGCTCCGTCTTCCCGGATGTCGCGTCCATTCCGGAGTCTTCCCCCCTGGAGGACAGAGTGCTGGATGGCCATGTCCCAGACAGCACGATCTCCCTTATATACAAAAAACTGATTAACGACCGATCGGGCCTGCTGACTGGCCTCCGCGAGGCCTGGGTTGCCGATGGGCTGGAGTTGGACGACGAGGACTGGATGTCCGCGGTGGCTTCTCCGAAGGAGGTGGCCATCCCGGCTCGCCTTCGCTTCGTCCAGCTTAAGATCCTCCACCGGGTCTATGTGACGGGGCCAAGGCTTCTACGTATGGGCCTAGCTGAGGATGGACTGTGTAGGCGTGGCTGTGGTGCTTTGGCAACTTTCTTGCATATTCTGTGGGAATGCCCAAAGGTGGAGCGATTCTGGCGTGGTGTGCATGAGGTCCTGCGAGTGGTTACGCGTGTCGTGCTGTTGCCTGAAGCGAGAAGATGCTTGCTGAATGTGTGGGAGCCAACTGACTACTCGGTTCCGCAGACGCGGTGGGTGACTCTGGGATACATGATCGCTAAGCGTGACATTGCTCAATTGTGGGGATCCCAGAGGCCTCCGGCGGTGTCGGCCTGGAAAGAACACATGGATTGGTGTATGTTTCGTGAAAAGGTGGTGTATGTTGCGAGGGGTAAGCCTGGGGCGTGGGTGAAAATCTGGGGCCCCTGGAACGCCTATCGCGGGGGTATTTGCGAGCCGCCGCTGCTGCCGGCTGCTTCACCAGCTCCGTCCCCCTAGCCGACCCCCTCCCCCAGCCATGGGCACGTGGTTCCCCAGTCCCTGATCTGTTCTCATTCCCCTCTTCAGAGTTTGGCGATTGGTTGGGGTTCCCCACTTAAGGAGCGCGTGCTGTCACTTGGGATTGCGGGTTGCCTTGCGGGTGTGGTTGTTTTTGTGTTGTTGTGTTTTGACAAAAGGAAACCGTATTGTTGGTGTGGAGTTATGTGGCCTGCACTACTGATATCTCCTGATTTACCCTTTTTGCACCGCCAAGAGATTTTTCTGTATGTATGTCATATGCTACTGCTACTCTAGCGGCCGGCCAGACGGTTGTAGGCCCATACTTGTAACTATTTGAGATTGTAATAAACGGTTTCAAAAAAAAAAAAAAAAAAAAAAAAAAAAAGTTTGAAGATGACGTTTGGGACGAGATCGATTAAGCATGAAGAAGTTTGATTCGGGAACAAAGCACTTTTATGTTCTGCAGGTGTGATCGAATAGGCTGACAAGGCCATCTAGAAAGGGACTCTGGAGAGTGAGGATGTCGATTGACTAAACATTAAGACCAAACATTCATCTGAAATGGGCTCAGTTAGAGACAACCGAGATAGGGATAGTAGAAAATATGCGCTCTTTTGATGTGATGGGTCAGTGGATTTGTTGCTCCTGTAAAGTTCTCTCCCTCATCGGTCTCCCCCTCCCCCCACCTCCCTGAAAGCCTCTGCGTGCAGCCACCTCTGGGGTGCAAGCTCTGACTTTGGTGGCTGGCTTTCTGTGACAGGGGTGTGGCAGCTGTTGCCACTGTTGATAGATACCTCTGCATGTGATATGGCCATTACTTCCTTTTACTTGAACGAGAGCTCAGCTTTTCATATCCCTTCGCCCTGTTTCTCTCAGAAAGTGCCCTGTTGGCTGTACCCACGGGAGGGCGGATCTGCAGCACAGATTGGGAGATATCCTTGTTTTGCATTCTGCTCAGGCCCAGCAAGCGGTGGACACGGCGTGTGTAGGGATGAACATTTTTCCCTTTGACAATATGCCGAGAGCGCCCGATGCCAGGGTATTTGCTCTCGCTCATTATACGGTGCCATTTTCCCTTCCAGGCTGCCTCGGCTTTAACTAAATGGATAGCGTGGGGCCGTGCGTGTATTGCATTACCCGAAGTAGCCGGCCCGATCCAGTAGTTAAATCGCGTCTGAAATCCAAGTCTGAAATCTGTGCTCCATGGACAGTTCGAACGCCGTGTGGTGAAGCCGGCGTGACACGCAGCGTGTAATCCGCCGCATGCGTGTAATCCGCCGCATGCGTGTAATCTGTGGCGTGTGCCCACGTGTCTGGAAAATGAGCCTGCTGTCTGTAGCTGCTGCGGAGCCGAGCGAACAGCTTGTGGGGTGTTGTTGCCAGAGGCATGCCCCCAGGTTATTTATGGCGGGGACTGGAAGGCTGATACGGCTACAGACTTGGGCAGCACTGCGAAGGTCGTCCATGCTGGAGTTTCCCCCCGCCCTGTGCAGCCTGCTTGCTCGCCACACACGCCGCGAATTGTCGTCTTATTCATAACTTCATCCTTTCGCAACTGAATTTGTTTTTATTAAATCGCGGCAATTAATCCAATGCTTGTGGCCCGGCATCCCAGATTTAAAGCAACAAAAAAAGAGAAAAGACAGCGCCACTGACAGCCCCATCTGTGCCCAATTTGCCTGCCCCCTCCTTTTCCAGCATTCTCCTGGCTCCCGCTTTTTGCAATGATCTGTTTTTATAATTCCTGGAATGGGGCTCATCACTGGCACATTCTTTCCTCTTGTTGCACCATTTGGTTCCATTTCTTATAAGTCACTGAATGTTCTTGGCTTTGCGCTGCATGGATATCACTGGCTTACCCCCATTTCTCCCGATCTATCTTCTCTCGTTGAGGACTCCTCGGCATCAGCTTGGCATCCCTTGGAAGAGATCCGTTTCTGCCTGACAAAGGATAGCAGAGCTCAGTGAGACGTGACTTCTCACTTGGGCGTTTCTAGGGGACATTGAAAGTGGCTGTCGGTCTTTGAGTTGTAAACCATGTTATACCCTTTGACATTGACCCATATAGAAAGTAATAGGCTTCTTTTAATGAAGTAGCTCTTTGGTCTCATCTGAGTTCACCCTTTGTTTGTTACTTTGAATCTTGGTATCCGGGCAGTGATGTTTGAACTCTGTGATGCTGAAGAGATAGGTGCATGGAGCAGGCAATATTGGCCACCAATTTCCTGGTCGTTCCTGACACACAAGAGACTACTTGGTCTTTATCTTTGCCCCTGCTTGCCCAGATCATCTGTTTGAAAGGGATAGAACGAGCCTGTAGAACCGCACATGTATAAAGCAAGGTTCATTATCAAGGAGTGCTCTCCCTGTTTCTGTAGAAATGAGTCTGGATGTCCACTACTGTTCTACTAGTCCTACATACGAGGCAGAACACGTTCTATACTGCAGCACTTTGTTTTATTGTTATGTGGATTGCTCAGCATCAGACTAATGTTTGGGGTTCTGTTTAGCGTGCATATTTTCCCCCAGAAGTGGGGCGGTGCTGTGCACCATACACCATTTCCGTGTTAAATGCTGGGTTCTATTCACTACACATATTCCCCGGATATGTCAGGTGCTGATTACAAATACTCAGACCGCTTTCCTGATGTGTAGGGTGTATCAAGTGTTAGACAAAACTTTCCTTTAATACTCGGGGAGCTATTTGCTGGACAACATGTCACTCTTGCACACACAATACTGATGCTTCAGGAATCCTGATGCTCCTTTTCCCTGCCCACCCTCCAAACGATAAGCCATTCTCCCTGGACCACAAAGTGGTTCAGGAAGGGGTTGGGTGCCCCAGCTATTCTGTCACTCAGAATGGACATAGCAGAGGTAAATTCTGGTTGTTTAAATGGTGCGCTAATAGAATTGCAGACACTGCTTGGTCATTTGCTGCAGCTGAGCAGCATTAACACTACCTCTTGTGTGTTGGGTGCCGTCTCTTGGTAGAGGCCTGATCTCTGTGTGCTGCCATTGGTACAAGGTCCTGTTGGAACCATCTGACATGTATGCCAAATAGTGATGCACCAATCATGCAAGAAATGTTGGATCTGATCACCAGGAAGAAAATTCTGAGACGTGCTTTTAAGTTCTCCACCACCAGGCATGGCACTGAGCACCCTTTCTGCCAAAGACATAGTGAGGCTTCCCTTCCATATTGTGGGATCCTCACTTGCCCTAACCAGGTGTTGTGTATAGCCAATAGGAAGTTGAAAGCGCCAGATAGCAAGGCCATCTAGGCCCCTTTTCCTGACAACTTCTTCCAGCCGGAACTCATTCTCATGATACAAGGAAAGGTTTATAAGCCTGTAGGAGTACAGAGTCTCCTGGGATCTTAGCCTCAGCTCTGGACTGGAGACACTGTTGCACTATTGAGATGAGCCTGCTCCTCGTTTGGGCATGGAGGACCCAAGCCTTGGTTGTACCAATGGATTGTTCTTGGCACGGTGCTGCAGACTTGTTTCACTAAAGTTGAGTCCCCCTTGGGTTCAGGTCTAGGCCTATAGCCTTCTGCCACTCTAGTGACTACAGAGACTTGCACTGGGAAGTCGAGCCCAAACTATGGACTTTCTTTGCCCCAGTTTGATGAAGGACTCTCTCATAACTTGTCCTGCACTTGTGAGGTTGAGTCCAGTTCGAGGGCTGGGCAGGAGGCTCTGTTGCAGATGGATGGGCCAAATACAAATGCTTCTTTAAAAGGATTATTGGTGTCCTCCTTCCATGGTTGTAACAGATGGATCTCTATCCCTATCCGCAAAATAGATACTGGTGGGTCTTCCATGTATTTTCCACTCGTCTCCCAGAACTGTTACTGATTGGCTTCTCAAAATCTGGGTCTAAGTGATAGATGTTCCAAACCTCTTCCAAATCAAGCTGTAAATCCAGTTCAAAGATGATAAATCGACTTATCTCTTTTTGGTAGAAGCCCACTACCAAAGATTCTCTTCAGAAGCGATGGCCAGGCACTTTCTTTCAAATGTACTACAATTCCACTTAGCAAATTAAAAAAAAAAAGAGTACGCAAAAAGTAAATGTCTGCTTAAGTAAAATGAGTTTAGAGGGAAAAAAATAACTAGGGCTCCCTAAAGTACGACTGTTCATAGGTTAAGCTTTTGTCCTCCTAAAACTAGGATATTTAGGTGACACTGTGTATTATGGGATGCAGTTATAGATCGATTGATGAGAAAAATGTCATACAAATGTCTGATTCTCAATATAAGGCAATTAGGTGTTTCACTGTGATGGTTGGGCCAGCTTGGACTACTTCTGATGCAGATGGACCGAGAGATCCTGTTAAAGTTTCCTACATTTGCATACGCTTTAGGATATCTCACATGTGTATTGGGTTCCAACGCATCAAATCATGCCTGGTATTTTCTAGTTGCTTCCATAAAAATGCTTTTTTGGTCGATTGTATACACTCATTGAGAGATTTTGCAGATAGAGTGAAAGTGTGTGTTTTTCCACTTCTTTGTTGTGCAAATGTTGTGCTTTGTGGAAACCTAAAGCTATTTTATGTGCACATGTCCTGTCTGTTGTTGCAGTACACCTCTTTGTAGAATGAACACTTGCAGAGTCCTTTCCCTGCAAGTACCTTTTTTGCCGGGTATGCTAAGGAAACTGCCTTGTCTTAAAAAATCAATGATGTAACGCAACATCCTTTTTGAAGGAGTCCAATGTCCCACCTACAAAGGCTGAGTACTGCTTTGTAGCTAAGCAAGCAGATGCCACCCCTCTTTTTAACCTAAAGAAGAAGCTATGCAATTGAACTTACCTTGTGTTTGATGGTATATCATGGTCTCCGCTTTGATTCACAAGTGAAGGGTAGGCTCAATAAATGATAATTGCAAAGCTATATAGTACAGAATTACAATTAACAAGACCAGATAGTTTAATTCAGTAAACAAAGAAATTAAATAACGAAAAAGCATAAAAGAAAACTAACTTTGGGCAGGATGCACCTATGGGATGTGCCTATGGCTGTGTCTCAACATTGGATGTAGAGCTCGAAGATGTCAAGAGTCAGCCTGGTTTTAGAGTAGGGACCTTCGTAAGAGTCCTTCAGCTTTTCGTGTACCTTTGAGAGATAGATAAGGACATCTCCAGTGGTCAAGATTGCTATTCTCACACTTAGCCACAGGAGTCGTCCAATACACTTTCACTTTCTTGCATCTGGAACACTTGCAGGAGGATGTTTCCCACAGACAAGTAATCAGGCTGGATTATCATTGAACTGACGCGGCCAGAGACAAACATTGGTGGAGAAAAACTAAAGTGTTTTCGAAGGACCGCTACAGTGCTTTGTAACAACAAGCACAGTTCCTCCAAAGAGCAGGCCAGGTCATCTCGCATGAATCTCATGACATGATGGACTAGACGTCCTTTGATCACTCTGACTATAGCACTATAGTCAGGACAGGAGCAAGTCTGTCCAAAATTTGCTTGGCTTTCAATTAATTCTTAGGGAGCTTTTGTTCGGAGCCGAGTTCCTAGTTTTTCTGGTTCAGAAGTGTTGCCAGTAGTCTTGGATTAGCCAATCATGTGCAGACTGTGTTTCTTTCAGCAGTGTGTTTGTCTGGCAAATCGGGAGATTTGCCATGGCAAATCAAAGAGGTGTAGTTCCTTTTTACGGGTCCTATCAGCAAGTTAGCAGCAAACTAAGCCTAAAATCTAAAGCTGTAAAGAACCTACAGATATAGGTGAAATGGCCGGAATCTTTCCCTTCGTCCTGTTCCTTCCCTTAAACCGGTACTAAAAGGCCTTCCATGTATACTCCAATGTCCTCTAGCATCGTTACTCACGGTCTCTCATTATAACTGTTACTCCAGATGTCAAGGACCTCCTGTCTACTCTATCCGCGATCTCCATACATTGGATTAGCCTCTCTTGGAATCTTTTTCCTTCTGTTAGACTGTTGCTAATCAACCTGTTTCCTTTAGTGTGTTTTGTATACTGCTATGCACCGTCCTTCAAAGTCACTCCCGTACTCATAGGCCTCTAATGCATAGTCATACTTACTTGGAGATGTTCCTCGTGGTCCACTTTTCTCCTCTTGACGTATAAATGCTGACGGCCTCTCGTATATTCTTCCTTCTTTTCTCATACTGTTCCTGATAGACTCCCAGGAACTCTTCCCCCACCTGCCGGACTCTTGCCAGTGAGTCTCACATTTATTACCCTGCATTTGGCTAATTTGCCAAATATTATTTTTCTGTTGCTTCACTTCTCTGTTTTGTTGATTTTGTTCCACTTGCTCTTTGCCTATTGCTTTTTATGTAGGAGTGGGTTGCCAGGTGGTTGGTTAGCTCATTGCAAGACCGTTTTAAAGGGTAAGTGTTGAGGGATTGCAGCGAGTAGCGCAGGGCTGCACCCCTCTGCTCACCTAGCTAACTCACTTCCCGCCCTGCACTTGGGTTTCCCCCGCTTTCTGTAGATTTACGAAAAACGTTTTTTACTCGATTGGAAGGAGTAGGCCGTAAATCAAACAAGTTATTCATTGAGTATTTTATCGTGGAAATGGTTTCTTGGCATTGGGCCCTGAGGGTGTGTTTATGTGCAAAAGCAGAAAACATCTGTGCAGGCTTAAAGACTCAACCATCGGAAGTTCAACCGGAGACTAAAATAGAGAAAGTATGCACAATAAAATTACTGTGTTTAGTGTTGGGGCAGTCTCGTAAGAAAACACCTTTTTGTGTCACGATTGCCAGTCACCAGATGGGTGAGTTGTTTACCCATAGCTGTGACAGGCTCTGTATTCCCTTGTCCATGCCCTAAGCCTATTTTGCCTTTGTTGTATCCCTGCCTCTGTCTGCCTACGTCCCTATGTGCTACGCAGTTTTTGAGGTGACATGCTCTGTATTTCTGTTAAAATCCATTGACCCTATCCAAACCTTAAGGTGACATTGGAGCCCTTCGCTACACCCTAGTTTGCTGTGAGGATAACCTAGATGCAGGTTGTTTCATTTAACTATTATCTTTCAATTTTTGTGTAAATGTGAAAAACTCCATCCCTTAACACACAGCATGTGGGCATAAAGGCTGTGTCAATAATGTATACCTCCAGATGATTATAATGTATATACCAATATTTAGTAGTTTAGTGGAGTGTAAAATAGCGTAGGAACTTTCAGATATGTGCCCTCTGTGTTTGCAAATGTATACTGCATGACGAGCCATTCATGTGCACCACGGAATTGGGTTACCACAGGATGTGGCACGCAGAGGTTGCTTCTTTGTTTCCTCTGGAGATTGTGTGCTTCGAAGAGTATGCCCCACCACAGAAGATGGTGCACCACTTCCACTGATGGTAAAACTACCCCCATGGTGCAGTTAAATAATAGCTAAATCTTTACGCCCATACACTTCCGTACTGCTTTCATCACAACGTATTGCATTATTTCATCCATCTTTTCAGTGTTCTTTCTGCGCTATTTATTTATTCGCTTTGCTTCATTTACCCACCATTAGCTTTCCTCTAATTTCCCTCTGGCCATCCATTCTGCCATCTCTGGCCATTCTTCGCTTTCTCTCTAGTCATCTGTTGCTTCTTCTCAAGAAGCTTCACCCCCATCCTCTCACCGCCCTTCCTTTGCCCCATCCATCTTTCCTGTCTGCATTCTCCTTACGCCCCATCCCCTCACCCTATCTGCCCACCACTGCCACCCTCTGTACACTGTTAGGGTACCTCGGACCACGCATCTTACTTCCTACTCCCTTTATCCATCCATGATATTCTCTCCCAGAGTGACTTGTTTGTTGATTGGTCCTGAAGAATGCCCATGAACTCCGGCTGGAGTCGAACAAGGGCATAAATATGTTGACCTTGTAATAGGGGTATATTTGTTTTCAACCCTTAGTCCTCTTTTTTTAATCCTGTCCCTGAGCACCATTGAATAAAATTTCTACGTCCCGTGAGGTAGTTTTAATTTTTTAATTACTTTATCTTTTTCTTCTTGCACTCTGCCCCTGGCTCACCTACTTCATCGGCTACCCCCATTTAAAACACCTCTGCTCCTCTCCACTATTTCTCTTTCGGGTGGAGAGTTGTAGCCCACACCGGGGACCTTGAGGTCCCAGTGTGAGGAGGGAGCCCCATGATGAAGCATGTCACCTTCGGGTGAGTGAGGGTTCTCGTCCTTAAGTGAAACATTTTTTTCCTAACAACCCCCTTTTTATGTTAGTTGAGAACGAATCTCGTTGTGGATTTAAGTTCTGAAAAATGAAACACATTTTTAGTTCTCAAAGCGTTTCACATTGGAAGGTCTTGTTCCCTTGACTAGGGAATATAAGGATTGGGATCGGGGTCTTCATTGCCAATTGTTGATGAATGCAGCTGGCAAGGATACGCATGCATGTGGACGTATTTATTATATATGTATAACTTAAGTATAAAGCAACAGCGTACTGTCCAATAGAAAGGGAATACAAAGTTAGGACAAGTAAGATGTGTTTACAAACAGCAAGGTTCTCTTCATTGGTATCTGTGTGGCCTGGGCAATCAGCATTGTTACTTCTAGGCTAGCAATTCCTTGAAGAGGAGCTCTTGAGCATCTTCCCAAAGTGGAGAAGTGAAGGTGTTTACTTATGTGTTAGGGTGCTGTTCCATATCTGTGCTGCAGAGGAGGATAAGTTATGTCTTCTGGTCTTTTTCTTCTGGTATTTCTTTGCTTCAAGCATTGCATAATCCCTGTTGCATATTTTGCATTCTGCAACAGAGATTCTGATCTTTTCTGCCAGTTCATAGGTGATCAACTGAGAGGCTGACCCCCGTGCAGAGCAGGGGGACTGTTGAGGCTGTGTACTGATGTCAATTTATGCACATGCCCTGGCCCAGTGGAACATTTAGTATTCTTTTGAGGAACACAGACACAGATCATACTGAAAACAGTGCTGAAAACTTAGTAAAAGAACACAGAGTGTCTCTGGCAACCTTGTAATGGGCTTTTAGGAACACATTTTTTCAGCTATGTCCTGGCTGGTAGTAGAAGTCAAAACGGGGCCTGCAAATATCTTTCAAAATTTCACTATGTATTTTTATTTACGCCACATGTAATTCATGTACTTGCTGACTTGCGAACTATGTAAAGTGCTGTATACATCTGATAGAGGCTTCTAGCTGCAGATTCCTTACCTTTGAATTTCCCAGGCGTCAGGCTTGATCCGGAAACTGTTAAGTGAGCAGTACCCCTTGCGTGCGCTCCATTCGCCCCACTTGATGTTGACTTTGTTAGCCTCGGTAATGACATCATGGCCACCTATATAGGCGCCAACCAGGCGCTCAGACGTCGGTTCATTTCTTTCTGTGCCAGTTAAGCTCCGGTCTGGGAAGAACTACCCCTCTGTCGCTTTTTGACAGGTTTTTTCAAGTTTTTGTCGACTTCTTTTTTTCTTGAGTATGTCTTCTAGAAACACAGGGTTCAAAGCGTGTAGCGCCTGTCACCACTCCACGTTGGTTACTGACCACCACCTCATCTGCTTCTGGTGTCTGGAGCGTGTCCTCAACTCGAAGCCCATGTCGCTCTGAAGGCCTTGCAGGAGTGGCCTTTGAACCTCCTTGCGGCCCAACAGTCGACACCCTGTCCTGTTGGAAGAAGAGGTCATCGCAGGACCGCTTCGGGAGTCTTAAGTCTTCTTTCTCCCACTTGAGGTCTTCGAGACACTCTGGGAGGAGGCACAAAAAGAAGTCCTAGCTGACTTAATCTTTGCTTCGACCATCGTCCATCGCTGAACGTGGTAAGGAGCCACGACATTCTAGGCATAGTTCTGTGGGCTGGAGTCAGGGTTTTCTTTGCGCCTCCGCCCCTTTTCCGGGAGCCGGAGCGACCACCACTCAGGTTAAAGAGTTTTACGAGGCAATGTGCTGCTTATTTGAGTGGGCCGACTCCTCTGGTGAGCCTTTGGGCTCATGAGGTCAGAGGGGGCCACGGTGCCGCTGGGGCCTCATTGATCCGATTCTGGATACGGTACGGCGTTGTTCGTGCCAACGCAACCTTCCCCGGCATCGGACCCGAAGTCTATGCCTTTGGTGCCGCCAGCACCCTCTGGCGGTGCCAGTATCATCCTTATCCCAGATGACTCTGAGTTTGATCGGACTCCTGCACCAGTAGAACCCAGAGGCTCTATGTTATCGCCTGGTCATTTTCAGGAATATTCAGGCATGAGAGAGGACTCGGAAGGGGACGTGTGGACCCTTTGGAACACCAGGATGAGTCTGTGGAACAGATCGAATGGTATAAGGAATTTGGGGAGGCCAGTGGACTGGACACATCTGCATATTCTGGCATGCTTTCTCCTCCAACTGTGGCTACAGAGGAGGTGGCTTCTTATGCAATGGTGGTATGGTGGGCAACTGAGATCCATGGACTGGAGTTGCCCTCTGGGCTGGTCAGGACTAATCTGAACGAAGTGCTTCAGCCTGGGGCTTCAACCTCTGAACCCCTATTGCCCTTCAATCAGACACTTACTGATGACCTACTAGCCACTTGGTCCAAGCCTAGCACAGGTGCTCCTGTGAATAGGACATCTGCACACCGCCATCTCCCGGCTCCGGGCGACCCAAAGTTCCTCAGCCAACATCCTACCCCTGAGAGCTTGGTGGTGCAGGCTTCTACTACTCATGGCGCATTCCCTTCTGCCCCTCTGGGTTCGGAATTCAAGAGACTGGAAACACTTGGGAAGAAGATGTTTTCTTCTGCCAGTCTAGCATAAAGGTCTGTGAATACCGCATGCTTATTGGGCCGTTTCTCCCACTGTTTGGGAGATGGTTGTGCAAGTGCTGTCACATGTACCGGAGAAGGACCGGGCCGTACTCTCCCAGGCAGTGAAGGATGGGAGAGATGCAGCAAAATTCCTCATTAGATGTGGCCATGACATGACTGACTCACTGGCCAGAGCGGTTTCTTTGACAGTGGCCTTACAGCGCCACACCTGGTTGAGAACATCTGGCTTCTTGAGTGATGTCCAGGCTAATTTGATTGACATGCCCTTTGACGGATCTCATCTCCTTGAAGAGAAGGTGGACTTGGCTTTGGATCGCTTCAAGGATTCTCGTGCTATGGCCAGATACTTGGTTCTCTCAGTAATATCACATGGCCAGTCTAGTTTATGCCTCTTTCGTGGCAACGGAAGAGGTTTCCAGCCGTGCCAACCATATCCCAACCACCGTCCTGCGCAGACTTCCCAAGTTGTGTGAGGACGTGGGCGCGGTTCATTCCGTCCTCTCCATGGAAGCCAGAAGTTGTCTGCCACCCAGCCCTCGGCAGTCTCCACATCTAAGCACTCTTAGTCTGAGACTACAATACCACGATACTCCAGTTGGTGGGAGAATCCATCATCATCTACCCCACTGGAGGTCCATAACATTGGACAAGTGAGTCTTGCAGATCATTCATACCTTTCCTTTCTTTTCCTCCTCTTATTACGCCACTTCAAGAATGGCTGGTGGAGGATCATTTAACTTTACTCCAAGAGGAAGTTTAATCTCTCCTGGCCAAGGGGGCTATAGAGAGGGTCCTGGTTTCAGAAGTAGGTAGTGGTTGTTATTCCCAACAATTTCTGATTCCAAAGAAGTACAAAGGGTTACGGCCCATTTTAGATCTTCAGAATGTCAATCTGTTCCTCAAAAAGGAGAAATTCAAGATGTTCACGTTGGCTCAGTTCTTGTCTGCCCTAGACCAAGGAGACGGGCTGGTAGCGTTGGACCTGCAGGATGTGTATTTTCATATCCCCATCCTGCTGGGCCATAGACGTTATCTATGGTTCAAGGTAGGCCACAAGCACTTTCAGTTGTTGCCTTCCCAGCGCCCCTCGGGTGTAATCAAGGTGATGGTGGTGGTTGCTGTTCATCTGCACAGGTTAGGGATTTGTCTTCCCCTACCTCGATGACTAGCTGTTGAAGGTGTCCTCGCCCCAGGCTGTCGTCTCCCACCTTCAGACAATGGCATACCACCTGCATTCGCAGTGCTTCTCTATAAATGTGCCGAAGTCCCACCTGACTTCTTCCCAGATGCTCCCTTTCATCTGAGCCATTCTGGACACAGTGCAGTTTCAGGCTTATCCTCCTAAACAGCGAGTCCAGGATATTCAGGTTATGATACTGATCTTTGAGCCTGTATCCTGGATTTCGGTGAGACTTACTCTGAGGCTGCTGGGCCTGAAGGCCTCCTGCGTCCTGTTGGTAAAACACACCAGATGGCGTATGCAGACTCTGCAGTGGGACCTGAAGTTCCAATGGGCGCAGAATCAGAGGAATCTCTCTGACATGGTCCAGATCTCAGAAGGAACTACAAAGGACCTGCAGTGATGGTTAACGAACCGCAATTGGGTCCGAGGCAGACTCCCCTGCCTTCCCCAACCAGATCACACAGTGGTGACGGATGCGTCACTCCTGGGATGGGTGGGCCATCCACGAGAGGTGCAGATCAGGGGACACTGGTCTCCGGTGGAGTCGGGGCTCCACATCAATTTGTTGGAGCTTCGAGCAAACTGGTTGGCATTAAAAACATTTCTTCCCTCTGTCAAGGAGAAGTTTGTGCAGGTGTTCATGGACAACACCACCGCCATGTAGTACTGCAAAAACAGGGCGTGGTGAGGTCACGGACCCTTTGTCAAGAGGTCCTATGTTTCCAAGGCGGCTATCGCTCAGCGATGCTTTCGTCGCTAGTGGAGCTCAGGCCTGCTGTTCTCCTTTCCGCCCACTTCTATCCAGGGTTCTCTAGAAGATCGAGAAAACCCAGGCTCAAGTCATTCTTGTGGCTCCAGACTGGGAAGGGAGAGTCTGGTATTCAGAGTTTCTGGAAATGAGCATCGATCCTCCGATCAGGCTCCCCCTTCGGGAGGATCGTCTGTTTTGGCAGCAGGGTAGGGGGTTCCACCCGATCCTGTCAACTCTCCGCCTCCATGTGTGGAGATTGAGTGGCGACAGTTGATAGCTTTTGAACTTCCTCCTGAAGTGTGTGAGATTATCTTGGCGGCCAGACGGTCCTCCACTAAGACGGTATATGCCTGCCATTGGCAAAAGTTTGTAAAACATTGTACAGAAAGGTCTAGTGACCCTCTTTCTGCCTTTTTATCTACTGTACTTCTCTTTATTCTTACCCTTGCTCAGCAGGGCACTGCATTGAGTATGCTCAAGTGTTATCTGTCTGCTTTCTTGCGGCTTCTCCTGTTGTACATAGATTAGTAATAGGGTTTGTACATGTGGAACAGTAACAATGCCGACGAGGTCCCTGGGAGCTTAATGGAGCCACCTGATGGCTCGTGCAAAGTGTACTGCTCAAGCAAAAGTTTCCGGATCCAGCCTGACACCTAGAAAATTCAAAGGTAAGGAATCTGCAGCTAGATATTGTCTCTACCCAATAATGCGTTACTGAAGAAAAGTAACTTGTTCTTTTAAACTATATTTTCCTCAAAGGTGTATTCTCAACATACTGATGTCTTTTGTATATCTCGTTTACATACTTCCACCATATATTTACTTACTCCAAATGTAACTCTGGTAATTGCATCTATGCCAACTCTGTGAAGCTCTCTGATACATTCAGATCAAGTTCGCGCTTCACAACACTCGATTAATAAATACTCAGTTGCATAGATCTTAAACTTTCTACAGGTGGCTTAGTAGTAAAGCAACCTAGTTGTATAACCTTCATATTCAATCAATAAAACCGTTTCTCCGGCCACTCCGTTCTGTCCTGAAATAGATTTTCTTGAATGTTGGCATATACTTCGTCACACATCATGCTGTTAGGGGGTTAGTGACCTCAGGTTCTAATTTTCCCCTCTCTATTTGAGGTGAGAGTTAACACTCCACTTACTGCACAAAATATACCCGGATCATCTAGCTCGTTGCCCCAAGTGTGGTCATTTAGATGCCCAGTTCTTACATATGATATGGGAATGCTCAGAACGGCGATTATTCTGGGGGTTGATACTGGGACGCCTGAAACAGGTGTCAGGTTGATCGCTGCCTTACTCCATCAAGGAAGTACTTCTGGGACTTCTTCCCAGTCCCAAGGGGAAGAAACTCACTTGACGGTTCCTCCAGCTGGGACTAGTGTTGTCTAAAAGAAGGATTGCTATTAGTTGGATGAGCTCACAGCCCCCCACGGTAGAAAACTGGGCTAAAGACCTGAGAGAGTGGGCCACAGCAGAGTTAATTTGAATGCGGCGTGTTCGTAGAGACAAAAAATTGGAGGAAGATGCGAGGTCGTGGTAAATCATGAGCTCAGAAATCCCTCTTGGAGAGACCCCCACCTTACCAGCAATTGAGGGAACGCGGGCTGATAGTGGTGGATCAGAAGTGAGGGAGTAGACAGGGCGCAACCTCTGGTCATAGAACTTGTTAGGAGCCCAAGGTATGGAACCTAGTGACCTTCGATATAGGATGTGGGGAGATGTTATTCGCGTGTGACTTGGTGGAGGGGTGGAGAGAGGGTAGAAACAAAGTTTGAATTGTTGGGGTTTGTTGATGGGAGGTGCAACTGTTTATATCCGCCTAATGTACGGGGTGTCTTCATGCCAGATTTTCAGTGTGAACATATCCTTAATAGATGGAGTTATATTATTTTTCTTTTTATGTGTATTAATTGCAACTCAAAAGTATGTGCTTCTTCAATGTTGTCACAAGTGTATTATTATCCTGGTCGGATGGATGGTCAATAAAAAATAAGTTATACAAAAAAAACCACTTCACTTACAACAATGTTAACACAGAACTTCATGCAGTGAGTAAGTTGTGGGTTTTATTCAAGAAAGATCGTCATCCAGAAACGTAAAGGACAAACATTTTAAAAGGCAATTTCTTTAAATCGCAAAGTCTGTTTGTTACATTAGCAGTATTTTTGTAGCATCTTTCTGCAACTTATTTTGACTTGTAGCTCTCTTGATAGTCCGAGGTAGAGTGCTTCTTTGCAAGGTCCTGGGTTTTCTTAAACATGATTCATATTAGTTTGATGGGAGAAATAACTTTGGGAAAAATAACTTTTTGATTCTAATTATGTTTGAGTTTGCTTGATCTCTGTATGATGTGGTGTTTGTGTTTAAGCAAGTGAGTCCTAAAACTTTGCTATTTGTTTAGTTCCACCAGGATTAAGACGTGTCCATTGTTTGGCTAGTTAAGTAAGTTGAACATTTGATTGCCTTTGCTTCCGATGTGTGCAGGATAACTGGTTACAGTGAACCAAACACATCTACTGTATTATGTTTTTTTTTTAAAGTGTCCCATTATCAAGTATGTGACTTTGGTTCCGCTGTGTATGTGCAATGGTCATACCTACATATCTGTTGACTTTATGATGGATGTTTGTGATAAATGTTGTGGTGTTGCGTTTGGACTTGGTGCTGTGTTGTGCCTGGAGATTTTGTGTTGTCTCTCTAATGTGTTCTGTTCTTGGTGTGGGCGTTTGAGTGTATGTGCATGTTTTCGGAGTGTCTTGCTCAGTGGGGGATCAATGCTTTGTCAACTAGAATGCCGTGTTGCGTCCATGAGGCTTTAGAATAGGCTAACTAATGAGTCAGACTCCATGAGGGATGATTGTGTGAGGAGTACTGTTGGGGTCTCTTGCATCGGCAACTATATGACTGAGTGTTGTAAGGTATGTCCAGCATGACTGTGTGTGGCTCTTATGTATCAAGCTAAACTGCTGTGGCAAATGAGACGCAAACCCAGAGCTGCAGTCAGGCAGCTCAGGTTTTGGTTCCCCTTTGGCTTCTTGTTTTCCTCTATCATTTATGTTCCAGCTCAGGGGTTTAAACAAATGCATTTCTTTTTTATTCCAATTCTTAAAGGACACTGTCATTAGTGCTTACGACAGTGCACCTATGCTCCCTTGTATTTTATTTAACGTGTTCACCTAGGGCTATCAAGCACTGCCTGCATTGCTTCAAAGGCACCCTGAACTTGTCAACAGTGCTGCAGTTCTGAGATGTTCATGTGTAAAAAGCCATGTTATGTAAGCCCCTGTTACATCGGAACCAGTTTGTCCCACTCCTATGGGGACATGCTGCCTTGAAGTGTCAATAAGGCCTTAAACCAGAGTCCTGAGGGAGGTACAAAAGTGGCCTCATACCATCCACTAGTTAAGACTCTATCAGATGTACACCAAAGCTCACTCCAGGTGCTGGCTAATCAGCCTTACCTTGCAGGTGATTTGATGTACAGAGCAGTCACTCGTATGCTAGGCGTGCCATGCAGGTGGATGTTGATACAGAAAACAGTAGATCTCTGAGGATTTACTTTAAAGCACAAATAACAATTGAAGAAGATGTAATAATCATCTGCAATATTAGCACTTATCATATAGCCAATCAATACGTTAGTAGGATACAGTTACTGAAATTATTTATTCGCTCATTGATGACAATAGAGTGCTCAGTGAAAAGTAATCACACAGTGCAGCAAACATGATATAGTGACAGGTATATATACAAAATAAAAACAAAGGAGTCTATAACCAAAGGAATTCAAGGGCAAGTGTGATCATATGAGTCTAATTGTATTACAGCCAACGGTGTTTCAACTTCTATGGGAATACTAAGGTAATCATCAGGACATTGAATCATTTGGAAAAATCACTCAAGCTGTAATTAAATGGGACAGGTCATAAGTAAATCAATAAGGGAAGGTATAGTCATTAATAAACCCAAAGGCCATCCGGGAATGCGAGGTGACGTTTTACATCACCAAGCACAAGACGACCCCACGACGAGACAGGTCAAAGTCGCAGTCCAAATCCAAGGTTCGGTCCTAGTCCTTTTCCCACTCTAGAAGTCACTGAAGCCACTCCAAAGGCTGATCTTCATCAAGATCTAAATCGTCTGGTAAATCAAGAAGAAACATAAAAAAATCAAACGGGTAATCAGCCCCCTCTTGCCACTTGCGTTCGCCTGAGAAGGCGTGGAGGTGGTACTGTGGCTCTCAATCTTTCTTAAAGAGTTGCTCAATTTTGGAGCCTTCTCACAACTGTTTTTGGCTCAACGTGAGTTTCTGGGGCTGTCTGCCACTCTTCAACAGATCAGAGTCTGCAAAGCTATGCTCCAGATTTACAAATCCTTGCTAAATCCCTCTGGCGCATCTTCGGGCCCCAAAGAGCCTAGAGGGTTGAGTACCACTGGTGGTTTCACCCTCTGCATTATTTGGATCTTGAGAGACAATAACAGTGCATCCAGCTCTGATCCAGACCCCATTGCTGGTGCCAAGGTCCACGTCAGTCTCTAGAACTTCAACGCCGGTGCCGAATCCATTGATGCCAGATGAGGAGATATACATAGTTCTCTCCAATGGCACTTGAGGTGCTGGTTCCCCCACTTTTTCTACCGTCTCTACAAGGGAGTTCAAAATTTACAGGTCATTTTTGGCATGGAGACGTACAATGTTTGATGCCGGTGATGAGTATGCCCTGCCCTACAAGGCAACACTTTGTATAAAGACTTGTCAGGCTAGTGGTCTTGATACCTTCCATGAAACAGGCATTCTCTCACCCCCTGGTCCGGCCACCAAGGAATCCCCTTCCCACGCCATGGTAATGGTAATGTGTAGGGAGGCACTAACGGATACCCTATTGGGGTCTCAGTGGCCCCAACATCAAGGGGACCTCTCCGTCCACGGTCAGATTTTGGAAAAATCTGCAGTGGTGGTTACTGAACTGCAGTTGGGTCTGTGACAGAGCCCTCTCCCTTCCCCACCCAAAGCTTACAGTAGAGACCAATGCATCACTTCTGGCGGCCATCTGGGAGATGTGAAGATCAAAGGCTTTTGGTCTCTGATGGAGTTATGGCTCCATATCAACCTTCTGGAGCTGAGGGCTATCCGTTTCGCATTGAAATCCTACCTTCAATTCATCAAGGGGAAGCTGTTTAAGGTGCGCACGAAACAGCTCCTGCGTCATGCGGTACTGCATCAAACATAGCGATGTGTAATCACGGACCCTGTGCCAGAAGGCCCTCCACCTCTGGAAATATCTGGACCACCAAGGGAGCTTCCTGATGGTGAACCACCTGGCAGGTTCTCTGAATGCCAAGGCAGACAAACTCAGCCGTTAAGCCCTAGCAGATCACGAGTGCTGACACTAGGTCTTTTCTAGTGGAGAATCTTAGCTTGATCTCTGTCACTGCTGAGAGGATGCAATGTCAGCACTTCTGCGCGTTAGAGTTTCTGAGACGTCTCTTGCTCGGAGACTCATTCTGCCTAGAGTGGAGCTCTGGACTTCTATATACCTTTCCACAGATACCACTCCTGTCCCGAGTTCTTAAGATCAGGAACGAGCGGGCTCAAATCAGCAAGTTGCTCTAGAATGGGCACAGCGAGTATGGTATCCAGAACTCCTGGGCTTGAGAATCTGTCCTCCGATCAGGGTGCCTCTCCGGGAGGATTTGCTATTGCAGCAGCAGTGCCAGGTTCTGCACCCCTTTCTTTGCAAGTTCCACCTTTATGCTTGGAAATTGAGCACCAACAACTGAACACCTTCCACCTTCCTGCGAAGGTGGGTGATGTCATCTTGGTGGCCAGGCACTCCTCTATTAAAACTGTATATACATGTTGTTGGAACTAATTTGTGTCTTGGTGCAGCACTGACCAGTTTGACAGCCTCCCGGGAAAGTTATCTGACAGTTTATTTGTTTTGACGCTTACCCAGCAAAGCGTTGCTCTGGGCACTGTTAAAGGATACATTCAGCTTTTTTGCTGTTGCCACATGAGCCTTCGTTGTTCAAGTCTTCCGTTAGTATGTGTTTTTTAAAAGGGTTACTACGTCTGTTTTCTCCCTTTCCCTTCGTCATGCTACAGATGGAACTTAACTTCGTCCTCACATTTATGATGGGCACTCCGTTCAAACCATGTCACTGCTGCTCCTTGTGGCTTCTTACCCTCAAGACAGTGTTCCTTGTTGCCAGTACATTGGCACAGTCGGTGAGTGAGCTACAAGCTTTCTCTTCATCGCGTTATACCTTCTTCTTTCCAGACTAACTGTTTCTGCGTACATGAGCATCCTTCTTACCAAAAGTTGTGATGCCCTTTCACATTGCTCAAACTATCATTTTGCAGGCGTTCTATGCTCCACCTCACCCCTCTATGGGGGAAAACACCCTCCTCTATGTAGGAGAAGACCCCAAAAGACTATTGAGCTTTTACATAGATTGTACCAAAGCACACCAGGTGGATGATTAGCTCTTTGCTGGGTTCACTGCAGTGGGAAAAGCAATGTACTGCAGAGAAGAGCCATCTCCCGCTGAATTGTACTCTGCCTTAAGATTTGCTATATGTTCTCTAAAAAGCAGCCTCTGGAAGGACTGCATGCTCATTCTACCAGGGCCATAGCTGCTATCACTGCCTTAGCTTGTGGAGTCCCTGTCCTAGACATTTGCTGGCTGCATGGGTGTCCCTCCAAACATTCATAAAACGCAATTGTCTAGACACTCAGCGCTATCAAGAGGGGTATGTTCAGGTATGCAGGACTTTCTGGTTTTAATCCATTCACAGAACCCTAATAGGCACTATTTTGGTATCTGTTCAAAAGGAGAGGAATCTGCAGCTAGAAGCCTTTATTAGAAAAACAAGTTACTTACCTTTGGTAACGCTCTTTCTGGTAAAGATTCTATCTACCCGCAGATTCCTCACAGACCCTCCGATCCTCCCAGTTCTATAATTAGACTGTATCTGTTAGTAAGATACCAAGTCTAGGAATCTGCACACTGGGCACACCAATTTCCTTTTGGGGCTCTGCATCTGGGGGTCCAGACACTCTCAAACGTAAATGATGTATATAGGCTCCATATGTCATTGCCGAAGTGGAGCAGCTTCCCCGCGGAGCCTCATGGCACCAGGGCCGGCTTTAGCGCTGGTGGCCCCCTGTGCGACAATGTCCGTTGGCCCCCCCCCCCCCCCCCCTCATGACCACCTCTGCTACGGATTCCCTCACTATCACCCTTTAACAGTGCCTCTCAAATAACCACTGTCTGTCAGATTCATTAAGCTTTATAGCACCAGCCATGCCAGTGTAAGGTGTCAGAGCACTTTACATCACACATACATTGCACAGACACAATCATATGTGTATAAATCAGTGTATAGGAAATGTTACATCAGACAGAACTACAAGGTGTAGTGTAGGCGTGACATGTCATCAATACTGGTATGCAATATAGGCAAAGTTCGAATTCAGAAAAGGCACAAATTCAGCATTTAAAACATAACATCATTGTTAGGGGTTCTCTTTCATAATGAGAATTGTTTTCCACCCAAATGAACCCTTTTCACAAGATTAGGATAATGAAAGACTTGGCAAAAAAAACATTTAGCTCTAACATATATCTTGCAGTTTGCAGCAGATCTAGGGTGACCGTTAATAGGTCAAAGTTCTATATTATGATTTTGAGTTATAAATGACAAGTAACAAAAGGAGCTCTCTTACAGAAGCAGTAACCCACTCACCTATTTACATTATATGCACTTCGTTATCTGCATAGTACACGTTCATGGCAGCAGGCATTTTAACCCTTTGCACTACCTTAGGCTGAGTCAAAACTTCCACTTCGGGTTTTTATTTCTCGCCTAGCGACGCATCGCATGCGCTGCTCGCCTTATGTCTCGCCTAGCGAGCAGCACATGCGCTGCTCGCCTTGGCGAGATCTATTGTCGGTTTCTTGGCCGAAGGGGGACAGGACATGTGCACGCATCGGACAGGACAGGCCATGTGCACGCCTACGGCTCGCGCGTTCAGCACAATGCGTCGGACAGGACAGGCGATGTGCACCCGTGCGGCTCGCGCGTTCAGCACAACGCGCGCTTGGCGCTCTTTCACTTTCGAGCTGCCTGCCAGGCGGAGGGCTGCCTTCCTGCCGGGGTCTGGGTGTTCGCTCGCCCCTCCGCCAAGATGCTGCAGACAGTCCAGGACTGGTTTCTTTTTCTTTCAGCAAACCACTGGAGTACCTATTTTCTTCCTCTACCCCATGTAAGTCTTCTCTGTTACATTCATGCTGCCTTGCTCTCCGTGTTGCTCCATACCTCAGCTAGTCTGTTGCTTCTCAAGCTCCTACCTGTCCCGCTAAGATTTTTTTCAGGGTTTTCTATCTCAACAGCATCTCTGCTGCTTCTCTGGCCCTCACTGTCCCATTTTTTTAAATGTCTTTTTTGGGCAGCAAGTCAGTAATCATGGCACTCCTAGGCTATTTTATAAATGTATCACTGCACATTATCCCCATCATGGAACAATAAATTAAAAGATAAACAGGAGGCTACGACATCACATTAGTATGCATGTGTGCGGACACATGCGTGGATATCTATCATCACTCTGGGACCTCCAATTTGTGATTTTTACCAATTCCATTCGGCATCTCCAACACACACTAGCAAAGCCAAAAGGTCAACCTATACCTTTCAAAGGGGAGATCTGCAACCTTTGGCAATGCTGGTTTTAGTGGTAGTGGCAGCTACTGCCTGATCAAAATCCCCTTTAAGCTTCAACTGCCTCACCCTGTTCTCAGGGAACTTGTATTAGTCCCCTCAAACCTACGAATGCTTAGAGTTAAGGGGGTGCACTTTGCACTATGACCATCCAGCTATAAAGATCTCTGCGTGTAATCGGTGTTATCTAGAAACACTTGATACTTTGGATTGTATCGTGACTTTAAAACTTGGCCTACCAGCAAAAGAAATCCAGCACAAACCTCTGGTGTATGTCAGTAATAAAAGTGCACACAATTGATTTCTCTTTTTGGTGTACAGCAGTGCTAATTCATGAGAAATGTTGCCATATTCGGGTCCCCCTGCCACCATGGACTTGGAAGCTTGGTTGTTCAGCTGAAATGAGGTGGCAGGTTTTTTAGGTCGAGCTTGGGCAGGGCATGCGCTGCTCTGCGAGGCATGCTGCATTCAGGTTGGACTTAAAGCCCCACCCACTCTTCGCCCAAATTTTTCATTGGCTTGTGTCATTGTCCTTTGCAAACTGCGGCTTTTCACTGGTAATAGGCTTAGTAGTCCCTCCTTAGTAGTGCCTCGTCTCATTTTGTAACCTTCCTTGAGGACAGCTCCTATTAGATGTGTTGTTACCTGGTAGGCTTGAATTACAACCACTGAGCACTATTTTGTTAAATGTTTTTCACATGCCTGCTGTTGCAGGCAGGACACGCTCTCCCACAACGCTTTTTTTTCAGTCCTATCATGGCATGCCACGCCACACTGATACAGTGGTGGCCGCGCCTTTGGTTTATTTGAGTCTCCAAATTCTGCCGCATGTTTTTTTTACTTCTACATTTTTCACTTTTTATTTTTTGTTTACAAGCGTCTCATGCGCGCTTTCCCGTTAGTGGCGACCGCTTCATTTTCATTAGAATGAGCCGCATCTAAAGAAAGGTGCATTGCCGCTATTAAAGTGTAACCGCGGCATGGGGCGCTTTTAAACAGGAAAGCATTTGTTTGCCAGCTTGACAAAAAGATGCTTTTTTCTGTAAATGCAGCCCATACCGAGCTTTCATTTTAATGGCGGCCGCGCCACTTTCTTTAGATGCAGTTTGTCTAAAGAAAGGGGTGCGGCTGCCATAAAGTGAAAGCACGGCATGGGGCGCTTTTATTTACAAAAAACAAAACATTTGCAGTGAAACAGGTCTCGCATTTGCTAGAGTTTAAGCTATTGGCATGGTAAATGACAATTTCTGTTATTTAGCTGTTTTAAAAACAACACATAAATAAAAGGCATTTTCATTTACAATACCAATAGCTCAAACTCTGGTAAATGCAAGACCTATTGCATTGCAAATGCTTGTTTTTTCCAGGAAGACAATTAATCACGGGACTTCTCTTGACATTTTAATTGTCTGAAAGTTGCTGGAGGCCCAGAACGAGGCAGCAGGTGCTTTTAAAATGTTAATACACATTTTCACAAATGACGCCCCCACCCCAAGTCAACGTCCGATGCGGTCGCACCGATCACACCGCCCTAGAGCCGGCCCTGTCCGGCACACAGTGGTATTGCTGAAAAGTTCCCTGTTCCAGTCAGCCTGTGGAATATTTAAAAGCTGGGTAATCTTCAGCTAAATAGTCTCTGTCAGAAAGAGCATTACAGAAGGTAAGTAATTTATCTGGTTGCTGGAAAACTCCACTTTGTTCTGTCAGACTTCTGTCTCGGGGTAAAGTGACTGCTTCTACCTGGATTTTAGTTTTAGATCTGGGAAGACAATAGGATTACCATATATCTGATAGAGACTTCTAGCCTCAGATTCCTTACCTTAGATTTATCTCCAGGGTCAGACTGGATCCGGATATGTTTTTGTGAGCAGAATCCCTGCGT
This sequence comes from Triturus cristatus, assembly GCF_964204655.1. Taxonomy (NCBI): domain Eukaryota; kingdom Metazoa; phylum Chordata; class Amphibia; order Caudata; family Salamandridae; genus Triturus; species Triturus cristatus. The sequence goes on along the minus strand of NC_140584.1, from coordinate 840,076,799 downwards.
TCTGGTAGGTGGCGTTGTGTCGGACCCACACCTCGTCTGCCTCTGGTATCTCGAGCGTGACCTCGATGCCAAGGGCTGCGTTGATTGTCACACCATACACCCCAAAGTCTGAGGGTACGGTCCCTCAAGCTCCTTGCCGCTCGACATGCGATGCCGCTATGGTCTCGATCCCAGTCGAGAGGAAGGTCCTAGAATCGTTCACAGAGCCATCACTCATCGCAGTCAAAGTCATCCGTGCACTTGGGTTAGCCCCACAAAACAGATTTCTTCGCCTGGTCAGTTGAAGTGATCCGATGAGACGAGGGAACATCGACATTCAAGGCTTGACTCCGTGGTTGAACCTTCGCCTGGGCTGTCTCTGCGCCTCCCGAGTTTCCTGGAGCCAGAGCGACCCCGCCTAATTCCGTGAGTTTTATGAGGCCAAGCACCTCATATTTGGCTGGACCTTCACATCCCCCCTGGCAGGCTCTTAAGCTCCGCATGGTCGGAGGGCCCCTACTGGTTTTCTGCCTGCAGGTTTGCCACCCGGCACTAGTCGGACTCCTTGGATCCATGGACGCATCCGAACTGGTTCCAGTCGAGCAACCTTGAGCTTTCCCGGTGCTGGTCTGCACGGGTGAGGTCCCAGACGCCACCCCCATTGGTATCTCCAAAACTGAGCCAGATGGGCTTTATCCGAAGCGGACTTCCTTCATTAACTTGAGGCTTTCCATCCATGCCAGAGCCTGAGCCCTATTCCTTTGGGCTAGGACTTGAGGATGATTGGAAGGGGCCACTGGACCCTTATAAATACCAGCCCTTAGACCCCACTGAGGACAACTGATGTGGGGATTCGGTGGATGCCAGTGGCCTGGACAACTCCCCCAGATACTGGCTTGGTCTCTCCACCTACCGTGGCTACGGAGGGGGGAGCCTCATTTGCAAAGGTGGAGGAGAGCGGATGAGATCCAGGATCTCCCTTTTATGAAGCCCTCACGGACGTCCTGTTCCGGGCCTGGCCCAAGCACTATACAGGGGCTCCTGTGAATAGGACAATGCCCTGCCTTTATCACCCAACTTCAGGGGACCCCATCTTCCTCACCCAACACCTCACCCCAGAGAGCTTGGTGGTCCAAGCCTTTACTTCCAAACTAATTCCTGGCACATTCCCTTCCACTCCACCGGACTGGGAATCGAACGACTAGACACCTTCGGAAAGAATATATTTTCTTCCACCAGCCTGTCACTGTGGTCGGTGAACACCGCGTGCCTTTTGGACTGAAACTCCCACTCAACTCACTCTGGTACTTGGTTGTGCAGATGCTGCCTATGGTCTTGGAGATCGCCCGAGCCATACTCTCCCAAGCTATTTCTGAAGGGAGGGATGCAGGTAAATTCACCATATACTGTGGGCTGGATACAACTGATGAGCTGGGCAGAGCGGTTTCTTCGTCGGTGGCCTTTAGGCAACACGCCTGGTTGAGGAATACCGATTTTCAGGGGATATCCAAGCTTCGCTCATCGAAATGTCATTTGATGGCTCCTGTCTCTTCGGGGACAAGGCAGGCTTCATGCTAGAACGCCTCTAGAACAGCAGATCTATGGCCAGGTCCTTGGGAGACTTTCCGTGACCCCTCGCCAATTCCAGTCTGCCTTTTGTGACCACAGAAGGGGTTTCCATCTACGTTGCTACCCGCCCAGCCACCATGGTGCACAAGCTTCCCAGCTCCTGCGTGGCCAAGGACACTGTACCCACAAACCTCCTGGGTCAGGTAGCCAGGGGTTGGGCCAGTCCACCACTCTTGCCGCAGCCTTAAAGCCTCTTTAGTTTGCCCTCCGACCATCATGGGCATCCAGTGGGGGGGCAGGACACACCATCACCTGCACCACTGGTGATCAGTAACGTTGGACCAGTGGGTTTTGCAAATCGTCTGAAGGGGCTGCTCCCTCCCCTTTGTGACTTCCCCTCCATCCATGCCACGCATTTAGGGCCTGCTGACGTATAACCACCTCTCCTTGATCCATCAGGAAGTGCTGCCTCTCTTAGCCATGGGAGCCATCAAGAGGGTGCGGTCATCAGAAGTAGGTTGTGGTTGCTGTTCCTGCTATTTTCTGGTGCCGAAGAACGACTGAGGCCTTTGTCCTATCCTAGACCAGGGCCTTCTCAATCTCTTCCTGGAAAAAAGAAACATTCAAGATGCTTGTGCAAATTCTGTCTGTCATGGACCCGGGAATCTGGATGGTAGCTAGCAACCTAGGGTTCGTCTTGGACTCATCGCTCACTATGACCAAGCAAGTCAACGCCATCTCCTCCTCCTGCTTCAACACCCTCCGCATGCTATGAAAGATCTTCAAATAGATCCCCACGGAAACAATAAGGACTGTCACCCAAGCCCTCGTCACAAGCCGGCTCGACTATGGCAACGCACTCTATGCAGGGACAACGGCCAAGCTACAGAAAAGACTGCAACGCATACAGAATGCCTCCGCACACTTCATCCTAGAAATCCCCCACCACAGCCACATCACCGCCCACCTAAGAGACCTGCACTGGCTCCCCGTCAACAAGAGGATCACGTTCAAGCTCCTCACCCACGCACGCAAAGCGCTCCACAACGCCGGACCTGAATACCTCAACAAATGCCTCTCGTTCTACGCCCAACTCGCCAACTCCGCTCAGCCAGCCTCGCCCTCGCCACCGTACCACGTACCAGAAGAACAACAACAGGCGGCAGATCTTTCTCCTACCTTGCCGCCAAGACCTGGAACTCCCTCCCCACCCACCTCCGACTGACCCAAGACCTTCTCACCTTCAGGAGACACCTCAAGACCTGGCTGTTCGAACAGTAGCAGCACCCCCTCCTCCCCCCACCCTCAGTGCCTTGAAACCCTCACGGGTGAGTAGTGCGCTCTATAAATGTACTGATTGATTGATTGGACTTGCAGGGCACATATTTCCAAATGCCCACTCCTGCCTGACCACAGATGTTACCTGTGGTTCCTGGTGGGACAAGAGCACCTTCAGCTTGTCGTGCTCCCCTTTGGCCTTACCACCGACCCTCTCAGGTGTTCATGTAAGTTATAGCGGTAGTTGCAGTTAATCTGTGGAGGTCAGGGGTTCCCGTCTTCCCCTACCTCTAAGATTGGTTGTTGAAGGCCAGTTCACCCTGGGCAGTCGTCTCCCACCTCCAGACTGCGGCGAACCTTCTACACTCACTGGGGTTCACTATCAAAGTGCCGAAGTCACACCTGACTCCCTCTGATTCTCTCTCTTTCATCTGAGCTGTTCTGGACACAGTGCAGTTTGGGGCTTATCCACCCAAACGGTGAGTCTAGGATATTCAGGCTATGATTCTGATGTTTCAGCCGCTATCCAGGCTTTCATGAGACTGACTCGGAAACTGCTGGGCTTCATGGCCTCTTGCTTCCTGCTTGTGACACATGCCTGCATATGTGAGCTCTTCTGTGAGACCTGAAGTTCCAATGGGCACAGTATCGGGGAATCTCTCCAACATGGTCCAAATCTCGGAGGGCACTGTAAAAAATCTGCAGTGGTGGTTAACAAACCGGAATTGGGTAAGCAGGCTACCCCTCTCCCTTCCTCAACCAGATATGATAGTAGTGACAGATTCATCGCTGCTGGGTCGTGGCGATCATCTGGTAGAGGTAGAGTGGCCTTTGGTCTTTGGTGGAATCCAAACTCCATATCAACCTGTTAAAACTCCGAGCGATCTGATTGGCATTGAAAGCCTACCTACCCTCCTTCAAGGTAAGGCTAGTGCAGGTGTTCATGGGCAACACCACTGCCATGTGGTATTGCAACAAACAGGATGGTGTGGGGTCTTGGACTCTTTGTCAAGAGGCCCTGAGTCTCTGGACGTGGCTGGAACGTAAGTGCATATCCCTAGTGTTTCAAAACCTGGCAAGATCTCTGAATACCAGAATGGACAAACTTAGATGAAGATGCCTAGCAGATCACAAATGGTGTCTCCATCCATAGGTGGTGCAAGGTCTCTTAGCAGTGGGGAGAGCCATGGTTAGATCTGTTCGCCACCACCGAGAGCGCTCAATGTCAGCAGTTCTGCGCGCTGGAGTTTCCAAGGCAAGTCTCGCTCGGTGTGGAGCTCAGGACTCCTGTATGCCTTTGTACCCATACCACTCGTACCCAAAGATCAGGAACTACTGGTCCCAAGTCATCCTTGGGGCTCCGGACTGGACTCGAAGAGTCTGGTATACTGAGCTGTTGAGCATGGCCATCAATCCTCCCATCAGGTTGCTCCTTTGGGAGGATCTTCTGTCGCAGCAGCAGGGCTGAGTTCACCTCTGCCTGAAGTCTTGGATATTATTCTGGCAGCCAGGCATCACTCCACCAAGACGGTATACGCCTGCTGCTGGAATACGTTTGAGACATGGTGTGATTCCCACAACATTAATTATCTTTCTGCACCTCTCTCTAAGGTTCTTCTGTTGGCTCTATCGTTGGCCCAGCAGGGCTATGCTATGGGCACAGTTAAAATTTACCTAGCAGCCATTGCTGCATTTTTGTGGTTGCCAGACCAACCTTCTTTAATCAAGTCACCTGTTGTGACTAGGTTTCTTAAAGGCTTTCAGCAAATGCTTCCCCCAGGTCATTCATCGTGCCCTAGTGGGATCTAAATCTTGTTCTCACCTTCTTGCACCATTTGAGCCTCTCTACAGTTGCCCTCTAAACTGCCTTTCTAGTGGCCATAACATTGGCCAGCAGTGTCAGCAAATTGCAGGCACTCTCGGCACACCCTCCGTACACCACCTTCGTCCCGGGCTAGCTGGTCCTCTGGACACATGCCTCCTTCCTTTCAAAGATTGTGACTCCCTTCCATGTAGGCCAGAACATCACCCTGGCTACCTTCTTTGCTTCGCCTCGCCCCTCCAAAGAGGGGGAGAGACTCCACTGTCTGGGCCCAAAAAGAGTGTTGTCGTTCTACCTGACTTGTACAAAATAGTTCCAGGTGGACAAGCAACTCTTCGTGGGGTACGGAGGAGCTAAGAAAGGGATGGCTGTGCAGAATCTAACCATCCCAAGATGAACAGTGCTGTGTATCAAGATATGCTATGCATTTGCCTAGTCACCCCCTCCCCCCCCACACACACACCCAGGGTTAGCATGCTCATTCCATTAAAGTTAAGGCTGCAACCACTATGTTATCCCGCTGAGTCCCTTTCCTGGGCATATGTCAGGCAGCAACATGGGTATATTTGCCCATGTTTAGCAAACACTACTGCCTGGACAGTCAGGTCTGTTGTGAAGGGCACTTAGCCCGTTCAGTCCTGCAGGACTTCTTGGTTTAAATTGCGATTCTCCTATTAACATGACCAAAGAATCTGGATTTCATTAAAGACACGGAGGCTAACATTATGCTATCACTTTTAATGCGTCACCAAGCAGCCGCATACATCATAAAGTAAGTGTTCCAAATAGAACGTTAACAATAATAAAAGGCATAAGCCCACAGCATTCAGTCTCTTTTAAATCGCGAAAAACAGGATAAGTTCGTTAAAATCCTTTGAACTTTAAGGAATGAAGGAATGACGTAACATCTTGAAAAAACATAGAACATCATCGAAGGCAGGATAAAGAAGGAGAAAAGTTTGAGTCCAGAAGTCGTTAGAGAATATCTGCAAAAAAGAGAGTCTTGTGAGTAAAAATTGATAAAATGAAAGACTAGGGTATGAGCAATCAAAGAGATTAGTACAAGTATAACAAGAGTAAAAGACTGATGTCAAGTCAACAATTTGTTTAATAGCATGAAATAGATGTCAATTTAACAATGTCTTTAATATCTCGAATAATAAACAGTAGATAATTTCTTATAGAAGCATAAAAACCTCTAGTGGGAAAGAGGAGGGAGGGATAATGTTAGCCTCCGTGTCTTTAATGAAATCCAGATTCTCTGGTCATGTTAATAGGAGAATCGCAATTTCATTACAAGACCGGAGGCTACCATTATGCTTGTTGGTAGCTTTGTAATACTACGTCAGACACATGCGGGATAGGTTTGCAATAATGATGAGCAAAAGTTCTAGCATTAGACCAATCAGCAGCTTTGAGGATATCATCCAACTTACCTCCGGACCAGAATGACTTACTGGCCATTGCACCTCTGATAGAGTGGGGTTTGAAGATATTAAGGTCGATACCTGCTAGGTTCATCACAATTTTAACCCATCTAGAAATAGAACTGGAAGAGATAGGTTTGTGGGGTTTAACAAAGGAGATGGGTAATTGCGTCGCAGTAGGAGGACGAAGAGAATTCATTCTCGAATCGTATTCTTTCATACAGTCAACCACACAGAGTTTAGGGTAGGCATCAAAACGAGGGTAAAAGATGGAATTGGACATGGTCTTGGTTCTTTTGAAGAGATCAAAGTTTACTCCGAACATGTTATAAGATCTATTAGATATTTCAAGAGCTTTGACATCGGAGACTCTACGACAGGAAATTAGGCAAAGTAAGGTTGCGAGTTTAATGGAAAGGTTTTTATTGTTAAGGAGCGTATTAATAGGCCTGTTTGAAAAAAGGTCAAGGACTAAATTGACATCCCAGAGGGATTGATATCTGGGTCTAGGAGGTCTTCTGAGTCTGATGCTTTTGAGAACTCTGCAGATAATTGCGTTTTTACCAATTGTCTTACCGTTGACAAGGGAATGACCAGCGGAGATGGCAGATCTATAACGATTGATAGATCTATAACTAAGGCCTCTTTCGAATTGTTCTACCAGAAAATTGATTATGTCAACGATAGGTGCTTGAATGGAATCCAGGTTCCTTTCCAAGCACCAACGAACCCAAGATTTCCAAATGTTGTTGTATCGGTAGTGTGTGCCGGGGGCCCAAGATTCGCCGAGGAGAATTGAAGCTGTTGACGAAAGTCCTGAGAGGTCATTGGAGCTCCTGACACTCTCCAGGCAAGAAGGTTCAGTTTCCCTGATTGAACCATGGGGTGAAGATGACCGTCTATGTCTGTAAGAAGGTCCACAAGGAAGGGAATTAGGAATGGAAGGTCGTAGCTCATCTCTAGGGCAATTGGGAACCAGGCTTGAGAGGGCCAAAAGGGAGTGATTAACACGATCAAGCATCGATGGAGTCTGACTTTCTGGAGGACTCTTTGAATCATGGAAAAGGGGGGAAAGGCGTAACTGTTTCTGCCTTGCCAGGTTTGCAGGAAGGCATTCGCTGCCAGAGCACCCGGGTCTGGCATCCAACTGTAATAATTCTCAATTTGGAAGGTTAGTCTGCTGGCAAAGAGATCTGATTCCAGAGGACCCCAGAAGTTGTTGAGGGAATTGAAGACGGAAACATTGAGTTTCCAGTCGCTGAAGTCTCGGAGGAATCTTGAGTTCCAGTCTGCGGATACATTGGATTTGCCTGGGAGATATTCGGCTCTTAGAGAAATTTTGTATTCCAAGCAGAACATCCAAAGGTTCTTGGCAAGATTGGAGAGGTCTGCAGATTTGGTTCCACCTAGCCGATTTATGTAGGCGACGGCGGAGATATTGTCCATTTTTAGGATGATGGACCTGCCCTGAATGAATTGTTTGAAACTCATCAAGGCGTAGAGACCTGCTGTCAATTCCAGGAAATGTATATGATGTGAGGATTCTTCTAAAGACCAAATTCAACCAGTGTTCTGGCCTTGGAAGCAGGCTCCCCAGCCATGAAGGCTGGCATCTGATTCTAAAACGAATTCTGGAGTTGAACCAAACATTGCTTTCCCATTCCATGGTTCTAGGTTGTCTAACCACCAGATCAATTCTACTTTGGCTTCTTGGTCTAGCGAGATAAGGTCTCCGTACCAGAGGCCCGATTGAAGGGCTCTTGCTTTCACTCTCTGAAGTGCACGATAATTTAGGGGGCCTGGAAAGATGGCTTGTATCGAAGAGGAAAGGAGACCTAGTAATCTGGCTAGTTCCCTTAGGGGAAAGGGAGAGTATGTTGGTCTAGGGAGTTGATATCCTCATTAGATAGGAAGGATCTTTTAGAAGTAATTAGTTTAGACAAGGTCTCCAACATACAGGATCTCATTTCCTCGTGAATGATGTCCTTAAAAGCCTCATTATTTAAATTGGGGGTAGGTGCGCTAGCCTCTGCTTCGTCTGAGTCGAAATCAGACATGATAGGGGAAGATAGGGGCGAAAGGTGAGTAGAGTATTGTTTTCCTATTAATTATATATTTAAGTACAAGTTCTCTCTCTCCCCTTTTTTTTTTAAATAAATATAATAATGGGGTAAATTAATAATAATTATATTTGAATTACTTTTTTTTTGGGGGGGGGGGGGAAATCAGGGTTTAAGATATAAATTTGATTAGAGTAGGTAATTTATAACTCTCCAGTCTCCTTATTTATATTTGAGCAAAAGGCAAGGCTGTGGCGAAAGAAAAACTGTCTGGCTCGTCAACTGTCCTCCTCCGGTGATCGAAGTGCGCTCGAGCGCGATCACCGGAGGTTGTTTGTGTTGGTTGCCATGGCGCGCATGACGCGTGCAATGCTGCCTGAAAGGCAGGAGGAGGATTCGAGGAATGTTCCTTGGCAACACAACGACGTTAGCGTCGCGCTGCCAAGGTTCATTCCTCCAGTCTAGTGAAGCGGGGAGGCGCCGTTGTGAGCCGTGTCAAAATTAGCAGATTCACTCCGGGCTTGGGGCGGATGAGAGCAGTGAAGTCGGGTAGGAGCGCCGAGAGTAAAAATATTTAAGCCTTGAGCGCGAGGTCATGATCCAACCTCCATAAATTGGAGGTGGAGAGGATGGTAACGAAGAGGGAGAGGGAGGGGGGGGGGGGCAAGTCCCAAAACGAAGCGGATGTGGGGCGGGGCGCCCTAAGAGTGCGGACATGTGAAGTGTAGAGAACACGAGTACATAGGATTATGTGGGCACATAAGAGTATAGAAGAGCATAAGTCTAGTAATGTACATCAAAATAAAATACAGTACAATACATCAAATAAGTTAAAACTTCCAAAATACATCAAATAAGTTCAAAGATACAATATAGATGCAAGTTAGATAAGGAGTGTCTAAGAGAACTTATCTGCCTGGAGCCGCATTTAAAAGAGGCTGAATGCTGTGGGCTCATGCCTTTTATTATTGTTAACGTTCTATTTGGAACACTTACTTTATGATGTATGCGGCTGCTTGGTGACGCATTAAAAGTGATAGCATAATGGTAGCCTCCGGTCTTGTAATGAAATTGGCTTCGCAGACTCACCTCCGTGGAGGCTTTGCTTGGGTATCTAGTCTAAGGTAAGGGAACTGTGGCTATACGTCTGTATCAGATGAACAAGTTACTTACCTTGTGTAAGGCCTTATCTGGTAGAGACTCTATCTAGCTGCAGATTTCTTACAGATCCTTCCATCCTCACCGCTCAGCGAGCCGATTGCAGTTGTAAGTAACACTCTTCTCAGGGTCTTGGTATTTCACACCAGTGGTCAGTTCTCATCGTGGCTCCACGCTCCTGGCATTTGAAATCACAAAAGCAATTGACGTCAGCACTCCTGGGTGCCACCTATATAGATACCATGCACGTCATTTCCGAAGCCGAGGCTGCCGATGCGGAGCCGAATCACCACCTAGTGGCATGCAGGGGTACTGCTGAAAAACTTCCAGATCCAGTCTGATGCCTGGGGAATATTAGAAGGTAAGGAATCTGCGGCTAGATATTCTCTACCAGATGAGGCTTTACCGAAGGTTTGTAACTTGTTCATCAAATACATACATATGTAGAAAGGGGGCTTTGGGTCAGCCTGCTATATACAATGGTCTGTTATAGTGACCTTCACATTTTTGTGACAGCATTTTGTCTGGTAACGTGCTTATCTACCTAAAAAAAGAAGTGTGCTTCAGTGCCAGTGCTGGGTGCTGTGATTGTTCATTTATTTATTGATTTATTTATTTTGAAAGCACATGCTAGCCTGTTTTAGATTACACATTTTCACCTTTTTTTAATTCTAGTCTTTCATTTCTATTTTTATTTTGTATACTTGCTTGTAGGTATGTATGATATTATTGCCATGGACCACCTTCTCTTTTATTGTGAATTTCTATGCGCTGGGTCCCACTCCTTTAATTTGACCCCCCATCAGTAGCCGGACCTCCATTGCCCACCTTCCCCTTGAGTGTCTTTCTGTTGTATGTGTGTTCCTCATTTTTTCCAAGTACAAGCTTGTTATCCCTGTACCTTGTCTGAATGATGTCTATCTCTTCTCTTGGGAAGCGGGGAGAATGGCAGAAGGGTAAATTGGAGCCTAGTATATGGGCTCAGGGTGCCTTCTGGGAGAGGCCAGCCACAAAGATAACCATTGGGCTACACAGGGAGCATAATAGAGGCAGCCTGTGAATGTTGAATGTCCCAGTTCAGTTCACAATGCAGCCTGCTTAAATGGGTGATTTTTATACAGCATGTATTCAGACATTTTACAGCAGTATTATTTTGCTGTGTTACTGAGGACCAACACAGCACATTTTTAGTGCTGTGAAGCAGTGTCTCTGCGTAGTCTCTCGTACCTCTCAACATTTTGTGTCTTCAGGGAGGATGAAATAGAATTGTTTGGGATTTTAATCCCATTGAATTCGAGTGAGACGAAAACTTGTTTGAAGGGCAAGCACGATTTTCAAGGCATGGTGATTTCATTAAAGCACATGGAAGGCATTTTGCATTTTGGGAGGATATAAGGTGACACATTACAAAAGAGGGCGAGCTGGGCGGTTTGGTCTGTATTACACTTATTCCTTTACTCTAATTCCCTTGGTTTTTTTTTCTTCGCCTGTGTGCTTGGGGTTTTAGGGAGTCTCCTAATACTCCGAAACGCTGCAGTCTTTCCCTTAACTTGCACTCTGTATGAAGTGGTGTGTTAAACTACGTGTTCCAACAAGGAAACACCAGTTTCCTCTCCTATCCAACTTTAGTTCTCATTCACTAGGAAGCCTCTCCAATTCTACTCATTTCTGAGATATAGGAAGGTTTGCAATGCTCATGTGAAGCACACTGACTGCCATTAGTATGGGCTTCTAGCCCTTTCAACAGTTTATTTCCTAGCATGATGCCAAGCCTTGTATCGCAGACTGAGTAAAGGAGATGTGCTTGGCATTTCGTTTCTGATGTTCACCTAGATTGCCAATTATATTGACTTTCAAGGAAGGATGTGTTGGGTGGATGCTAAGGGTAAACATAATCTCATGGGATACGCGTGGTTGTGAACAAATAGATATTCATCTAACTGGCATGTTGTAGAGTTGTTGGAACTCTTGTGTGGTGTAACTGAGGAGTGTTGAAACCTATGAGATGGCCGGCTAAATGCCATTCATAGGCTGTAGTGGGTTTGTAAAAGGTGTTTTGTCTAGTATGTTGTGTTGGATGCTTGTGTGTCGTTGCTCAGAGTTGAGTAGTATTGTGAGCCATGATTAGCCTGCTATATGGCCTACCTGGAACGTTGAAGCTTCTTCCGTCTAATGTGAGCTGGCGGATGCTTATGCATGTTGTTTCAGAGAATAAACTGCAATTATGCGCCACGTCATAGCTGGTTATAGGACATACCTGGGCTTTGGTGTGTGTATGAAGAGTGCTGTGTCTGTTGGTTATAAGCATGTTGTTTCTTTTTGATATGTTTTGTTGAAAGCTACGAGGCGTCGTCTCTGTCCCAACTATACACCTCTTGCCCAGCTTTATCTGATTCTTTCTAGCTTTGTAACTTTTCACCCTCCTCTGCCGCTCTGCCACTCCTCTGTTACCCTCCTGCCTTCAATGTTCTCCCCCCCACCCCCATCAGGTGTATTGTTGTGCACTCTGGCTTGGCCCCCTCCTGCCACTTCCTTTGTTTGCTGACATTCTGTTCTTTCTTTACCAACTCGATTTGCCCCTCTTTACCACCCTTCTGGTGCCCCTCAATATCCTCGGACTCCCATCCCACCGCCCCTCTTTTTCCACCCTCTGTCACCCTATTGCTGCCCCGCTTCAGTCCCACCACCTTCAACTCTGTTGCTCCCCTAGTAAACATTGTGTTACTCCTCCACTTCATCCTTCTGATAACCTCTCACTTCCGTTCTGCCCCTTGGCCAATCTCTGCCATTTCTTCCTTGCGTCTTCTCCTCATACTTGACATGTAGTATTCTCTGATTGGGTGTTTTATGCAGGTGAGAGCTTGATTCTCTAACTCCCGCTGGGACCTGATTCTACAACCCTTGAGGGATCCAGATGTCTGACTCATCTATGGGCCACGTGTTCGGATCCATAAGGACCTTGGTCTCTGATCCTCGGGTGGAGCTAGGACTTCAAACCCTGTACTGGGCCTAATTTTCTCGAATTTGTTGGAGCCCAAGTTGTCAGCTGCATTCGATGTTCCTCAAACCTACAGGAGGCCGGGTTTATAGTCCTGAAAGGCACCTGCTTCACTGTCCGTTAGTGAGTCTGTCTCATAGACGCTTACCTGAGGCTCCGCTTGTGGACCTCTGGGGTCCTATTACATATAGGGCGCACTTTTCCTGTTTGTGCCACAGCGCCCATTTAAAAGGTATGCCGTGCACAAACAGGCCCATCGAAAGTGTGCCATATTACAGTGAATGCGCTGTCCCCCGGGCAGCTGCAAACTCGTGCTAGACTGGGTGCAGCGCATTTAAGTGAAATACAGAGCGACTTCTTCAAACATGTTTCACTGTGCAGGTGGCAACCCGCTTGCACTTTAAAGAGGGATTCGAGATCCCTGTGCAAATGAGTGCAGTGAGTGACTGCACCTTGCCTGCAAGGGGATGTCTGAGGGGATCCATAGGTGTAACGCCCTGAACGTCTCAGGATCGTTTAACAGATACGACAATGAGGACGCAACCACTTGTGAAGGGTTAGTTCTTTTAATGAAGGCAAATAAAATACAAGGAACAAACAAAAGTTATAGTCACTGGAATCCTCCAGGCTAAGTACGTTACCAGCCCACAGCACGGATGGTCCTAACCGTCCTCTGCATATACGCCGATCCCGGCGTATGCCAACAGAGGGCAGAAATGAAATGGCCGACAATGCCAATCGGTAGGCTGTGAGGGGCACGAAGAGTGTTGGGGAGAATCGAGGAGTCAGGGAAACACCCAGCCGGGGTCTCTACCTGAAGGGAGCAGCCGCTCAACCTCTTCCTCAGACTGCACCGGGACGCGGAGTCACCTCCTGGTGATGCGTCACCGATACCCCAATCACAAGCAAAGAAGACTGAACCGAGAGCAGCCGCTCGATCGATCCTGTGGACTTCCGAGTCTGTAACGCGGCAAACACCTCCTGGTGTGCGTTACAGCTGGCAGTCCCTGTGTCTCTGGTCGGGCTGGGAGTTACGACTCCAACCAGCAAAAGCGCCACTGCGCTTGGACTCAGCCGAGTCAAAAAGCGAAGCTCAATGGTTGACCGGTAGAGCTTCCGGGTCCTTCACAGGTGACGATGGGGCAAGACACGGCCCAGGGAGTAACGACTCGACCTACCTCCGTTCTTGCCTTACTGGAGCTCCACTCCGGAACACTGCTCTTCACGAAGCAGGTACGTCGGTGTAAACACAATATCCGACAGCCTTGTACCTCCCGGTTCCTCCCTTTATAGGGCGTGTTTTCCTTGAGTTATGTAACAGCTCTCCTGTTTACATAAGGGCGTGTTTCCTTTGAGTTATGTAACAGCTCTCCTGTTTACATAAGGGCGTGTTTCCCTTGAGTTATGTAACAGCTCTCCTGTTTACATAAGGGCGTGTTTCCCTTGTATGACAGGAATTCTTGACAGTACATCCTCCCTCTCAGCGGCTCCCCACGGGTCCAGCGCTGGCAGGAAAACGCCGATGGAACAAGGAGACCAAGCGCGGAGCATGAACCCCTTCAGCCGGTTCCCATGAATGCTCCTCCGGGCCATAGCCTTTCCACGCAACCAGGTACCACAGCTTTCCCCTGCGCCATTTGGACGCCCGTATGCCCGACACTTCATACTCCACCTCCGACTCCACGCATACCGGCCTAGGTGTCCCAGACGGCTTGGAGGGTGCTGGTTTGAGCAATGATACATGAAAGACAGGGTGTATCCGCAATGACTGGGGCAAGCACACCTTCACGTTCACGGGACCCATACACTTGGTAATTCGATAGGGGCCCATGTACTTGGGATGGAACACACTGTTCTTTCGAAACCTCATGTTTCTTGTGGATATCCAGACGTAGTCTCCAGTGCGGTACAGTGGCCCGGGCCTTCTCTTCCTATCTGCCGCAGCCTTGTATCTTCTCTTGGCCTCTATTAGGACAGCCCTTGAGCGCATCAACGTGTCTTTTATGTGTGCCACCCTGTCCGCTGTGGCGGGAATCCTGTCCTCTCTGAACGGATGTAGAAATGGCAAGAACCTGGGATGTTGGCCATAGTTGCTATAGAACGGAGATGACTGTGTGGAGCTGTGAGTGGCGTTGTTATAGGCTATCTCTGCAACCCATAGCAAGTCGACCCATTCTTCCCTGCCCTGGTCCACAAAACATCGCAGATACTGTTTGAGCGTTTGGTTCAGGCGCTCGGTTTGGCCGTCCGTTTGAGGGTGGTAGCTGGTGGACAGGGCGGTCTTAACATGCAGCGCAGTGCACCAAGTCTTCCAGAATTGCGCAGTAAACTGCGACCCCCGGTCCGACACGATCACCCCAGGTAATCCATGCAGTCGTACCACATTCTTTAGGAGTAGTGACGCCAATTCCCCGGCCGTAGGGACTCTCTTGCAGGGGATGAAGTGCCCCATTTTCGTCAAGTAATCCACCACCACCAGTATTGCCGTCATCCCCTGGTCTACCGGTAGGCCCACCACGAAGTCCAGTGATATGCTATCCCATGGTCTATCCGGGGTCGGAAGTGGATGTAAGAGCCCTTGGGTTCGGCCATGGTCGGCCTTCATGGTAGCACACGTAGGACACTCCTGTCCCCACCTCCTGACATCCACCCTCATGGTTGGCCACCAGAAATGCCGTCCCATGCTAGCCACCGTTTTTTCAAAGCCCAAATGACCTGCGCATGGAGAGTCATGGCACCAGATGAATGCTTGTTTCCTTAGCCTAGGCGTGGGTATCAATAGGCACCTGCCCTTCAGGGGTATCCCGTCCTTCAGCTGCCATTCTCTGTGACTGAGGAGCCACCTCCGCCATGCGAATGACCTGATCCCTCTCTTTATTCCCCTCAGGAAAGTATCCGGTTGGATAACCCCCAATACCATCCTCGGGGAAATGATGGAACGCTCGGTTGCAGGCAATGGTTCCTTAACTGCAGATTGACGGGACAGGGCGTCCGCCTTCCGGTTTTCCGTCCCCGGCCGATATGTGATGCGGAAGTTGAACCCCGCAAAGAAGATCATCCACCGCAGCTGCCTGGGAGAAAGGTGTCTAGTGGCCGTCATGAACTGTAGGTTCCGATGGTCCGTGTACACCGATACCACATGTCTTGCCCCCATCAACCAATGCCTCCATTCGGTGAAGGCGTCCTTGATTGCGAGAAGCTCCTTCTCCGCAATATGGTAGTTGCGTTCGGCGTCGTTGAGTTTGCGGGACATGTACGCAACGGGATGAAGCACCCCTGTGTCGTGGTTGCGTTGGGACAAGATAGCCCCCAGCGCCACATCCGACGCGTCCGCTTCCACCACGTAGGGGAGATCCGGATCGGGGTGAGCCAACACCGGCGCCTTACCAAAGGCGCTTTTCAGGGCCTCAAAGGCTTTGTTCGCTTCAGGGGACCAGACAAACTCCTTGGACTTCCTCAGTAGCTGTGTGATTGGGGCCACCACTCCTGAAAATCCATCTATAAACCGCCTGTAAAAGTTGGCGAAGCCAATGAAACTTTGGACGTCCTTCACGCTTTGGGGCACCGGCCATTCTTTCACCGCCTTGATCTTTCGTTCTGCCATCTCCTGTCCCTCTGGACTCAGCATCACTCCGAGGAATTCCACGGATGTGACGTGGAAGTCACACTTGCTGAGTTTACAAAACAGCATGTTTTCCCTCAGCTTTTGGAGCACAGCTTTGACGTGGTGTACGTGCTCCTCCACACTGGACGAATAGATGAGGATGTCGTCGATATATACGACCACGTAGATATCCAACTCCTCTCTGAATACCTCATTCAAAAAGTACTGAAAGGCTGCCGGGGCGTTGCACAGACCGAACGGCATGACGAGGTACTCAAAAAGGCCGAACCTGGTCTTAAAGGCGGTCTTCCACTCGTCTCCGTCCCTCATGCGCACCAGATGGTATGCCCCTTTCAAATCCAACTTGGTGTAGATACGAGCTTTCTTGACCTGTTCCAGAAGTACACTGATGAGAGGCAAGGGGTACCGATTTTTTATGGTTATCGCATTCAATGCCCTAAAGTCCACACAGGCTCTCAGCTCCCCATTAGCCTTCGGGATGAAGAAGAGTGGCGAGGCGGCCGGAGACTTGGACGGGCGGATGAATCCTAGCTTGAGGAGTTTATCCAGGTACCCCCGGAGATGCACGTTTTCAGGCTCCGTCAGGGCATACAGCCTGCCGCTGGGAACGCTGGCCCCTGGCACCAGGTCGATCTGGCAGTCAAACTGTCTATGTGGTGGTAGCACTTCCGCCTTCACCTCATCAAATACATCCTCAAAACTGTGATAAGCCTGGGGGAGAGCCACATCTTTTTCTGCCGCTGTAGCCACCGTCTGACTCCCGCTCTCATCTGCGTCAAGGGATTCCGTTCTTATTCCACAATGCAGGATGCAATACGGTGACGTCATTTCGATGCGATGTGTTGGCCAATCCACAAAGGGGTTGTGTTTCTGTAGCCACGGCAATCCCAATATGACGCCATATTGGGGCGCTCGGATGATGTTAAAATCGATTTGTTCCAAATGGTTCCTCCCATATCTCATCGGAAGGACCCCCGTGTGCTGTCCGATGGGCCCCGTCACCAATCGCCTTCCGTCTACCGCATAGACGTCTTCGGGTACTGCTTTGGGAAGAAGCACTAGCCCTAGCCTGCATGCCTCGTTGTGGTCCATAAACATGCCAGTGGCCCCTGAATCCACCATGGCCACAACGGGTATCCACTGGTCATGCACTCCCACGTGCACCGTGATAAACAGGTGTCGTTGTCCCTTAGTGACCGAGTTGGAAAGTGAAGGGATGGATGAGTGACTCCGAGATGCCCCTTCTCTGGTCTTGGAGTCCTCTAGTTTTCCGCCGGTATGTCCACCACGGCTGTTACCGACCGGTTGGCCCGATAACGTGACGTCTTCGGTTTGGCAGGGCATTCACGTACGTAGTGGCCTTTTTTGCCACAATATAGGCACAATCCTTGTTTACGGCGTGACTCTTTCTCCGTGGCTGTGAGGCTCGCTCGTATTGCGCTGATGTCCATGGGTTCTCCCTTGGATGCGGTGGAAGTTTCAGGACTTCCCACCGTCACATAGGATGGAAGGGATTTTCCTTTTCTCCCATGATCCCCCTTTCTTTCACTTAGCCTATGTTCCAGCCGTAATACCAGGTTGATAAGGCCCTCACATGTCTTGGGTTGAGGGTCAATATGAGCCACGGCGTCCTTGAGCTCATCGCACAGCCCTTGATGGAAGAGCGCCGTCTGTTTAGCAACAGGCCACTTGGTTTCCGCAACCAGCCTTCGGAACGCGTTGAGATACTGCACCAGGTCGTTGGATCCCTGTCTCAACTCAAGCATTTCACGGTCCGCCGTGTACGAGTCAGCCCTTCTGTCGAATACCTTCAGGAATTCCTCGCGAAAAGCACCCCAATCACATAAGAGGGGGTCGTCCCTGCTCACCAGAGATACGGCCCATTGTGCCGCGTTTCCAGCCAAATAAGATATAAGGAAAGCCACACGAGCCTGACTCGTGGGGAACGCCTTTGGTTTGCACGATAAATGTAGCGCCACTTGTGTGAGGAATACCTGCACTGTGTTAGGATCCCCACTGTACCTCTCTGGTGTTGCCAAGGGGATGGCTACCGGCATTTCCACTACTACCGCAGGGGTCTGGTTCGTGAGGGAGGTGCAGGGCGTGAGCGGGTCCAATTGGATAGCATCCAGTCTGGCTTTTACATCGGCTGTTTCTTGCCTAGAGGCAGCCACTTCAACGTGCATGGCCGCTAAAGCAGCCAGCACATCATCAAGTGTTGCCATGTCTGTTATCGACCGGGAGACAGTTAGTGTTATTAAGGTCGGATATTTTGTAACGCCCTGAACGTCTCAGGATCGTTTAACAGATACGACAATGAGGACGCAACCACTTGTGAAGGGTTAGTTCTTTTAATGAAGGCAAATAAAATACAAGGAACAAACAAAAGTTATAGTCACTGGAATCCTCCAGGCTAAGTACGTTACCAGCCCACAGCACGGATGGTCCTAACCGTCCTCTGCATATACGCCGATCCCGGCGTATGCCAACAGAGGGCAGAAATGAAATGGCCGACAATGCCAATCGGTAGGCTGTGAGGGGCACGAAGAGTGTTGGGGAGAATCGAGGAGTCAGGGAAACACCCAGCCGGGGTCTCTACCTGAAGGGAGCAGCCGCTCAACCTCTTCCTCAGACTGCACCGGGACGCGGAGTCACCTCCTGGTGATGCGTCACCGATACCCCAATCACAAGCAAAGAAGACTGAACCGAGAGCAGCCGCTCGATCGATCCTGTGGACTTCCGAGTCTGTAACGCGGCAAACACCTCCTGGTGTGCGTTACAGCTGGCAGTCCCTGTGTCTCTGGTCGGGCTGGGAGTTACGACTCCAACCAGCAAAAGCGCCACTGCGCTTGGACTCAGCCGAGTCAAAAAGCGAAGCTCAATGGTTGACCGGTAGAGCTTCCGGGTCCTTCACAGGTGACGATGGGGCAAGACACGGCCCAGGGAGTAACGACTCGACCTACCTCCGTTCTTGCCTTACTGGAGCTCCACTCCGGAACACTGCTCTTCACGAAGCAGGTACGTCGGTGTAAACACAATATCCGACAGCCTTGTACCTCCCGGTTCCTCCCTTTATAGGGCGTGTTTTCCTTGAGTTATGTAACAGCTCTCCTGTTTACATAAGGGCATGTTTCCCTTGAGTTATGTAACAGCTCTCCTGTTTACATAAGGGCGTGTTTCCTTTGAGTTATGTAACAGCTCTCCTGTTTACATAAGGGCGTGTTTCCCTTGAGTTATGTAACAGCTCTCCTGTTTACATAAGGGCGTGTTTCCCTTGTATGACAGGAATTCTTGACAATAGGACCCCTTTTTCCCATTCCAGGGGGCTGCCATCAAGGGCTCACTGACAGTGCTCCACCTTTTTGTGGCGCACTTAAAGACTTCTTATTTGTCTTTGCGCCTGCGTCCATATTACGGTGCAACTCCGAGGTACAGAGATTCCCTCATTTGCATGGGGCCACGCCCCCGTGCAAATGAGGGAACACCCTCTTGAGATAGCATCGGTACCACATGTTCTCCAGCACTATCTGTAGTACAGAAGGGGCTGCAGATGCGTCTGTGGCCCCTTCTGTAATACCAAAGTGTCCCAGGGGTGCACAAAGCGGACGCACTTCCCGTTGCGCCCAGCCCCGAACTCTTTCTATAATAAAGCCCTGGTTTGGTCAGCTGGTCCATCTCGGGGGATCATTCTGGGACTTATTTGGAGGCTTAGTTCCCATATTTGTGGGAGTAAACAGAGTCTGTAAACTATTTGGACCTCATGTATTGCCCTGCTCTGGCTCTTGGACCACATAGGGCAGCCCTGTGCTTGGATGGCATGTGCCTTCTGATTCTCTTATTCCATTCAGACACCAGTTCTTGGAACTTTGGTGACCTGGTCGTCAGACTCATCCGAGGTTTATTCTGGAACTTAAGTTCTCAGACCTATGCAAGGGTTTGGTTCTTCGTAGATCCATAAGGGTGGTCTGACACTTGGACCTAGGGGGTGCAGTTTGAGTTTTCAACTTTCGTGTAGGTCTGGACCAGCTGGGGGAGGCGCCCAGTTTTGAAGATCTCCGTTCTGAGCTGCATGGAGAGCCTGGTTCTTGGACCTATTTGTGGGGTTAATTCTTTGATTCATGGGGTTGGACGGATTCTCTAATGAAGAGGTCTTCTTTCTTTAGAAACTTCTTGGGGCAATGTTTTGATCACTTGAGGAGTCTGGTTCTCAGACACATGATGGAACGATGGGGCCGTGGTCATTGGACCCATGGTGGGGAATATTCGAACCATGGGGTAGCCGTGTCCTCTGAACCATAAATGAGGACACCCTGGATATTAGACCAATGTTTGTAGTAGCTAATGGGCTGTTGTTGCACATTGACATTGTTACCCTGTAATGCGACTGTACACTCCTCGTCTCACTGGGTGGTCAGCGGCTGCTACCCAGCCCTGCCCAACAGCAGAGATGTCTCAGGGGAAGAGGCAGCAGCCCCCTTTTCCGCACCCAGATGTACTATTTCTTTTAAAGATAGAGGGGTAGGTGGAAGTGAGGCAGTTCGGAACATCTGCATTTGGGCTGCTGGGAAGCCAGACGTGCTGCAGCTGGTGCGAGGCCCTGGCAAGCCGCTGTCTGCTGGGGTTACTTCTGTCTGCCTTCAAACATGTTTTTGGGGAGGAGGGGGGCGAAGAGCGAGCAGGCATGGGATGGGGGTGTCATGGGTAGCAGGCATGGGATATGATGGGAGGGTTCGAGGGTCGGCACGCATCCAGGTCTAGTTAAACTTTTCTTCCCCCCCATTTATAAAAAAAACTGGAAAAAAGTTGAATTTTTGGGCCAGACATGGAATTAATCTGCAGTTCCTACTCTGGGCACTTTACATTGCTGGCAACGAGAGGCAGGATGTGGGATCTCGCTCTCTCTCTCTGTGCCTTGGCTGACTTCTTTACCTCTCCAAGAATTTGGAAGGCCGTGAGATCCCCCTCGCCCCCCACCCGGGGGCTGTGCACTTTTTCACTGTGCTGATCGCCCTGCTGTGGCTTCGCCCTAATAGATTTCAGATGTTGACGCAGTTGACATCAGTATCAAACTATTTTACATGTGATCTTCTGTATTTCCTGAGGAAATCTGCAAGATATTTATTAAGAAGTAATAAAATAAACCTCTCCCCGAGATCCCGGGCCCCGTTCGGTTCCCGAAGTCTCTCCCACTTCCTCATAACAACAATAGACGTGCTTTCTCTGGTGTCTTGTTGTGTAGGGGTTTAGCGCGGGTGTCTAACGTTGAAATGCCTAGTATTCGTTTGTATATCGCGTTTATAAAGTGTTGAACGGTATTAGATAAACCTGCGCGAGCCCGAGTATGAATGAATACTCCTCAGCCACTTCTATGAGCCCCGTTTCCAAGACCCTCCTGCTGTCTCTTATTGTCGGTGGCAGTGCGTGCAGGCCATGGGTGCTTGCGTTGGGGGCGGGTAAAAGAGACTTTAGGGGGGCCACCTGGCCGATGTGTCCACTGGTATGACCAGTAGTTTCGCATTGCCCGAGTCTGTACAAAAATTGGGAAAGCCACCTAAAGCAATGTTCCCCCTTTTCAGTACATGCTTAAACTGTAATTACAAGAAGAAAGCACTTTAAATGTGTTCTAGAGCTGCCCTTCTGACACCTGGCTGATAAATAAAGTAAACAAAGACAGAAAGGCCAAGGTAAACATTAACACATACGATTTTGTTTTAGGTTCTGTTCAAGTATCGTGACAAGGCCTTTGTACAAACTTAAAACGTGACCAAATAGCCGGCATTTTCTGTGGGAAAGGTGGCAATCCTAGTGATGTTGGAGGCCTGAGGTAACTGAGAGACTCAGGTGCAGAGGCGTGCGGACTGAGGCCAAGGAATGTCCTTTACAGAGGAGCTGGTGTGAGGCAGAAAGCTGTCCCTTCCTCCCCGTGCTGCACTCTTTGTGGTCTCGTGGGGAATCCAAAGGCAGGAACAAGGCTCCTGAATCGAAGGGCTGCCCCGGACCTTGGCTGCTCGCGGCTGGCGCGTGTCCCGGAACACTTTGCTGCGGGTACCGGAGCGTCGGTGGCTTGGCTCGTGCCTTCCCAGCGCGCGGCCTTCCAGGAGAGGCTTCGTATCTGGTTTGTAGATAGCGCCTCCTAAGCCGTGGTCTGGAGGTGTTCGAAGCCTCGGAGGGCTCCGG
Source organism: Triturus cristatus (assembly GCF_964204655.1). Taxonomy (NCBI): domain Eukaryota; kingdom Metazoa; phylum Chordata; class Amphibia; order Caudata; family Salamandridae; genus Triturus; species Triturus cristatus. The sequence continues at coordinate 840,054,706 of NC_140584.1, read as the reverse complement.
GGTGGATGGTAAGAGAGGGGGTGCAGAGGGTTGCTCTTTGACGGATCTCCGAGGCCTCCTTGTTTTGCTAATGTGTCTAATTGACACGTGGACGTGTTGAGCCACATCTAAAATCAATTTGTCTTTGCAAAGTCGGGGGAGCAGCCACTTATTAACCAGCGACATATTAGAGCCATATTGTCTAATGTCCTGACTTCCCTTTCGCTTAAAATGTTATTTTTTATATATATATATATATATATATATATATATATATATATATATAGAGAGAGAGAGAGAGAGAGAGAGAGAGAGAGAGAGAGAGAGAGAGAGAGAGAGAGAGAGAGAGAGAGAGAGAGAGAGAGAGAGAGAGAGAGAGAGAGAGAGAGAGAGAGAGATCTATATATATAAATCATTTATGTAACATTTGTATTAATTGAACATAGTGTTCTATTTTAGCTCAAGAATGAGCTGTGTACTTTGTTGTTAAACGGGAGATTGAAGGATATATCATGCCAGAGACTGAAAGATTGAATCAAACCATATGTAATCAGAAAACCGGGGCTCAAATCCCAGTTTCCTCACTTGACCAGATTGTGTGATCTTATGCAAATCTTTTTACTTCACAGTGCCTCATTTTCCTGGAGCAACCAGTTTGAGAGTATTTCAGTTCAGGATGTGCTATGAAAATCTCCTTCTGTATTGTTTAATCGGCAATAATATTGCTTCACATATAGTAGAATATGTCCTACTGCAGTTCACATGGCATATGTATCTTGCCTGACATATGGTAACGCCATAAGGGCACGGAGGTGTTCCTGAATGTTGCTGAGTTTATGTTCGGAAACAGTTAATTTTCAATAAGAGTCACTCAGTGCACTGATATAATATTATTGCAACATTAACAAATGTAGAAATAATGTGGTACATTTTTTCTAGGTCTGGCAATAGCCAAGACCTTCTAATTTGAGTAAAACTGTATATATAATATGCTTACGTGTTGGGGCTTTAAGTCAGCCACCTTCATGCCTTGGTTTTCTATGTTTTTCACATGTTTCTTCCGCCCAATACAGTTCACAGCGGGGGGCAATGGGTCAGGCCTCTTCAGCTAATGGCTAACTTCACTCTGAGTGACGGCATTTCGCCCTTCCTCAAGGACTACATACTCAACAGTCGTTTTCTTCAAGGGTGGACTACAATGGCAATATATGCTTTTTGAGACAAAAAATATATTTTTCTCAGTTTAACATTGATGAGAGTGCTCCCGCTACGATGTTTTATAAACAGCATGACAAAACAAGCATTTACAAAGCTGAACAGCTGTCAGACATGGCTTGCTTTTCTTTTTTTTTTCTTTTAAATATTTTTATTAACATTTTCAATTTTCAACCATATCTGCAATACCATAGGATTTCCTCATTACATATAATACATCTTCAGAGTTTCAGCCATTTTCCGTACATGGCTTGCTTTTCTGATGCAGTCACTAAGATCATTGAGAAAACCTGATTTGAAGAGTTCTATATCGGGTACTAAAGAATAGCTCTTTTATAAACAATGCTAAGTATAGTCCAACTCGGCGTCCAATTAACCTTGCTCTTCCTGCTCCAATCCCATCTTATTCCATACATATAAACCTATCCCAGAATGTGAAGGCATACTGGGACATAGAAACGTATAGTTCTGCCAGCCTGACTCGGGGCACAGTTTTCATGATGGAAGTTCAAGAAACACTTCCATGTACTGTAGACACTGCAGGAATCCATGAGCTCTTGACTTTCTTCCTTGGGCCTTGAACAATACCCAGGCCTATCTCTACCCTCACACACTGTGAACCTGTTTGGTTTGACCATATGGCCACGCTTTTCTCCCAGACTCTGTCAGGAGGGAATGGGGAAGGGGAATTATGAGGATTTTAGCCTCTCCTTGAAGGCGCACAAAGAGTATCTCTGCAATATAATGGGAGCTTGCTCTAATTGTATATATCTGTGCAGTTGTACTAGCTTGTTTGTATCGGCCAAGATTTCTCCTTTGTCACTCAGTTACCATAAAAGCCAAATTTTGGTCACAAGAAAGCCAATGAACAATGACCACTTCGAGTAGTTCTTGCAGGCCTGTAGCACTGTCATCCTTTTGTACAGGTGGGCGAGCCACGTAAAGCTTGAACTAGGCTGGACTCTCGAGCCAGAGGCCTTGCTCAGGCTCAGCTCGAAGTCCTCTTAGACCCTCGAGCCCACAATTAGCTGTACTTTCATGTGACTTCTGCCTGCACCCATGCTGTACTCTCATGCAACAAGAATTAAAAACAAAGCATAAACCTTTGTTGTTAAAAAGCCGAGAAAGAGTTACTGCTGTAGTGGCTGATGCATAATGTTAGACCAGAAAGCCTATGATCAATTCTAGCTTCTCCGCTTGATCAAACTGTGTGATCCTAGGCCAATATTTTATTCCAACAGCCTTCTTTTTCTTCGTTAACACATAAGACCGTCCCATTAAGTATGTACATTCAAGATGCACGATTTACAATACCCTCTTGTGTTTGATTTAATGGACTATAATGTTACTTCATGTATAAAAAAGAATCTAGCACATATTTAGGATACAGATGACAATTGACTTGCCTACTGATGCACGAATGACATTCTCATCAGGGCCGGAGAGCAGGATTCAATCACTTTTAACAATAATCTAATGTGCTATGGTGAAACGCTTCCTTCCGTGTTTCTAAAAAGTACTTATATTTTATTTTTATTTTGAAGAGACTTTGCATATTTTTACATGATGATGGTTGCAGGATTTTCTTGTCAACAGTCTTCAGGGCTAAGCTCATGCATGGGCTTTTAGAGCCAGAGGCGACCGCTGGCTCGGCTCTAGCTCAGCTCTCGTTGTTAATTAGTTGTTACACCCGCATCTGTCCTTATGTAGCGGGTCTGTGTAGCAGGTGTGTGGTGCAAAATATCTCACGCACCATAAACAAACGTTTTTTATGTCTTATTGTCTGCTGGCAGGTGCTAAATGTGTTGTTAATTCGTGAAGGAAAGGAGCAGTCAAAAGAACAAAATTATTACTGGTGGGCATTTGTGTTTTTTTTGTATACACTTTTGTTAACAAGAAACTCAAGAAGAGTGTGTAGAGTGTGTCCCCTGAATAAGAAATACCCTGTGATCACAGTCCTTCAAAGTGTATGTATTACCTGTGTATTAAGGGTCCGAATAATAATCAGAATCCCCAGATTTACTAACAAGTGCATATGAGACACTGAACGCCACACAAATATATCCACAGTATGCCCACATGACTTCCCTGACAGCATCCATTAAGTCGATGCTACCTCCATCCAAATATGTACAAAAGGGAGGTAACCCCTAGGCCCTTCACAAAAAGACCTTCTTGCCATCCTGGCTCTGACCACTAACCGCTTGCCTCTCCTTCAGCAACTCCTTCAAAACATTCCTCAAGTATAGGGGCCTAAACCCCACTTGGTGCAGTCATGAAATTGGCTTGCAGTAGCCATCTGGCCAGATATTTCCAGTGGAATGTGACACGACCCTATTAGTAGACTTATAGACTTTAGTTTCTTGCTCTATGTTAGGAGAGGGCGTGGCAACGCTGATTGGTGAAGATGTCAAACTCAAGGTTGCTGGAAGAACTAGATTTAATATAAGTAGTAATAAGTGTGCCATGAGAATTTTGTTTTTAAAGCGTATGCGCTAGAAGAAAGCAAAGCCCTGCGTCGCTAATGAACCCAATCGTTCTGAATGTGTTTAATAAGGACGAAAATGTGCTGCTGATTCACCGATGCCGAGGAAGGTTTCGTCTAACCAGAGCTTGAAACGGACCATCGCTGCAGGTCTTGCGTCCTATTCAGAACATAATTCCTTCTGCGGTACATGGGCTAGAAGGCAGCATGCAGCAGCCTTGCTTCTTCAGCCTCTGCTGATAGGAGGAAGTTTTAGACTCTCTTTTAGAGGGCAGCTAGGCCTGCTCTGCTCACGTGCATCGAGAAGCCTTACTTCCTGCCGTCCGGTGCTTGGCCTAAAGGTCCACTTGAGTGTGCCCACCACAGGCAGAACCACTCTGAGATGTGCTCCTTCGCCCCTCCGGCCCAGTCTTGCTAGGAGGTCTCGTCTTTCAGTCGCTAAACACATCAGGAGTTTGAAGACAATGGCATGTGAGGTGCCCAGCATAACTGGAGCTCACTGCTCTTCTGGGGTCTTTCTCTTCATGACCCTGCAGTGTTGGGGCAGAGCAGGGCAGGGGCCCTGCCCCTCCTCTGTTGTTACAGCTTGTGTTGTGCCCGTCCTTGAGGGTGTTCCACATTGGCACTCGAAGAAAGGAAACCTTGTTTTCCGAGAACTCGCTGCTCCCTCACAGCATGATGAACGTTTAGAAGTAGGAGCCTCACAATTGTAGTTGGCAGGGCATTCTCATTCTTCTGCCTGTCTGTTTATTTTTCCCTATCCTCTGCCCCTCCAGCCCCCATAAGCTCACGAGCGTCCTCCGACATATGTGTTACAGCCTGTGGTTTATTATCCCCCAAAGAGCCCGGTGCTTGGAATTTAGCAAGCCCATCACCAGAGACCAGTCCCAGGTCCCCCGCCCTCCCAAAACACAAGCAACGCGCCGAGAAGAATGAGGCGTCCGCGCTGCCAGCTGCCGGGCCCTCGCCCAGCCTGACTGCGCCCACGGAATGCGCGTCCCCGGGGCTCTCGGTGTCACGAGTGGGTGCGTTCTCCCGCCCTCCCGCGAACTGCTGTGTGATGGCTGCTTCGAGCGTGGCCTCGGCGCCTTCTGGAAGTTACATTAAGTCCCATGCCGAGTCCTGGTGCGGTTGGTTGTGTAGTGCCGCGAATGTATACGTCGCAGACCAAGAGGCTGACGGCTTTCACAGTGTCTACTAATGCTCCGTGTAAAACCCCCTGCCGCAGCGTGTACCGAAGAGACAGACCGGCCGTACACAAGCTGGGCCTGGGGAGGCTTGCCGTCATGGTTGTCATCGCCTGCAGGGCCAGTCTCAAGTGGATAGTCCCTGAGGTGTGGTGAAAAGGACAGGGTGCTCCGCAAGCTTGGCGCTTTCCGTTTTGGCTTTTGATACTTGACACCACAATGGTGCGCAAAAACGATTTGGCGCTCATCTGTCACTTCTCAGTACTGTGTAGGGGTGGGCGGAATTTGCGGAATTAACCTTCGCAAATTATCGCGAGAATGTTTAAAATTATCGCAAACAAGCAGAAATATCGCAAAGATGCGGAAGTTTTTTTCCGGCATGTTCGCGAGATTTTCTGCATGGTTGCGGGTCGCCAACTTACCCATGTGGTTGCTTGCGGGCGCGGCCATCTTGTTTTGAGTTGTTCTCGCGGTGCATGATCGCGAGAAGAAAGACGTGATCGCGCGACGCATGACGTCACTGCGCGAACTGTCGCGAGACAGCGCAAATGGCTAAAAACAATACAACATCTCATGGAGAACGCGACCGGATCAAGAAAACTTGTCGGCGAACGCAGGGATTCAGGTAAGGCGATCGCGCGCGCTCGAGAATGTATCATTTTACAGCGCGAGCAAGAAACAAATTATCGCCAAGCTGCGGAAACCGGAATTTTTGACATTTTCGCGCTCTCCGCGGAACGCAAAAATGTCAAATTATCGCAATTTCCGCGAACGGAACGAAATTTTTGCCCAGGCCTAGTACTGTGCTCTCAGGCGAGTACCTGATGCCGAATAGCTCTGGTCACTGGGCGCACACAAAATCTGTGCCATTCCTATGTATCACGTGTGGGCAGGGCACACAGTCTGCCTTTTTTTATACCTAATTTAATAACGTGTGCATATTCCAGTTGTACCTCGAATGTGGGCGAGAGTATCATCTCAATTAAGGTATGCTGGCTCTCTCTTCATCCAAAGCATGTTAATTGTATATGAATGCTCCAGCCGAGATAAGGTCGTTCATATCCCTGTACTGCCCTGCATACATTTTGGTTTTGCAGCAAGGTAATGCCAATGCAGTCCCAGGTGGAACCAAGCGTGGGAAAATACTTTCTAGAACCTTACTGCCAGTCCTGATCATGCCACACAACAGAACTGACAAGCACAGTGTTCCCAGATGGTAAACAACGTTTACCACAAATCTTTTCCCCCCGCAGGGAATCACAACACGGTCGTTACAACGACCGGTTTGTGATTCTGCATACCATTACTCTGCAAGTCGGAACAACGACTTGCGGAGGGGTGGGGGTGGTGTTGGATTTAAAATCCAACACCTTCCTTATTGTTCGCACAGACTGGAGTTGGAATAGTAAATTCTACAATTCCAACATCCAGCACCCCCCCTCCACAAGTCGTTGTTCTGACTTGCTGGGTAATGGTATGCGGAATCACAATGCGGTCGTTGTAGCGACCGCGTTGCGATTCCCTGCGGGGGAAAAGAATGCGTCATAAGAACATACATTTGCTGGGTAACTAGTTTGTGCTTATGCCTCTTAAACATTGTGGCCTTTCTTTGCGTTTCTCATGGGCAGGCTAGATAAGCTTGGGGTATTTTTCTGCATCTGTTGCATGGGCGGCTCCTCTGCAATGGCGGAGGAGCATTGGCCCACTGCCTCAGAGCCAGCAGCTGAAAAACCCCCAATATTTTAATATTGTTTTATTTTTCAGCTGCCGGCTGAGCCTGTGTGTGCAGGGTGAGTCGGGCCAAGCCATGAGAAGGGAGAGGCGGAGTAGTACGTGTGTACTTTTAAATGCACATGTCAGTTTGGCCGACCCTCATAGGTCAGCCAAACGGACATGCACACTTAGGTTTCTCCAACCCGGCTGTATTGCACAGCCATGTTGGAGAAACAGCACTAACACTGTGTCTGAGCGAGCGTTAATACAGCCTGCTCAGGCCAATCCCCACACTGCTCTCTCGTGCTTGAGAGCAGCGCAGGGATTGGGTGGGGAGTCCGTGATGCTGGCCCAGGAACTGCTGGGACCAGGAAGTGGAAGCAGAGGAGCGCAAGGCGGCTGGCAACACCAGGTAGGGTTTTTAAATTTTTTATTATTAACCCCCCACCCCCAGCACGCGTTCTCCCTGGAACCTCTCTTCCCTTGCACCTCCTCCACCCGCCCTACCACTCTAAATCCGTGTTGGATACCACTAATTTATTGCTATTATTTACACTTGTTCATATGTACTTCCATACCGACTCTCTGATTCGAGTTGAGTTAAGTAACTGTTAGTCACAGCTATGGAGCCCAGTGTTATTAATCTGTCAGTCACTGAGGCTAGTATACTGCAGTTAGTATGCTTCTTCCCTGTTCTGAGGGATACAGTCATGCTGATCTGCATAGGGACATGCCCTAGACACACAGCTCCTATACTTCTGTATGCAGTAATCAGACTATCATACTCTGGGTTATATTGAACATATTATGCAATCCACACTTAGATCATTGGCAATATTCTCCTGAAACATACCTACATGTTTACAAGCATGAAACAGAGGTTTGTGTGTTTATTATACAAAGGATATACTTGATGTTGGAATATTGGTGCATGTCCAGTTACAAAACCCAGGTGTATGTATTAGTTGTCAAGTCAATGCTAGTAAGAAGCTTAATGCTTTGTGAAAGAAGAGGGGCATCACTGTTCATTCAGTGTGCCACTGTGACACTTTGGTTGAAAAATCTTATTTGTGAAAAAGTTGGAATACTCTGATCACAGAAACACAAAAAACGCTCCTGTGTAGGGATACCGGGATTCCTGAACATTAGAAAGGCCACTATGCAAGGATGCTGGGAGACCTGAACCCTACAAATTCCACTTTGCAGGCACACCAAGAACGAGGCTCCTAAAAATACGAGGCCCCGTCTGCAGTGCACTTGGATCCTAGAATACGCACCTCTTTTTCTCCATAGGGAGACTTGGAGAACTAAGCGTTCAAATGTATTGTTTGCTGGGAGGCCAGAGAATTAAAATATCCTCTTTGGAGATACTGGGAGATCTGAGCTAAAGCAACAAGAGACCTAAATTTGCCTCTCCCTCTTTTAATGGGTACTTCATGTCCTGAACTCTAGCAAGCTGGAAACTCGCAAGCCCATAACCATGCAAATAGTCCCTCAGTCGATAGGTCATCGGAGATCTCGTCATGAGTCGGTTTTTTAAAAAGTGGCAAAACGGTGTCTTAAGGAATTATCATTGGCGTTCGACACAGTCAACCATGAGAAGTTAGTAGAATGTCTTGAGAATAGGATGGGGTTAAAGGGAACCGTCCTCAAATGGTTTAAATCCTTCCTTCGTACCCGCTCCCAAAGATTCTTAGTTCATCTAAAACTCTCCAATCCTTCTCCAATCACAATTGGAGTTCCCCAAGGTTCAACTCTCTCCCCTATGCTTTTTAATCTCTATCTGGAACCGTTAGCTTAAATTCTGCGTATCACCAACATCTCTTTCCACGTGTATGCAGATGACACACAGATCTATATCAAAATCTCATCTCTAGAAGAGATCAAAACAATGAATGAGGCTCTAAAGCTAACTGTGCAATGGCTTGCTAGCAACCAGCTCAAGCTGAATGCACAAAAAACGGAATTCTTACTAATCTCCCCCCTAAAAGTTCAACTGACATACTGGAATGGACTAACTCGATCACCGCGCTGAACTGCACCCCGACCATAGTGGACTCAGCCAAATCACTAGGAATCACACTGGACAAGAACTTGAATATGAGAGCCCACATCAACACACTAGCCAAAAATGCAGGGTTTCACCTGAGCTACCTGAGCAAATGAAAGCCATTCCTTGATACATCGGACCTTAAAATGGCAGTTCAGGCACTAGTTATTTCTAGGATCGAGTACGGATGCTCTACCCTCTCCGGACTACCCATGATCTCAACGGCTTCCCCTAAAATCTTGTCTCAACGCAGCCACAAGACTCCTAACAGGCTCACAAAAATTCAACCACATCTCTCCGCACCTCAAAGCGCTGAACTGGCTCCCATAGGAAGCCAGAATACTGCTCAAATTGGCCTGTGTCCCACACAAAGCGTTACACTCTAACTCTCCAGCGTATCTCGCCCAGAAAATCGTGGTCTCCGGAGGCACTCCCGGTCAGCCAGGGCTTTTGCTCTGAAACCTCCCCTCTTTCAGAAGAAGAAAACATACAACAGAGTCTTCTTTGGGGCCGCACCCAGAATCTGGAACTTGCTGCCACCCAACATCAGAAGAATACCGTGATTGGCTAGATTAAGAAAGGAAGCAAAGACCTTCCCAATGGGCAAATTCCTTCCTTAACACTCTCAGCGCATATGCAGCTTAGCTGCCTAGTGACATGCTCTCTTCTTGACCTCTACAAATGTATGCCAACCTTGATGTAGCCTATGCAGTGTCTTGTATCATGGTTGTTGCGGTTTCCTTTTACCTCATTTGTACCTCACTGTCACTTTACGGGGCAGAGTCTAGTGCTGTACAATCTGTCTCTGCTCCCGCTAATGTTTTTTTTTCTCTTTTAAATTGTACCCATGTTGCCTATTCCCTCTCATTGCATTATCCTGTTTTTGACAGCAAAACGCTCTCATGATTTCGTCTGTTCTGATTTTTTTTTGGTAAATATCTTGCTTAACTGTGTAAAGCACTCTGATACCCTAACGGGTCACGTTCGCGCTCTATAAAACACTAAATAAATAAATAAAAAATAAAGTAAACTCCAACATTGTATAGACAATACATAATTGGCAGGGCAGTATGTTAAAGAAGACCCATTGCCTGCTTCCCCCGCCCCTAAGGAGTTGAGCCATGGAGTTGTGTACCCAGTCAACTGCAGCACATTAAATATAAGAACTGAGAAAAACAAAGGTTTGAGATTAATTATAGTTAGGAAAAATGTATTTGATATCTCTATGCAAAAGAAACTTAAACTACACAAACCTTTGAAATTTTAAAGTTAAAACTTGAAATTCCGCCTCACTCATATCGTACTATAAGTTGCACACCTCTATACAGTATTGTCAATTCACTACCAAGACTAAATTATAACATACGCCTCCCTCATGGACTGCCTACACCATTCATATTACTTCACACATAGCATGTTAAATCATAGCATTCATAACAACACTCATGCCATATTAAATGGCATCATGTATGTGAAGACTGTACATGGTAGATGGACGGGTTTTAGTCAATCGAATATCTACTTTTCCTAATTGCCAATCCTCTAACTCTGTTTGCATTTCTTTGTCCGTCTCTCTGTTCCTCATTCCTGTATGTCAGTGTATGTGCGAGATGGTTAGTGTTTGGATTGTTGGACACAGTTTTATGTTTTATGTCGGAGAGCTTGCCAAGAAAGCAGATGTAGAAAAGGATTTAGGTCTGAAAGAAGTTGAAATAACATGGTCTGGTGGAAGAGGTTTGAAATGAAATGTTACTCCCTCTATTTTCCTATGTTAGTAAATGTGACCATCCCCATTTCATGGTTATCCACTGTGGTTACAATGATAGAGGACGTTTTACTGGAGGTAAACTGGAAATTGAGATGAAGGAGGAATATTCCATTGTTGCAGGGATTCTGCTCATGCACAGAACTATGCGCAGGAAACCAGGACCTCAGTGAATTGTGATGTACCAAAAACTCACCTCAGTACCCAGAACCCCTATCCGACTAGCCATCAGTGTCTCATTCGTTCTCCGTATCATCTCGAAGCTACCAATGAATTGACAACCCAGAACAAGCGACTTCGAGTACTCTCAGGAATGGTGGGAATCAGAAACACCTTTTAGTTATGATTCTCATATCAGTCCACAACAAGAGTAATCAGAGACACAATATAGTTTAAAATGTTTATTTTTAACTACGTTTCCTCTTAGATGCAGTACTTTGGCTAACATAAGCGGACAAATGATTAAAAATAAAACCATCAGCATTGTTACAATACCATATAAAATGATGGGAGAAATCATGTTATAAATGATAGTGTATTATAGTCACCCTCCCTTCATAAGAAAGCTAGTATTATTAAACTATTAGAAGGTCTCTTGGTTTGACTGGGGAACCCCATACCGTAAAGATCAGCTTAGGTGAATCACATCACAGGATCAGCTCTGCTCTGTGTCTGGAAAAGGTCTTCTCCAAAGTGTCTGAATCAGGCATGCAAAATGCAATATTAAAGGCACTCGAGTTTCAGATATTTGCAGCTGTGTGCGTGTAATGTCTAGAACGTGGGCCGATCAACATGAATTCAAAAGCATACATTGTTATTTGTCCCCGATGGCTTCTGCACACAGTGTTCAGACCATGGTCACGGTGCACGTCTAGGGATGTGAACAACAGACCGTTCTCATGTGAAAGAAAAGAAAGCAAGCATTTTTCTTATATTAACAGCTACCTGCAGTGTTGTGTGCAAAAGCAGCAAAAGTGGCAAGATGGCGTTTTAAATCTAAGATGCTTATGCTAACATAGCAATGTGTGTACCTGGAACTCCGTCTCCAGTACACCCTCCCTTGATCGGACCACGAACAAATAGGGAAGCAAAGCAGGAACGCAGAGTTCAAGTTCGACAGAGACAGAACCAAGTTCATGTATTGTCCATCCATATGTTGGTAGTGTAAAGTTAAAAAAAACAGCTCAAAAACGGAGGAGAAAAGGAAAAAAAAATGTAACATCTCGCAAAGGCTCGGCAGAGCCTGGATGTGGAGGGGAAAAAAAATAGAACAAACTCAACAATTTGCAGTTTGACTAATGGAAGATGGACAAAATTCCAAGTTTAATCCATCAACGTGTAAGCACAATAAGTAGCGACAGCCTCCAAGAGGAAGTTATTATAATGGTCTGTAAAAGATTCCACCTTCCAGTCTAACAAAGTAAATGAACATACATGTTCCTCGATAACTGGAGCCTCTAGCACAATCAGAGGACAACTTGCGTGTTCTTCAAGATAACTTCTCGCCAAGAAGTCATACGCTGCCGTATAGATATCCCAATTCCCTAGGACTCCATGTGCCGCTCCACAGGCCATAATCCTGATACCAGAACAGTCCAACTCATGAGCCACTAAGGGACTCATCAGTCGATCATAATCCCGGGCAGGAGACACCGAGTTCGACAGGCACAAATCCAGAGCCCATTCGAAAGGACAATCTAGGCAATGAAAAACAGGTTGCACGCAAGTAAAGTAGGAAAACCGGAAGGACAATCCATAGGCTACGCTTTAAGTGGCCAGTGGTAATGTTCCATAATATTCAAGCATCCGGTTACGAAGTCGGAACAGCCGGGGCAGGCTGTCGTGTGACACATATTGTGCAACCATTGTGCAGCAAGCAGACCAACAGGAGCACACCAAACGTGAGGGCGAGAATCAACGGGAGTCCGCCGAACACGCTGGAAAAAGTAGAATGAAAAAAAGCCGGTATCACACCAAAGATTGTCTGGAAGGAGGTCACAAGGCCGGAGCCCACAACTTTGAAAAAATGCGCCAAGCCAGTTGTTGATGAGGCATTGAATATAGTAGGAATCAGAGCACCGAAATGAAGGGGGAGATCAGTATTTAAAAGCGCATGTACCTCGGTGCGGGTGTTGGCCACGTGAAGGACAAATGTTTCACTGGAAGAAGTCAGTGCAACTACTTTTTGAGACAATAGAGCCACTATTCTGCTCATCTTGTTGAACTCTGCTTTCAAGGTTGGGATGGAAGGCCAGATGGATACATCTAGTCTCCCATGCGGGTGCGGGAAAAGGACATTCTTACAGCAGACTACCCGTCGTGAGACAGTTACAATGTATGGAATTCCCACTAGCAATCCCGCAGCATGCTTCATTATTTAAAAGCAAATAACTACCGTTAGCTAATAATGTAAAAGTGGGCGTAATTGCTGGCATAGGATTTCCCTTTAGAATGCAAGCTAAATTTGGTGCCAGAACGTTGCATGCGCCATGCAATTGGATATGCCTACAGACTACCGAGTGATCAGGTGTGGAAGTGCATTCCTCTCCTTTCAAATAAACTTCTTTACCCTCTCTTGTGCACCTGTATGTAAACGGGAGTGACCAAACTTCATGCAGGAAAGCAGTACCCAATGGTTCACATCTGCCTAGGGAATAATGTTTCATACATAAAGTGAACTTAAACAAAGGAAATGGCAAGGTGATTAAACCATGGATAAGCCACACAGCTGAGTTCAATTCGGCCACAGGGAAAGGTAAAGGTTCCAACTTCTCAGTATGCAGTAATGAGAATGTTACATCTTTCATGGACATGAACTGCTGTTTTGCAGTCAGATTGAACGGCAGGAATAAAGACAATGTATTCATGTAATCCCAAGGAACTTTCCCAGCCTTCAATGTTTGCAAAGTCCATGCAAACTGCATAACGGAACGCAATTGATTTTGGCCATGGTATAAAACAGACATATCATTTTGTACAATATCCACAACAGATAAAACAATATTATCTAATGTATAAATTCTGGAAGAAAGGGTGTTAATGCTATTATTGATAACAGCAAGCACTTTTTCTAAATTTGCTTGATCAATAGCTCTTAATCTGGAAGCAGCTTCAATTTGCGATAATTTCCAAACTTTGTTATAAATAGCATACACCCATCTTTTGGACCTGCCACCCACAGGACCTTTACCAAAATCATTCAAATCTACTTTGTCATGTAATTTTGATAAATGAAGCCTAACAGATGCCAAGGTGGAATGTTGCAGCCAGTTCTGACATAACTTCCCCACAGAATAGGTAGTAACCGAATGGGAAGATTCAAACCGAGGGTCCACTCTAACCTGTGTATATCCAGGGTATAGACCCAGAAAACGATGTTGACAGGAATCTGAGCTCCTCTGCCATATCAACCATCCTTCAGGATCTAATTCGGAAATGTTGAAGGACGTATTAGTAATATATGACTGCAACGCATCAAGGGACAGACCTGTGTGATTATTCCAATGTGGATAAGCACCCAGATCAGGAATAGAGGAGGAATTAATCTTTTTAGAAGAAGCCAATCCAAAGCAGGTGGTTTGAAAAATGGTAGAATTAAAAAATAATGTGGTTTGGGACAAGGCAAGCACGATGCAGAGCCTCTGTTCCTTGTACCTGCCAAGTTTTAGAACCCCAAACAGATTTAAGATCAATTGTATCTTTCCACAGCTCATAGCCCCCAATAGCCAATTCATTCATAAAGGACTTGGAATACAATAATTTAGTGTGGGTCAGTCTGACTTTGGAAGCTGACTCAAAACAACTTCCCATAATTAGCTGTGTCTCAATACAAATCTTCATATTTTATACAAACAAGGGAACCCGAAAAATGTCTAAGGACCACGGGTATCAATTATATATGTAGAAAACAATGGTCCTGAGCAGACACTAAATTTTACATAAAATTAAATATAGACCACAATGGGTTACTATACACATCCGATGTCCAGCCGGACAGGGGATTTTTATTTTTCAGATACTAAAGGATATGGTCAAGGATAATGAAAACACTACATTTATCGTGGGGCACAATCCTGCACCCTACAGCATGGGGAACGTGCGGGGGGAAAAAAGGGAATAACAATGCAGACAGTTTAGGACAAACAACAGTTACAGGCAAAGACTGAGAGCCGTTGCAACTTGCAGGCATAAATGAAGTTGTAGCAAGTTTGACAAAATAGAGACCACAACGAGTAAGCACAATGGATATTTGTGGCACTATTTTTAAAAAGTCGACGTTTCGATCCCAAGCTCATTGATTAACGGGATCATCTTCAGGACTAAATTTATAACATTTGCCTGGTTTTTAACGCCTGTCAGAGTAAAGAAAACAAAGAAAATAGCTTGTGTGAACAAGGGAAAACTTAGAACATATTAAGATTACTCGAAAGTTATAGCATGTCAGAAGGTCAAGGTTATCAATTGTGCACATGGAGTTGTGGTTAAAACGATTGTGCTCGGGCCTATTCCGGTCAAGTGAGTGGGGATTTGTTTGTGAGTGTGCTATGGCAAGCAGGATTTAATAAGTGACATTCAATGGGGGAATGATGAATGACTGGAGGTGTTTGGAAGTTTAAGGCATCGGCGGGCTACCTAGTTTCTACGTAAAAATGGTCCAACTTTAGTTACATTGGCACTACCTGTTCCCGACACTGGCTAGTGTTAGGAATAGATATTGCAACTGAAACCCTTAAAACATTAGATGCTGAGATTTTGGACATTGAAAAGCAGCTTCAGGACTCAGGAAGTACAGAAGAAACCAAGAAATTATTAGAACAGGTCGAAAAAACAATCGCTGACTTCCATAGACTAGAGCAGAACAAAAAGTCTAATAAAATCAAAAAAGATATTAAACTATACAATGTAGAAAACACCTACCCCTATCTCCAAAAAGATTTTTACAACAATAGATTCTACTCTAACCTTCAACATAGTAGACCGTGGGGTCGATTCAACAGGCGCCAAAACCTGGTAGGCTTTTCAGATACCTTTGCCGACTCTTCAGATAGCTCAGATCAAGCAGAAGGATCAAGCTCAACAAGACGAGGAGGAGCTCATTCTGACAATTTTTTAGGCAGAGGCCAAGTAGACACACCACAACGAGGGAAAGCGAAGAAAACACAACGGTGGTACAACCCACCAGGGGAACGCAAAACACGCAACAACTATTACAAATGGTAGAGTCCCCCATCGATACCACAGCAATGACGGATGTCATTCCTATTTTCAACTTGTCCAAACAAATATTAACAGAGTCTGAACTTTCCTTGCTTAAGAAAGGGCTCTCGTTTGTACCTACTATCCGTCCCAACTTTATGGAGCTACAAACGGAACTCCTCAGATTTTTTAGACGGATCCGCCTTAAAGCCTTTTTTCAACTCCACCCATCCCCTACCAACACTGCTAATACCCCTTTCCGTCCCCCATCTACATTTTCACCCACTGCTAGTATGTTACTAGTGGAGATTCTGACTTTTGAGAAGTTAGTACTTAAAGATCTGGCCAATCTGGAGAGCAAAACGTAAGTCCAGGGGGGGAATTAAAAAATGTTCTTTAAACCAAGCAGCAAAAATAGAAATTTTCGATGGGGGATTGGAAGTCATAGAGTTAGTGTCAAATGAAAAGCGAGACTGGTCAACGGCAGTTGATTGTAAACCAGGCAACGACACATCTGTTGGATAAGTATACTCAGTATCTGAAGCGCAGCATCAGTCGTGGAGGGCAAGTGTTCCTTTGCAAGACCGTCTCTGGTCTCTTGTAGATTCTGTAATATAGCACAGTGATCATCTACGTCAAAGGGTGCGGCGGCCGCCGCCATGTCTAGACCATCAAGGTCCGGAACAAACATCTTTATGCCAAAGAGCATTTCGTATGGGGTCCGCCCACCCAGAGACCTTCTAGGGAGATTATTAAGTGCACGTTGAACGTTATACAGTTGGGCTAACCAGTTCCTGCCAGTGCCTAAAACCCTAACTGTCAGGGATTGCTCTAAGTCACGGTTCATTCGCTCCACAACACTATTGCCCTCAGGCCGGTATGGAGAAGAAAATTTGACTTGGACCCCCAAAGATCTCATGGCTTCCTTGTACGCCTTAGAGGCGAATGCAGGACCTTCGTCAGAATGAAGGGTACCACATGCGAAAATTCTCACAAAGACACGCAAATCCCTGATGACAGTGTGAGCATCAGCACTCTGTTGTGGCCAAACCCAAAGAAAACGTGTGCACGAATCCACTGCAACTAAAATGTATTTATACGCAGTATCAGAGGAGAAAGGACCGCAGTGATCTAAATAAACACACCATAGTGGTTTATTAGATATGTACAACTGTGTTTGTGGTGGGCGCGCAGCAGTCGAAGGTCTGTTTATACAACCGGCGCCACCAGTAACGTTGTTGTAAGAGAGTAACAGTCGCTGAAACGCCGGCATGCGCAGAAGCCATGCCTTCGTGAGCCGCTGTTATCAAGGAAAGTCTGCAGTCCACGTTGGGAATCAATCTGTCACCAGCGTCGTTAATTCTCACATAAGGAACTTTATCAGGACTTAAATGATGAGAGTATTTAGAAGGGAAACCTCTCGGGTAATTATTTCCCTTCTCTGTTGCAGCAATAGCTGCCAAGATGTCATCATCAATCTTACTTTTGGATCTTGTAACTGCAGCTACCTGATATGTTGCCACTGCTGTTTTCGCTGCCTCGTCAGCTAAGCTGTTTCCGACAGCGTGGACACACGCTGGTGCCCAAGAGTATGAATTACAATCACGAGAGGCAGAGTCTGTTTAAGTTCTGCAACTTGAACAAAAAGTATTTTATGCTTGATTGTGCTACCCTTGGAATCACGATATTCATTTTGAGACCAAATAAATTGTCGTTAAAAGACTGAACACAGTAAAAAGAGTCACTCACTATAAGAGTCGTAACTTGTGGATCAGCAAACTCCAGTGCAACCGTCAGTGTAAATGACACAATGGTAATCCTCAAACGGGCGTAAAGACAGGAGCTGGATGAACGAATTCATACTGCAAATATTCCTGAGTCTGCAATGAGGCATCAAAGATGTAGGTGACATCCGGTGATGTCAAGGAAGTGGCCCATTGTATCCAACGTGGATGCAAAGCTTTAGAATTAGGTACACTGGCTTTCGTCACTGCCTCTAGAGCAGGATACGGTGTGACAACCAACATGCGTTTCCCTTGCAACAGTGCTCTTTCTTTCAGAATCGCCATCTCCACTGCAGTCAAAACTTTCTCGACAGTGGAAAAGCGCATTTCAGCCGAAGTGTACAGGTGTGATTTGTAAGCAATGGGGACTGTGTCGCCCTCATTGAACGTCAAGTACGTGAAACCCACTGCGCCAGGCACAATTCTTATTACCAGGTTAGTGTGGTTATCACGTGTAAGTAAGTACTTTGAAGCAAGAAGATCAGCCTGCAAAGATTGCACGATAGCTGACTGCTCTGGCAGCCAGCTCGATTTGGAAAAAGTAGGTTGTACCAAGGCATACAGCGGCTTGATATGCTGGGCATAATCGGGAATGTAAGTACGCCCGAAATTCAGAAAACCCAGCAAAGATTGCAGTTTTTTCAGTGTTGTCGGAACATGCAAACATGCGCACTTCTCCAGGAAATGAGGGGCCAAACCTCGACCTTCATTGTTGAGTTCATAGCCCAAAAACAACACTGTATACTCTGCAATGTGTGATTTTGCAAAGTTGAATTTGTAACCGAAGTCCGCAAACATGACAATGATGCGGTTAACGCGACACAGATGCGGCCATAATTCGTCGTCCTTGAGATAGATATCATCAACATACGAGTACGCATCAGGGTCAATGTTGTCCAAAAGAGAGACTACACGTGTGGCAAAGACGCCTGGACTGTTTTTATAGCGCATGGCTAACCTTTTAAACTGTTTTTGTTTGCCGCCGGATGTAAACGCTGTCCATTGACTATTAATAGAGGACAGATTATGGCTATAAAAGCCATTGGATATGTCAAGTGTGGTCTTAAACCTTTTTCTCACGAGACTATCAACGAGGGCAGAACTGTGGGTATTCTGTGCAGCACAAGTCCGACAATGAGAGTTCAAATGTCGGTAATCCAAAACTAGGCGGTACGACCCATCAGGTTTAGTTACAGTGAATAGAGGATTATTAATGGGTGACACACAAGTCTCAATAACACCTTGATATTCCAATTGTTCAAGGATTTCTGCGACGGCGCATGGGATATTGAGGTTGTGGCTGGGGCATAGACCGTAAAGGAATCTCATGGCTTGGTGACAATTTATCCCACCCAACCTGAGTACGGTACAAAGCCGGAGCAAGCACCTGAGCCCACTCTTCCGCAAAGTTCTGAGCCTGATCCTTTGGCATAGTGTGCGCGAAGGGTGGGAGGATTACTTCCTTCCCTCTAAGAGCGGCCAAAACGAAAGCTAGGGGCCAGTCCGACTCTGCCAATAGAATGTCATATGTAGAGGTCAGATTCTCCCCAAAAATCCCTTTTATGGTATGTTGTATGTCACCTTCTATTAAAAGGACTATGTCATATAGTCTGTCAGGGGGAGCCACTCTAGTATCCGCAGTTTCTACAGTAACGAATGTGTTAATTGCTGTCGCCTCCAGATATCGACACAGTGCTTGCCGCATTATGTAACCTCCGCTGCGCTGTCGAGCAGCGTTAGTGCCCATGTCAGGTTCCGAAGCTGCGTTCTCACTATCTGTGGCATACCTCGCTGTTAGTGCAGCAACTTTCTTCTTCTGAAACGGGGGACTTTGACGTGCAAACTCGTCCTGCTTGCCTTTACCGTCAGGCTGACGGGGTTGGTCACGTCCTTGTTGTGCACCCCGACCTTTGCCACGCTCTCCTCCACCGGACTGTTAGACCAATGTTTCCTGTGAAGAACGAGGAGAATGTTGTTCAGTAACCTGAAATCTATCAGGAGACCTAATTCTAGTGCGATAGCGCAAGTCATATGTGCGCTCACCAGTTAGCAACGCTGGACGAGGCCCCTGTTTCTGTTGATGCTTACCTTGTTTCTTAGCTCTCCAATTTTGTTTAGGAAAAGCTGGACGATCGTGTTTGAAAGACGAACCCATCTTAGTTTGCTGTTGCACAACCGTGGTCTTAACAGAAGGCTTAACCCTAAACTACTGCGGCCTATGGTTCTATATGCCTCCGCAATAATTTTGGGAAACTCTCTGGCTTTATCTACGTCATCTACGAGGGCTAGTCCATTCGACACTTGAAAGTGAACCGCATCTCCTTTGAGGTTAACAAGGATGAGAGTGGCAACCACGTAGAACACACCAACAAGCCTCATTCCCAACTCGGCCGCCGCTTCTGGACCGTGTTGATCTTGAACACGTTTGATCACGGAGGGCAGTACAGCCATAGACGGGGTGCCGAAGCACTTCGAATAGACCGCTGCAAAAACCTTACCCCAATTCTCACAATTGGCCACCACTGGGACTAAGTCTTTCTGCAAACTGATGGGGAGTATCCTGTGCTTCTCCACAGGAGTAGAGTTCGGAAATACTGCTTCCAGCTTGTCAAATTTCTCAGCAAGCCAATAAGGCAAATCGTCCTTATTCTGGGGGCGCTTGCCCATTACCGAATTAACCATGACAGGACTAATAACAATCCTGGCTGGGCCAGCTGGTTGCCCCGCAACAGGTGCCCCTGCCTGCAAATTGCATGAAACATATTGTACCAAAGCCCAATGAACAGTAATCAGGGCTGTATAGAGTTGACGTAACTCATCCACCATGGCACGTAAATAACGAAGATGAGGCGTAAATCCGGCCAACACCGGCCAAGTGGCCCCTGGAATGGACAAAGGGCCCATTCAAACTGGTGTAACCGTGTGGGGAAGGGCGCCATTAAACCATATACGATGCTGCCAAGCCGAAACCGGAATCTCCTGCGTCCTATATGGAGTATAATCCGCTGGGACTGCCGTAGGATTGTAAGAGTGGAATGTATTATCGTCCGCGTCACCGCCGGCAAGGTAAGCCAAGAGTAAAACAACTCATAGGGATACGATGCATCGGCACTCACTACAAATATAATAGACACCCCGTCGTCGGGCACCCCGAACTGTGTCAAATGACGCCGGAGAGGTGCGCGGCTATGCGCCGCAATAGCGACTTCAGCCATAAGGGCACAGGGAAACAATAATCTTTAGTAACAGTAGCACAAAAAAAGGGTTCAAAAAATAAAAAAACATTTTTAATCGACAAGCTTGTTTGAACCTATAGTAACTATTAGGTAGGTTAAAACGTCACACCCGTTATCCGGAAACAAGAGTGAGGGTGTCGTGGACTAATACAAGCACTACTAAGGTGTCTCAAATCAGAAGACCAAACGTTAGGTGTGCCATGTTGCAGGGATTCTGCTCATGCACAGAACTATGCGCAGGACACAAGGACCTCAGTGAAATGTGGTGTACCAAAAACTCACCTCAGTACCCAGAACCCCTAACCGACTAGCATCAGTGTCTCATTCGTTCTCCGTATCATCTCGAAGCTACCAATGATTAGACAACCCAGAACAGTCGACTTAGAGTACTCTCCGGAATGGTGGGAATCAGAAACACCTTTTCGTTATTATTCTCATATCAGTCCACAACAAGAGTAATCAGAGACACAATATAGTTTAAAATGTTTATTTTTAACTACGTGCCCTAAGATGCAGTACTTTGGCTAACATAAGCAGACACATGATTAAAAATAAAACCATCAGCATTGTTATAATACCATATAAAAAGAAGGGAGAAATCATGTTATAGTTATAAATGATAGTGTATTATAGTCCCCCTCCCTTCATAAGAAAGCTAGTATTATTAAACTATTAGAAGGTCTCTACGTTTGACTGGGGAACCCCATACCGTAAAGATCAGCTTAGGTGAATCACATCACAGGATCAGCTCTGCTCTGTGTCTGGAAAAGGTCTTCTCCAAAGTGTCTGAATCATGCATGCAAAATGCAATATTAAAGGCACTTAAGTTTCAGATATTTGCAGCTGTGTGCGTGTTATGTCTAGAGCGTGGGCCGATCAACATGAATTCAAAAGCATACATTGTTATTTGTCCCTGACGGCTTCTGCACACAGTGTTCAGACCAAGGTTGCGGTGCACGTCTAGGGATGTGAACAACAGACCGTTCTCATGTGAAAGAAAAGCAAGCAAGCATTTTTCTTATAATAACAGCTACTTGCAGTGTCGTGTGCAAAAGTGGCAAGATGGCGTTTTAAATCTAAGACGCTTATGCTAATATAGCAATGTGTGTACCTGAAGCTCCATCTCAACTACACCATCTTAATGTCTGTTTCTGAACACACATTTTGTGTTCTCAAATATTTGTCAGAGACAAAAGTGGAATTGGTCTACTCTAAATACTGCTAAGTTTGAAAAGACGTGAAGACATGTCTGCATTCCTTCGAGATCAAGAACCGTCTTCCATTTTTCATTTAAATATAAAATATTCCAATGCAGCACTGTATCATCCTGGTGGTGTAAATTTTCTGACCTATGGAAACCATTGTCTCATTTCAAACCTAAAAACTTATCCCGAAAACTTATTTAAATATGTCTAGTAAAAAAAACAAAGGTTCTTAGAGCCACCCTATAATATGTCTAATTTTATTTTGTCATATGTTTTTTTTGTTGGTATTTCAGTAAGTACTGCAGTACTTTCTAGATACTTGCGCAAGAGTACTGCGGTACTCCATAAACTTTAAAAAAAAATATATAAAACAATAGAACTAATTTCCCCGACCTCTCCAGAGTTTGCTAAACTGCCTCATTTCTTCCTCCACATTAAAAGAAGAGTAATGATCCATATTTGCATTAGAGCACAGAACAAAGGCTAGTGTGGTCTAAACAATATGGCTGATTTTTCATTTTGCAAGGGCTTTCATTAACCAATCGTATTGTGGTTCATCAGATACAGCGGTATCCCTCAGCCCAATATATTGCTACATTTCTATCCCTTATTACTTAAAAACTACTGAACCAATTTAGATTGAAATAACAAATAGGACCCTTTCCACACCATAATCTATATTCTTGCCAATCCACACAATAACGTAATCCGATCTCACGGCATCTCCATCATCTCCTGCGCCAATGACACCCAGCTCATCCTCTCAACGTCAGACAAGTCCCGCACGACGAAATCCAAATGCGCCAAATGTGTAATCCGCGTAGAAGAATGGATGTGACTCAACTGCCTGAAACTCAACGCGGACAAGACAGAAATGCTCATCTTTGGGAACAAGAACTCTCCCTGAGACTCCACCTGGTGGCCATCAAAGCTCTATCCAATACCATCACCCTCTAACCACACATGTAATATGGGTATCCTCTAAGATGACAAACTCAACAGGTGAAAGCAGTCGCTCCTCCTGCTTCCACAGGCTAAACATGCTAAAAAAAAAAATCTTCAGAAGGATTCCCAAGAGCACATACGTACCATCACTCAAGCTTTAGTCACCAGCAGACTTGACTACGGCAACACTGTCTATGCTGGAATCCCAAACCAATTCCACCATCCTCTTCAGACCATCCAGAAAGCCGCAGGTAGACTCGTCCTGGATCTCCCACAGCGCACCCGCTTCACACTTCACCACGGAGATCTCCACTGGCTGCCGATACACAAATGCTGCTAATTCAAACTCCTCACACATGCATACAAGGCACTGCACAACATTGGACCAGCCTATCTCAACTGCCACCTCCTTTTCTAACAGCCCACCAGACACCTATGCTCTGCCTCACTCTTGCACACGCCCATCGCACCCCCAAAAGCAGAACAGGAGGCCTAGCCTTCTCCTACTTCACACCCAAAATGTGGAACAACCTCCCTATACACGTAAGCGCCTCCTCCTCGCTTCAGGAAATCGGCAAGAAAATGAAGATCTGGCTCTTAAACGAACACCCAGCAGACGACATTTGCATCTGATCCATTGCCCGAATACCCTTCAACTTACAAGCTTACAAATCCTGATAATGTAGCATAACAAATTTCATGAAAATCTGTTTTGCCATTTTTTCCGTTGTGTCTGTTTAAAAAGTCTGTGGAAAAAGCATTGGTGGGAAAACATGTTTGGGGGCCCCCGTTTTTTCTTTGCAACCCCTAAACTATTCCCCACAAAACTTTGCATCATCTATCAATGTAGAAAAAGGAATAGGTCTGCAGAGTTTTCTGGAGATTAGTCAAACAGTGGAAACGTTGTTACCAATCAAACATCTGAGAAATTCCTCTCTCTCAGAAACCTAACTAAAAATACAGAGTAGCTACTGCCACTCTGTAATAAATGCATGTCGACTTTCACTAGGTGTGGTCTTCAAGATATAGGACAGTACCTCAAGTGACAAGCTCTGCACCACATTTTCAGCAACTCTCCAGTACGGAAGAGCTGTAATTGACTTTTTGGTGATAGTTTGTTCTGCGTCTTATGTGTTTTTCCCAAACCATGACTTCCTTCAGTTGTGCAGATTTAAAGTTGTATGGCGCCTGTCTTGTGTGCGTCATTCTAAAACTTGTGGAAGAAACCTGCTAGTGTTCAGTATTACATGTCATTATTGTTTTTTAATTCTTCGTGATCTTGGCAGATTGCCTAATGAGGGTGTTATTTTCCATGATTCTTTCAAAACCAGAGCACTTTTGCTTTGTTGCAGATCTGAGAATCGGTCTGAGAATCGGTCTGTGAACCTTCCCAAGCTTATGGTTAAAGTCGACTTATTGAGTCTGGAGTAGATCTGAGCCATTTACCAGGCTAAACCCTGAACAGGAAACTATCCAGGACCGTAAAAGAAGAGCATAAAACTCGGTGCCAGGATGTGGACAAACCAAGGACAGTGCTATAACTGAAGCATAAAACAGATAGTGAATTAAACAAAGCGCAAATTGCGTTGTGCCAAAAGAGGGACCAATCCGTGACTGTCAGATCAGAGCATTACTCGGACAGTGCCATTAACTGAACATGCCCTTCTGAGACAGACTCTACCATTGGTGGCCCGGTTGTTGTAGTAATAAGGTATTCCACACACATTGCTGCCAATGCTGCTTTTTCACCTTATTACGTGTACTTTCACGCACTTTGTCTTTTTTTTATAAATCTTTTTATTGCATAAACAAAAACAAAAGCAACACAAAGAATAATAAAGTGCAGTACAATCTCCATAATTTTCAACAATCTCAATGCAGTAGTACAACAATTATCATAGCCATTCATAGGATCCATAATGCAGTCACGTGCCTCATACTTTACGTCGTATTCAAAACATTACTCAGCTTCATGGTCTGCTGACAGTGGGGAAGAGTCACTGAAAGGTGTACATATCAACCCTCTGCTTACATTCCAATGACCCCAGATTCTTGTCCATTTTTGTGGGCATCCTCTGCCTTCATATATAACCCTCTCCGCCTGCATGCACCAATCCATATCAGATTTCCAGTACCTGAACTTTGGCTTAGTTACTCCTTTCCATGTTCTGGCTATGTTGTGTTTTGCAACCATACAGCCCAGGGAGACCCACAATCTCTCAGTTCTCGACAAGTCAGTAGCCTCCCTGATGGTAAGAAGACACCGGCCGGGTGAAACTTCGTAAGATTTATGACAAGTTAAAGACAGCGCTGATGTGACCCTTCACCAGTACATCTGAAGGATCGGGCACTCCCACCACTGGTGTAGGTAGGTGCCGGTGTTACCACAACCTCTGGGACAGGCTGAGGAGCCCAGAACACTCTTCTTGACAAGCACCAAGCTGGTGTAGTAGGCTCTGTGAAATAGTTTGAGTTGGATGAATTTAAAACTGGATCGGATCGTCACCTCGCGGGGAGAAGCCAGAGTCTACTGCCAGTCTTCGTCGCTAATGTCCCCGACATTATCCACCCATTTTGCACCAATTTTCCCCAGTGTATCCGGTGTATTATTGAGTATTTTGCGGTATGTCAGTGAAATGGCTTTTTCCTGGAGTTAATCATCTAGCAGTCTTTCCTCTAGGGGCGAGGAGACCGGCAGGTCAGTACCCTTGGGCATCTCTCTTTGTAGTGTACTTTGGGCTTGAAGGTATCGAAATGTTTCTCTGCTATGCAATTGATAATCCAGTTGAAGATCACTGAACGGGATCACCTTGCCTCCCGCCCATAAGTCGCCCACCCTCGAGAGACCTATCAAGTCCCACTTATCAAATCCTGGTTGTTTCGACAACACTCCCAGCTGATATGCATCGAGCAAATGGGGTGACTTGTGTGATTTTGGCTTTTCACCCCAGGGCAGCTGTCGCCGTTTGCCATATAGCAATTGTGGTGGGAGTTGGAGTGTATTTTGGTGAATGTTTCACCCCTCCATAGATTGCTCTGGGATAGTTACCGGGGAGCATGTTGTGGCGATCCATCCTATAAGCAGGATCTGTACCGAGTCGGTGCACCCAATGATTAAGAACTACTAGCTGCGAGGCCCAATAATAGCATTTAATCGCAGGCAGGGCAATACCTCCGTCATACCAGATTTTTGTAAGTTTAGCCAAAGCTTTTCGAGGGGTACCATTATTCCAGAGGAAGGCGCGTACCTCTGATTCAATGTCATTAAAGTATTGTGTTGGGACCAAATAGGGTATGTTTTGTAGGGCATAAAGAAATCGGGGAAGCGCCACCATCTTATAGAGGGCGGCCCTGCCTAGTAAAGTGAGTGGTAGTGTCTTCCAATATTGCATGTCAGCATGGAAGCGGTGCAGAGGAGGAGCAAGATTGCGATCGTAGAATACTGTAGGATTAACAGTAATGTATATTCCCAAGTACAAAAAAAGTCTGCAACTATCCTGGCCTCGCAACCCTTAGGTAAGTTTCGGCGTTCCCCACTCAGAACGTAAACGAGGGATTTATCCCAGTTAATAGTAAAGCCAGAGTACTTTTGAAATAGGGCAAATATATGCAGGACACGGTGAATGGCAAAACGGGGCCTGGCCAAATAAAGCAAAATATCGTCGGCATAGAGGGAGATTTTATCCATCCAGTCTACCGACCAATTGAGGCCTCTAATGAGGGGGTCCCCCCTGTTCCAAATTGCCAGGGGCTCCAGGGCCAAGGCAAAAAGTAAGGGGGAAAGGGGACATTACTGCCTCGCTCACTTCTGCAGTGCAAATGTTGCTGACCGCCCTCATTCACCATGATTCGAGCCAGCGGTTCCGTGTGAATAAGTCACACCCAGTATAAAAACCTATTCCCGAATCAGTATCTTTCAAGTGCGGCAAATACGAAGGGTCATTCGATCATGTCGAATGCCATCTTGGTGTCTAAAGACATAATCACCGCCTATTCTTGAATTGTGGATGCTCTACCTAGGACTTCGTAAAGGCGTCGATGGTTCAGAGCGGTATTTCTAGCCGGCATAAAACTGGATTGGTCCGGGTGGATCAGTTTATGAAGAAAAGGTGAGAGACGCCGGGCCAGGATTTTGGTTATTATTTTTACTTCTGGGTCTAGGAGGGAGATAGGCTTGGACGAGCTACACTGCTCGGGGGGGGTTTACCTTTTTTATGTATGACAACAATGTTGGCTAGTCTCTGCGTTTCGGGCAGGACACCTCTGTTCACACTCTTTTCGTACATCCGTATGAGATATGGGGCAATCGTAGAAGCTTTAGATTTGTAAAGTTCAATTGGAAGGCCACTAGGGCCCATGACCTTTCCAGACTGCAAGGTGCCAATCGCCTTGGACACCTCCTGGTATGTTAAGTTAGAGTCCAGGTCCGTTACATCCTGGGGCTCTTGAACAGGTAGTTCCAGAGTGGCTAGTAATTCTTTTGCATCTGTATGGGTGGAGGTCTGATTGGAGGTATAGACCCGCTCAAAGTGGTCCACGAATGCTCCCTCAATCCCAGATCTGTCCTTCTGTTTCGTACCATCTTGGCATACAATCTCAGCCACCCATCTGTTGGCTATTTCCCGTTTGTCTAACCAGGCTAAAAATGTGCTAGCCTTATTGCCAATATCGTATATACGATGCTGAGTGGCCGTGGCCCGATAGTGGGCCTTAGCTACATCTTCAGCGATGTTTCTATACTCGGTTTGTTTAATGAGCAGTTTGTGTGTGGTATCTGGAGTGTTCGATGTCACGAGACCACATTCGAGAAGGGCAATCTCACATTCTGTATCCTCCAGCTACTTCCGCTTTTCCTTCCTATGTCCCTCTACTGCTGCCACCCCACTACCCCGAACCACCGTTTTGTATGCCTCCCAGAACACCACGTCCAAATCAACCGATCCATCATTCTCGGTGTAATAATTGTTGGCAGTCTCCGTAAGTTTATCTCTAATAGCCAGCACCTTGAGGTACCAAGGGCTAAGAACCATTTTATGGCATGGGGTGGGGGGGCACTGCCATAGTACACTACTAGCAGGGAATGATCCGAGATGCCCCTGGGAAGAAAGGAGATCTCTCCAAACTTGGGGAGCTGGGTGGGTTTGCAGAAGATATAGTCTATGCGGTACATTTTACCATGGACCCCGGAGAGGAAGTTTTATTGTCTGGCCGAGGAGTTGCATACCCTCCAGACATCTATCAGGCCCAAAGCCCCAAGGAAATCGGTCAGCCACTTCCCGGCTGCTTCCCCCCGTCTGGGCGGTTGCTGATCTAGGTCTCAATTAAGGCCTGCATTACTATCAACCCCCAACAGTAGGTCACCCCCAGGTAGGTTTAATATATGTGAACCTAGATCAGTCAGTATCATGGAGTGAAGTCTGGGAGGCACTTATAGGGAATTCACATTGAGGGACATACCCTCACACAGGCCAGAGACCGTGACAAATCTTCCTAGTGGATGCGTTTAACCGTATGGACCTGGAAGGGGAAGGAGTTGCGCATGAGAATACCCACCCCTCTGGACCCTCTAGCATAGCCCGAGTAGGCCACCAGTTTATAACCCCATCTATTGGGTGCACAGTAAGAGGATCCTTGTACATGAGTTGTCTGTAATAATACCACATCCGGGGCCTGTCTTTTCAGATATTGCAACACTGCCCCCGTTTAACTCTATCCTCTAAGCCATTTACATTCCAGGAGAGTAGTTTAAAGCGGCTCAGTGACAGAGCCTTTTCATGATTATTGCTTATTTAAGCGCAGTGTAGGAGGACATCCACCACAGAGGCCCTTAGAAAAGCAAAATCGAGGGTTCACAGTACCACCCCCACCCAGCGACCACATTTGAGACACTCCGAACATGATCAATGGTAAACTATTTCCTGCACTACTGTCGATCCTAGGTGTACTAGGAAAAGCCTGACTAACACTCGTAAAGGCATAAACATGTTGACCGCACCCCTAGGGATAAAACAGAAATTTTAATTTTAGTTCTTTATCCCACACTGTATTTTATATATGTCTGGCAAAATTAATAAAGGATTTTTTGACACAATCAAGACATTTTTAAATTTCACTACTCACTGTTCACTAAACACCTTTTTACCAGCTCCGCAGTAAACTGGCGTCGCAGCACACTAGGGTGGCATTCTGCCACTCCTGGTGGGGCCCAATGGTGAAGCAGGTCACCAACCAGGTTGGTGAGTGAGGGCTTTTCAAAAAACCTAGTGGGTTTTCTCAACAGTAGATTCTTACTGTGACTATTTACATGCTTGCTCTTCCTTTTTTCTATAAATTTGACACACTCCTCTGTTGATTGTTTGATTGAATTCGAGTGCAGTAGGAGTGCTCCTGTATTGTTCCCTTCCTCTCCTGTTGATTTCAGTGTGCTAGGAAAAGCACCGCATTCAAGGCCGCACTTGACAAACAAACTCAAACTACAACTTTACCCCTTGAATGAATGCAACCAGGGTGGCTGAGTGTGAGAAGGTGAAAAAAGGAAAGGAAGAGAAAATACAAAGGATATGGCAGGCGTGGAGGAGGGGTTGCGGGTTACCCCCCTCCCCCTTTAACGAAAAACAGTGAAAACAAAACCTGTAGTAAATGTAAGACACTGAGTTATTAGTTTAGGGGGAGGGGAGTACCTTTCTTAAATAATAATCACAATCCTTGTGAGGGTGTACCACCAAAGTCACTAAATAAACCCGAGCCCACCCCCCTGGTAGCTATGGCACACACAAAGCAGGCTGCCTTAACTTTGAGGCAATGATTGTAGCATTTATGCAGTAATAAAACTGTAATTAATCTGAAATGCAAAACAATGAAAATCCCAAAATAAATTTTAATAGAATAAGATGTAATAAACAAAAAATGACACCAAAATGAAAAAAACCCAATAAGGGGAACCGGAGATATGAATGTCGAACGTTTTAAATAGAAATGGTGCCAAGAAGTGCAAAGTAAATGGTGGTGGTAGAAGAGAGCTAGGTGTAATTTTACGCTGATCGCGATGATGCACGGGCCAGATACGCCAAGCATGTTTGTCCTGGTCAAAGATTTTAACTTCTGACTTTAGTCCTTTAAGTCCCATTTACCACAGGAGTACACTTCTAAAGCTCCCAGGACCTAGGGAGGCACTTAAAGAATCACAGGGTAGCAGGCAGAGGTGAACAAGAGGTTCCGGTCCACGTCCAGTTGCCACTTGTAGTTGTAGATTGTTATGTCCCTGTAGCTTAGAGCAGGTCAGCCATATTACCCTTGGAGTCCACTTCTCTGTCCTGGGTACTAGAGGGAGAGCAGGAGTTCTCAGGCAGCAGGTTCAGTCCTCTTCGGATATTGCAAAAATGGTCTAGGAGTGTTCTGAAGTAGGTACCTGGAAATTCCAGAGTTATGCCTGGCACAAGCTAGTGGGTGAGACTGACACCTGGGGAAGCCCTAACCTATGGGGTAATGGTCCCTGGGGTTAACCCTATCCACTTTGGGAATTTTAAACATGGCCAAACTCTTCGGCCACACTAAATTTGGACTCTTAGGGGTGGATGTGTACTTGGGGAGTGTACTATAGTAATCCTTGTATCCTCCCACATCTATTACCCAAATCCAATCTTAGACAGTCCTTGTACCCACAACAAAAGTGTCCGTCACTCAATTTAGCACGCAAGTTGGCACCTGTTACACACTGGCAATGTCAGGTCTTGTCAGCAGATTATCCGGTGGATCCACATGATGCCACCTGCAGTGGTGAAGAACTGGTAGGGATCTGCCAAGTAGATTTTGACAACCATATGCAAATCATTCTTTGCTGCCCCAAAGATAATTATTCAGTCCAAACTATAGGCCTGACTCCTCTGTATGGTAATATAGGAAAGCCCAGATGTTTCAGCTTCATTGGGTCGATGTATAGTGCCTTGAGTGCCCAAGGTCAGTGGGGTCAGGTTCCCAGGTCCCACCTCTGGCCATACCATTTCAAATGATGAAGACTCATTAGGACAACAAAAGGGATTCAAGATGTTTGTAATACTTTGTCCATTGCCTGGTCTCACCTGTGATTGTGCCACAGTTCATGTCTCTTTGAGTGTGGCTGTTCCACTGCTTAACAACAGCCTGTGTCTAGCGATTGCATCTTAGAAATATGGTAGGGTTTCAGTTCGATAATTTCCAGAGCAAAAGAACTCTGTAGACTAAGGCCAAACACAAAAGTTACACTTGGGGACTGCTCTAGCTTGCGGTCTAACACTCATGGCAGAGTACAGATTCAGTCAGAGGGCATAAAGCAGACTATTTGCTAGGGTCTGCAGCCTGTTGCTTTTGGCCAAGCTCTGTCTACAGCTCAAGGGTTTGGGGGTGCAGCACTGTGGGGGTAAAGCTAGCCAGACAGAATAAAAACTGATCAAGAATATGTAGATTATTTTACAGCCTGCTGGGCAGAAAATCTGGATTTTATTAAGGACACAGAGGCTAATATTATGCAAATCTCCTTTATTGCCACAGCTCAGCAGCAACAATTGAAGAACATAGAACTTCAATGAACATTCCAATGAGATATAAAGTCCCCCATGACCAGCCATCTTCCTTCTTTGTTAGACTGCGAAGAAAAAAGTTCAACATGTAGAAATCAGGAGTTCAATTAAAGACAGCTTTCCAACTCGTGGTCCGGAGGGAAGGATTCTTTTTTTTTTTTTCGTTCTTTATTGGTTTTTATTAAAAAAACAAACCCCTCCCCTACTGCAAGTTACTCAGCACTGCTCTTGCCTGCCAATGTTCTATAGGGCCCTCCAACCCGCAACATTCACACATTTGAGCCATAATGTACTCCCAACGTGTTGTATAAACTGTGTCAGCTTCGCTGCTCAGTTAAGTGTTTTTGTTCCTATCCAGCTCACCGTCCCCAGTGTCAGTTTCCAACTCCTCATTAACTCTGGTGTTTGTATACTTATAGTACGGCATCCAGAAATTCTTAGGCCTACTGCGTGGCGGAAGAAGGTCACTAAAGAGTTCAGTTTGCGTACTGCAATGTAGCATATCACTTGCCCACTGCTTTGTCGTGGGGGTCGGTCCCCGCAACCAACCCATCGCAACTCTGCGCTTAGCAAGCATCAATCCCAAATCTACCAGTCTACGGGTCCCCTTCGTTATGGGTTTCGAATAAGCCAGCAACACCAAGGCAGGTTCTGGCGGAAGCACCTGCTCTGTTATTTGTGACAGGTCCTTAAAGACAAGATCCCAAAATTTTGCAATCCCAGGGCAGAGCCAGGCCAAGTGGAAGAAAGCCGCCGTCTGCTCACTGCAGCGTTCGCAACTTGTCTCGTCCCATCGCCTATACCTATGTAGTCTCTCCGGGATGTAATAAACTCTATTCAGGTATTTGAAATGGACCAGTCTTATGCCAACCATTCAATGAAATGCGCTTTGTACTTTCACAGCAGTATTTCCACATCGCACCATCTATGTCCTTACCCAGGTCTCTTTGCCACGCCTGACGTGCTTTAGTGTAGTCGTTTTCCCTATAGTCCATGGAAAGTCGGTAGATCTTGGAAACTATACGTGTCGGCGATTTAGTTTTGATAACGTAGGATAAAGAGGGGACATCCGGCGGTTCTGACATATCGCTACCTAGTATGTGTAGCAGTGCCTGCTGTGTTATATGGAATTGGAATTTGGACAAGGGAGTTACAACGGAATCTTCGACCTCCAGTTCCTCCTAATTTTTCGTCATGCCCCCCACAAATAGATCACCTATCGTTTGCACTCCTAGAGAGTTAAGCGCTTTTGTGACCCCTTTTTCTCTGCACGGTGGTAGCCAATGGCACCAATCTAGTTGCGCGCGCAGGGAGTATAGAATGACACCAGCTTGCAACTTCAAGAGATGGTGCCAAGCATGTGTTGTAGCATTTACCGAGTCAAGGATGCCAGTCCTGCGATCAGGCGTGGCAAATATTGGAGTAGGCATCTGGCGCAGTGACGCCACCACCGTCTCTATCCGTAGGTGTGGGATGTCCGGTGAGCCATGTATCCAGAGAAATGCATGGGCACTCTATGCCGATCTATAGCATAGATCCAGATACTGTGCACCCAGTCCACCCATATGATATGGTAGTGTAAGGATGTCCCACCTGAACTGCGCCTGCTTGCCGGTCCAGGCTAACCGGTTCATTAGGGTGTTAAGCCGCCGGAAAAAGGAGCAAGGGACTACCAAATGGATATTGGTGAAAATGAACAAAAAGCGGGGGAGTACCACCATTTTGATTATCAACACTCTGCCCAACAAGGACAATGGTAGTCTAATCCAACTCTCTATATCATCTTCTAATGTACTGATTGCCCTCCCATAATTTTCCCAGAACACTATGTCAGAGTCAGTGTGTATTTGTATCCCAAGATATCTCACCGAGTCAGTTGTCCACTGTAGGGGATAATCCGACTCAAACGGAGTCGTGGCTCGGGTGAGGTGAAATGCATTTGATTTCGGCCAATTAACGCAAAGCCCTGATAGCGCCCCAAATCTAACCACCTCCCGAAGAACTGAGGAGAGGTGTCGCTGGGGCTCCCGTACCTATAAGAGCGTGTCGTCTACGTAGGTGGAGACAATCAACTGATAGCCTGGAAGCCTTATGCCTTTATATCTGTGATATTCCTGGAGCGCGCAGGCCAAGGTTTCAGCAACTAAGGCGTATAAGATCGGGGATAATGGGCAGCCTTGCCGCGTGCCTCTAGTGACTTGAAGAGCATCCGTCACCAGGTTGCCAATTTTTATTCTGGCATTAGGTGCCCTATATAATATCCCTATCTGCTGCAAGAACACGGGAACTAACCATATCCTCGTCAGGACCAGTCTCATGAAGTGCCATTCAACATAGTCGAAGGCTTTCTCCCTGTCAAGAAATACCGCAACCACCTGTATCTCCGGCTTAGTGTGTTGGATCGCCCCGAACACTGTTTGTATGTTATAAGTTAAATTCCGATTGGGTACGAAACCGGCCTGCTCCGGCGTGACTAATAGCGGGTCCAAAGGGACCGGCCGGTTGGCTAAGATCTTTGCAAAAAGTTTTGTGTCTACGTTGATCAAGGAGAGTGGGCGGTAGGAGGCACACTCGTCAGGTGGTTTGCCCGGCTTCAGAATAGTTCTGATTATTGCCTCTCTCATCGAGTGTGGCATGTCCCCCGAAACACACATTTCCTCAAAGAGCGTCATTAAGTGCGAGATCAACAAGTCCGCAAACGCTGTATAAAAAGCGACTGTCAATCCATCTACTCCAGGCGCACTCCCCGACTTCATGCCCGACAACGCGAGCAGAAGTTCATCTCTCTCAAGGGGTCGGATGAGGAATTCACGATGGGAGTCTGTAAGCCATGGGAGTTTTATGTGTGTTAAATAGTCTAGTATATCTGCTTCCGAAGCGCCACTCCGCGTGGAGTAGAGCTCTGCGTAATATTGCCGAAATCTGTTCGCTATGGTGGCATCTTCCGTTAGGACATTCCCATCCTCTGTCTTAATCTCCGCCACAACAGTTGGCTCTCTCCATTTCCTGAGCAGCCGGGCCAACACTGAACCCGGTCGTTCCCCCTCACCATACACACGCGCAGTTGCGTATTTTCCTAGGTGTTTTAATTCCGCATCAGCTGTGTCGTGATATTGTTCCAATAATTTTTTAATTCCTCCATTGCAGTATCGTCAGACCTGGTCAGGAGCTGCTGCTCTAGTGTCGCCAATAATCCTTCCAAGTCCGCTAACCTTTTGCGTATCGCCTTGAGGACACCGGAGTGCTTGGACATTGCTATACCGCGAATATACTCTTTTTAAATGTTTCCCAGACTACTTGGAAGCTATCTACAGATCCAACATTGGTATAAAAAACATTTCTATCGCCACCGTCAGTTCCTCCCTAAAGGCAGCATCTAGCAGGGAGTAAGGCGGGAACCGCCACGTAAAGGACAGGATACTTTGTTGCGGGGTGTCTATCACAAGTAGAATCGGGGAATGGTCCAAAAGCGTTCAGGGAAATACCTCACAGACCCTAATTCACTCTTATCAGCTGTCTAGCTGCCAGCCAATAATCAATTCGGGTGTGGAGGTCGTGGTACGCAGAATAGTGGGTATAGCCCCCCTTCTCTGGGAATCTGACGCCACACGTCCCCCAAGTCAAGCTCTACTAGTATGTCCGCGACTGTGCGCGCTGCTAGCGTGATGCGACAATCTGGTCCCCCCAATCTATCCAGCTTCGGGTTCAAAACCAAGTTAAAATCCCCACCCCAGAGTTTAGTGCCTTCCCCACACAAGCGTACAGTGTCCGCCAATGTAGAGTAAAAGTTTGGGTTGTCAAAGTTCGACCCATATATATTAATAAGGAGCAGTTCCATTCCCTTTCCCTTACATCTGGAGATCATGAATCGCCCGTTTCTATTTGTGTGCAGTGGTTCTAGAGTGAGAGTGGTCTTAGGGTTAACCCAAGTTAGCACGCCACGCGCATGTGTAGTGAACCCAGAAGCATGCATCCCCCTGCCGCACAGCATTGGACTGCTGAGAGGCACGTGCATCTCCTGCAGCAGCGCCACATCTATCTTATGCTTAATCAAGTAGTCTAGGACCTTCCGGAGCTTCCTATGGTCATTGAGACCGCGGACATTTCAAGTGAGCACTCAAATTGGACTGAGGGTGTTGTGAGTGTTGGATTCAGTGAAGGTCATCCTGGGGGAGTGTACTGTCTATGACGCCCATCTTGCCAGTCAGTTACCGTATGCTGCAAACCAAAACATACTGTCAAAAAGCGAATTGCCATATCTTCTCGGTCTCAAACCCTTCCCACCCCCACCCACGTCAAGCAATCCCCAACTGTGCCTAGACGAGTAACCACAAACCCTACTCAATAGAACATCTGTACATCCAACGCGCCCAAAAGGAGCAGTTTGTTAACCAAGGACCCGCCCTACTCGATCCAGATCCCAGGGTGTGTTTTACACTCGTGGGCAGATGTTGCCCTCATGGTCGGGAAGTGTGGTCTAGCCAGACCCAATTGCCCCCCCTGCTCGCCATCCAGCCAAATAGAAGCATCTGCGTCTCCATCCTACTCGCCACCCCCTCACCCCATTGGTCACGCCAGTAGCAGAATGGAGTCTCACCCCCCACCCCCGCAAGAGGCAATCGCGCTATATGAGCTCAGTGATCCCCGATTACCATGGTGTCTTTCTCCATAATAGTCTCGCAGATAGACGAGGACTCCGCCATGTGGCCACAATTCCCCCTCCCGCACATACCCCCACCAGCCCCCCCCCCCCCAAAGGATATTCGAGGACTCTTATCTGCAAAACTGGCAGTCCAGTGATCAGTCCTGCTCATCCAAGTTGCCACCTGTCGCTCCCACCAAAGAACTCTGCTCCGGACTGCTAAACTTCTCCTTCGACCATTCCTTCAGGACTCTGTAGCTGATTTGGGTCTGTGAATATTCTTGAGTGGCCATTCGGATTGACTCGGAGTTTTGCCAGGTACAGCATGGCATAGTCCAAATTGAGATCCCGTAGCTGCTGCTTCAGAGGGGCGAACTGTTTTTCCGCCTCTTGCACCTTGATCGTGAAATCGGGGTATGAAGATATGTTGGATCCTTCATATTGAAGCAACAGTTTTTCTCTTGCCACCCTCAAGGCTGAGTCTCGGTAGTTCAGGAGCCTCGCAATTATCGGCCGTGGAGGGGCGCCAGGGACAGGGCGGGGGCACAGCGAGCGGTGCACCCTCTCGACTACAAAAATTGTGGAGAAGGTGTCACTACCCAGTAGTGTTACCAGCAACTGCTCAACGAACCTTTCCTTGTTGCCAGTCGGGGTGGATTCCAGAAGGCCTGTGATACGTAGGTTGTTTCTGCGGGACTGCGCCTCAAGGTCCTCAGTTTTGTCCTGTAGGATCTACATTACTCTCCCCTGTTGTTTGTGTTCTGTATCTATTGTCGTCTGCGCTTCCTCCACCTCCGTGATCCTGCGTTCCGGCATGTCGAGCCGTTCTGTTTGTTTGTTTAAGCGTACCGACATTCTATCCATGCGATATGAAAGTGAGTCGAGTTTAGTCCCCAGAGTAGAGAGGTTTCCCTGCAGGCCCTTTTCCATTGCCACTAGCATATATCTCCATCGACGTCGTCAAAGGCCTTATCGTGCGAGTTGTCCCCATCTTCTGCGGCATTCTCCCTCCCCTTAGCTTTCCTCTGGTCAAATGTTAATTTAGGCTGGGACGTATCTACTCTGCCCATTGTTGCCAAGCAGCTACCAGAGTCTATGACCAACAGTCGTTCTGAGCGTGCAGTCACCTCAAGGCAAGTCCGCTCAGTAGGAGGCAACACAAGTAGCGCCTGTAGTAAACACTGCCAGCGCAAAGCAAAAAGCGCAGTCGCCGCTCCAGAGCACCTCACCGCTGTTCAGCTGTTCACCTGTGCCACTGGTCGGGCACCAGTGGGATGTCGTCCCAGTGAGGTCAGGCGAGTTCACCAAGGTGCGTCTCTGGTAGGAGCCATTCTACTAGCCTCATTCAGGGTACTCCACAAGTGTCTGCCGCCGTACTCCTCGTCCCCACCCTAATGGAACCTACAGGCAGTCTCAGAAGAGCAAGGAACATCTAAGCACCAGCACCTCAGCTCTCAACCTCCTGTGGCAGCATCAGGGATCTAGAGTTTGCAGCGCTGCTTGCCCTGTCGTGCCTCAGCCTCCACCAATAGTGCACCAGAGCACGGAGGGTCGCCTCAGTCCTCCAAGCGTCTCCTCTTAGTGTCCCACCTCGTTCTTTGGTCAGAGGCGCTGCAATCCCCAACGTACCTTGTCAACTAACCGGAGCACTGAAAACTCCTCACGGTCCGCCGCAGGGGCTATGTCGCAGCTCTGGGTACTCGCCTCGCCGGCCGCAATCAAGATGGCCGTCCGCACTGGCCTCAGCACAGCCGTGCTCGCCCAATCCTCTCCCTGTCACCGACCAACCACATATCTCTCCCGGCAGCCGGGTTTCATTTCCCGTCGCGGCATGGTATTTCACCACTTCCGCATGTGTCCACATCGACCCGCCGTGGAAGCGAGTGCGCCAGGGGCAGGCGCCGATCTCCGCGCCAGCCGCAGCCTCTAGTACGAGACCGTAAAGCCCGCTGCTCTTCGTCACTGCCTCCAAATTGCCCCCGACTCCAGCACTCCGGCACCAGGATTCAGCAGGCTCACCGCATGTCCGGGCAGGGTAGGTCTTGCACTCTGCGGGGTTCCCAGCGGCCTTGGTTCACGGAGCCACCAAGCGCCAGCCGCCGCACTCTCACTACACCAGCCCACGGCTTATGGCCCAGCTCGGCGACCCCTCCGTACACCGCCGGAAGCACACTCTGGTCCTGGGGTAGGGGGTTCAGGAACGGCTCATCTCGCGCCGGAGCAGCCGCGGCAGCTATTGCCACTATTATCTGGCAGATGCAGGATTACTTTAGGATGGACAGATGGCAACGTGGAGCTTAGGTTTAAGCGGCCATCTTCGTGCTGAGCAAGCTCCGCCCCCCCCCCCCGAGGGAAGGAAATTCTTATTCTGAAAGAATAAGAATAGATTCCCGTAATAACTTTCTAAAACATCATAATACAGGGTGGGTTTCAATTCAAAAAGTGGTGGGATAATATTAGCCTCTGTATCTTTAATAAAATCCAGATTTTCTGCCCAGCAGGCTGTGAAAAATCTAAATTTAATGTCATATTATACAAGTTCAAAGTGCATTGAGAACATTATCAGTCACATTAGAGATTTGTCTAAAATAACAATTCTTAAACATACTATCATTTGACCAGTCTGCTGCCGTAAGTATTTCTTGTAGCCTCCCACCCAGAAAGTAGGCTTTGGAAGCTGATGCACCTCTGAGAGAGTGTGCTCCAAAAATAGGTGTACACACCGCTTTTTTTTAAACATACTTTATTGATGACCTTTATATCAAATCCGATGCAATGGAAATTACAAATAGAAAGTCTTTTTGTACTTATAATAGATACACCATATACGTTTTGTGAGTCTGCCATATTTTTTTTCTTATTATTGAACAGGAAACGGAAAATAAATGGTATCAGTAGACAACGTGAGTAGAAAATCATTGCAGTTATGGCAGATAAATCCACAGCATAAAGTAGTTATATTTCCATTTAACGTAAAAAACAGGTTCAACCATGTCCCCACCCTCCCTAACCCACCCAACCCCCGCTCCTGGTTGGTCGGTGTCTTCATTGTCCATTGTAATCTAAAGGGGGATGCTAGCAGTGCCGTACTGGGGGATCCGCAGTGATCATGGAATACGATACATGGGTCTGAGTCTTGAAACCTATTATGAAAGAGTCGCATATTGACTCTGTGTGTTATTGGTTTGGGGTACCCCGTGGGGGTAGTAAGCCAAGTGATTCGAACTCATGTAGCATGATCTCCCATTCCATTGAAATGGGTTGTTTACTGAACCCCCTCGCTTCTTCCCTCCGAAGAGCTGCACCTTCGGCCTTTCCCCATTGAATCATGTCATCTTGCCAGCTGGATATCGCTGGGCATCTAGGGGATTTCCACCTCATGGTGAGAGCTCGTATTGGTAATATGAGGGCCAAGTCTACATACACACCGCTTTCATACATGACTTCCCTCACCCATCTTGCCAAGGTTGGTGACAAAACTCACTTATGAGAAGATCTGTGGGAAATTAATAATTGACTCTTATTCAGTCTCAGACTTTGAGTTCTTTTATCGTACTCTTTCAAACATTTAACCACACAGTCTTTCATTCTGAGGAAAGAAGGGGTAAAAGATAGAAGAGGACATAGTTTTGGTTCTCTTTTTGAGGTAAAAACAAACACCCTCTGGTTGAAAGGCCCTGCTGGAAATATCTAAAGCTTTGACATGTGAAGTTCTTCTGAAGGATACTAAAGATAACAAAACAGTAAGTTTAAATGAGATGCGCTTTAAACCGAGAGAGAGGAGTTGTCTCCCCAGGAGGATAGGGTACGAAGTACAAGTGTAACATCCCATAGGGTGGTATATTTAGCGGTTGGAGAGTTAAGAACTCTCATACTTCTCATGATCTTTTTGGTTAGCAAATTCTGGCCGACAGACGCCATTAACTAAGAGTGACCTGCAAAAATAGCGGATCTATAGACATTTACGGTTCTGTAAGACAGGCCTCAAGTAAAATGTTCTGACAGATAGTTAATAACATGTACTAAATCAACTGAAACGGGATCATAACCTCGTTGAAAACACCAGCGAACCCATTTGTTCCATGCCATTCGATATGCTTTCCGTGTCCCACATGCCCATGACTCAGAAATGAGTCTGAAAGCATTTGACGAAAGCCCTGGGATTCGCCACTCTCTCCTGAAATCTTCCAGGCCGTCAGAACCAGAAGACCTTGTTCTACCAGGGAGTGAATGTCCCCTTCTGGACCCAAGAGTATTTCTCTGAGCGAAGGGATTAAGATTGGGAAGTCTATGTTTATTTCCAGGATGATTGGAGTACAGGCTTGAGATCTCCAAAGGGGAGTTATCACAACTATGCTCTCTGTAACGTCGAGTGTGAAGGAGAAGGCGAGGTAGCATTGCAAATTGCGGGAAAGCATAGGGAGCTAAACCTCTCCAATCTTGGAGGAAGGCATCCACCTTCTGAGCCTGAGGATCCCGTCTCCAACTGAAGAATTCCTTCAGTTGAGTGTTCAACCGGTCCACAAATAGATCCGTCCTGAAGGGACCCCTTCTGGATTGGATAGTCAAGAATATTTGTCTGTCTAGTCTCCAGTTGCTGGAGTCCTTGAAATTCCTGGAGAACCAGTCTGCTACACCATTGCTCAACTCAGGAATGTGTTCCGCTATAACTGATATTCCTTTGCTCAAACAGTTTTCCCAGAAGCCTTTCACTAGGTCCGTTAGGCCTTTGGAGTGGGATCCGCCCAGTTTGTTGACATATCGAACTGCTGACACATTGTCCATCTGTAATGTTACACAGCATTTCAATGACTTCTGGGTGAAACAGCGAATTGCAAATGAACCTGCCACTAATTCTAAGCAGTTGATATGCAACTCCTTCTCCTTGGCTGTCCACCGACCCCTTGTTTAGGAGCTCCCACATCTCGCTCCCCATCCTTCCAAACTCACATCTGATTCTATTATTAGGTCCAGTTTCACCCCAAAAATGGCTCTGCCATTCCCTGCCTCCGCATTCTTCAACCACCAAAGGAGTTCGCTCCTTGATTCCTGGTCTAAAGAGATCATGTGGGAGTATGATTGAGTTGATCTTGGAGCCCCGGCTTTTAGCCTCTATAGTGCTCGATAGTTTAGGGGTTCCGGAAAGATAGCTTGAATTGTGGAGGATAGAAGGCCCAAGATCCTTGCTAGGACTCTTAGGGGGAAGGTCTTTTTGGCGAGTGTCTTCCTCAGTTCTTTCCTCACCTTCCTTAGCTTTTCCCCAGGTAATTTCAGTTCTGCTTTTATAGTATCTACCAGGAAACCCAACCACTGTGTTTGTTGGCTTGGTACTGTACAAGATTTTATCTTGTTTATGACAAAACCTAGATGTTCTAGAAGTTGTATTGCGAGGTCTGTGTGAAGGGAAACGGTCTGTTTTGATTGGGCCATTATAAGGATATCGTCGAGGTATATGATTAGTCTCACTCTCCTTTCCCAGAGCCAAGCAGTCACGGGGCGCAGTACCTTGGTGAAGCACCAAGGGGCGGACGATAGTCCGAAAGGGAGACTGCAAAATTGGTATAATTTTCACTCCCATGTGAATTGGAGGAATTTCTGATGAGGTTTCCAGATCAGGATTGTCAGATAGGCGTCTTTTAAGTCCAGTCTCGTCAGCCAGTCTCCCTTTCTTAAAATGTCCCTTAAAAGGTGTATTCCCTCCATCTTGAAGTGATGGCAGACTACCCAGTGGTTCAAGTCTTTTAGGTTTATGATAGGTCTCTGTTCTTTGTTTTTCTTCTCTACCAGGAAGATGTTGCTGAGGAAGCCTAATTGTGTGCCCTCGATAATTGCCCCCTTTTTTAGTAAGTATTTTACCTCTTGAGAGACCAGATCTTTGTCTTTGGATGAGAAGGTAATCTCTCGTGGGCGTCTTGTTGAAGTCTATCTTGTAACCCTTCACTGTATTCAATACCCAAGTGTTTTGAGTTACTAAATTCCAATTGTCAGCGAAATGGTGTAGTCTCCCTCCCACCCTTTTGAGTGGCATCTGAAAGGTCTTTCGAGGTTCCTATCTGACGAAAAGGAACGTTGTCTCCGCTGGCCTCTGAAGGGTCGTCCGCGGTTCCTCTGCCTCTGTGGGTAAAATTGCTGGGTGCTGTAGTTGTTGTTAAATCTGCCGCCCCGACCCATGAAGGGTCTTGAGGGGGGTATTCCACGGCCGGGTAAACGACCCCGCATTCTCCCGGCCCTGGTAAAAATTCTATCTTGAAAAACTTTTTACATTTCTTTCTGGGACTTTTGTATGGAACTAAAGGCGCCAACGTACTTAGCCATTTCCTTGATTAAATCTTCCCCAAAAAGAAGAGTTTGGGAGTTAGGACCTCCGTCTTTTTTGGCTACTTCGATCAGCTTAGGATCGATCTTCAATAGCACCCCTTTTCTTCTCTCCGTGGAGATGGCGGTATTGCCTATAAGGCATATAGCCCTCTGTTCCCATTCTCTAAGTTCTTTAGGGTCAATTTGATTAATTCTCGGGTAGGCTGATTCGGCCATCTCAAATATTTTGGTGAGTGGGCCTATGGTGTCGAGAAGGCGGTCTTGACAGGATTTTAACCCTTTGTCCATGCCTTTCCTGGGGTCTTTGGTGTTCTTATGAAAGCTACTACTTTGGGATCTAGTTCCAGAGTCATAGCCACTTTATTTGGTAGGGAGGGGCGCGGACATTCTGACCGGAGTCTGAATCTAACTTCTTTGGGAATCTCTTTCCTCAACCAAAAGGAGAGGTAGTCCGTGATGTGTTGGGATGGTGTCCACTCTGGAGACAGGGGGTGTTTAATAGAGGATTGAACATTTCCTCGCCAAATGGGTCCACGAGTGCCATGTTGGACCCCGAGGCCTTACATGCCTCTTCCAAGCTTCCAGTTCCCCTCAACTGTACGTCTTCCACATCAGTATTGAATCCAGAGGAGCAGGATAGCTCGATTTCTAGTTCATAGCTATCGCTGCTATCTATGTGGATAGGGAGCTCTGGGCCTTTTTATTGCCCATCAGGGGTGCCCGAGGCACCAGTCTTGTCACCGCCTAGAGAGCGTGATGAGGGGATGGAGGTCTGAGGTTTCTTTGCACCCTTTGTTTGGTTTCCTCCAGAAGCACTCTTCTTGGGAGCCTTGGTTGCTCCGTTTTGTTTACTCGTAGAGGGGTGAGGTGATGCATGAGATATGGACTTTATTTTTTTATTTATTTTGTCATCAATCGAGCCCAAAACCTTCTCCAGAGCCTTGTTGAATAGCTCCTCCAATTTCTCCTCAATATTTATTTGAGGTGGGGGTGTAGACATTGTTAATGGGATTTATAAGGCTTTAATATTCTAGTGAGAAAGGGGTTAATATAGCTTTAATGTGGATCCTTTATAAAGTATGTATCTAGATGATGGGTTATCCGTCTTTCTTTTTTTATGGAAAAAACGGGGTTAAAAGGTGCCTGGTAGTAATCCTACCTAATTATGAAGAGACCGTGTCGTTGGAGCAGCTGATAGGATAGTAAATGCAGTTATTACAGTTGGCGGTAATGGTTATTAAAAAAACAGCTGATTTGTCCAGATTTGGGAAATGTCTGCATTAGTTATAAGTATATAAGTCATCCCAAAGTGCTAAAATGGCCACCACGCACGTAATAGATGTGCGTGGTTGCCTGCTAATGTATTTTTTTTTAAATGCGGCCGTCCCTCCTCAGCGCATATGATCGAGGGGGCCGGATTGGGAAAGATAAGGTTATGCGGGTCCTATCCCTGTGGGAGGAGCAGGGATCGCCGTGATAGAAGGGGTCAGGACCTTCTGCATGTTTGCGAGTGAGGCCGTGCAGGAGAAAGGTGACGCGTTCGCGAGTGTACGTGTATCGGAGCCGGTAGGATATATTTTTTGAAAGACACCTGTAGGATTGCAGTGAACCTAATCTGGTTCAAAATAAAACCGGAGAAAAATGGGGAAAGGAGCATGGGGAAGGGATATTAAGATTCATTATCTCATCGCATTAACGCAAAGCTTGACTAGCGTAAATTGCTATAGGCTTTAAAAGCATTAAGTAAGCATACAAGGTTAACAGA
The DNA here is from genome assembly GCF_964204655.1 of Triturus cristatus. Classification (NCBI taxonomy): domain Eukaryota; kingdom Metazoa; phylum Chordata; class Amphibia; order Caudata; family Salamandridae; genus Triturus; species Triturus cristatus. The sequence continues at coordinate 840,010,666 of NC_140584.1, read as the reverse complement.
TATTTTTCATAAACTTCAAACATTCAATTAAATTAGTCAAATAACCTATTAGGTAAGCCAAGTAATGTAAAAGTGCTAAGCTTGTAAAGGCAGTACTTATCTTTCTGAGCAGCAGCAACAAAGAAAGAAGATGGCTGGTCATGGAGGACTTTATATCTCATTGGAATGTTCATTGAAGTTCTGTGTTCTTCAAATGTGGCTGCTGAGCTGTGGCAATAAAGGAGATTTGCATAATATGGCCTCCGTGTCGTGCCATTGCACATTGCACCACTGAGTTTAACCTCCTGAGGGAAGGTTCTGTTTTAAGTGGTGGGGAGTTCTCCTGAACTCCCCAAGTGAGGCTCCTCAGTCAACTCTGACCCATAGCAATACCCTCCTCTAAATAAGTCCTCCAGTTCTGTATTTGTTGAGTATAACCATCCCCAAAGTTATCCTGAAATACAGCTCTGACTCCCAGGCCATAATTCTGAGATCAGCACTGGGCTGTAGTCCTTCAAGCGCTGCCCTATTTGTCATGTTCTGTGGCATATTATGTTCTCCACCCTGAGCTACAGATCCCCCATTTGCATAGTATGGAGCCCAAGGCAGGTTATTTTCTTGTTCCTGTGCAGCAAACCTCTTGACAGAGATTGGACGGCAAAACCCCAAACATATCATATTCTTTTCCATTGTCCAGTCTAATGCAAACAGGACTTTTCCTTGGCCTTTCCTTGACAACCCTCCCACCCTTAGTTTACAGACCTCAGTAAATGACAGAATTAGTCCCATATTGTAGAGGGTACTGTGACTATACATACGTACATATCTAGTAGGGCCAAATATGATTAGTTGATCTGTAATTCGGGGTTCAGCTTTATATGTGCCCTTAACTCCTCTACATAGCCTGGACAAGCAGTCCATGCCTAACACATTGAATGTGGTGTGAAGGTTGAGACCAGATTCATTACAGTGCAGTGATTCTAAGACAAAACAAAAGACAGCATTATATGCAGAAAGACCCTTAATTACCATCTCCCAGGAGCAATCAGGAAAAAGATTGACCTCTCTACATCATGATGTAATGAACAGCAGCGCCCTAGCGACAGCCTCTTTATTGTTGTTTCTGAAAAGTCAAATATATTTCAGCTCGTATTTTTGCTTCTTCTTATCTAGTTTGACAACCTCCCTTCTGCTTTGCCGGGGGGTTCCCATGGTGTTCTCCCTATGTGTCAGTTCCTTACTTCCCTCTTAGGGTGCTTTTGACACCGTTGTACTTGCTTTAGACTCTTAGCTTTTCCTCTACTCTCCCTGAGCCTGCCTTTCCTTGAGAGCTCGTTCTTTTTTCATCTGGTTGTTGGCCTGCCTCTACTCTTCACAGGCGTGTTGTACCTTTTGGGTCAGACTTTCCATGTTCGGGTGTTTAAAGCACACCACTATGCCCCGCACAGCTGCTCATCTTTTTTTGTATGCTAGGCTCGCATGGTGAGCAGTGTTCAACTCTGGGTTGGGTCACTCTCGCCCTCTTTTTCTCTCACTCGTGTGCTCTCTAAGGTGCGCTCCCTGTTGTTGATGATCCCACTCCATCTCACTTGTGCTTTCTGTACTCTTTTGGACAGGCGTTGCATTTCATGATATGAAGCACCTCACAATCATGGAGTGGGGATTCAACTTTTACAAGGGTGTGTTGGGCAATTTTAGAAAGGTGCATATTGCTTTTCTTCCGCATTCCCTATGAAGCAAGTGTTGCATTGTTTCTGGGGTCCTGTTGTGCAGAACCTCCGTCCACCTGGCCCAGCTTTGCTTCTAGAACTAAGCGGTACAAAAGGGGGTGGTGATGGACGGAGCATCAGAACCAATCAAACACTCACACCCAGTCAACAGATCTAGGTTTGATCCATCACCGTTCTTTAACACACTCTGCCACCCCAGTTCAGACATGGCCATATGCAAATCAGTCTGACCCTGTGCCTCATGGGAACAGTCCAGCCCGAACTGCCAAGCCATGCCTTCCCTGGACCGGAAACAAGCTTCCCAGGACCGGTTTCTGGCATTTCAGCCGTCTTCAGCCAGGCTTGCTTGAATCCAGTGGCAAAGTGAGCAAGGGACTCACGTCTGAGCATACCCTGCCAACCTGTGGGCTAAAGAACGGTGATGGATCAAACCCAGATCTGTTGACTGGGTGTGAGTGTTTAATTGGTTCTGATGCTCCATCCATCACCACCCTCTTTTGTACCGCTTTGCTTCTAGAACTATGCATAAGCTGCTGATACAAGTTAAGAAGAGAAATAACTCGTCGGAGTGCGACAATTTTGTGGTTAACCAACAGGCTCCCCATAGATCAATGTCCAGTTAGAAGTTTTACTTTAAAAAGTAATAAATACATCAAGGAAATAAATATAAAAAGAAATGTCAATTTAATCAAAGATGATTAGCTACAGATTTTGAAGTGACTCCCATTCTAGCCAGGCATTTCTTAACCAGTTTACAGTGTCCATGCATTTGTTTAATCTAGGATTTATTACTGGAATGGGTATACTTTTGATACTACCCAACAATTACCTGACAATATGGTACTGCAGATAGTGTGTCAACTGTAAGGGAGTCGGTCTCTATTCAAAAATTTGCAGCCCAAGTTTTCTAGAAATTTGGAAATGTTAATCTTGTTTTACCACTTAGTCGTCCCTTACCTGGTCCCTTCCCTGGTCACATGTGGGGTATAGTGAGTTTTAAAGCTCTGAGCTTAGTATAGAAGTTTGTTTTAGAACCTGGAATCAACCTTTTGGGCAAAACAACCTCTGAGACTACGTCTACTTAAAAGGAACCTAACATTTGAACATCAGCAATTGCTGGTTATTGCCACATGATTAATTGTACCTCTAGTACTAGCTAGTCCATTACACTCTTGGTGAGCAAACAGTGGATTACGCTACCAGCAGCACAGAATGCTGTCTGCATTACAGAGTGATTATGAAGACTTGGCTGGATATTCATTTTTAGTTCTGGCATGGCAGCAACAGAAAAGATTTCAGAAACACCACTGAGATAGGGGCGTAGGCTCCACTCACATGTTGGTTACCTTCAGCACAACATTTGAGCAAACATAGTGTGTTTCCACTGAAAAAGAGTGCTTGTATTTCACCCTTTACATTGCGGGAACGCCACTATTAAATACAGTAGAACTGAGAGGGTTATGGTGGAAAGCCAATTGTTAAGGCTATATACCTGTTATTTTTATTATGAAAAGTAACAGTAGAGGGAGTAGGGCGAACATATTTATTGTGAAAAGCATATGTTAAAGTCAATAGACATGTAAGAGTGGATTGCATCACCCAGGTATTTTGTTACATGGAATATCAGATTGCTTATGATGTGTAAATGCTATAGAACCGATTTGGTTCACAGGGGTCAATGGTGACCGATGCAATATGTCTGTTTTGTATGTGATGAAAAGTTAAAAGCAATAGGTCTTTAGCTGTGAATTGTTATAGTACTCTGATACAGGTTGTAGGCAGGTATTTTGCTACATGAAATCTCACAAATTACTATGAAAGGGTTTTGGTATTGGTCAACTACTCTGGTAAACCCTTAAGGGTTTACGATTTTCACTGTGATAATACGTTAGGCGTTTTTTCTGAGTGGCTGTATATTGTTTTGACAACTATAATTTTGGCACATATGTAATTTTGTGATTGATGGTTGCCAGCATATGCACACTTCAGTAGGCTTTGATTGGTTATGGTCGCAGGCCAGTGATAATAATGATAGTCCTTATTGGTTAATTGGGAAAAGTAATGGCAGATTCCATAGGTTTGATCTGTTTATTATGAAAAGTTATGACAAGGACAGTAAGCCTGTTTGTGCTAAAGACAATGGAAATTTAAGAGGGGATTGTTACTACACTGTGTTAAAGCCTACAAACACGTAATCTCAGGCTGGCTTTGTAGGTAAAGGTTTTGGTGCTCTTTACTCCCTTCAACAAACTATAGAGGTAGAAGATTTGTACTGGAATAATTCTTCTTAGAGTCTCTTTTCTTTGGAAGGCCTTGCAGGCTGAGTAGTCTATCAGGTCCACTCAGGTTTATATGTAAAGCCTTAGCTCAGTTCTGGGTAGCTATGGCTCAGAGCATTCAGGCCTTATCAACGCAACACGTGTAAAGCATTAAGAAGTTCCAAAAAAGTGGAATAAGAAGAAAATAGAACACAATAAAAATCTGACACAAATTGATAAAGAGTGTTTGTATTTTTATCTTTAAATAGGCACTTCAACGTCAAAAATCCGTCGGAGGGTTCTGAAGATATGATTTTTTAAACAAAAAATAAATCACCGTTTTTTCACTCAGCACAATAAATCATTGTAATCTACCACAGCTCGCGGTTTAGGGTCTGCTAGAACATGTAATTTGAAAAAGCTTGTAAGCGTGGTCTTCTGGCGACCAACTCTGGCTGGGAGTCAGTCACAGGGACCGATAAGGTCCAACAGAAGAGTTACCTAGCAAGGAAAGTAGTCTGTAGTCCAGTTCCAGAGTCTATGGGCGAACTGCAATAGCGATCAATGGAGTGATCCTGATGCAAGGGATACAAGATGCTGAAGATGCTAAGCCGGTTCGGGGGTCTTCCTGTGGGTAACTTTTGCCTCAGGGACTGCTGTCCCTCAAAGTGTGGGTGAAGTTCAGCCAAAATCCAGTTGCCACTGGTCTACTGGTTTTGGGTTACAGCGAAACCAGCGGTTCCCTTTAACTAGCAGTGACTTCCTCATCAGGCGACCAAACTGCACTCTGATGACTCTCCAGGGTCCAGCAGAGTTGTCTGCATCTTTTGAGGGTTGGGACTTGGTCTCGCAGGCTGCACTTAGGTGGCCAGTGGCGATCAGGCATTCTTGATACCAACTTGCCAAGGCAGGCTTCCTCAGCGCTTATGGCTGTGTGGCTGCAACAGGGAGTCAGCCAACTAACTCTTGGAGTCACCTTCTCTGTCTATGGCTCTGGAACGACTTTTCCTCGGGCCTGACACGACAGACACAGAGGCACAGTCCTTGCTTTGCTTGCCTAAGGTACAACAGGTGCAGTCCTGTCTTTGGTGCAAACTCTCTTTGCTGGGTCGAAAAAACAGCAGGCCAGTCCTTCGGTCCTCTCTCCAGTACAGCCATGATCTGAGGTCTGGGTGCCACTTTAATGCCTGTTTCTTGCCCTCAAGGGAAGTGGCGATTACTAGCCAATGAGCTACCAGGCCCCCTCCCGCCTAGTGACGAGTTCCTGTAAAAGCCCAGAATGCATCATTCTGCCCACTCCCACATCCAACATGGCAGAACCCTTCTCTTGGTGTGTGGAGCTCCCTAGTCCATCCCACAGGTGTGGCTACCTGGGGGGCTACACATCCACGAAAAAAAACTATTTGTCATTTGTCATTGGCTTCTCCCTTTCTGCCCTAGCCGCAAGCCCGTCTGCTAAAAATAGGGCAGCTCATCTTGTGTGTGACTACCATTTGCCCTGCAAAGGTGGCTTCCCCTTTGAAGCTCGCTTTTTGGCCTCACTCTCTGTTTGGCCATCTAGCAGGAGTTGGCCACACACCTTCTCTTGAGAGTCCCTTTTTGTTCCTTCCAGAGAGTCGATCACACCTCTCTGCAGGAGGGAAGAAGGCTGTCTTGAGACCAGCAGCTTGAATGCAACTTTAAACAGTCACTGGAAACTTTGGGCAGCAAGGTGGCAATTTTCTAAAGTTGCTATTTTTGCAAACACTACATTAACCAGCAACCACTCAGGTTTAATGCAACATCTCTTTTGATGCCCTGAAGTATCACATTTAGTAGGCCCATTCAGAGTTAGCACTGCTGAACTGTCAACATGTAACTCTGTACTTGCCAATGGAGCTACTAGCGTTTCCACAGTAAAAATGTTAATGCAAGGTTTTTGATGGCAGGACATTTTCCTAAACACCTTCCTCTTTTTTTAATACAATGCATCCTCCCTTTAGGGCTTAGTAGACTTGCCTTAAGGTTGACTTATAAATATTAAAAAGGAAGGTTTGGGCTTTGTGATAAGATTAAATGGCAAAGTTGAGTTAGTAGTTTAAAATCGCTCTACCAGCATGCAGTGGCAGGCTGTGAGACATGCTTTACTTAGTCACACTCGTAGTGGCACAATCAGTGCTGCAGTCCACGAGGGGGCGCTTAACTTACAGGCCATGGCCAACCCTGGTACTGAAAACCAGGGACTTAAAAGTAAGTAAACCTATGCCAATGGAAGGTAAGCCAATTTAACAAAACACTTGTAAGGGTTAGCACTGAGGCCAGGACAGCAAGGCCCAGTGCCCACACAGTGTCAGTACACCAGTTATAGTTAGCGGAAATTTTACTCATAAAAAACCAATGAAATTCCCCCGTTATAGTTAGTGCAGGCAACTATAACTCACGCGACCGCAATCTTCTGCTGATGCTAATACTGTATTTAGACACTTATTTGCCCATGTCTTCTTCCATAAATTTTTAGCTATACATATATTACAAATATTTTTTTTTCATAAAGACACATATGTCATCAGCAGAAGATTGCGGTCGCGTGAGTTATAGTTGCCTGCACTAACTATAACGGGGGAATTTCATTGGTTTTTTATCAGTAAAATTTCCGCTAACTATAACATGTGTGAAACCTATGGTTTTTTCAGTGAATTTGCAAGGTTTTTTAAATGCTAATTCCTAACTATAACGTGTGTGAAACCTATGGTTTTTTCAGTGAATTTGTACGTTTTTTTAAATGCTAAGTTACTTTACGCCATTCGTGGCGTGCGCGCCCACTTAACGCAGTACGTTCCGTGCGCGCACGGTGCGCTTCGCGCACCATGCGCGCACAGTGAGCACGCGGTGCGCTTCGCGCACCGCGCGCCCACTTTACGCAGTTAGTGCCGTGCACGCACGGTGGGCACGCGGTGCGCTACGCGCACCGCATGCCCACGTTACGCTAGATGGGCCATGTACACACGATGCGCTTCGCGCACCGTGCGCACATGGAGGACATATGATGCGCTTCGTTGTGAAAGGTAATATTTTAATTTTTAACTTGTGTGATATGCCATGCACAAATGGTGCCCATCGGGCACCATTTGCACATGGGGTGTGGAGAGTATGGATAATTTTTACGGTAAGCGTAATCGGCAAAATTATCGAAAAAATTAAAATTCCGTTTTTGGCCTTGGGGGATCTTTGGGGACTCCCTCAACATGGCTAGGTGCTTAGGAGCTGTCTAAACTGCCCCTTTACATGTTTTTGTCCTTTGTTTTTTAATCCCCACTCAGAGTGCGAGAGAGAAAATGGCGGCCGCCGCTTCCTGGTTTCGACCGATTCGAATGTTTACTAAGATCTAACAGCCAATCAGAATCGCGCACGTCACCGTACGCGTACGGTAAGCGCACCGTAAGCGCACCGTAAGCTGGCTCAGATATATATATTGATTTAAAGGCTATTTTCTCAGAATCTACTGAACAGATTTACACCAAACCTACAAAAGGCACTTCCTTGACCTGTAGACTACCTCTCTGCCAAATTTCAAGGAACTCTGTTCAGCCGTTCGGGCTGTAGCTGTGTCTAAAGGTCCTATGGAAAAATGCATGGGAAAAACGCGTTTTGGGACCCCCCTTTTATCTCAGCCCCCGCTTGACGAATCCCCCGAGACTTTCAGGGTAGGAGCGGAGCGTAGCGCCCCATTAGTTTTGAAAATTTCGCGAGGATTCGTCGACCGGCGCCAAAGTTATTCAAAATAGAATGTTGCGGTTTTCCTATGGAAACAGGGTCCTAACTATAACTACCTACTGGCGACCGCCAGTAGGTAATGTATGTGTATATATATATATATGTATGTATACATCATGATGGGTGTAGTCCATATAATCATTGCCTGGGCTCAAGGTTAAAATGCAGACCCCAGTGGGTCGGCCAGCTTCCCATAGCATCCCGGCAATGAGGATTCCTGAAGTCCAACCACTGCCTGCGGTTGCGTGCACTTGAAGCCGCCCAACCAGTAGAGGTTATGCTGTGCTAGCAACTGCCGGCGATGGTGTGTGTTATTGCTGTTGGTGAGACCTGTTCACCAAGGCATCCTTGTTTTTCTTGTTTAGAGCGGCTGGTCCGGCCGCGAACAGGTCCCGCTGCTGGTTGGGCGGCTCCAAGTGCACGCACTGCAGGCACTGGTTGGACTTCAGGAATCCTCATCGCCGGGATGCTATGGGATTCTGGCCGGCATTCATGCTCTCCTTCGCCCACTGGGGGAGATATTGAACTTTACACGTTGGAGATATTGACTTTACTTCAATATACTGCAGAGGTGGGCAGGACCCACTGGGATGTGCATTTTAACCTTGAGCCCAGGCAACGATTATATGGACTACACCTACCACGATGCCTTGCGCCCATTGGGGCGGGACTCTCACTAATAAATATGGTTGCTTCTATCACCACTTCTGCATTTCCTTTCTTGGCCACTGACGAAGAGCATTCCGCTCGAAACACGTTTGGCTGCCCATGAAGTTGGGAGGTTATGCTGTGCTAGCAACTGCTGGTGATGGTGTGCGTTATTCATGTTGGTGAGACCTGTTCACCGAGGCACCTTTGTGTTTATATATTAATTAAAAATATAGATAGATATATAGATCTATCCAACCAAAGGTTACGGGGACGTTATAGTTAGGCTCAGATTTCACTTGTACAAAACCAGTCAAATTCAGCACCTGAGGTAACTATAACTTACGCCCCCACAATGCATGCACTGCTTATGACCTCCCATATTACATCACTTATGACATAGCCAGTGACCGCACTGATAACATCACCCAGCGAGTGTAAATATTTTCCAAAAGTTTGATTGTTAAACATACATACTGAGCTACTAAAAAAGTTAAATTAGTATACTAGGTGTACTACTAATTAGTTATACTACTTCTAACATATATTATGTGAGTGCCTGTGTGACTGTGTGTCCATGTTTGAGTGGGTGTCTAAGTAGCTGTAAGGGTGTGTGAGTGGCTGTATGGGTGAATACGTGGGTGTGAGTAGCTGTATGGGGGAGTGAGTGGCTGTGTGAATAGCTGCAAAAGAGTGGGTGTGTGAATGACTATGGGTGAATACATGGTTGTGTGAGTGAGTGTATGGGTGAGTGAGTGGCTGTGTGAGTAGGTGTATGGGTGAGTGGCTGTATGTGTGAGTGGGTATGTGAGCAGCTGTATATGTGGATGGGAAAGTGGGTGTATGTGGTTGTATGGGTGTGCGAGTGGGTGTTTGAGAGGTTGCGTGGGTGTGGAAGTAAGATGGTGTGCGAGTGATTCTGTGGATGAAGTCATCAGTGATGCCACTGACCATGCCGTGAGTGATTTAATATCTGTGATCACAAGCAGTGCATTGTGGGGCATAAGTTATTGTTAGTTCTGGTAACTATAACTGCTGAATTTCAATGGATTTTTACGAGTGAAATCGGAGCCTAACTATAACGCAGCTGTACATTTAGATTTTTTAAAATTTCTATTTCACATATTTATGACGACGGAATTTGAAAATAACACGTGCCTCCGTAACAAAGGGATTTCATTGGACAAAACACTTTTCATTAATCTACAAAGAAATCCCCCACCCAGTTTTATCTTTTTCACACTTCCAGTGAAGAGATTAGAAGCTTCTTTGAAACTCTGTTGTATTTTTCAATACTAGAAGTGCATTTTGGTTTCTTTTTGTTGTTTTTTTTTTCTTTTTTATTCAACAAATAAAATTACATCTGGTGGAAGTAATCAGCAAGAGCCACTCCGTGAAAAGGAGAATTTGTCGGACGAGGAACCCTTCCAAAGCGGCAGTCCATCGCCTGGAATTTCTTTACTATCACCTCCTGGGTGGAAAAAACAGTGGCTAATCACATGAAGTGCTTCTTGTGTGAAAAAACTATTTCCAGTGGAACATCTAAGACATCTTCTTGTGGGTCCGCAAGTATGTTGACCCATCTGAAGACGTACAAGAGGAACCACTTGGTAAGAGTGCAGAGAAAGCGCAGTGCAGGAGGACCATCTACTTCTACTGCAACTCCATTTACACCAACAGAACTAATTCCCACCGAAGTGTAGCAACATCTGCCAGAGAAGTCCCTGGAACTAAGAAAAATAGGGACATTTTGTCTGGAGTGTAAAAGAGTCCTCACGGTGGGGGAACAATCGGTTGATGCAGTTCTGCGAGCAGCAAAGAACCACACCTGGTTTTTTTTGTTTTTTTTATTACTGCCCACAAAACGTGTTTCTCTATTTTAATGTGTCTTTAGCTAATATTTTTTCCAGTTGCCATTTTATTTCTGGAAAAAATACAAAATGTGACAAAAACTCCCCCCGGAAAGTTACAAAAATGGATTTTGTTAGAACCACCTTTTATGGTTTTAAAAAAGATAAACTGTGTTTGTGTGTGTATGTATAAGAAAGAGTGTGAGTGAGTTTCTCTGTTAGTAAGTGAGTGGGTGAATGAGTGAGTAAGTGGATGTTTTAAGTGTTCCAGTGAGTGAATGTGTGGTTGGGTGATTGAGTGGCTGTATGGGTGAGTGGGTACGTGAGTGGCTGTATGAGGGAGTGAGTGGTTCTGTGAGTGAATGTATGGGTAAGTAACTGGGTGCGTGAGTTGCTGTTATGGATGAGTCACTTGTTGAGTGGCTGCATTAATTAGTGAATGGTTGTGTGATTGGCTGTATGGGTGTGTGAGTGGGTGTGTGATACGTTGTATGGTTGAGTAAGTGCGTGTGTTAGTAGCTGTATGGGTGGGTGAAGGGATGTCAGTGACTGTATAGGTGTGTGACTGGGTGAGTAAGTGGCTTTATAGGTACGTGAGAGGCTGTATTACTAGCTGTATGGGTGAGTGAATGGCTGTGTTACTGCCTGTTTGGTTGAGTATGTGGATCTTTCATTAACTGTATGGGTGAGTGAGTGTCAGTGGCTGTATGGGTCTGTGAGTTAGTGTCTGAGTGCCTCTATGGTTGAGTTAGTGGGTGTTTCAGTGACTGTATGGCTGTGTGAGTGGCTGTATGAGTTTGTGAGTGGGTACTTTACTACCTGTATGGGTGAGTGAGTGGGTGTGTCCTTGACTGTATAGGTGTGTGACTGGGTGTTTGAGTGGCTGTATAGGTGAGTGAGTGAGTGACTGTGTTAGTTGCTGTATGGCTGAGGATGCGGGTCTTTCATTAACTGTATGGGTGAGTAAGTGGGTGTGTCAGTGGATGTATAGGTCTGTGAGTGGGTGTGTGAGTGCCTGCATGGACGAGTGAGCGCATGTATGGACGAGTGAGTGCATGTGTTAGTATATGTGTTGGTAACTGACTTGGCGTGATATTGAGTGTGTCGGTGTGTGAGTAGCTGAGTGGTGAGTGACTGAGTTTATGAGTGGCGCTATATGTGTGTGTCTGAATGTTTCAAGTGTCCCACTGAGTAGAGGGTCACAGCTCACCACACATCATGCTGCATCGCAGCACAGATTGGCACACCCGAGTACCCCAGGACAGTGGTAGTATCTCACTGCACCATGACAGCCCTTTTAAAGGAGGGCCAGAGATAAGTGAGCCGCTCCAAAGGGACCAGCAAGGAAGTGACTTGCTAATAAAACCCCTTACGCACAATGCCGATAAGGGACTTCTTCAGAGGATTCCTCCAGGAGCGGAAGCCAATCACCTCTGCCAAGTAAATCCTAAATATTATTTGACATGGCTGTTGTACACAACTATTACAAAAGCACCTCCAATGATCTGGCCTAGATAAAGAGCTCCAACAAGGAAGAGCTATTACGCTTGTGACAAGAGGTCACAGATCCCATAAAGAAGAAGGCAATAGAGAAAGTTCCAATAAGAGAAAGGAACAATAGAGTATGCTCCGTTTATTTTCCATTCTAAACTCGGACAAAACACTCAGGCCCATCATAGACATACAGGCACTAAACAAGTTTATCAAGACAATTTCTAGATGACGACATTACAGTAGCTCATTAGCATCCGCGAAAAGGCAACCTTCGACCTTAAAGACACATACATGTATGTTCTGATGAACAGAGGACGCAAGAAGTTCTTGAGGTTTTTCGTAGACAAGGTTCATTACCAGTTCAGGGTACTGTTGTTTAGTATAAATTCTGCACAGACGGTTTGCTCAAAATGCCTTGCTCTAGTGGCAGCACATCTGAGGAGATGGGGGATTCATGTTTACCCATATATGGACTGATAAAAGTGAAGTTGTTCAACACTGCAAGGAGAGCATAGACTCAGTAGAAAAAAAAATACTTGATTCGCTAGGATTTTCTCTGAACTAAGAGAAATCCTCCGGATTGCATGTGGGAGAAGACATTTCTGGAAAAGAGACTAAATTCCAAGAAAAGAAAAGCTTTCCCAGTGGGAAAGAGGATCCAGGGATGTAAAAGATCAAACATGCCTTTAGCAGAATTGTCAACCTTTCTAACAGTAAGGACAGTGTTGAAGCAGTGCTCACAGGCAGCTGGGAATTGGGAGAATCTTGTGATTGTTAGAGTTCCCAATGGGATACAGTGGTGAAACACAAGCAACATTACAATGGGCAGACCACTCAAGCAGCCACCTTCCTCTGTAACCATCACAACTAATACATTCTACACTATTTGAGGAACCCACATGGGAAAACTGAACATCAGGGGGCCTTTGGTGCCCAGAGGGGGCTGTGAAAAACATAAATATGTTAGAAGGGAAGGCAGTCTTTTTAGCCCTACAAGCTTTCCATGCACATGTTGTGGTGGGGGAGGGGCTGTTCAAATCCAAACAGACAGTACGACCACCATTTTCAGCTTCAACAAACCGGAGAGAAACAATCACGTGTGCTGTCCAAGTGAGCCCAGGACACTTGACGATGGTCCTTTCATAGAAAGGTAATACTAATTTCAATACACCACCCAGGGCTGCAGAACACAGGAGCCGATAGACTACATAGACAGGCAAACGCCTCACACAATTGAAAGCCAAACATCTGGTGGAGAAAATCTTCAAAAAATGGGGCACACCACACATAGATCTCTTTATAAGTAAAAATTAAGTCTTTTTCCTGAGCAAGATTACTAATGTTCAAGAGTTCTTAAATATATTGTTGTTGGAAACTTCTTCTTTAATTCCAGATGTTCGCTTCATATTCCAGTTGAATCACATCCAATACTACATCCATACACTTAGTGTTATATTCACAGCCAGATGAAAATGTAGCCAACAAGTGTTTCGTCATTGGGACATCACCCACCGACTTCCTCAGGGCTAGAACAATAAGAACACGATGCAACCCATAACTATCCATGATATCATGGTTTCCCATGGTTAGTCTAATTAGGGTGTCAGAGAAAACCCCAAAGTAGAGTGTACCGTGATCTCAATTATTCTTAGTAAGGGAAGTAAATAACAAGGAAAAAGAAAGGGCTAGGGCAGTGTGTGGGAAGAAATTTTTTTGCTGTGCCACAAGTGATATAGATAATAGTTATGATCCAAAAGTAAAACCTACCATTGTGAGGAAAGATTATATTGTGATGTGCCCTTAGCACTCTAAGAATAGGATCCATAGTAGATATGAACTCACCAATTTAAAATCGAAAAATTGTCTGTAATTCCATATGTGGTGTATCCTGTATTTAATCCTTCAGAACCTAACCATAGAGACAGATCATGTATAAGTAACTCAAAGTACAGTATCAAGACCGGTCAACCAAGACCATCTTATTTCAACAAAACATACCTACGAATCCAAGTGATCTCCTGCGAGGATTGATATATTAAGAATTCTGAAAATAAATAAGGCATAATATCAGTCAATGATCCCTATATAACATGCTTGAAAAACCCACAATGGGTCAAAAAGTTGCCAAGTGTTTGTAAATAAAGTAAGGTCAGAAGGGAGCATACGTGTGGTATACACTAAGTGACTCAATATAGAGATAACAAGTGCTACCCTGCATTTGGGCAGCACCCGAGTTATACAGGCCTGTTGCCTCACAACTATATTGTGATACTCTCCTACGCATTTATCACATCAAAAGTACCGCGCATAACCAAAGATTTCGAGGACGTCCAAGCACGGTGTAACAGGCTAAGCACACATATAGTAGAAACGGACCAACTTCCAGAAAAATAGCATTCAGTTAAACAGCGCACCTCACCTTCCTAGCCAACGGAGAGTACTCCAGATTTTAGATATCTGCGTCTTACTAGCGCTCGAAGAGCGTACATCCTAACATACAGGAAGTGCGCGAAATCGTACCTGCCCAAATTTGGTTGGCAGGAAAAGTGCCCCTATAGCGGTCACCATCTTGTAATGGGGACCTCCGCATCTAAGTTACTGTAGGTTTAGACTTCTCTTGAATTATATTAATCTGGACATGGGGTCCCCACTACAAGATGGCGACCGCGGGTATGTACTGCTCATTCAATCTTAGCGGATACCATTTTGCGCATTTCCTATACTTAAGGAAGCACGTTTTCCAGACATTAGCGAGACGCGGCTACTTTTCTTTGGGAGTACTCTCTATTGGCTCTACGAAGTGAGGTACTTTACACTACTACATCTGCGCTAACCGAGTAATACCGTGCTTAGACGATCTCTCATTAATTGGTTATGCCCGTAAACATAATACGACTAAGGCGTATGTAGGGTTGGCCTTTACCTTGATGAATATTTATCGAGTTGTTGCATATGGGATTACTACAACACTGTGCTGTTTTGAGAAACTAAATTTGACTTATCGACATGGGTTTCGGATTCTACTTGAACCATGTGGGTAATTCATAATTACTATTCCTCTACCTATGCCAAGGTCCCTAATCTACATGATAAAATGAAGTATCCTTGTGGTAACTAAGTCCACACAGCAGAATATATATCAATGAATAGCAATAGTATTTCACCGATTGCAAAGTTATATATAGGATAGACCAAAGTCATTCAATAAATTCAGCTTCAAAATACAATATATAAATTAAAAAATTTAAATGATGGGCACCGTGACACCGAAGTTAGAAAATCTATAGTCTTGCACCAGAATAGGGTTGGTTAGTAATCTATATGAGCAGTGTACATGAAATATACATTTTGTACAGGAGCGAAATAATGTAATAGAGGAATGAGAAACGGGGGGAGAAAAAACACATGAAGTGTCCACATCTTTATCTGCTAAAAAAATACTGAAATTCACCGTCCATACCTAAAGCATGCAATTTCATAATCCAGCAGGCCTCACATTGTCTACGTTTAAGTTCCCGGTTACCTCCCCTCATATCAGGTATCACGGAGTCTATACCATGGAACTTAAACTCAAGTTGTTTACTTTGTGCTGTACATTCCTTTGCATGACTTCCAATCGGGTACCTTGCATCCAAGTTTTTAAGTGCCCAAAAGTGTTTTGCTATATGTTCTTTAAGTGGGCGTATTGTACTGCCTGCATAGATTTTATCACACTTACATTTAATTACATAGACAACATATTTGGTTGTGCAGTCAATGTGCGTGCATATCCGTAACTTCCGGGATCCATTATATTTGAATTCTTTAGTCCCAATTAACGCCATTTTACACATACTGCAGTTACCACAGGGGAATGACCCCCTCATTCAGTTTGTCTAACCAAGTATTCCTGGGCATCTGTATCTTGGGGTAGCTAGGAGTAGCCAAATTTCTTATGGTTTTGCCCCTCCTATATGTAATAATTGGGTGTCCCAGTATACAGTGTTCTAATGTCTTGTCTGCTGTTAGTAGATTTCAATGGCCTTTCAATATGTTATACAGTTTGTGTGACCATGGATGATAATTGGTAACCACTCTTATAGGTGTTTTAGTGTTCTTATCCCTTCTATGGTCCTTTAGGGTATCGGTCCATTGTAACCTCATGGACCTTCTCTTAAATCTCTTCGTAATTCAAGAGAACATAAATGACAATAGCTTGCCATCCAGGTATCCATACCAGCAGTATGTGGAGATTGTCTCATTGAAATTCTGGTTAGGGAAATTTCCCTATGCTTTTCCCCCATTCCTGCTAATACCACTCATAAGAAAGAAATACAAGCAAGCAGAATGTTTCTCATCCTTTTAGCACCCCAATGGTCAGACAGACCTGATTGTCTGAGCTGGTGGAGTGGGCACAGAATAGGATTACAAGTCTTCCAGGTCATCAGGTCTTGTTGACAATACAGAGGGATCAGGTATATTACCCTGAGCCTAGTGGCACGGCTACTGAAGACCTAGATTTTGGTCACCTGGGGCTACCTATAAGGACCATAAATGTCCTAAAAAAAGCCAGAAGGTCTACTACAAGAAAGTGCTACACCACATAGTGGAGCAGGTTCATATACTGGTGTAACAGGAAAGGTCTTAAAAAAAGCTGAGCACAAGACACTACTGTCATCCAGGACCTCAACTGTTAGATGAGGGACTTCCCTATGCCTCACATTCGATACACCTTCCAGCCATAGTGGTATACACAAGGAAAGCCATATGAAGGATTTTTTTCAACACACTGGTCATTAAGAGATTTGGAGGGAGCGAAGAGTATAGCTTGTCTGAGTTCAGCTCCCACACCAGTGTGGAATCTAAACCAAATGCTGACACAGCTCATGAAAACCCCCTTTGATGCCATGCATAACATACGACTTGGGTACGTAACACTCAGAAATGGCTTTCTTAATTGCCATCACATCTCTATGGAGGGTAATGAAATACAGACACTCACAGCTCAAAAGCCTTATCTGCAAATATACAAAGTCTGAGTGGTAATAAGAACTAACCTACAGCTTCTCCCAGAGTTGATTTTGCATTTTCATGTCAACCAGGCTATACAGTTGTCTGCATTTTTCCAACAACCTAAATCATATGCACAAAGGTCCCTCCATACATTCGATGTCAGAGGGGCAGTCATTATTACCTTCAGGGAGCAAAGCCAGTCATGAATTTGCTACACTTTGGAAAATTGGCCTTGGTGAGGAGTTCATCTCCAGAGGGAGATGGCTCTACGATTCCCCCTCGGTGCAGGTCTATTGTGATGGCTTTCTTTCTGACCCCTCCTCGGTCCGTAGGGGTACTTATCAAGGTTGTCCAGTCTCCCCTGTTATTTCTCCTTGTAGTGGAACCTTTTGCAGTTTCCGTGCGCCAATCGGATCAGATAATAGGATTCCAGTGCCTGAAGGTCCCTCAACATTGTATCTATACAGAGATAACATTTTACTTATCTGCCTTGCTCTCCTCCATCCCTGCAGTGTTGTAGACGATTGATGCCTTTGTTGCAGTATCCGGCTACAAAGCAAACTGGGGTAAGACCGAGGCCATACTGTTGTAGCCGATCACAATCCTGCACCACCATAGTCGATTTATGCATTTCAGTGGCAGTATTCATGCCTTGGGTATCTCCCATTCTAGAAAATAGGGGCCTGAAAACCATGATGGTGAATGACTTGGACACATTAATGGTGTAAATGAGACTGGACTTTGCAAAGTGGTCCCACCTAAATCTCTCTGTCAGGGGATGGAGTCAAGTGGTGAAATTTCACTGAATCACGTGTAAGACATGCTTCCCCAATTAATACTCCTCTCGACCCTCCATCAGATAGATAAGGCCATTTAGACCTTCATTTTGTGCTCAGCGAGACCGTGTCTGGCAATTCGGAAGCTTATTGCCCACTGATCAGCAGAGGGATTAGACCTGTCCTCTGTAGAACATTCCTGTTTTGCCCTACATTAGGCACAAATGGCATACACTCACCCCCTGGTCCAAGACCCTCTGTTGTGGGTTGTGATCGAACGCAGACTCCAGGAGGCATTGTTGGGATTACAGGCCCTCTATCTTCCTGGCCCCGCTGCAGCCGACTCCCCCATTCCTATGCTGAAAGCCATGTATGCAGCCTAGATGCTGGCCCACAAGCTTTTTTTTCTCTGAACCTGCATCTACATGACAAAGCTGCCATCTGAAACAATGCAGGCATTCGCATAGGAGGGACCCTTGGTGCAGAGCTGGGATTCTGACTCTTGCGCACTTGATCTCTGGTGGTGAACTCAACTCTGTTGAGGTGCTACGGGACACATTTGGCTTGTCTCATACTCAACAGTGGTGATCTACCCAATTACATCATTGTCTGCTGAGCAAATTGGGTCCCCAACCCTGGACCATTCCCTGTTCTCCAGTGTTTTCTTACCTCAACACATGTGGTCAGTTTAAAGGCGTGATGTTCGGATTATATAACCTCTTGATTCGCTATCTTTACTCTCAGCCACAATTGCCTAGCCTCAGGACAACCTGGCAGGCTCATCTGCAGCTGGAGTATGACCAGAACGAATGGACAGAACTTTTGGAGGCCCTAGAATGGGGAGTCCATGAGACACGGATGAAACTAAGTCTTTTAAACATCCTTCAGGGCTGGCACTGGACCCTGGCGCAGCTCCAAGCTGCAAGGTTGCAAAAACAGGCAGGACAAAGACCATTAACAAAACAGTGCTGGAGGCTGTAGTTGAAAGCTATCGAGTAACAACACATGTAACAGGGGTTGGCCTGATTGGGGATAACAGAAAACAGGGAGGTGCAAAGGAGGGACTAATAAGCCTATTAAAAAATCATAGGTCAACCTTTACAAAGGACAGTGACTAGGGTGACCAATCGTCCGTAAATTTCATGGACAGTTCGTAATTTCGTCCGTCTGTCCGTTGTCCGTGAAGGATTCTTTAACGGGCGCCATTTGTTCGTAATTTTAACCGGGCACGGGTCGCACCACCCTAAAGCCAGCACAGCTTCCACCCACCTCCTTCTTGACTCCTATGCTGTTGAGGTCGGGTGTAACAGACTCCGATGCAGTACCAGAGCTCAGATACCCAACAGCGTTGGAGAGGCACAGCGGGATGGCAACCCTCACACCTTCCGTCCTTGATGAGCTGTTAAGAAGTGCTTGAAGGTGACTGAGTGGGAGGGGCTGCAGCTTCAGGAGCAGGGGCATCTATTCAGATGCAAACAGCCCTGAATGCGGCATGTCTCTGCAATTTAGAGGGGCCTCACACATTCCCTTTCTGCCTAGTGCCCCAAAAATCGTAGAACCGGCCCTGATTACACCGAGGCAGCACGTGGTTCTCTTCACAGAGCTTAATTACTGTTACTAAATTGTAAGCAAACCTCGGTTCTTCAAACATGCAGTCTATAATGTAATAAAATAAAGAAATGGCACAATCGCACCCACACTGATTAACAAAGTATGGAGGACAATCAGTTAAATCAGTTCTCTTGGAGTATCTCCTTTAAGTACTGTACATCACAGTGGGGGATGGCAAAACTAACATTTTGGAAAGAGAGCCTGTCTTCTCGTTGTCTTGTCCAGGAAGGGGGGGGGGGGTGAGGAGCCCTACCCCACCCTGGAAGAGACCAAGATAATACTAGAATACTGCATGCCCACCCCTGTGCCCACCCTGGTGGATCCTGTTCCCCCTCCTGCGATGGCTCCTGTCCCCCCATGTGGTGGCTCCTGTTCCCCCCCCCCCCCCCCCCGCCTGTGATGGCTCCTGTCCCCCCTGTGGTGGATCCTGTCTCCGCCCTGGGTGGCTTCTGTCCCAGTCCTGGAATGGCTCCTGCAGCGATGGTGAAGTTCTTGATGGGCCTCTTCTCAAAAAGGCTCAGCTCAAAATTAATATGAAAAGGTGGGCTAGTGAGTAAGTGAAGGGATGGGTGGATGGCTGGATGAATTAGTGAAAGGGTGAATGGATGAATGAAATATTGAATAGATGGATAATGAGAGAGGATGGATGGATTAATGAGTGAGTGGAAGGATGGATGAGAGAAAAGGTAAATAGCTGGATGTATGGGTGGAAGGGTAGCTGGATGGGTAAAAGGGTGGATGGATGAGTGAAAGGATGGATGAGTGAAAAGGTGGATGATGAGTGAGTGGGTGGATGGATGAGTGAAATGATGGATGGATTGATGAATTGATAAGTGCAAGGGTGAATGGATGGACGGATGAGTGAAAGGGTGGATGTAAGGATGCATGAGTGAGTGAAAGGGAGGGTAGATGGACAAAAGGATGAATAGATGAGTGAAGGAGTGAAAGGATAAATGGATGAGAGAAAGGATGGATGAGTGATGGGGTCAATGGATGGATTCATGAGTGGATGAGTAGGTGGGTGAATGGAAGGAAGGATGGCTAAGTGAAAGGGTCGATGGAGAGAGAAAGGGAGGATGGATGACTGAAAGGGTGGATGGGTGGAAGGATGAGTAACTGGGTGGATGGATGAGTAAGTGAAAGGATGGCTGAAAGGGTAAATGGCTGGATGGATGAGTGAATGGATGGATGGCTAGAAGAGTGGATGGATGAGTGTACAGATGGATAGGGTGAAAGGGTGGGTGGATGGATAATGGATAGATGAGTGAAAGGATGGATGAGTGAAATGATAGATGGAAGGATACAAGATGGATAGGTTTGCAAATGGTTGAATATGTTTGGATATGGCTGGGCTTACTTATATACTATTGCGCGACCTCCTCTGATGTGTCTGTAAAACTTACCTATTGTCCTGAAGTTTTGTCCTGAATTTTGACCTCCTGTCCTGAATTTGTGTCCTGAATTTTGACCCTTTGTCCTGAATTTTTACACTCACCGTCCTGAATTTGCACCAATGCCAGTTGGTCACCCTAACAGTGACAGGAGCCAATTTAAGAGATGGGCGGAGAGTGGGCGGAGCTTACAGTCCATACCTGAATACAGCATGGCTCTAAGTGACAGCGCAAGCGCAGCCGCAGAGAGACCTAATAAAGACTTGATGATGCGTCCGTCTGGCAGTTTTGCAGACACATACACATGTGCTCACCTTTGAAAGGACATAGGCTTTTGTGTTTTTTAATTTATCGACCCGAGATTGATCAGTAAATAAAAAAATTGTCAATAAATAAAATAAGTAGAGTGGAAGCGCTCTTTGAAAACTCATAGGCAGGTTGGGAGGGTGGTTTGGGCAAGGGATGAAGCTACACGTAAACGTCAGGCGGGGGAGAAGTAACATGAGGGAGAAGCACGCAGGTGAGAAAAAACCAGTGTGGGTGGGGGGAGAGAAGCACATAGGTGAGAGCAACGTAGGGGGGGAAGCACACGAAGGAAAAAGGAGCATAAACCCCACCCTCCTCTGCTGCCACTGCAAAGGTTGGGGCGGGGCAGCCCTTCAGTACATGGGAGTCCCAGCAGGCGAACCGTAAAATTAAAGTTTAAAAGTAACTCGGGCCTAGCCGCCCTGGAGGAAAGAGGCAGGCCCCTTCAAGCTGAGTTATTCATTTCAGGAGACGTCGTGGTCCCCTCCAAGGCGGGACCTATAGGGTGTGGTTCCTTAGAATTCGGGCTCAGTAGATCATATGCACGGCATTTCTCTCGGGGGCTCTCAAGCAGCTGCAACAGAGCTAGTTTCTCTTTCTCTGCTACTTAATTCTTATATGCTGTGCATGGCTATTTAAGAGGAGGAAAAGTGAGAGTTCGGGAGGACAGGGAGCACCATTGTGCAGAGCAAAGGTGCACAGTGGGGGTAGGTTGCCTTCAAAAGGTTTGGGCAAAGCCCTGCAGGCAACCCCTTTGGCTGTGTGCAGCACAGGTTGGCCGCCTGCAGCAGGCCTCGTGCCCTGCGGATGCTTGGAGCCCACCGTGAGTTGGGTGCAGGGATTGGTCAGACCTCGAGTCCAACCTCTGCTGGGCATGGTCAAAGAATGTGCGCAGCAGCAGATGGCTGCCCATGCATTGGATGCAGGGTCTGGCTGCAGGCCACCCGCAGGGGGTTTTGCAGTAAAAAGTGTTGTTACAAAAAAAAAAAAATTACATTCACTGAAAAAACACAGTGAAAAACGGAGCTACAGTTTTGGTTCTAATGAGCACAACTATTAAAATGATGGTATGCAATGCATACAATGCTTTCAATAACACACCCCACCTTGCGTGCAGAAAACCATTACTCAGTTTCTTACTTTTTTTTTTCTAGCGAAGACACACACAGTTATATATTTTTATTTTGTTTTTTTGATTTACCCAAAGTGCATTCTCTACAGTATATGAGTGTGGCTAAAGCGACCTGTTTTTTGAAGAGCCTGGCTATTGGTGGCAGCTGATTTGCAGCTCGGAAGTACAGGATGGTTAGTATCTATCCGGGGCCCTACAAGAGTTTACAGAACATGCTATGCTCCACTCAAGCTTCCTTTGTTCACAGCTTTTTTCTTCGTTCTGAACCCCTTATCCATATACTCCTATCAGGCTGGTGGTCAAGAGAACCCCTGTTGCTTTCTTGCAGAACCAGATTGCTACCCTCCATTGAAATCGTCGCTTCTTTGTGTTGTACTTAAGTCACCTAGCAACTCCCGTACTGTGACTCAAGGATCCTAGGATCCTGGCTCGGCTCTACGTGGTACCTTCTTAGCACGTTCTGATCAGTCATACCCCTAGCTAACTGCTTGAAATGCTTGCAAAGAAAAAAGGCAGCTAAATGTTATTTTTTTCATGACTGGAGGATTATGAACAAAGCTAGAATGTTGGTTGGATGTGACTTCTGCCAGTGCTTCGCAGTACAATTAATACTGGAACTCTAGAACAACTAGATTGTGACTCCTCTCATCTTGAGGAGTGCTTTACTGGAGTGGAGTGAGTTGTTTGGCCTGAAAGAGAACCTAGCAAGGGACTCTGTCCTGAGTGCAGGGAACAAGCACCCCTTCTGCTGTGACTTGCCAGGGAAAAAGTAGAAGCTGTACTACACAGTGAATAGAGAAGCAGACAGGCCTCGTAAATGAGAGAAAGACCAACGCAAACTAGGCACACCTCCCTGACTGAAGCACTACATGGATTATGGCTCGAAGATGTGTGTTGCCTTTAAGACACAAAATCCTTCAACCCAGCTGGAAAGAGTCGCAAGGGAACAATGAAACTCCGCCAAAGGCAGAGTAGTTTTAGAGATGTAGATGTGCGCTGAGCAGGCACTGGACTATACCTCCCTCTACCACAGAGGGAAGCCTGTCTCTGCTCCTTCCAGGCACCGAGGCGTAGGGAGGTTTCCTCTTCACTGCAGGTCTTGTATTTGTATATTGGCCGCATCTAGATTCCAGGTCGGTTTGTGCCATCTCTTTATCCCTCAAGGTTCTGGAGATACAGCTGAATTAAGTCACTGTTAAACCCAGGGTCTGTACATCCCAGTTCCACATTGGGCCTGATCGAGCCTGTGGGCCCTGTGGGTGTCCGAAAACCTTTGGTTAGCTAGGCAGTTCTTCGGATAAAAGTTCTGGAGATTCGGTATTGCTATGGGACAGTTTAGTGACTGTCCTCGTTATCCTGCATCCACTGGTCTTTTCTCTCCAGTTGCTGTGTGCAGTGCCCCGGAACTACCCCCGATTGCCCTGTTGGGTAAATACCAGTGCTGTAAAGTGGCATTTGATTCGTGGAACATTTCAGGAACTTGAGAACTTTAGCAAGGTTGAACGAATCCTCAAAGTTCCTGAGAACACCTTAATTCGTAGAATGTATAGCTCTGATCGCACAATGAAATTGTTAGGTTATTTATTGTTTTGTTTTGTTTCCAAGTCTTGCCACCTTCTAAAGTTAGCCTCAACTTTATCCCATTAGAGTACACTGCACTGTTAGTAAACAATGGACCTGTGGTCCAGGGACGCATGGGGGTCCACGTAGCCTACTCAACAGGTCTGCAACTGCTTAGAACATTTAATAAACAGATTATTAAAGTGTATATGGCTAAAGAAGAAAAATGTGTAATTGAACATTTTGAAGTGTCATCTAAATGTGAAGGAATTTGAAATTGAAGGTAACAATGTAATTTGTATCCTCAGATTGATTGATTCGTATGAGCAGGTCAGGTGCAAATAGAGTATAGTATGGACACCAAGTGGACTCAATTGAATTTAGAAAATGCTGCAATATTCCTAATAATAAAAAATTTAAAAAAACATATTTGTAAATGAAATAAAATATGTAATCATTTGTTTGAAGAATGTTTGTTACTGTATCTTCTGTGTATTGTTTTGTAGTTCAAATCATTGAAATGCTTAGCCCGCAGTGACGGCTTCCAGAAATTACTCAGTAGGGGTCCCCGGGTTCCAGTAATGATTAGGTGAAAGTCCTCAGAACAGTGCTTAATTTGAGCCTGTGGTTTCTGGTGCTTGGCACCAGCATTTAATTGTCAGCACTGGTGCTTGTGATAATCTACCACAAGGTGGCGCTGTCTGGCTAGTGTAAAGGTGACCATTAAAACAGTTGATAATTAATTCAATATACATTAAAAATGACAAGTACCTGTTGTCCAAGCCTTTCTTATTGCTTTGGGGCCTGAAATAATCTGAATTGCCACACTTGTAGGAGTGTGATGGTTAGTGGTTGTGTTGGTACGGTCATTGGCAGCATGGCTGGGTCAATACGTGGTTCAAGCTGCAGTGGCCTCCTGACGAGAGCCCTGGCACTTATTTATTTACTTTTTTACAAATTATTGCACTTCCTCAGAAATCAAAAGGTTAGCCACTGCCCTAGATGGTACCTGACTGTAGCCTTTGTAAGCTCCTAAATGGAGCCTATTTGAATTCCTTTCAGATGGTACCTTTCCATGGCCCCTGCAGGTCCCAAATATATCCTGCCATGCTCTGCAACCTCCCAGATAGATGCAGACCTTGGTCTGCAGACCCAGTACCTGTCTAGGCCCCTGCAACCTTCCAGATGAATGCAGTCCTTGGTCTACAGATCCGGTGCCATATTGGCCTCTGCAACCTTCCGGATGGAGTCAGTCATTGCTCTGCAGTCCCGGTACCTGTCTTGGCCCCTGCAACCTCCCAAATAGATGCAGTCCAGGTCTCAGACCCGGCTGCCTGTCTTGGCCCCTGCAACCTCCCAGATGGTTGCAGTCCTTGGCCTGCAGTCCTGGTGCTGGTCTCGGCCCCTCAAACCTCCCAGATGGTTGCAGTTCTTGGTCTACAGACCTGGTGCCTGACTTGGCTCCTGGAACCTCCTAGATGAATGCAGTCCTTGCTCTGGAGTCCTGGTGCCCATCCTAGCCCCTACAACCTCCCAGATGGTTGCAGTCCTTGGCCTGCAGTCCTGCAGTCCTGGTGCTGGTCTCGGCCCCTCAAACCTCCCAGATGGTTGCAGTCCTTGGCCTGCAGTCCTGCAGTCCTGGTGCTGGTCTCGGCCCCTCAAACCTCCCAGATGGTTGCAGTCCTTGGCCTGCAGTCCTGCAGTCCTGGTGCTGGTCTCGGCCCCTACAACCTCCCAGATGGTTGCAGTCCTTGGCCTGCAGTCCTGGTGCCTGACTTGGCTTCTGCAACCTCCCAGATGGTTGCAGTCCTTGGCCTGCAGTCCTGGTGCTGGTCTCGGCCCGCAGTCCTGCAGTCCTGGTGCTGGTCTCGGCCCCTCAAACCTCCCAGATGGTTGCAGTCCTTGGCCTGCAGACCTGCAGTCCTGGTGCTGGTCTCGGCCCCTCAAACCTCCCAGATGGTTGCAGTCTTTGGCCTGCAGACCTGGTGCCTGACTTGGCTCCTGGAACCTCCTAGATGAATGCGGTCCTTGCTCTGGAGTCCTGGTGCCCATCCTAGCCCCTACAACCTCCCAGATGGATGCAGCCCTTGGTCTACAGTCCCGGTGTCTCTCTTGGCCCTTGGAGCCTGCCTGATGGATACAGTCCTTGCTCCCTTCCGACCCTCGGATGTTGGCTGTCCGGTGGCCCCTCTATAATCCCAGATGTATCCAGTTTGTGGTTCCTGCAGATTCCCAGACTGTGCCAGTTAGTAGCCCCTGTTTTTTCCATGCACAGGGGGTGACTCAGTCCGAAAGTTGGGAAGCGTCAGATAACAGACGCGGGGTATTGTTTGTGCTGATAATGCGAGTGAGTAAGATGATATGAGTCAGCCCCTCGCCCGCTCTCTTGGGCTTCCTCGGGGTGACTGGAGGGGAATGCCCGCGGTCTGCAGATCTGCAGTCTGTGTGTTTTCAGTCGTTTGATCCGCGCATACTTGCCAGTCTGGTCTCACTGCAGACCCCACTTTATCGAGCAGCCCTCTCTATCTGTGCGTCTTGGCTGCTTGCTGCCCGCGTCTCGCAGGCGCTTCGCCTGGGCCTGGCAGGTTAGTCAGTTCGTCATTGGTCTTGGCTGAGTCATGAGAAAAGCAACGTTGGCGTGCAGGTGGCCAGACACCCTGCCCCAGTCCTGGCACTGAGGGGAGGGAGGATTGGGGTGAAGCATGAGTACCGGCTAAATACACGAGAAGGAGGGGGTCGGGATGTGCGAGCACTGAAGCAGGGCAGGTGGAAGGGTCCGGGTTCTGGGCGCTAACGGAAGGGGCGAGTTCACTGCCAGTAATGGGGGTGACTGCCGTCCCACTCTTGCATTCGTTTACAGAGTGCATCACTACCCGTGGGTATCAAAGCGCAATAAGAAGACGCCTCCCTCTGAGCTTGAAACAATCAAGCCTCTATAAAGGACAACAGGTTTGGGCATAGGCGCAGGCCATCCGGGACCTCTGTCCACATAAAAGTAGCTTCGTGGGTGTAGCGCCGGCTCCCAGCTCGAGTGGTTTATTTTACATTGTTCAAGGAAGAGCTTGTCGCTTGATCTGGGGTTTCTGGTCAGAGGCGGAGTCTGTAAGCGGTCTTTCAGATGTTCTGGGCACACACACCATGTACCACATTGTGAACCCTGATGAGCGACTTAAACCAAGTTCCGTATTCCACCAGCTGCTGTCTGGGTGAAGGAGACCTGGTTAGTGGCTGGGTAGTATCGCCCTGTCTGCTGAGTTCCCTAAGACCCACTGTCTTTTAAAATTATTTTAGAGGTGCCTGCGTATAGGGCATTGCAATACAGTTCCATTTTGGTGCCAGGGATAGCTCCACTGACAGCGGTTTCATTGGCATCTATTTAGCAGAGGTGTCATTGGTCTCATTCATTTCAGCTGCTAGCAAATGGACGATACCACTTTATTAATCCTGCTATCCAGAGACACTGTGCATTCCAGATGCCCATTGTTTTGGCCTTGTACGTTGGTCTAACCTACCATGAGGGTATGCTGGTTTACATTGCTTATATGGCTGGGAGTTCAGAACCAGAAACTTGTTTCTTTTCGTGGCACTGAGACCATTGGTGTCCATGTATTTCTGAATGATTCTAAACACCTCAGCCACTTGGCCTTTGGCTTTGCAGTCTGCTTCGGATAGATTGAGCACCACTTCGATGTAATCTGCGTAGTTGTGAAATTTGGTAAGTCAGCAAGTGCTCATGAAGAGTTTAATGTATATGTTTAAAAAGTAGTTGGAACAAACAGGACCCTAATGGCATCTCATAGAATAGCATTGCTTGAGCAGATGACACTTCCCCTATCCAGATGCAAGTTTTCCTTTCTTTCAGAGAGGCGAAACACATATTCTGTCTCTGTCACCCCACCACGGCTCTTTGTTTTTGGCTCCATGTAGTGCCATGTAGTGTGATAGCAAATTATGCAGCAATCTCATTATATAATAGCTCTGATATAGCCTCTCTTATTATGCCAGGGCTCATACCATAGTAGTGTATGAACACTTGCAAACCCCTTATGTTGCCACGTTTCTGCAGATCTACATACTGGGGCTGAAGGTAGTGGTAAGCAATAGTTCCACGGTAAGAATGCCCTTTTGAGTCTGGTCAAACCTACTAACTTGCATGATTTTAAGGGTTTTCAACAACTCTTCTCTAATGTTTTCCCATACTGAGAGATGTTGGAAATTGACTCCTGACAATAGCAAATGTAAACCTTCTTCCAGAGTTGGGTAAAAAGTGTTTGGAGGGAAAGTGAACTTGCAAACACTCAGATTTTCACATGAGTAAATCTACACATGCATATTTGCTCATGCTAAAATGCAGTTCACAAAAGTTTTGTAGGAGCACTATTTCTTATCCTACTTCTGTAAATTCTTGGGAATTCACAAACGCCTTAAGGCTGCACTTAATGCAAGGACATATACCATGGGTTATTTTTGCGACTTTCTTTAATAATTGGGCCTCTAATTTGGTCTGGCTTTGACTGTGACCTTTTGTGTTTATTAAAATTCTCTCTCTCTCTCTCTGTATTGGCAGGCTTCAATGTGAGTGGCAGCATTCTGTTCTTTCACTAGGAGCATGTCTGCACACAAAGTATTTTTGTTCACTACCGGTAACTACAATGGCAATGTGTGCTTTTTGAGACGAAAAACAATTTTTGCTTTCGCCAATATTTGTTATAATGGTGAGGGCACGGCAGCTCCCACACCAATAAGGTTTCAACATGTTACTAAATGATGCTGCAAAGAAATGGTTCCTGAAATTTTACAGTAGTTTAGCTAAATTATTTTTTTCCTGTTTTTATTTTTTATGAACATTTTATATTGAAAGCAAAGAATCCTCAATCTTCTTTTCAAGCTTATGCAAATATTTGCATCAAATCAGAGAGTATTCTGCGAGCATTATATATAGCCTCATATTGCTAAACTTTGAAAACGTGTTTACACATTTTTATACTGGAACCACTGTCCGTAGTGCAGTCAGAGCTTACAACATTTACTTAGAGTACTCACCCTAAAAATAAAGGCTTTCAATTAATGAACCATAAATACAAGTTTGAACCGCATTAAAATATGCACAAAAATATTACCTTAACTGCAGACAGCGCCCATCCCTGATCCATAATGTGGTACTGCAAACTGGCAGCTAAAGGGTTTGTACTGCAGGGGGTCGGACCTACTTGTCCCAAGGACAAAGTACACTTGAAAACCTGTTGCCCTTGACCCCAAAAAGTATGTCCTGGACGTCGGACTATAGGAATTCCACATCCCTGTTGTCGAGTGGGTCGAAAACTCCCGTGAGCAAGAGAGCAGTGTTTCCATTGTCCAGTATCTCTGTCTACACATTAGTTAAGGTGGTCACTGTGTGTCTACTGAGTCTAAAGCTTGACTGACACGTCCTAAGTAACAAAGTTACCTGCTTCAGTGTTCTCCTTTAGCTACAGGCCGACCACTTCCTCATAAAATTTCAAGAGAAAAGCGGTATCAGTTTATTGGCCTGGAATTTAAGGATCATTTTCATCCAGTCTACTTATTCAGGAATGGAGTATTATCCGGGTTTGAAGTCATTTGTTAACCTGGAATATGATAGTCTCTTTAGGGCATTTGTACTTCCCTTAACAGTTTTGGATAGTAAGGTTCCCCAGAACATACCATAGAATCAAGGTTGTTAACAATCGTAACACTCATTATTCGTACTTAGCTTGAATCTAAAAGTCGACTGTAACTGTGTAAGGTGGTACGGCCCATATTTTAACATTCTGAAGAATTGATGGAACCTCTCCTTTCTTCAGAAGCCTTGTGGATGTTAGAGATTTGATTAGAAGAGTAATTCTGGATGGCCGTGCACCGCAATCTTGATGCTTTACCCTTGGTCATTGTAACTCTAGCCTATGCCGTGGCCTTCATGGTTTAAATGGTTATTTTGTTGCATTTCTTTCTATTTTCAGACTGGCAGCAAATGTTTGTTTTACCTCCAGAATCCTTTTTTGTAATGATTTCATAGTTTTTTTTTTTTTTTTAGCAGATGGCATTTTCTTCCACTTGCTCCTTTTGCCTTTTTCACTCATACTTTGTCAGGCTACTATTAAAGTTTCTTGGCTCCTATGCCGCTCTGGTGTTCAAATTCCTGATGCCTCTTGTGCTACCTGTTTCCACGGATACCACTATATCCACCATTGAATCTTAGTGAGGTTGTAATGTGCTACAGCTTCTGTTAGAGCAATAAGGGAAAGGGAGAGCAGCAAGAAAAAGATGCTAACTCAGTGATTGGGAGACCTGCACGTCAGACTTTAAAAAGAGGGTATTAGAAAAGGGGAAGACTCAGGACCCTGCCAGACCCTATGGCTAATCCTTATTTAAGCACCTGCTACTAAGGGCAGACAAAGATCAGGACTGTCATGTTTGGCCCTGTTATGGCCTAGAAAAAGGCAATGGCCAGAAACGATTACATTACTAATATACGCACACTGAAACTACTGCATCTGCACAAACATCATCTTGATCATCTCACTTTCCCATAAATACCTCCCACACTCAGCCAATTCATATAACATCCTTAAAATTAATGTTATCACTTCACACAGGAGACCCTTTGAACACATTATGCATCTAATACTGGCAGTGGCGGCTGGTGACCTTTGAAAGTGGTGAGGCGTAAAATGATTCTCTTATTGCACTGTGGCAAGCGAGCCCGAACAACCTACAGAAATTTTTAAAAAAGGAGCAGACAAATGGTGCATTTTCAAGCAAATTTGAGGAAGCAGGAAGGTTAATAAGGCAATATGATTGAATTATTTATCATTTAAGAAATTGCCAATTTTTATGAGCTATAGAGGACAATCTTTACATATGCCCATATTAACTTTTGAACACACTGATGCACTTGTAATGGTTTTAACTATACAATAAATACATTATTTGACTGTGCAGTGCTGTACATCAATATGATACTATTTCCTTAAGTTAATTTTCTGTTTTCTTGCAAGAAACGCCATTTACAAAAAAAGTGCAGAAAATATGAATGCATTTCAAGTAGTACTCTGTGTAAAAAATGCCTGCATGTAACAACAAAGGCTTCCCATGTTATTGTTCTAAAAAGCAGAGGTGTAGTGGTGACAGAGAGGGACAAAATGAGAAGTGAGGTGTAGAAAGACCGGTTAGGTAAAGCACAGAGCAAGAGAGATGAAGAACTGAAAGATGATTTGTAGAGGGAAAAGATTAAGTAGATTGGTGAAGTAGAGTATGAGAGGAAAGTAGAGAGAGAGTGTGGTAGAGTGAGGTACATCAATGGATGAAGGGGTAGAGAGCGAGGTAAAGAGGATGGACTGAAACAAAGGCGGTACAGAGAAAGTGGAGTGAAAAGAGAATGACAGACTGCATAAAGGGTTGCTGTAGAGAAAGAGGTAGCAACAGAGGAGGAAGGTAGTGAGAGGCGAGTTAGGAGGAACCAACAAGGAGAAAGAAGGGAGGTGGAGAGGTGAGGCCATTAATAAATGTAAGGCAAATTGTGAGGTTAGCTTGTGAGTGAGGTGGGGTACAAAGATAAGTGAGTGAGGTGAGGAAGAGAGAACAATAAGATGGAGGTGGTGAGTGAAAGTGTGGGGAAAGAAGGGCGAAGAGAGGTGAGGTAAAGTGAGATGAAAATAGGAGAGTTAAAGGGAAAGATGAGGTAGAGAGCGAGGTGAGGCAGTGAGATGGGAACAGTGTGGTGAAGTGCAAAGAGAATAATGACACAGTGAGGTCATGATAGTGAGTGACAGAGAGGACAGGTACATAGAAGTGTACCTGCGAGAGGTGAGGGTTGCTGTAGAGATGCGAGACAGACAGAGGTGAGATAGGAGTGGGTACATCAAGATGTAGAGGGTGTGGGTAAGAAGATATGAGGCAAAGTAAGGACAGAGGCGTGAGACAGAGATCGGTAAGGCAGAGAAGGGGGGCTAGAGGGTGGTACAGAGAGGTGACCGAGTCAGAGGTAGATAAGAGCTGCAATTTATTCATTATGAGATAGAGAGATAAGATACTACAATATTGTTATGTAGAAAGAAGTGAGGTAGAAAGATGAGAGAGAACCAAGGTAGAGGGAGATGTTGTGAATATGTGAAGAGTAAGTTATTGGAGGTAGACAGAGGTAAAAATTGGTGAGGGTAGGTACAGAAAGGTGGCTGAGAAAGAGGTGAGGGAAGGGGGAGATACATATGTAGAGAGTTTCGGGGAAAAGGATAAAGACGCGGGCATAGGAAAGAGGGTGGTGAGGTAAAGTAAGGATAGGTAGAGATAGCGAGAGAGAGTCAGGGGTAGAGGGATGTAGAAAGAGGTTGGCTTACAAGCTCAAACACCTTTGAGAATCAGGTCAGTCACTATGTAATGCGAACTTTAATATCAGCAGATAGTCCTGGAAATAGGATGCGAAATATATTTCTGACATAAAATGTGAAATACGCATCTCTGTGACATTCCTGCAGAACTAATACTGAACCCCATTGACAGGTACATTTTGAGCTGAACGCTATGGGGTGCAATAATTGTCACACACAATTTAAACGGACACCCAGGTGTTAGGTATTGGTGTTAGGTATTTACCACGAACAATTGTTATTGCCTCTCACGTTTTGTTTTTTAGAAAAAAACGCGCAGATTTTAGTGCACTATTTACTGGCCATTTCCCCCTCTAATAAATAAAATCAGGTCTGAATTACCAGTATTTACTACAAAACGCATAATGACTGCCTTAATATCCCAACTTGAGCACGAAATCCTGAGAAAAGCGGCCATAAACAAGTCACAGGCATGAAACCATCATGTCGCAGACACTGTGCGCTCAGCTGAGTCACAGGAGCAATGTGACCAATTAAGTAAGTCAGAACAGCGTTACTATAGTTTTCTTCCTTGTCAACTTTGCGAAGTTAGCAAACATATTAACTAGGCACTGAAGTCTACAGGGTGATTGTCCTCGTGGCTGCACTACTCATGACTCCGGTCGCCCATCCTCCATCCATTTGCCAGTTCACTGACTTAAGGTTTCCCATTGCAAGCACGGATGACTTGAGAGTACTGATAATAAGAAAAGATTTTTTCATATAGCGCTTTCAACGTGTAGCACCCAATCAAACGCTACAATAAGTGGTTACCCAGCTCAATGATGGTCTAGTCTTGCAAGGAATTAGGCACATTGTTCCTCTACGTATTTGAAACTCTGCCCTAGATTACCTACAGGTCCATCATGACATGCTCACATTCCAACTGCATGGCTAACTCAAAGATAATGATGTCACCGTTGCTGTTCCTAACACTGAAATGACGCCATCCGCATCAGGCCGGTTAATAAATTGCTTCACTTCCAACTCGAAGGAAAAAACGCAAGGACATTTTCCGAAAGTGAGGGCTTCAGAGCACCCAGCTGGCATGGCAGGCGTGCGAGTGGACAGGCTACTTCAGGGAGCAGAGAGGCATGGGAGAGTGGGGAAATAGTAAAGAGATTGGAAGAGGCCGGATAGACAGTGAAAGTGAGGAATTCTGGAGGGTAAAGGCTGGGGTGGGAATTTAGAATGGATAGACTGGGAGTGAAAAGGAAGAGACAGAGGGAGAGGAGAGACTGGGAGGAAGAGGAGACCGACTAGGTGAGAGCCGATAGAGACAGGAGAGGAGCAGGTGAGGAGAGCAGACAGACTGGATGAAAGGAGACATACAGGGGAGGGGCAAGGCAGCTTAAATGGGAGAGCAACGAGGCAGGGCGAGGGGAGAAAATCAGATCGAGGGGGCATCCTGGGGTAGAGCAGATACATGTGGACTAATGAGTCGAGCGATAACAGTAGAGTAACTTGGAGACAACAGAGGGATTTGGGGGAGAGTGGACTTGGTGAAGTGGGAGAGGGCAGCTAAACACCCGACTTTCTACAAATCAATACCAGTCGATACTAGTGAGCGCTGCTCCCGGGCCCTCATGGAACTACATGCACCACACGGGCAAAAATAACAAATCAATCCAGGAGCATGGAGAGGAGTCTCTGCAGTTAAAGCTTGTATAAACTTAACAATGTTTGGTGTGTGCAAGCTTTCACTGCGGAGACTCCTCCATGCTCCATGTTAAGCTAACGTAATTGTTACAGAGCACTTACTTGTGAGGTAGTCCATCTAACGGACCACGAGGTGTAGTTCTGCCACAGCAACAGAACATGTCACGTGCACTGCACCACTCCCTGTCTTCGGGATCAAAAGCTGCTGGGCTCCACTCCTCAGGCCTCATCAGCCAATACAAGCCACATGAGCAATGGAGGAGGCGAGGCCGGCTTTCCATGGTAGCCACCCACTTCTGCTGCGTCCCCCTGAGTCTGCCCCGCCCTTTTCCATTAAATGAATAGAACTCTTAAGATCCCGCCCTGGGCCAGGGCAGTATACGCCCAAAAGTAAGCCTAAGCATCACTGCTAAAACTGAGCACGCCTTCAGTGATGTCACTTTCCTGGTTTGAGCCTTAAGGGCGAGAATCATCATGCTCGCTTGTCACACATGCGCAGGCAGATACTCCTACCAACAAAAAAAAACCTCTCAATCCTTCATAAAAGAGCGCGTTGCCCTGCTGTCACGGGGGAGAGGGAGAAAAACCTACGTGCAGCTCTAGTCAAAAGCAACTAATAGCTATTTGACTAGAGCTGCTCGTAGGTTTATCTCCCTCCCCAATCCGGTGGTGGCAGGGCAACGCCCCTTTTGCCCTTGAACACCAGCCGCCCCTGAATACCGGTCCAACAAACACACTGCATTTCTGCACTCAGAAGACCCAGTGGACACTATTGTCTCTGGCATCTTCCATGCCATATTCATCGCAGAAACCCGTATTTTACTGACCAAAATGTAGGCTCCACTCAAAACTTACTCTTCAAAAGCCCATCTCTTCACACTGTCTCTGCCCACAAATTCACAAAGTTATCAGCAGTCAATCTATCAAAAGGTAATAGAAAATATGGCCTCACTCACTGGTGCAAGAAAACCTCGAACCCAAAGAATCTTTTCACATTTCCTAAGAAGCTCTTAAAGGACAGGCCTCTCTACAACATGAGCATAATTTGGCAAATCCTACAAAAAAATCACTTGTCAAATTTATCATTCACTGCACGAACCTCACAACAGATCTAGCTGTGGAATGTTACTCTGAAATTGCACTTGCTTCAGTAGTTCTTAAAAATCAGACAATAGGTTGATGACATTCTAACACCAGCCTTCACTCACGTTACCTCCACACAAATAACCTTGATGGACCCGGGTCAATACTGTCTACAACAGTGATCTCACAAGACTCCTCAATATTCTGGCGGCAGCTTCCTGCTAGGATGACAACATCTCGAAATGATTCCTGCAATCTGTCACAGACAATCTTGGACATCGGTCATGCATCCATCACCCAAGACAATTTGTATGGCACACTCAAGAATGGAAAGATTCTACCAATACTAAAGATGACGAACCAAGAGCCTGCCAGTGTTACAACTTACAGCCTCCTTCACTCACCTGTCGTTTTTGCAAAGTAAAATTGAAAAGGTTCTTGTCATGCAGCTTGATAAGTCGATTGAGACAATTAAAAGATATGCACTTCAAGACTACCAGGGTGGCTTCAGGACACAAGTATAGATGGATACTTTCCAACTAATCTGCAGAGCATCAATCTCAGATAGCCAAGACCTGTATCTCCTTATCCTGCTCAACCTTACATCAACTTTCAACACTGTTAAAACCCTCCTCTGCAACCTCACATTGAGAATGAGCTTTGAAAACATCTGCAAGGGTTCTGATCTTCCGTGAATATTGTATTCAACAAGATGCATGCCTCCAGGTCTAGGAATCTTGTGTAATGTGTGTCACCCTCCTCCTCCCCAAGGATTCATCCTGTCACCAGTGATCTTCAACTTCTACCTGAAGCCCCTTGGTGTCCTGTCTAACATGAATGTGTCAAGAAAAATCAGTATGCAGATGACACAACTCAATCTAAAGATTTCATCAGGTAATGACATTGGCCCTGTGAAGAATTGCCTCTCTATAAATAAGGTCTGTATGTTGGAAGTCTACCTAATGCTCGAGCTGTTGAAGACTTGAGTTTGTACACATCGCAACACAAAACGTATGAGTGCAAAGTAGGATCTCAGCAATGAACCTCTTCGCCCAGTATAATCTCTGCTGTACCAAATGCCTAGGATGCCACATTGTCAGGAGCGTCCCCTACAAGATCCTGTGAAGAAAATGAAAACTGTCTGGTAACTCTTTGTGCTCTGCAGGAGTGAAGGCTTTTCCTCTCAAACCAGATTTCAAATCTGCTGTCTCAGTTTCAACCCTCATCCCAACCTCGACAGAAGTAATCAATGCCCTGCTTGCTAGCATCCCAGAGTCGCATCTGACGCCTCCATCAACAGCGTCGCACTTGCTGCAACCCTTCTGATCAAAGGATTGAAAATCTTATACAGTATTGCCATCGCCCTCTTGGAACATCACTGGCCCCATTATTCCTTCAGTATTTAAAAACTGCTGTTTTACCTTCAAGGCAGTTAACCTGAATATCCTACTGTACCTAGCAATCAATATCAGTATCTCCAGTGTTCTATATAACACGCACAACATCACCAGTCTCAAAACCAGACAGAATATGAATGAAAGAGAAAACAGGAGAACAGGTGTTCCTCTCTATTTGTAGCTCACTCTTTTAATTCCCTTATGGCACCACTCTTCTATGCAACACTGCATCTCTGCATCGCTTCAATTATGCTCTATAAATTCCCCTTCATACATACTAACTAATTTTGGATCCTCATGTCCAGAACTCACCTTTTTGAAGAAAGCTGAAAGTCCCCTTTTAATGCTATGGTTTGTGTGTTGGGCCACAGGAAGAAGCTGGCTAAGTTCATGGCAAAGGCAAGCCCATCCTCCAGGCACTTACCTAAGTGCGACAAAATCAGAAGATGAAACTCCTCCGGCACCAAGATGGCCATGAGGTACAGTTTATGCAGCCTAGCTTGGGGCGAGCTTTCGAAGACAAATGAGCAGGCTGTAAATGATATTGAAGAATATCAAAGCGAGTGAGAGGTTTATTCATAAAGCACAACTAACGCCCTGTGGTTTATTATTGCTACCAGACCACGTATAGGAAAATCGATAAGTGGCTAGAAATTAAAACATTTTTATTTAGCTAGTGTTTACAAGTTCTTCCTGAAAGAGATCGAAGTTACTATAGATTCTGATAATGATATATTGTGAATTCTAATATGTGCACCCACAGAAAAAGCTCTTCCTCAGTTCTTATCTACTTTACCCTGAACATGAAGCCTGAGGAGACTGTCGGATCTGAATCTTCTCACTCCCTGTTTCTTTAGGGGCAAGTCTGGAAGGAAGGCCTGGTCCTTTCCATAGTTCACTTCATGACATAATCGCAAGACTTTGAACTTCATGATATCAGGGCTGTTGCTGTCAGGGCTTGAGGTATCAGGGAAGCTTAATCGGCCAGTTTTTCCGAACTGGTGAGTAACTATCCTAATGGTTTGCTTTCTTGTGGAGTCCTAGATCCCAGAGGTCATGATAGCTGTGATTGAAGCTACTAGGAGACATTCAGCGGTCTACATTTTGGGATGTAACAGTCACAATTAGAATTTTGGTTTTTTTCCTAATGGGTTCCTACTGACCCGACGGTATCACTTCAGTAAGATGTTGTTGTTGCAGGGTCAAGGGAGTTATTACATTCCCCAAAGGAAGTGGCCAAAAAACGGAATGGTGTGGATCTGGCACTTGACTCCCTGTTGCTGGAACTCCAAGCTCTTGAGTATTCTTGCTAAAGACTCGGGTGAAAGGAAGGATCCTGCCATGTAGACTACATGGACTTTATTGGGGTTGGTCGGTAAGCCATTCTAACGCTGTCCAGGCAGTCACCCCACATCAAGACCAGGGATATTACTTCATAGCGCTGAAAGAAGGAGCATTTTCATGTGGATTGCTCACGCAGAGTGTTTCCATTTCAAGAAATGGCTCAGTGGTGGTCTCTGGGGTCAAACACAGTCTGTTGAAAACAAATAAGGATGAACTATCAGGGTTGGGGGGGGGGCCAGGGGCAGGAGTAAAATATTGCAGGGACAACTGAATAAGCGGTTCTGGACTCTGGTCCTAGAAGTAGTAGCCCATACTGGTAATTATGTTACAAAGGAGCTATAGACTTTTGGTTTCCCCTTGAGGTCATCGTTCTGATTTATGAAACTACTTGTACTTTAAACATATACTATTTTTAAGACCATATCTGACTGAACACCAGCCTTTGATTGTGATCGCTTTGGGTTGTATCATATGATAAACCAACGTTCATAGCACCCCTCACGAGTTAGGCCTCGACTTCCAGACTACAATAACCGCTGGAGAGTAAAGAAAACCTCAGAGTTCTGTCTAGCTATTTTATTTCGATTATCCAAAATCCTTTGCCATAAGGTACACATGTGCTCTCAAATTTAAAGTTGCTTTTGTGCACCTCATAAATCAGGTTCTGGGGCGCTGTTCTTGAATGGTGCTCGCCCACCGCCTGGTCTTTGTTTTATCATAAGCCCTGGCTTGGTATATTGCATGGCATCTTTTCTGGCATCCTCTATCTCTTCTTGTGGCAAGAATGACTTCACATATTCTAGAATTCTCATTGTTTCCCAATTTTGATGGCATGGTTCTCTTATTTTGAATGCACACCCCTACATCTTCAAGCAAACAATCAGAAGACCTGAGACTCTTCTCGTAAGGGCAGGCTGCTGTTGTCTGTACAGGCGGCGCACTACTATTTGCCCTTGCTGTAGTTTTACCAAACTTCTGTTTGGAGTCATATTGTCAATGAAAGCAGAAAGGGCCTCAACATCCATATTTGGGGGGATACTGAGTGAGACGTCAGTTTACCCTTTGGATCTCTGAGTGGTGTGTAAACGGGATCTAGAGTGTACGCTATTCATTCTGGGGTGAGGCCTGAGACCCAGTACAGCTTAGTTAAGAGCATTTACATAGCAAACATAATTAAATGAAAAGGTGATCGAGTACACCTGAACGTGGCATATGTATTGTCTTCAGCGGGCTAGGACTTAAAATGGGACCCAAGCACGTTTGTCAAGATTTTAATTGACTTGATTTGACTTAATCCTGGTTTTACTATGTTGTGACCCAGCTATCATCATTGTTAGACGGGCTAAGCTAGTTATAAGTTTAAATGCATTCATCTGGCTTGTCACACAAACTTCTGAAAACCACACAGGTTGAGTCTCACTGGACGGTTTGATGAGCCCTGGACTAGACAAGATGCCCGATTCTGCTGGCGTTGGTGCCGGGTCCCTGCTATCCGATGCTATGACCTAGCATTTCTAAAGATGGTTGTAGAGATACAGTGCCCTGTACACAGGAATTGGGACTCATTTTTGGTGGCTCGATCTCTAAAAGTTGAAGTAGGTGGGGGGCCGGTTGGTTTCCTGATGACGTTGGACAGCGATGAAGTAGTGCCAATAGGGCATGGTGGCATATTGTGTTTCTGACCTCCCCATCCTGTCCCATATGATCTCCATTCTCGCAGAGCTCCTCTTGTCTCACTTCCTTCTCTGCGCTGCTATCACTTCCTTTCCTGCATCTTTCTTTATTTTTCTATTTTCTGCTGTGCTATTTACATTTCTATCGGAATTCTCGGTCTATCTCCCTCGTACTAGACCTTACAAGCCCTTGTCCTCTTGAACCTTCCCATTTCTTTGTCTAGGCCCTGCTCATTTCCGCTGCCTTTTTTTAATTCGTTCTTTACTCTTGTAACCATTATTTCTTCCTCCTATATATTCCATTCCTTCTTCCCATTGATGGATTCGCCTCTTTTCTCTCACTAATTACTCCCCTTTGTACCTCTCCTTCAAACCCTGTCTTAATATTATCATGTAGCTTTATTCCCTGATGTTTCTATCGTTCAGTGTATTTTTTTATCTTTCTGGTTTCCCACCTCCCAATATATCTTTCTCTTGCCGTCTCAATCTTCCCAAGAGTTCTTCTCCCTCCCTTCTCCATCTTCTCACGTATCCTGAGCCCTTCCCAACTCCATATTCCCCTGCGCCCTTAACCATTACATCAAAATCTTCCCATTATTCCTACTCTCTCCTTTCCATTATCCAGCTTCTCATTTGTCCTTATCCCTTTTTCCAATTTATCTGTAGTCCTTCCCACCATACCCTTCTCCCTTACAGTCTTCCATCATTCCATGTATCCATATCCCTTCACGGTTTCCCATGTACCCTTATCCCTTCCTATCATCCCATGTATCCTTTCCCCTTCCCATCATCCCATATATCCGTTTCCCTTCCCATCATCCCATGTAACCTCACCCCTTCCCATGTGTCCTTATCCCTTCCCATGTATCCTTATCCCTTCCCATTTTCGGGTATAGCCTTATTCCTTCCATAACGCTTATGTCTTGTACTGGCCAGTAGTCATCTGTACGGTTGACTGTGGTGGCCTTTTCTGGCCAGCCCACCAGTCTCCGCGGCTAGAAATGTGTTTTGTTTCTTGCTGGCCAAGTGAATA
Organism: Triturus cristatus; assembly: GCF_964204655.1. Lineage (NCBI taxonomy): Eukaryota > Metazoa > Chordata > Amphibia > Caudata > Salamandridae > Triturus > Triturus cristatus. The sequence continues at coordinate 839,970,613 of NC_140584.1, read as the reverse complement.
AGGTAGTCTCTGCATGTTTGGGCTACTGACAGCACTGGCTAGAATGATGCCTCTTCTTCCATCTCCTCGTTGCTGTCCTCTATTACATCCCCCTTGGTATGCCATTGTTGGTTACCTGGGGTTGCAAAGTGTCTGATTTACCAGCTGCAGCTCTTTCTGAATGCGACAACCATGTTCATTATTGGCCTTAACAAGAACATTTCGGTCTCACCCTACCTCACAGTATTGTATTAGTCAATTGTACATAAGCGGATAATTTTCTAAACACTTGGAATTAGCTCCAGAGCTCGGAGCCTAGTTGTGTCCTTTTCTGTCCTTTCGTCTCTTTTTGTACACCTCCTACGTATTCTGAGATAATCTCCACATGCACATTGATTAGCTAATAATTTTAGAGTTAAACATTCAGTCGTTGGTGGCAGACTATTCTCATTTTTTGTTCTAAGCCATGGAATGATCTGCCGGTTTTTGTGAACGTCTTTGAGTCTGACGATCGGGCCAGGGTTCGCGTTTCGGCTTCTGTGATGTCCAGTGCCATGGTGCTCTTTTTGGGCAGAGATTGTGCCATAAGAAATATATTCACTTGTTCATGGAAATGGCCCTTCTGGGGCGCCGCTGGTCTGCTTTCCCTCAGTGCCCATTAAGTCCTAAAGTAATGGGTTGCATTGGTGTCATTGAAGGCGATGCGGGCTTTCGCTCTGGTTTGGAACGCAGTGCTTAATTTGTAAAATAAAATAAAAAATAAAAAAACAAGTGCAAGGGCCCTTGTCAGGAGGTTATGGTAGCTTACACCACCCGTTGCCAGTTGCAATGACATTACCTACACAACTACTAATCATCACAAGTGTGACATCTCAGTGTGCTCGAGGCCCCCAAAGCTATCAGAATGGTTTGGGCAACAGCTATTAGTCGTTTTTAATGCATATTGAATAAATAAACAATTGTTGTTCTGCTCGGCGCTAAATTACGCAAACAGCACCACCATGTGGCACCTGTCATAAGTGTCGGGCCGACAAATAAGTGTCAGGGCCGAGCACCGGAAACCTTTGGCTCAAATTAAGCACTGGCGTAACAGGTTCTATATGCCTTGAGTGACCTTGGTTTTGCACCTTCCACGGACAGTTTGTTGTTGCACGGATACCCAGTGCGGGGATATTTAACTAATGGCCGAGAGCCAGGTCCTGAAGTGGGCCTATCCAATGTCACATTCTCCCTTCCCCTGATTGTTCTCTTCTTTCTTTCACTCACTAGTTAAAGTTCTCCTCTTTCATGCCATTTTCCACTCTGCTCCTTCTCTCTCCCCACTGAAGCCAGTGACCCCTCTCCAATCAAGGAACCCAGTGGTCACTCTGAAGCAGGTTTTTGCTATGGATTGTCTTCATAGCTTTGTTGTGTAGGTAGTCTTTATAGCTTCAGTTGTATATGTCAGTTTTGTTTTATCTTGTCCGTGTACAGTTTTATTAGTGTAGCACCTACAATAAATGCCTGATAACTAAAAGCCTGTTTCACCAGACTGATTTTCTGATCTTGGGCATGTGTGAGGCTTGAGATCAGGAATGTTGAATGTTTAAGATGGCAAGATTATACGAAGCTGGAAAAACCAACTCTGAAATCAGTGGAACATGATGGTGTCTGTTGCAGCAAAGTACAAGGTGGAGTCACCCTGTTCTTTCTAGGATATACGTCTTCTGTTCGCAGTTTGTGGAGCATGCCTCTCAAAGCGTGTTCATGCCTGTTGCCTGAATGTAGGGGTGGACGCCAGTCTATGTTAAAAAAAAAAAACTCCTAGACGAACCCTGCAATTTGAACACTGCAGAGCATTCTGGGAGGAATTATTCTGAAAATGTGGAGTGTGGTGTCTCCCTTAGCCTTGGGAGGGTGTGGGTGGTTCCATTGACTGTAAGGAGTACTTTTCACTTACAGTGACAATGCAGACAGGAGCAAGTTAAAATCTGCTCTGAGATTCTACCATCAAGTTATCAGGACCACCAAACACACCACTCTTACAGACCACATTGATGCCAACAGGAGCAAAGAAATCTTCGCCATTGTGATGAATTTCACCTTACCAGTGGCTGCCTCGAACTCGATCACTCCCTCGCAGGACCTCTGCAACAACCTCTCTGTTCTTCAGCAACAAAATCAAAGCCATTCACAGAAACTTCAAACCGCAACAGGACGCGACAGACTTTTAATAAAAAAACAAAACTGTGCTAAACTCATTGCCCATTAACACCCGAGAAGAAACCGCTGCTATCTTGAAGTCCATCCACTCAGGAGTCCCATCGGACTCCTGCCCCAACTATGCCAAGTCCAGCAGACCACAAGCCATTGGTGCCATGCTCACACTCATTCTGAACATCTTGGCTTCTTCTGCAACCTTCCCAGACCCTTTGAAACTTGCAGCTGTTCTCTCATTGCTGACGAAACCCTCCGCGGACCCTTCGATGCTCACCACCTAAAGACTGATATCACCACTCCCGGCGAAGGGCTTAGAGTAAATCTTCAACAAACATGTCACTGAATACCTCAACAACCCTCAGTCTGTTTTCAGACCCAAAAACAGCATGACAACTGCCCTCATCACTTCCACTGATGGCAATGTGTGACTGCAGATGGAGGAGACATAGTGACCCTCACCCTTCTGGACCTCTCCGCAGCATTTGACACGGTCTTCCATCTTGTCTTCATCCAACACCTACAGAACATCGGAATCCAAGGGCACACACTCTGATTGATCTGCTCACTGTCTGAATGTGAACACAGACAAGGCCGAAATCATGATCTTCTGGAACAGCATTTCACTGTGGGACTCCTCCTCATGGCCAACAGAGCTAGGACCAATACCCACCAACTCCAAGAACTTCAGGATAGTCATAAACAGCAAACTTGACATGACCGCCCAAATTAACGCTGTCACCGCCTCATGATTCCATACCGTGAAGATGCTGAAGAAGACTTTAAAATGTCTCCCAATCAGCACCAGACAGAGCCTTTTCTTTGAGTATGCATTGACTCCTCAACCACAACACCCACTGGTTAGTCAAGTGAACTAGCAGACTCTTGCTAAACATTGGGAGCAACAGTATCAAACGCCCTCATGCAGTGGGGAGGAAAGATAGTGGCAATCATTAATACTACCAAGTGTACACTACCTGTCCAATGATTGTGAAGGACAGGGCAGGCAGGATTCACTGAAAGTGCCTCCACTCTCACTGGGTGGCTGCCTATAATTTAACATAAAGCTCCTTGCTGGTTTGAAGCTACATCTGTGTAAGGTGCCAGGGACCCAGTGCACTAATATAGCATCAGAAACTTATGACATGCTCAAGTGGATTTCAAGAGTTAGGCATTATGGCCCTAAACCCTTACCATTTGTGTCGGAATCTTAAAGCGCCCATTGGGGGTGGGAGGGGGGGGGGGGGCAAGAATCGCATCTGCAACTATAGTGTTTTTTTTTTTTTTAACTAGCACGATTTACCTGTCCAATAGTTCTAACATAAAGCAGAAACCAGTGGACGTGCAGGGCCCATATAGATGAGCATTGAAAAACTTCAACAATAAAGACAAGAATTTAAAACAAATTGCTGTTGTCAATGGAATCACAACCAGAGCACCGGAATGCCTCCCCCTAAAGCCCGATACATCACTGCAGATTTCGTAGGAGCATTAGTCCTGCTTGAACCACTGTCTCTTACATTGTAGCACTCAGTAGCTTTGTCTTGCAGCGCTCTGTGACACAGTTGCACAGGCTGATATTTTAATAGTTCCACTGACTACTGTGCGACACCTGTATGGGGCTACTGGATTCGACACCAGTTGGGAATGTGAGTGTGTTTGTGTGTATATGTCTGCATAAAACAAGACACCTGCACTGGCCGATGTGTGCAAAAGAGCCACTTTCATTGACTTGTACATGTGTTACAGAGGCCTGCATGAACGGGTGTGTTTGTCGATCGACTCCTTCCTTCACTGTAGAGTGTGAGAGAAACTTCCACTGTCTGCCGGGTGGACCACATTCAGGGACTAAGTGGTTCATTTGTGATGGTGGCCTCAACGGCACCTCTTTGAGGGACTTTTGCAGTCCCTCACACGGGGGGTGGTTTGAAAGCTTTAACTTTTCTCCATCCGGGCCTTTGTCAGTCTGAGTACTTGCGTCCAAGCACCGGCGTGTATGGTGATTCCGCGCTCTTTGATGCGGGTGACACTTTATGACAACTCTGCACGGCAGTCCCACCCGACTAGGCTGATGGTGTTTTCCTTTCTCCGTTGGCCTCCTGTAATTTAAGCTCCAGTGCATCCTGGGCGTGGAATCGGTAAAGTGCTGTGCAGCAAATGTGCAATAGATCCCGGGTGCCAGTAATGCACTTCTTCCTGTTGTGATAAAGTACAATTAATGAATGACGTTGCATTTGTACTGGCCCGGGATTGGAGCCTGCCACCGGCCCTTAACAACCCCCCCTCCTCTCTCGGCCCCCCCCCCCCCCCTCCAACAAGAAACAAGCACCCTGGGACTGGTTTAGGGATAACACCACTCATCTGTCAGGCTAGCCTGAATCCAGTGGCACAGCGAGCAAGGGACCCATGTCTGGGCATTCCCATCCCACTTAGGATGAAAAGTACTGCGGCAACAAATGACAGACAAAATGCTGAATTAATCAAACACTCACCCCCAGTCAAGAGAAACTGATCCTAGGATGCTTGTTTCTGGTCCAGGGAGGACCCTGTTTGGCAGTTCGGGCTGGATTGTTCCCATAAGGAACAGGGTCAAGACAGACTGCACATATGACTGGGTCCAAACCGGTGTGGCGTAGTAAGCAAAAGAACGATCGATTTAACCCAGATCTCTTGACTGAGGGTGAATGTTTTATTTATTCAGCATTCCTTCCACCATTTGTTGCTGCAGCACATTATTAAAAAAGTAGTCATATACATGATGGTCTGCTGACCCCAGTAGGCCACCATCCCCGTGAGTGCTGGACATTCCCAATGGGTAGCAAATTGCGACCTGCCTCATGAATATTAATGAGGCAGGTCCCTTGCAACCCATTTGGGAATCGCAAAAAGTGTCTGAGACACTGTTGTACATTTCATTTTGCGCCTCGCAAATTGCGAGTCACAAAATGAAATAGTCGTACATGTGGCCCCCACATGCCTTATTAGGTCGAGCCTATTATGTCCCTTTTAGGTCGAACATACCAGACAGCGCAAGCTGTCTTCTTGCTTTGCGCTCTCTGGTTGTAAAAGACCTACCTCAGCTTATCGAGAAGTTAAAGTGGGCCTAAAAAACGCCCTTTGCTTACCATTGGATGGCTTTATTGTCACTGTCATGTGGTTGCTTCTTACTCGATGGCTTGCCTTATCGAGCTTGTATTTGTTCCTCGCCTGGAGCATAGCCTCTTGCATTCTTCCCTCGTGTACCTCTCTTCCCGTCTGTGTTTATTTCTTGCATCTGTGCTTTCCTCGGCCTGTGCGTTTGGTTGTGCTTACCCCTGTTCCCTCCCCCGTGCTGTTCCACCAGGCATCCTCCCTGAGGTGACTAGGCCCTGTCTTTGCCCCGCTGTGTTCTCCGGTATCCTGCTGTACCACGCTGGGCCTTCATTCCCTTGGAGCACCGACAGAGTCCCGCTCTGTTCCATGCTCCAAGGCATAGTGTCACACCCATTGTGCATTTGTGCCATGCCAGGACCACGCTGTGCTCTCCGGCGCGCGCGACCGTGCTCCGCCTCGGCCAGTGCTGTGATTTCCCTGACTAAGGACCTGCTTAGCCTCCTTCCTGTACATTATCTGCGCTGACAGTTAAAATAACAAGGGCCCTGCGCTGTGCTGCGCAGCGAGAGTCTCCGCGGAAAGACGGGCAGCATCAATCTGAAATCCATAACATCCGGCCACATGGCCGTTCTCCGCCGGACGACTCGCTTCCTGCTCTCGCACCACTTTGACGACAGTTGGTTTATCTTTTCCATGAATGTAGCGTTCTCTGAGCATCAGGACAACTTCCGATGACCCAGGTACCTCATATTCATTTATTACAATGCTTCAGACCCCGCAGCACGCAGTTTAAGAATAGAATGGTATGAGCTTGGCTTCCTTCTCGCTGCGGAGGCCGCTGAAGTCCGGGCTCGTGGTGAGAAACCGGCGGCGCTTCACTGCGGCCACATGTTAAGTCAGTGGCTGGCATGGTTTGCTCCTGGGAGACACAGAACGCCTCCTGTGCCCCATGCTCTGTAGCTGGTATGGTTTGCGGCTGGCAAAACATACGGCACGCCTCATTGGGCCCCTGCTCAGTAGCAGGTATGGTTTGCTGCTGGCGAGACACATGCTCAGTAGCAGCTAGCAGGTATGGTTTGCTGCTGGCGAGACACACGGCACGCCTCATTGTGCCCAATGCTCAGTAGCTGGGATGGTTCGCTCCCTGGAAACACACGGAACGCCCCCTTGTGCCTCATGCTTAGTAGCTGGTATGGTTTGCTGCTGGCGAGACACACAACACGCCTCATTGTGCCCAATGCTCAGTAGCTGGGATGGTTCGCTCCCTGGAAACACACAGCACGCCCCCTTGTACCCCATGCTTAGTAGCTGGTATGGTTTGCTGCTGGCGAGACACACAACACGCCTCATTGTGCCCAATGCTCAGTAGCTGGGATGGTTCGCTCCCTGGAAACACACGGAACGCCCCCTTGTGCCCCATGCTTAGTAGCTGGTATGGTTTGCTGCTGGCGAGACACACAACACGCCTCATTGTGCCCAATGCTCAGTAGCTGGGATGGTTCGCTCCCTGGAAACACACGGAACGCCCCCTTGTGCCTCATGCTTAGTAGCTGGTATGGTTTGCTGCTGGCGAGACACACAACACGCCTCATTGTGCCCAATGCTCAGTAGCTGGGATGGTTCGCTCCCTGGAAACACACAGCACGCCCCCTTGTACCCCATGCTTAGTAGCTGGTATGGTTTGCAGCTTTCAAGGCACATGGCACGCCTCAATGTGCCCCATGCTCAGTAGCTAGTATGATTTCCTGTTGGCGAGACACCGCATGCTTTATTGTGCCCTATGCTCAGTGGCTGGTATAGTTCACTTTTGGTGAGAAAACAACTACCCCCTCATTCTACCACATGCTTAGTAGCAGGGCTCGAGTCGGGGTACCACGCGGGTGGACGGCATCCCCCCACTTATTTTACCGGGAGCTCAATAACTGGTGCAAATGGAGCCACACATTCTTTGGCCTCTCTGAGGCGAGATCGGAGCTCATTCACAACGCTGCTCACACGCTGGCTTCTCTGATGCAATCGCATATAAGGGGTGTACCAGGGGAGGCAATGTGTCAGATGGTGCAAGCCACCTTTTGTGACGTCACTTCCTGTCGTGACGTCAGCGTCCCCCCACTTCTTTTTTTAGGACGTGTGCCCTGCTTAGTAGCAGGTTTGGTTTACTGGTCTTCCCTTGCATAGAGCCTTTGGCTGAATACAAGTCTATTCCTGCTTGTGCCAGGGCTTGATGCAGTCTCCCTGGATGCTATCCTTGCCTTTGACCCTCAAACCTGCATGGAGGAACATCACCATAGCATGAAGGGGCGCACCATCCGTCTGCCTGATTGATCATGGCTCCTTTTTGACAGAGGATGAAATTATGCAGCAGAAGGGACTAACGTAAGCTGCAAAGGAAACGAGTATTATCAAATCCCGCAGGGCTCGCCTGTGTAAGAGCTATTGGCTTTGCCACTGTGTTTTATCCATGTTGTGCAGCAGTGTGGCTGTGGTCAGTGTGGCTAAATGTTGGTGGCGTGGAGTGGTGTAGCAATGTGGAGTAGAGTGTCTGAGTGGCGTAGGATGGAGTGTCGTAAAGTGTATGGTAGAGTGGAGGGTTGTAAAATATGGTGGAGTAGTGTGGGATAGAATGGAGTGTTGTAGAGTAGAGTGGAGTGTTGTAGAGTGGCAGAGAGTGGAGTGGCACAGGGTGAAGTGATGTAGATTGGAGGGACGTAGAGTGGAGTAAAGTGTCATAGAGAGGAGTAGAGTAAAATGGTGTGGAATGGCATTGAGTGAAGAGGTGCAGAGTGGAGTAGAGTGTCATGGAGTGGAGCGGCGAAGAGTGAAGTAGCATAGTGGCGTAGCGTGGAGTAGAGTGGTGTAGAGCCAAGTGGCGGAGCCTAGAGGGGATTAGGGTGTCATAGAGGGTCGTGAAGTTGAGGTTGTGGTAGCGCGCTGCAATTATAGACAATACATTTTCGATTGAAATGACAATTACGTTTTTATAGACATACAGTTTTACTGATAAATGTATACAGCGCACAAATGATAATGTGTAGAAATTGCACCAGTTAGTGTTTTGATCGCATTAAAATATTTGTTTCCACCACACTTCAGGATTACAAAAAAGTGCGCTTCGTTAGGGGTTTCCTAATTCTGATATATTCTGAAATATTTGCACAGTTCATTTACACACATTTACATTGTGTTGTGTGTTAGAAAAAATAACACTGTACAGCCTTCCTCCAGCACACCCCAGTACCTAGCATAATTGTCACATAAATCCTCTCACTTTGAAGTCGGAGAAAGAAAAGTAAACACTAAGCTCCCGACATTTGATCTTTGTCTTTGAATGCAGAGCAAATGCCAGTTTGCAGAAAGTGAGCACTCGTGGAAGATTTGTGAGTAATTGGGTTAATGGTTGACTTGGGGGTGAGCCATGGTCAAGCAGCAACCACAATCCTTTTCAGGGTAATGCACAAGCACAAACATCAGTGATGTCATTTGAGATGTCATCAGTGATGTCATCAGTGATGTCACTGACCATGTCATGAAGATGTAATATGTGACGTCATCAGCAGTGTATTACGGGGGTGCAAGTTATAGTTAGCTGAACTAACTATAACCGTGGAATTTCTCTGGTTTTGTACGAGGGAAATGTCCAACTAACTATAATGTCCCTGAAACCTATGTTTTTTTCAGTGAATTTTAATGGTTTTTTAAATGGTAATTTCGAACTATAACGTCTGTAAAACCTATGTTTTTTACAGTGAATTTCAAAGGTTTTTTAAATGCTACTTTCTAACCATAACGTCCCTGAAACCTATGTTTTTTACAGTGAATTTCAAAGGTTTTTTAAATGCTAATTTCTAACTATAACGTCCCTGAAACCTATGTTTTTTTTCAGTGAATTTCAAAGGTTTTTTAAATGCTAATTTCTAACTATAACTTCTGTAAAACCTATGTTTTTTTCAGTGAATTTCAAAGGTTTTTTAAATATTAAACTACTATTCTACTATTTGTCATTAGTACTGTGTTTTCTAACTTTTGTAGTACAGAAAATAAAATAAACTGTAAAACTGTTGTGTAATGTAATATATTTAAGAAATTACAGTGTTACTTATCAAATAATACAACATAATTTAACATTTTGAATACATATGCAATTAGCAGGTGCGATTGAGCTGAGCAAATTTTATAATATGTACTCCACGTTTTAACTGCTTTTTTATTAACCAATGACACACATGCTTTTCCTCAAAAATAATATGCACTCTACTTTTTACGAAACAATGCTTTTCCTCTCCCAATCAGTTAACGTTTTCAATGGGGAAAAAAAGTAGTGCCCCATCTTTAAACATATCTCTTATTCTACGAATGGACTGCATGAGCTAAAGACATCTATCCATATCTTCCAGCCGTACCTTCAAAATGCTACTGTGGATCGTAGGACATAGCTATGTTTTCTGTTGCAAGAGGAATGCAGAACAGAGACTCTTCTGTGGCCTGAATTGCGGAGCGCCCCTACCTGGGAACCATCGTTGGGAAAAACCGGGCTGCTGGACTGTCCTGTGTGCTGGACGCTTTCCCTCCCGCTGCTGTTGGTGCTCGCAGCGGTTGCCGAGCGGAGGGAAAGTACTACGATTCCCAGAATTCCCGCCAGTGGTACCACCCCCACACACTCCCACTTCCGCGACCGGAGGCGCCAAATACGGAAGGCTCCCTCGGTGGAGCTGGAGACTCTTCTGTGGCCTGAATTGCGGAGCGCCCCTACCTGGGAACCATCGTTGGGGAAAAAACGGGCTGCTGGACTGTCCTGTGTGCTGGACGCTTTCCCTCCCGCTGCCGCTGCTGTTGGTGCTCGCAGCGGTCGCTGAGCGGAGGGAAAGTACTACGATTCCCAGAATTCCCACCAGTGGTACCACCCTCACACACTCCCACTTCCGCGACCGGAGGCGCCAAATACAGAAGGCTCCCTCAGTGGAGCTGGAGACTCTTCTGTGGCCTGAATTGCGGAGCGCCCCAACCTTGGAACCATCGTTGGGAAAAACCAGGCTGCTGGACTGTCCTGTGTGCTGGACGCTTTCCCTCCCGCTGCCGCTGCTGTTGGTGCTCGCAGCGGTCGCGAGCGGAGGGAAAGTACTACGATTCCCAGAATTCCCGCCAGTGGTACCGCCCCCATTCACTCCCACTTCCGCGACCGGAGGCGCCAAATACGAAAGGCTCCCTCGGTGGAGCGGGAGACTCTTCTGTGGCCTGAATTGCGGAGCGCCCCTACCTGGGAACCATCGTTGGGAAAAACCGGGCTGCTGGACTGTCCTGTGTGCTGGACGCTTTCCCTCCCGCTGCCGCTGCTGTTGGTGCTCGCAGCGGTCGCCGAGCGGAGGGAAAGTACTACGATTCCCAGAAGTCCCGCCAGTGGTACCGCCCCCACACACTCCCACTTCCGCGACCGGAGGTGCCAAATACGGAAGGCTCCCTCGGTGGAGCGCTGTGGCCTGAATTGCGGAGCGCCCCTACCTGGGAGCCATCGTTGGGAAAAACCGGGCTGCTGGACTGTCCTGTGTGCTGGACGCTTTCCCTCCCGCTGCCGCTGCTGTTGGTGCTCGCAGCGGTCGCCGAGTGGAGGGAAAGTACTACGATTCCCAGAATTCCCGCCAGTGGTACCGCCCCCACACACTCCCACTTCCGCGATCGGAGGCGCCAAATACGGAAGGCTTCCTCCGCGTCGCGGGACGCACGTGGGCAGCGCCGGGCTAAGCCCGGGCAAAGGGCGGGCTGTCTGTGGCCGTCCGGGGCTGTCCGAGGCTGGGCTGGGACACTCCATTGTCATTCTGAGGAGGCTGTGGAAAGCTACTCAAGGTACTGTTTCATCATTGCAGAACTGTAAATGACTCACCTGTGGTCTTTTGTTACCCTAGAGTTATCTAATCGTCTAGCGTGCCCTTTGGAAATACACTGCAAGGGATTACTTTGACCCAGTTACGTTGTGTCACTTTATCCTTTTTTTTTTTAATGCGTAAATATAATGGCGGCAAAAGTATTAACTCGCTCTGCGAAATTGACCGATAAGGGCCAGCCGAACTTGAAACATATGAGCAACCCCAAAGGAATCCCCCCACAAGGACCTGCGCAGCAGACTGCAATCGACAGAATGTTGCTCAAGGCTATTGGCGATGTCTCCAATGAAATCGAACGTACTGAAAGACGCCTCTCACTAACCCCTCAACTGAGTTTATTATTATCGCCTGACACTATTTTGCCACTGATTACTCATGATTCTCCCCTGGACTCTCCGTTGACAATTGTTTCCCCCATACAGATAACTCCTATTAGGGGTCCAGAGGTAATTGGTAAAGGGGCCAAGTCACAAGCTCCCAAGAAAAAGGCGACTAACAAGAAGCAACCCAGTACAAGAAGGCTAGGTCTTGCTTAACCCACAACCATCTAGGTGCTGTAGCCGTAGAAGATAGTACTGAACAAATAGCAGATACACAGGTACCACCTGGGTGGGTGTCCCATATTATTTGTAAGCTACAGCTACATTTTGAGCAGCTCATTGACGCCCAGACGAAACAAATTCTGAGCAGGTTAGACAAAGTCGTCTCTTTGGTAAAGTCTAGAGGAGGAGGGTTAGGCAACACGCCCTTACCTCTATTGACTAATAATTCAGCCATAGAGCCATCAAGCAAAAACCCATTGACTGCACAAAAAACTAAAGCCATGGAGGAAAAGCAGCCCAACATAAATACGTCTACCATCCCATTAGATAATTCCGTAGCAGGGCCCTCTAGCGCTATTATAAGACCACCTTTATCACTAATTTTGAACCACTCACACAGTGATAAACACACACAGGCCCCCCCCATTGTTACAGCCCCTGCAAATTTCCCTTCATCACAGATTCCGCTGGGTTCGTCCCAACCGAGAAGAACACCCTCTATTAAGCCTGTCAACAATGGCCCTTGTATAAATTTACCCCCAGAGGCGGCCCCATATGTCATCATACTCACGGAGGTACCAGAACTTAAATCTGGCTACACAGAATCCCATGATGAGCTCAAAAACAAGGTTACGCACTGGCTGAACAAGTATAGGCCATTGCCAAGGGACGCCCAAGGGGAAATCTTGCATGTGAGAAGGGTAAGGTGGTTCGGGAACAGGCAAAAGAACGTTGCAGGGGATTGTGTGGTGATACATTTTAGAGATTATAGGATAGTAGATCACATACTGAGCTGGGGCCTGGATGTTTACAGCAGTAATATTAATTCTTTACCTCTGGGGATCCTTTTACACTAATGGAAGAAATATATTGGGTGGACACTGGGCCCATCAGGATTCAGTTGAGCGTTTTTGGGATGACAAGGATTCCCATGTATCAAAACCATCTGCATTTCTGGGGAACCAAAGTAGTTTAGTTTTGAGATACAGGTTTGATCCCCTCGCCCCTTTGGAGGAGGTGGACTGACTGCAAGGGACGAAAGATTACGTTGTGCAAACCCTTGCAGCATCAAACACTGACCAAACTGTCTACACAACTATGACTCTTAACCATCCTAATACGAGCAAGATCGGCACTCACCACCCAACTTGGGGGAGGACCCCGGACAATACTACCGTAACTGAATGCATAACAGGAAATATGTCACGTAGCACGGTACTCATACAGGATAAGGTTGCCGAGGTAGTAGCCCACATGTCCCCACAATCTCAGCAATCACAAGTTGCTGAGACTATTTCTGCAATCAATATAGATGTAAGTTTGGGAGTATCTGATCATATTATCTATAACAACTCTGGCCCAATAGGGAGCCAATTGCAAGAGGGGATCAATATGGTCTCCTGGAACATAGCTGGGCTGTCCTCGAAGTTCAATAACCCAGAGTGGAGGCAATATATCTCTAGATATCATGTAATCTGTTTGCAGGAAACCTGGGTGGTGGATAATAATCCCTTCCACCTAGCAGGGTATAAATGTTTTTTTGTCCCCGCACAGAAATTGGCCCCGGGTAGAGCAATGGGAGGGCTGATTACCTATGTGAACTTACAGCTAGAAGGAGCATGGACTGTTCTAAATTGGAACTCACCCAATATACAAGCTATCAGGCTTCACATAAGTAAACTCAATATCATTTTGATTAATGTTTACAATACCATGGCGGGGAGTGGGAAGGGGCATATAATATATGACCTCGATAGATGTATGACCCGGGAATTGGAACAAAGGAAGACAGCTGCAGCCCCGTGTGTGGTCTTGATGGGCGATTTAAACTGCCATCTTTGCCCTAACTTAAGTTTGCTGGAGGGCGTCTGGTCTGGCTGCAGACTGGCCAATGGGTCGCATTTTGAACATACATGTGAAGGGTCGGAACTAGAAAGGGTCCTGAAAATTCATGCCTTAAGGCATACTTTAGACTTGGTGGGTTTTAGAGATAGCTGTGAAGCCATTCCAACCTTTAAGGGAAGAGGAAATTGCTCCATTATAGATTATATAGTGGTGTCTCATTTGTTCCTGGATTGGATAACTGAGGCAGACATTGAATGGAGCATATTCAGTGATCATAACCCACTAATACTAAAGATTAAGAATTGGGCCTCCCGCAATGCGAAGATAGCGCACAAGGCAAATAACATAGTGAGGATGACTGATCAAGGGAGACGCCTCAGATGGGCAAAAGTGGACGGGGATGCCTTTTATAGAACTTTAATAGAGAGAGGTAAAGAAACAATTGGGATATGCTTAGATCCTTCAATGGAGGGACCTGCTGTAGTCAAAGCTTTTGAGTCCATGGCTTATCTTATTGATGGTTTATTAAAATCTAATTCCAAAGTGGTAGTTAAATCCTCTCCTAGTTGGTTTAATAAAGACTGCTCTCGGGCCCATAAAGAATTAAAAACATGTCTAAAGACAGTTCCCAGAGATAAGATACGCATTGCACAATGCAGGATTGCTTATAAAAAAGCAATCAAACAAAGGAAACTGGCACTTCAACTACAGGTATGGGGAGATTTAAGGGATGCAGCAGATAGAAGAGATTCGAGTGCATTCTGGAAAATAATAAATAAACCCTGCTTCCAGGATACTGCTGCCCCAGTAATTGGTACGACTATTCTTCCAGAGCAATGGTCTGATCATTTTGAATTGTTGTATAATCACTCAATCAAGAACCCTAGGGATAATGAGAGATCCTGCCCATGGGTGTCCAAAATTGAATTTACATTAGAGGAGATGGTAGTGGCCATTCAAGGGTTGACACACAATAAAGCTCCTGGTCTGGACGGAATTCCGCCAGACCTTTATTTAAGCAAGGTTGATCTCTGGGCCCCGATCCTAACTAGGGTAATAAATACAGCAATTGCTACAGGTATGCCACGATCTTGGTCGGAGGCTATAATAGTCCCAATTTTTAAAAAAGGGAAAAAGGATGACCCACAGTGCTACCAACCCATTTCCTTAATCGATGTGACGGCCAAGGTTTTGGGCCGAGTAGTCCTAAATCGCCTATTAGATTGGGCTGAAGAACACCAAATAATCTCGGACCTGCAATATGGGTTCAGGACCGGAAAATCAACTACAGATCAGTGTCTGAACCTTTACTTATTAGTGGCTAAATACACCATAGCAAGCGATCATGCTGTATATTTGGGGTTCATGGACCTCTCGGCCGCTTTTGACCATGTTAACAGGGAAAAGCTCTGGGATCTGATGATCAGATTAGGGGTAGACAAGGGCCTAGTTGACATCCTAAGAGCTCTCCATTGGAACACCTCTGCTAAAGTGCGTTTCAACATGGATGGTGACACTACGGCTCTTTTCCCCTGTACCAGCGGGGTGAGACAGGGATGTATTTTGGCCCCGTTCTTGTTCTCGTTGTATATAAATGAGTTAGAACAGGCATTATGCAAACTGAACGTAGATATCCCTAGAATAGGTTTACGACCTGTACCCGTGTTGTTGTACGCTGATGATGCGGTACTTTTAGCTCGTATACCAAGAAGTCTTCAGAGTTTAATAGATGGATTCGTGAGTTTTATGGCCAGTTTTGAGCTATCGGCCAACCTAACTAAATCCTATGTATTGTTGGCCGGATCTAAACCTTGTAAAAAGTTCCAATACAAAATAGGCACACATAAAATGGAACAGGTTAAGACCTTCTCTTATCTGGGATTACGTTTTGATGGGCTTTTAAATTTAAAATTTTTAATTGAAGAACGGAGCTCAAAATTAGTGGGATCCATTGGGACCATAATGAGCTTCGGGCGTAGGTTGGACAGGTGGTCCCCAGAACAGTTCATGCATTTATATTGCTCAATCTGCTGCCCCAAAGCAATGTATGGGGCGGAGGTCTGGGGCTTTACATGTACTCAACAATTACAGATTGAAGAGAATAAATTTTTAAGAAAGATTCTCCAAACCTCCCAAAGTACACCGGCCTACATTACCCATGCTGAACTGGGAAGGGCACATATGGAGGACCTGATTAAGGTCAGACCTATTATGGCCTGGCTAAAAATCTGGTCTAACTCAGAGGCAGGGTTGAGCAGACAAATAATTAGAGATTGCATGGATAGAGAGAAGGGAATGAACATACCATGGCTGAACTTCGTAAGGACTGTCCTGGAGGGATTAGGTTGTAAGGACCTCTTCTCTAATCCCATTATGATAACTCCAGAGGACAGACTTAGAATTCAAAGAAGTTTTTATACAAAGCAAGCTGCACGGAGAGCGGCTACTGAGGAAAGTAAGCTCACGGTGCGTGCTCATAGCATGGTAAAGACAGTAGAAGGTATGGAACCGTACCTTGCCCTTACGTATAATGCACAGGATAGGTTTTTAATTACCCGTTTTAGGCTTAATCTTTTACACCACCTGCTGGCTGACCCATTTGGTTTTACTGTTACAATTGAGCAGAAGGGTACCTGCGGCTGCGACAATAAGTCTCCGCAGGATACCCTTCATTTTGTTTTATTATGCCCTTTTTACTCTGTACCTAGGCGTAGTTTTTTAGTAAGGATCTTGAAACAAATGAAGTTCAGACATGCCAAGGTCGCTCTTTTATATCTACAAAGGTCTGAAAACCCATTAACACTGGCTTGTATTATGAATTTTATCAAAGTTGCAATTAGACTGAGGAACACCAGGGACGAAAATTTAATGAACTGTTGATAAATGTAATTGTGGGACTGTAAATGTAATAAGAATGTACTGAAATGATGTTTTATCTTAATGTATTACTGTACTTTTATGATATTTTTTAAATATCGAATAAAGCATATTGATTGATTGATTGATTGACTTAGACCTAGGTTTACAAAATGTGAACATTAAATGGTTTGCAGAGAGAGGAGTGAAGTGGCACCAATTGCTGCCTTTGGTTGAAACCTGTTTGCATCTCCAACACCCTGATCTCATGATTGTGCACTGTGGTGGTAACGACCTAGGCACATTGACTGGGGTAGGTTTGGAAATGCTTATGAAGGACACCTTTGGAGAATTTATGTTGCTTTTACCTCAAACTGTCTTTGTATATTCCAATTTATGCCAAAGACAGAAGTGGAAATGGTCAAACCAGTTTTGTCATAAGATAGAAAAATCTAGGAAGAATGTCAACAAAGCTGTGTCTGCATACCTCAGAGACCATAGAATGGAGTTTATCTACAACAACAACATACGTTTTGATATGGCTCATATCTACAGAAGTGATGGAGTACACTTGACCTGATGAGGGAAACCGAGTTCTTCTGAATAACCTGAAGCTGTGCATTCGCACTTACATGTAGCTCCAACTAATAAATACAGGGGCTCTTTTTAGAGCCGCCTTATATTCCCAATATCAGCTCGCAGAGTGACTGCTGCGGTACGGCTAGCAGAGAAAGACCCGTGGGCCATCGGGCAGGCTCGCAGAGGGAGAGCTGCTGCCCGTGGGGTTGGTTCGCAGAGGGAGTGCTGCGAGACGGCTCGCAAAGGCACAGCAGCGTACTAGTTCGCAGAGGGAGAGTGTTGTAATCAAAGTAGGTCCACTTCAAATAGTATCTTTAGATAACTTTATTACAGGTTAAGATCTGTGTGGGTGTCGTGGGTACGTCACCCTGTGGGCGGTGTGTTTGAGTCGATCCTTGGTGTTAGGTCACTCTTTGTTACCACCTGAGTATGTGTTGTCGAGTTCACTTTTACACATCAAGTCCCTCGTGGTCATCCCCTGCTGTTGTTCTGAGAGTGTGTGTATCTCTCTGTTGGGGGTGTGTGTATGAGTTGGCTCTTAGGTTCTGAGCCTCTCTAGCCTACCACTGTTTTCGTGGTTGTGAGTGACATTTGTGTGCAATGTTTCGTAATTGACCCCTTGTGGTTGTTGTGGGAGTGTGTTTACCTCTCACTGTTGGGGGTGTGTATGTGAGAGGACTCTGTTTTGGAGCCTCTCTGGCCTACCACTATTTTTTATGGTTAAGGGTGGACTTAGGTTTGTCTCCCTTGTGGGCGTTGGTTAGAGTTGACTATGTTTTTTAGTCACTTGTATCTACCACTTTTGTGTTCTTGGTAGATGAATGTCACTTCACCTTCAGCCTTTCTGTTTCTGCTGAGCATTTTATTGTGTTTTTCTCCTACCTTTCCTGCTTCTCTTTCGGCATGGGTCTTTGTCCCATGTTGACTATGGGTTTTGTTGTGGTGTGTTCTCTTTTGCACCTCTTTTTGTGTGTGGAAAGGGAGTGGATGTGTATGGGTGTTGTCTATTCCCTTTCTTTTGGGTGCCTATGTGTGAGAAAGTTGTTGGGAGCTATGCTTTAGAGAGCTGTGGTCTGACTCGCACAGGGAGAGCAACGGACCGATGGGCTTGCTAGCAGACACACAGCTACGAGCTAATGGGCTGGCTTGCAGAGGTAGAGCTGCGGGCCCAAGAAGGTTGTTGGGGGCTATGCTTCAGAGAGATGTGGTCTGACTCCCAGAGGGAGAGCAATGGGCCGACGGGCTTGCTAGCAGACACACAGCTACGAGCTAATGGGCTGGGTCACAGACAAAGAGCTGAGAGCCGACCGGTGGTTCTCAGACAGAGACTTGCGAGCCGGCGGGCTAGCTTGTAGAGGAAGAGCTGCGAGACGCCTGGCTGGCTCGTAGAGGGAAAGCTGTGGCCTGTCAGCTCGCAGACGGAGAGCTGCAGGCCGGCTTGCAGAGGAACAGCTGCGGGCCAACTGGTATAGGGAAAAGTGCGGGCCGCCTGCTTGCAAAGGGATAGCTGCGGGACAGTGATGTGGGGAGAGGGAGCGTGAAGGGGGTATCTCGCAGAGAGAGAGCTGTGGTATATTTCCAGTCTTGGCTTCAGAGATACAACTGCGGGCCCAAGAACTCGCACACGAAGACCTGCGAGCCGACCGGAAGTTCGCAGAGGGAGAGTTGCGGGCCCGAGAAGGTTGTTGGGGGCTATGCTTCAGAGAGCTGTGGTCTAACTCAGACAGAGAGAGCAATGGGCCGACTGGTCTGCTAGCAGACACACAGCTTCGAGCTAATGGGCTGGCTCGAAGAGGTAGAGCTGCAGGCCTGACGGCTCGCAGACGCAGAGCTGTGAGCCGACTGACTAGCTTCTAAAGGCATAGCCGCTAGCTGGTGATGTGGGGACAGGGAGCGTGAAAGGGGTATCTCACACAGAGCTCCGATATGTTTTCAGAGTTGCCTCGCAGAGGTAGAACTACAGACTCGATGTCTTGTAGACGGAGAGATGCGAGCTGACGTGGACTGAATCACAAAATGGCTGCCAACAGTTCCTAGTTTCAACAGTTCGCACCCAGGCTCGCTGAGGGAAAGCTGCGGCCCGTGGGCTCGACTCACAGAAGGAGAGCTACGGGCCGTCCGTTCGCAAAGGCACAGCAGCGTACTGGCTCGCAGAGGTAGAGGGCTGCGAGCCGACGCAGCAGCGTACTGGCTCGCAGAGGTAGAGAGCTGCGAGACGACGGACTGGCTTCTAAAGGCATAGCTGTGAGCTGGTGATGTGGGGAGAGGGAGTGTGAAAGGTGTATCTCGCACAGACAGAGCTCCGGTATATTAAATTGCCCCCAGGACCTTAGTGTTATTTTCACTCGATGCGAGGCACAAGATGGCTGCTAACACTTCCTGGTTTGAAGTGTTAGCAGCCAATCAGAGGCAAGCTCGTGCTCGGGAGTTAGGCTTCGCCCAAATATATATATATATTTTTTTCCTTTAATATCTCAAGAACTACTGAACAGATTTACACCATTTCAACAAAAGCGTGCTTTCTGGACCAAGACCTTTCTCCCTGCCAAATGTGGCGTAATTCCGTTCAGCAGTTTGACCTGTAGCCTTGTCTAAAGTTTCTTATGGAAATTTCATGGAGAAAACACGTTTTGGGACCCCCTTTTTTATCACCCCTCCCTGACGAATCACCCCCAAACTTTCAAGATAGGAGCTCATCTGAAAAAAGGAACTTTTTGGAAAATTTCGTAAAGATTCGTCAAACGACACCAAAGTTATAAGCACATCAAAAAATGCTTTTCCTATGGAAACTAGGTTTTAACTATAACTATCTACTATATATATATATATATATATATATATATATATATATATATATATATGTGTGTGTGTGTCTGTATATATGTGTATATATATATATATATATATATATATATATATGTGTATGTTATATATCTTTGTTTATAAGAAGCCCTAAGAAATAGGGCTAAATGTCCTATTACTATGTCTGTGCCCGTCCCGGTTTTTCATTCTTAAAATCTGGTCACCCTATCCAGGGCGCTGGACCCAGGCAGCGTGCTGCAGGCAGCACATTACGTGACACTAATCCTAGGACCCAGAAGGAGGCCTCAGCTGCGGGCTGACGAGTTGCCCACTACAGTGAGCACCCCGGCATCAATTCAAAATCACCCATGAGGCAGGTCCCTGCTAGAGACCCAGAAGTGCATACAAGGGGTCGGAGTGGCTAAAGGTGCAGTCTCAGCCTCGATCAGTTAGGATTTAGCTTGTTTAGTCAGCGTCTGCCATCTTGCTGCACCAGACCATGGCCTCCTCCAATCCTGATGCAGCTTAGGTGATTCTGACTTTAAAATTAATCTCTATGATATTTTTACTGCTAAAAAGAGGGGTTTCTAACATTTTCTATAAAGAGCGACTTCTGATCAGTGAGAACAGTAAAAATAGTCCCTAGCTACTAATAACTTGACCATTGTTGCAGTTGTGACCACATCAAATACACTCCCAGTACCTGCAGACCTACTAGTAGTGACTATTCAGATGTATATCACAAGTTAAGAATGCATATAAAATTAGACTTACCTCTAGATTGTTACTTCATGATATTGGGTAGTCACTATAAAGAATTCAGTATTTGGGCTGGGCAATATTTAAAACCTGATATAGTATTAGAACACCAACCACCCCTACACATAAGACAGGGTTATACAACATTAGGAAAAGCCATATCAATATAAAGTGACTCCGCATGACTAATAAATAACAGCCACGGCAGAAAGGGCTCACCGGCACAAAAGAAAAATTAACAGTAGTAGTAAATGTCCTCAACTCTGTTTGAACTGTCATTCGAAGAGTAACTATAAATATTGTTGGGATTTGTATTATTTTGTTTTCAAACATCTGCATATCAAATATGCACTTTACATAGTGGGCTAATGCAATCGAGGAAAATCTTGTCTTTTTGTGAAAAAACTCGACTTGTGCTTCAAAGATCAGTTTTTGTGCATGGTCCCCAAATCTGCACTTGGGATTTTCTTCGTACACGTGTATTAAGTTGACAGATTCTGTTCCAGCTTCCAAAGGCCATAGGTGCCTACCATATGCCAAATAAACCAGGGATGCCCACCCTTATGTCAGAGCCACAGTTGTGTTTTGACTGCCCACCTTAATGGTCGGAAGCACCACATTATGTCAGTAATGGATATTATTCCAGGGAGGCCCGCTCTTATCGGAGAGATTGTTACAATTAGGCCAAGCATACAACATGGCAAGGACAGCTGCCATTATACAAGAAATAGTCCAAGTATGCCCAACATATGATCTGCCATTATAATTCCAGTGCCAACAATATATCCGGATTAGACCTAATTGTACCAGAGTTAAACCTTTTAAATTGGGTACACTATATACATTTAGTGTTTCCTGACATCACTATTGGCTTCAGTGGTGAGACACATATGTACATACATGCATACACCACTCTCGGCTTCTGAAACAAACAAACCATTTTCTAGCAAAGACTGACATTTCTTTTGTGCATCTTTCAAGTGACCAATCTCCATGGGATATAATTAAAATGAGAGTGGAGGCAGGTGGCCATTTTGCAAGTACCGCAGGCTGTCCCAGTGTGTTTTTGAATAAATATGTGGCCTGCCATTGGTTTGGCTGGTGGCCACTTCTAGGATACGGGGATATGTAGCAGCTACGTGTTGGAGGCCTGTTTTAAAACTTTAAGGGCTCATGATAAATCAGTGCAGGGCTTCGTATGTAGGGTTATAATTGTGCATGCCATGCTGTCGCGGGTGTTACACAAAAGGGTAAACCCAGAATCACTGGGACCTGGGTACAAGACAGGGTGGGGTGGTCCCAGTATTTTAACATCAATAGTGTCAAACAGGGAAAAGATTCAGATACAAAAAACAATGCACAGCAAATTTGCTGTTCCAGTGTTATTTAATCACACTGAAACAAGTCAATATTTCTTCAGACCAGCATTGAAGGCCATACATTTTTGTAACGATATCAACATTGCAGTGCCCAAAGAGCGGGGTTGAAAAGGGAAAGGCTGTCAATCAAGTGAAGTAGTGAAGTAGACAAAGTAGAAGTTGTGATGAAAAAATCACAAACCGTTAAGGCATATATTCTTCCTATGCCTGGGAAAAACAAAGAGTCAATCAAATATTCATCACAGTACAAAGTATCTGTACAAAATTGCCATGTAACCCAAGATTCCACAGTAAAACAAGTACTGTTGAAGGGACTGGCATTCGTAAAATGTCGACGTTTCGATCCCTGTGTCAGTGTAGGTTCTTCCAGACCTTACTTGCAGGGTCTTCCTCAGGACTGTGGGTGGTGTGGGGTGAAGGGGCACCGTGAGTGGAGAGAGAGTCCTCTGAATGAATGAATGAATGAAACATTATTTATATTGCGCAGCTATGCCCAATGGGCGTCAAGGCGCCTAATCCAAATAAAGCCTGTGAGCGAAAAGAAACAGAGCCTACTGGTAAGCATTGATAAAGAGCCAGGTTTTCAATGACTTCCTAAAGAGGTCAAGGGAGGGCAGTGTTTTGATTTCCAGGGGGAGTGAATTCCACATCAGAGGAGCCAGTATGGAAAAAGCTTTGCTCCCCCATCTAGCCTTCTTGGCTCTGGGAATTACCAGTTGATTAAGCTCACTGGATCGGAGACATCTACTCGGAACGTATCTAGAGAGAAGTGATCCAAGGGCATCAGCCGGGCCTGCAGTTAAAGCCTTATATGTAAGGCAGAGGAGTTTAAAAGTGATCCTTGAGGAGATGGGGAGCCAGTGGAGGTTCTTCCTTGCTAAGATCATCGAGGCCAGCCAGGGCAAAGCGAGAGCAAACCGCGCTGCCGCGTTTTGTATGACCTGCAAACGCTGAAGCAGGCCCTTGTTGGCCCCGGCGTACACTGAGTTGCAGTAATCAAGCCTTGAGCCAACAAGGGCGATCACCACCTGTTTCCGTGCCTGAGGGGACAAGTAGTGTACGATTCTTTTCAAGGTCTTGATAACTCCCCAACAGGTAGCCACCGTTCTGTTGACCTGAAGCTCCATGGAGAGCTGGGTGTCGAAGATGACGCCTAGGTTCCTGGCAGATTGTGTTGGTGTTGGGCAGCTACCTAAAGAAGGAGGCCACCAATCATCTGACCATATGCCCTGGTCCTTGCCAAAGACCAGGACCTCTGTCTTGTCCCCGTTCAACTTTAGGGAGTTGGCAATCATCCACTCTGCAACAAGTTGCATGCAGGCCCTAAAGTTAGAAGCGGTTTCACCCACAGAGTGAGTCAGGGATACCATAATCTGCGTGTCGTCGGCATACGACACTACCTCCATCCCCTGAGATCTTACTAGTCTTGCAAGTGGGGCCACGTAGATGTTAAACAGGGTCGGACTCAATGCCGACCCCTGTGGCACCCCACATTGCAAAGACTTAGCGGGGGAGAGGTATTCACCTAGCATGACACGCTGCTCTCGTTGTTGAAGAAAGGAGCTCAGGAGACTGAGTGCCGGTCCTTCTACCCCTGCCTCCCTTAACCTAGTTGTTAAAGTAAGGGGAGACAGGGTGTCAAATGCTGCTGAAAGATCCAGCAGCACCAGTACGGTGGTTAGACCCAAATCCACTTTTCTGCGGATGTTGTCCATGACTTTCGTCAAAGCAGACTCCGTGCTATGCAGCTTTCTAAAGCCATGTTGGGACCCGTCCAAGAAACCAGAGGTATCGAGGAAGTTTGAAAGATGGAAATTCAAATGGGTCTCCAACATCTTAGCAGGGGCCGGCAGCAGAGAGATGGGTCTAAAGTTCTTCAGTACTCCAGGGTCCAAGGTGGTCTTTTTCAGCAGCGGCTTCACGATGGCTTTCTTCCAAAGTGACGGGAAGATGCCCTGTTCCAATGCTCCATTCATGACTTCCAGCATCGAAGGAAGAATGATCTCTCTGCAGTTCTTCAGTACTTTCAGAGGAACTGGATCAAGTGGAGATGACGATTTAGTTTTGTCCAACAGGCTATTAAGATCCTCTAGCGAAAGGGCAGGGAAATGATCAAGGGAGTGAGAGGATTCTTTAGTCCAAGCTTCCAGATGTTTAATTTGGGAGAAATCCTCGGCATTAAGCGAGTTCCCCTGCGACTTTAGAGCTATGTAGATATCATCTATCTTTTTGTAGAAAAAGTCTGATATATCATTGCATAGCTCCTGGGAAGCTACTACAGGATCGGGGGCCTGGAGAGAGCACAAAGAGTCCACTATTTTGAAAAGCTCTTTGGAGGATGTTAAAGAACAGGTTAAATTGGAAAAATAATCCTGTTTTTCCTTAATGACTCTCTTTTTGTACTCACGTAGTAGGCTCTTATAGCCTTCTCTATCCTTGAGATCCCAGGATTTACGCCACCTACGTTCCTTCTGTCTGCAAGATTGTCTGAGAAGCCTCAGATCGACGGAAAACCAGGGGGCAGCTGGCTTCTGTCTAGCTGCAGCTTTCAGGGAAGGAGGAGCTAGTTCGTCAGCGGCTCTGGTGATGGCATCAGCAAGTTCTTGGGCCGACTCATCCACCTTCCGCTGAGTTGAAATATGGGCATTGAGAATAAAAGGGGCTACAGCCTCCTTAGTAAAATTTTTGAAGCTCCTTTTAAATTGTTTTTTACCAGAGCCCACAATGGCAACGGGGCAGGGAATGTCTAGAAACAGCGGGACTGCTAAATGGTCAGACCAGGTAATCGGGACCGGTGTCCCAACCCCTAATCTAGGGTCGTTGGAAAAGATCCCGTCAAGGATATGCCCCGCCTTATGAGTCGGGTGGAGAACTTGTTGTGCAAAGTCACATGCCTCCAGAGAATTAAGCAGAGAACAGGTCTCTTTCGAAGTAACATCCTCTAGGTGAAAATTAATGTCGCCCAGAATAGTGAGATGGGGTCTACCAAAATAAGGTTCCAAAATTCTAAAAAGTTCTGAGCAAAAATTAGCTCTAGACCCAGGGGGCCTATAAAGTAGTATGCCAGAAAAGGAGCTCACCGGGGTATGCACAATACAAAAGTATAGCGCCTCAAAAGGATCCGTAGAGATCGATAAGGGTTTTATGGTACATGTGAGAGTAGATTTAAAAAGAATGGCTATTCCACCCCCTCTACAGCGTTCTCTGTCTAACCTTAGAAAGGTGTATCCTTCAGGAATGGCCAGAAGCAGATCATGGCCAGAAGACTCAGTAGCCCACGTTTCTGTAACAAAGATCCAGTCAGGGTTCCTTGAACTAACAAAATCGTGAAATTCAATCCCATGTTTGATCAATGAGCGCGCATTGATCAAAAATCCCTGTTTGGATTGGGAGGTATGACTGGCCGGCAAAGAAGAGATTGAATAAATGCGGGCCTGAGTAGGACCGGCAAAAGGAACGTTGCACGAGGGACACAGGTGGGCGCGACACAATACCTCGGGTCTGAGCTGATGATGGCAGCAGAGCGCAGGGGGTCTAAGGGACAAAAGGGTGCCATAAAGGTCCCCCCGGGAGGAAGGCGCGTCAATGCCTGGGGGCCCAGGGTCCAGCCCGTCCTGCAGCGCGTCCTCAGCGCGGACGGGCGCAGACGGGCTTGCCTTTGGCGCGCCTTCGGCGCGCCGCCGGCGCGCCCGCTGCGCCCGCCCGCTGCGCGGACGTGCGGAGCAGATGTTTTTATCCATTGGTGAGTGAGGAGGGTAGGAGGGACGATGGACTGCACCGTCTCCCTTCCCTTCCCAAGATGGCGGCTCCGGTGGGTGGGGGGGGAGTGCCCAGCGTCACTCACAGCTGAGCTGCGCTGTCCTGTTTGACTGCTGCCTGGAGGGAAGTAATCTCACCCCAGGTAAGAACAAAGATAAAAACGGGCTATTTAAGATATATACAATTTTTTAAAATGGATCAGTTCTTACAATTTTTAGATGCTGAAGGCAGCGTTCGTAGTGGCAAAAGTATCTGTGCAGTTCTTCTCAATTAAAATAACACAGAAAGATAGCAGCGCAAGCGAGCGCTAAGAGCCCCGGCTTTCCGCCTCAAGGCGAGTGATTAGCACAATATAACAAGCAATGCCGGTTTGTAAGTTGGGCGTCTCTTAAGTACTATGGGAGGGCGGGAGGGACGATGGACTGCACCGTCTCCCTTCCCTTCCCAAGATGGCGGCTCCGGTGGGTGGGGGGGGGGAGTGCCCAGCGTCACTCACAGCTGAGCTGCGCTGTCCTGTTTGACTGCTGCCTGGAGGGAAGTAATCTCACCCCAGGTAAGAACAAGACACTGTGTTTCGCTCTAATTAGAGCTCTTCAGAGAGGTATAGCTTTGACTGGTGGAGGATCAGTGGGCTCGGTGGCTCGCAGACAATTGAGGGAAGGAGTGAGAAAGCATTCGGAATTAGTAATGCTTTGGTCCAGGTGATTCAAGGATCCAACAGCAAAAGGGGACGGCCCCCCTGTCTTGGGAACATCCCGAATAAATCAAGGGAAAAATGGAGATCGTAAAGAACTCCGTAGTTCTCCAGGGAAAGATCTAAAGAGATCACTGCAATGCAGTGGGCACTGCAATGTTGATATTGTTACAAAAATGTATGGCCTTCAATGCTGGTCTGAAGAAATATTGACTTGTTTCAGTGTGATTAAATAACACTGGAACAGCAAATTTGCTGTGCTTTGTTTTTTGTATTTGAACTTTATTTGAATTTTTTCTCTGTTTGACACTATTGATGATATAATACTGGGACCACCCCAATATATACTATGCTGTCGTGGGTGGCTTGCAGTGCCTCAGTGTGACAATATTGTGTGAACTTGTTGTATGTATTAAGAAATGTACAGCTCAAATAAACAATTGTTTTCTTTTACACAAGCAGCAGATGGTTGCGCAATTGCAACAAAAAGTACGTATACTTTTTTTTCCTCACATTGTCTGTGTTGATTTTCTTGTTTCTTCAATAATCGCAACAACCACACAGTTACAACTGTGTTACTTTCAAATTAGCCTGTATGTAGTACTCAGAGGTTTTGGAACTCAAGGGTGTCTATCTGAGCATCTCTCTTGAAAATCAAAATTGTAGATTGTACTCTTCATCCTCATTGTAGTTATTGCTATACATTTTACTTAAATGTACCCAGTTAGAATGCCTGGTGTACTGACAGTTGTTTCCTGAAAGACTCTTAAGTCACGTCTTACCCGAATAGAGCTTCCAAATTACTATTAGATGCGAACGATAAAGTTGTAATAAAGGCAGTTTTTAGCTTTTGTCGTGAACTTGTATATGCTGGTTATGTTTTGTAAAGTGATTTAGTTGTTACCTCTGGGAGGTTTATATGGTTTATTCAAACTAATATTAAGCAACTATTTTAAAATTATTGCACATTTGATTCAAGCACACAGTTCTGAAGTGTCTCCTATACGTTTTTTTTGGTTCTTCTTTCGGTGTTTATAAGTTTTAAGATGCTGATGTGCATAGGCCTCATCCGACTGTTTCGAGTGGGGCAAGAATGCATGTTCTGTGCTTATTGGAGTGGGTTTATGACCAGTGTATTTAATGCCTTCATCCTACCCACAAGGCTTTGCGCTGTTATATATGTAAGGCTTTTTTCCTTCTAAGATTCTGAAAGACAGGGAGAGGAGGTTGATGCTATGTCTGTTGGAGAGTAATAAGAAATACCCTCCTTCTTAGGGGGATGACATCTTGTCAGGGAATGGTTCTGGGCAAAGTTTCTCCTCCAAGCACTTCTACGAAAGCAGCACAAAAAAGAAGCCATGTAGAGTTTCCTGAGTGGATTTAATTAATACAGTGCCTGTAGCTGCCTCCTCACAGGAATCAGCCTTTACAATGCAGGCATTAAAACGCTGAGCCTTTACCATGCATCATTTATCATGCAAATTTTTACCACGCATATACCTTTACCATGCATGCGTTTGCCTCACAAGGTAAGTACACTTAAGGTAAGAATGTGTGTATATTCACTTGAAAAAACACACGTTTCACGGATGTTATAGTTAGGCTGACATTTCACTCGTACAAACCCAGAGAAATTCAGCTGTTATAGTTAGCTGAGCTAACTACAACTCGCGACCCCGCAATGCACTGCTGATGACGTCAAATATTACATCATTTATGACATCTCAAATGACATCACTGGTAACATCACTGGTGACATCATCCAGTGACTGGGTGTTTTTTTTAAAGTTTAAGAATGTTATTTATGTATATATGTGTGTGTGTGTGTGTATATATATGTATATATGTATATATATATATATATATATATATATATATATATATATATTCATAGAAAAAACCATAGGTTTCAGGGGTGTTATAGTTAGCTGCCCATTTCACTCGTACAAAACCATAGAAATTCCTCCGTTATAGTTAGTTCTGCTAACTATAACTCACGCGCCCGCAATGCACTGCTGATATCACATATTGCATCATCCATGACATGGTCAGTGACATCACTGATGACATCTCAAATGACATCACTGATGACCACTGATGACATCATCCAGTGAATGTGGTTTAGTTTGAAATTTAAATATGTATTATATATGTACCAATCTGTATTGAAGATTGAGTGGATATATAACTGTCTGGATGGAGGATTTAGTAGCTGTCTGTTTAAGTGAGTAATTAAAAGTGTCTCACTTAATACATGGATTAGTAACTAAACTATGTGAATGTGTGCAGCACTGTCTCTGTTGTTGTATAACATGCTGCATCAGTTGGTCACTAACTACATGAGTGTGTATATTAGTTATTGATTAGTTGGGTGAGTATTTGTATGAGACACTGAGTTTGTGTGTGGTTGGATGGGGTGTGTGTAACTCTATGCATAGATGTGTGAATGGTTGATTGACTAGGTGTATTGGTTTAAGAGTGCATGTGGAAACAGTTGTTTGGGTGACTGAGTGTATTTATTTGTTTGTTGGTGAGCGAATATATGTTTTAGTTGAACATCTTCAACAAAGTAAAAAAATAAAAGGCATTGTATGTGAGAGTTGGTGTATATAAATAAGTATATGTAAGTGTCAGTGATTGTGAGAGTAACTATATGAATGAGTGTATAATTGTAATGGTGATTTTTTAACATATTAACTATGAGTTACTATGTGTTTGAATAAATGAGGTGTTGTTGGATAATTGTGTAAGTTTGTAAATGTAAGTGTGATTAATTTTTTTCATGAGTGAGCAGGATGACTGCATAACCGACTAAGATGACTGCTGATGTGTCAATGTCTATATATGTGTATAAGTGCATTTGATAGTTTTCTATTAATTAGTGACTGCATGTATAAATGATTCTGTTGTTGAATGGGTAGTTGTGTGTGTAGACTTAGGAATCAGTGAGTGGGTATGTAGTAACTGGTATTGGTGTGTGAATGGTTTCAAATATGGTACTCTGTATTTTACAGTGAGTGATGAAAGGTTAGTATATGATGAAGTTTATCAGATTGTCACGTGGAGGATGTCATTAGTGATGTCATTTGAGATGTCATCAGTGATGTCACTGGCCATGTCATGAATGATGCAATATGTGACATCATCAGCAGGGCATTGCGGGCGCGCGAGTTACAGTTAGCAGAACTAACTATAACGGAGGAATTTCTATGGTTTTGTACGAGTGAAATGGCAAGCTAACTATAACACCCCTGAAACCTATGTTTTTTCAGTGAATTTCTAAGGTCTTTTAAATGCTAATTTCTAACTATAACGTCTCAGAAACCTATGTTTTTTTTCAGTCAATTTCAAAGGTTTTTAAATGCTAATTTTTAAGTGTGATAGTAGTTTTTCCCATTTTTTTGTACTGATTTTCGACAGTTTTTTAACTGTTTATTTATAAATATTTTATTCATTAAATAACATATATTTTTCAGAATTTTTTTTTAAAAAAAATTCAAACTGGAATATTGATTAATTTTCTTGTTTTAATTTTTTATTTTAATATATTTATATTATTTTCTTTAAAAAAAACCATTTATTTTTCTGAGCCGCGCACACAAAGCGTACAAATCACGGTAGGTGCGCACATTCTAGCCGCCATTTTAGAAAAGTCGTGAAGGATCCGCGTAGGGTGTGCGACGACTGCGTGTTTTTCAGTTGCATCATATACATTCAATATTATGTGATGTATGCGATTGGTATGCGACCAGTCCGCGACTCCTTCTCCCGCGCATTCGCGACACATGCGCATTATGGTACGAGATGCTTACGCGGTTGCGGGTCCCGCGTGACGTCATATACGTGCTTGGGTGCGCAACTCCCGCAAAAAAAAGTTCCAAAATGATATGTATGTGTCTTTAATATATATATATTAGGGCAAGAGATTATCTAAAATATTCATAAAAATAATATGTTTGTACTTATAATAAACTTATATTATTTTTAAATATATTTTCGCGAAGTCTGGTGCGTGCATCGTGAGTGCAGAGAACCAGGTCAGTAGAGCTGCTGTAGAGCCAGAGAAACCAGGTCAGCAGAACTGTTGTAGAGCCAGAGAACCAGGTCAGCAGAGCTGCTCTAGAGCCAGAGACCCAGCTCAGCAGAGCTGCTATAGAGGCCGAGAAACCAGGTCAGCAGAGCTGCTGTAGAGCCAGAGAAACCAGGTCAGCAGATCTGCTTTAGAGGGAGAGAACCAGGTCAGCAGAACTGCTTTAGAGCCACAGAACCAGGTCAGCAGAGCTGCTCTAGAGCCAGATAACCAGGTCAGCAGAGCTGCTCTAGAAGCAGAGAACCAGGTCAGCAGAACTGCTTTAGAGCCAGAGAACCAGGTTAGCAGAACTGCTTTAGAGCCAGAGAACCAGATCAGCAGAGCTGCTTTAGAGCCAGAGAACCAGGTCTGCAGAGCTGTTCTAGAACCAGAGAACCAGGTCAGCAGAGCTGCTTTAGAGCCAGAGAACAAGGTCAGCAGAGCTGCTCTAGAGGCAGACAACCAGGATAGCAGAGCTGCTTTAGAGGGAGAGAACCAGGTCAGCAGAGCTGCTCTAGAGCTAGAGAAACCAGGTCAGCAGAGCTGCTTTAGAGGGAGAGAACCAGGTCAACAGAGCTGCTTTAGAGCCAGAGAACCAGGTCAGCAGAGCTGCTCTAGAGCCATAGAACCAGGTCAGCAGAGCTGCTCTAGAGGCAGAGAACCAGGTCAGTAGTCAGCAGAGCTGCGATAGAGGGTAAGAACCGGGTCAGCAGAGCTGCTCTAGAGCCAGAGAACCAGGTCAGCAGAGCTGCTGTAGAGCCATAGAAACCATGTCAGTAGAGCTGCTTTAGAGCGTGAGAACCAGGTCAGCAGAGCTCTTTAGAGGGGGAGGACCAGGTCAGCAGAGCTGCTCTAGAGACCGAGAACCAGGTCAGCAGAGTTGCTTTAGAGCCAGCGAACCAGGTCAGCAGAGCTGCTTTAGAGCCATAGAACCAGGTCAGCAGAGCTGCTTTAGAGCCAGAGAACCAGGTCAGCAGAGCTGCTCTAGAGGCAGACAACCAGGTCAGCAGAGCTGCTTTAGAGGGAGAGAACCAGGTCAGCAGAGCTGCTCTAGAGCCAGAGAAACCAGGTCAGCAGAGCTGCTTTAGAGGCAGAGAACCAGGTCAGTAGAGCTGATTTAGAGCCATAGAACCAGGTCAGTAGAGCTGCTCTAGAGGCAGAGAACCAGGTCAGTAGAGCTGATTTAGACGGAGAGAACCAGGTCAGTAGAGCTGATTTAGAGGGAGAGAACCAGGTCAGCAGAGCTGCTCTAGAGCTAGAGAAACCAGGTCAGCAGAGCTGCTTTAGAGGGAGAGAACCAGGTCAACAGAGCTGCTTTAGAGCCAGAGAACCAGGTCAGCAGAGCTGCTCTAGAGCCATAGAACCAGGTCAGCAGAGCTGCTCTAGAGGCAGAGAACCAGGTCAGTAGTCAGCAGAGCTGCGATAGAGGGTAAGAACCGGGTCAGCAGAGCTGCTCTAGAGCCAGAGAACCAGGTCAGCAGAGCTGCTGTAGAGCCATAGAAACCATGTCAGTAGAGCTGCTTTAGAGCGTGAGAACCAGGTCAGCAGAGCTCTTTAGAGGGGGAGGACCAGGTCAGCAGAGCTGCTCTAGAGACCGAGAACCAGGTCAGCAGAGTTGCTTTAGAGCCAGCGAACCAGGTCAGCAGAGCTGCTTTAGAGCCATAGAACCAGGTCAGCAGAGCTGCTTTAGAGCCAGAGAACCAGGTCAGCAGAGCTGCTCTAGAGGCAGACAACCAGGTCAGCAGAGCTGCTTTAGAGGGAGAGAACCAGGTCAGCAGAGCTGCTCTAGAGCCAGAGAAACCAGGTCAGCAGAGCTGCTTTAGAGGGAGAGAACCAGGTCAACAGAGCTGCTTTAGAGCCAGTGAACCAGGTCAGAAGAGCTGCTCTAAAGCCAGAGAACCAGGTCAGCAGAGCTGCTTTAGAGCCATAGAACCAGGTCAGCAGAGCTGCTCTAGAGGCAGAGAACCAGGTCAGTAGAGCTGATTTAGAGCCATAGAACCAGGTCAGTAGAGCTGCTCTAGAGGCAGAGAACCAGGTCAGTAGAGCTGATTTAGACGGAGAGAACCAGGTCAGTAGAGCTGATTTAGAGGGAGAGAACCAGGTCAGTAGAGCTGCTTTAGAGCCAGAGAACCAGGTCAGCAGAGCTGCGATAGAGGGTAAGAACCGGGTCAGCAGAGCTGCTCTAGAGCCAGAGAACCAGGTCAGCAGAGCTGCTATAGAGCCATAGAAACCATGTCAGTAGAGCTGCTTTAGAGCGCGAGAACCAGGTCAGCAGAACTGCTTTTGAGCCAAGGGACCAGGTCAGCAGAGCTGCTCTAGAGCCAGAGAACCAGGTCAGCAGAACTGCTTTAGAGCTATAGCACCGGGTCAGCAGAACTGCTTTAGAGCCAGAGAAACCAGGTCAGCAAAGCTGCTTTAGAACTATAGAACCAGGTCAGCAGAGCTCTTTAGAGCCAGAGAACCAGGTCAGCAGAGCTGCTCTAGAGCCAGAGAACCAGGTCAGCAGACCTGCTGTAGAGCCAGAGAACCAGGTCAGCAAAGCTGCTCTAGAGGGAGAGAAGCAGGCCAACAGAGCTGCTTTAGAGCCACAGAACCAAGTCAGCAGAGCTGCTCTAGAGCCTAAGAACTAGGTCAGCAGAGCTGCTCTAGAGCCTAAGAACCAGGTCAGCAGAGCTGCTCTAGAGCCTAAGAACCAGGTCAGCAAAGCTGCTCTAGAGCCAGAGAACCATGCCAGCAGAACTGCTTTAGAGCCATAGAACCGGGTCAGCAGAGCTGCTTAAAAGCCAGAGAACCAGGTCAGCAGAGCTGCTCTAGAGCCAGAGAACCAGGTCAGCAGACCTGCTGTAGAGCCAGAGAAACCAGATCAGCATTTAGAGGGAGAGAAACAGTTCAGCAGAGCTGCTTTAGCTGACACTGACTGCCTGACTGACACTGACTAACTGAAACTGACTGACTGACACTGACTGATTGACACTGACTGACTGAAACTGACTGACACTGACCGACTACTCTCTACTACTCTCTAATACTCACTCTCTACTACTCTACTACTCTCTAGTACTCACTCTCTACTACTCTCTGCTACTCACTCTCTACTAATCACTCTCTACTTTTCTGTCTCTACTACTCACTCTCTACTACTCTACTACTAACTCTCTACTACTAACTCTCTACTACTCACTCTCTACTACTCACTCTCTACTACTCTACTATTCACTCTCTACTACTCACTCTACTACTCACTGTCTACTATTCTCTATTACTCTCTCTACTACTCACTCTCTACTATTCTCTACTACACACTCTACTACACACTCTCTACTACTTGCTCTCTACTACTCGCTCTCTACTACTCTCTAGTACTCACTCTACTATTCACTCTCTACTACTCACTCTACTACTCTACTACTCACTCGCTATGACTCCACTACTCTCTACTACTCACTCTCTAATACTCTACTGCTCTCTCTACTACTCACTCTCTACTACTCTCTCTCTACTACTCACTCTACTACTCTCTACTACTCACTCTCTACTACTCTCGCTCTACTACTCTCTACTGCTCACTCTCCACTGCTCACTCTCTACTACTCACTCTCAACTACTCTCTACTAATCACTATACTACTCACTCTCTACTACCCTACTACTCTCTATTACTCTCTCTACTTCTCACTCTCTACTACTCACTCTCTACTACTCTCTACTACACACTCTCTACTACTCGCTCTCTACTACTCTCTAGTACTCACTCTACTATTCACTCTCTACTACTCACTCTACTACTCTACTACTCACTCTCTACAACTCTCTACTACTCTCTACTACTCACTCTCTACTACTCACTCTACTACTCTCTACTACTCTCTCTACTACTCACACTCTACTACTCAGACTCTACTACTCTACTACTCTCTACTACTCACCCTCTACTATTCTCTACTACTCACTCTACTACTCTCTACCACTCACTCTCTACTACTCACTCTCTACTACTCACTCTACTACTCTCTACTACTCACTCTCTACTACTCTCGCTCTACTACTCTCTACTGCTCACTCTCCACTGCTCACTCTACTACTCACTCTCAACTACTCTCTACTAATCACTATACTACTCACTCTCTACTACTCTACTACTCTCTATTACTCTCTCTACTTCTCACTCTCTACTACTCACTCTCTACTACTCTCTACTACACACTCTCTACTACTCGCTCTCTACTACTCTCTAGTACTCACTCTACTATTCACTCTCTACTACTCACTCTACTACTCTACTACTCACTCGCTATGACTCCACTACTCTCTACTACTCACTCTCTAATACTCTACTGCTCTCTCTCTACTACTCACTCTCTACTACTCACTCTCTACTACTTACTCTCTACAACTCTCTACTACTCTCTACTACTCACTCTACTACTCTCTACTGCTCACACTCTACTACTCAGACTCTACTACTCTCTACTACTCACCCTCTACTATTCTCTACTACTCACTCTACTACTGTACTACTCTCTACCACTCACTCTCTACGACTCACTCTCTACTACTCTCTCTACTACTCTCTACTACTCACTCTCTACTACTCTCGCTCTACTACTCTCTACTGCTCACTCTCCACTACTCACTCTCTACTACTCACTCTCAACTACTCTCTACTAATCACTATACTACTCACTCTCTACTACTCTACTACTCTATTACTCTCTCTACTTCTCACTCTCTACTACTCACTCTCTACTACTCACTCTCTACTACACACTCTCTACTACACACTCTCTACTACTCACTCTCTACTACTCACTCTACTACTCTCTAGTACTCACTCTACTACTCACTCTACTACTCTACTACTCACTCGCTATGACTCCACTACCCTCTACTACTCACTCTCTAATACTCTACTGCTCTCTCTCTACTACTCACGCTCTACTACTCTCTACTACTCTCTCTCTACTACTCACTCTCAACTACTTACTCTAATACTCTCTCTACTACTCTCTCTCTACTACTCTCTCTACTACTCTATACTACTCACTCTCTACTACTCACTCTCTACTACTCACTCTCTACTACTCACTCTACTACTCACTCTCTACTACTCACTCTCTATTACTCACTCTCTACTACTCACTCTCTACTCTCTATTACTCACTCTCTAACTCTCTCTACCTCTCTCTCTACTACTCTCTACCTCTCTACCCCTTTACCTCTACACCTCTACCTCTACACCTCTACCTCTCTCTACACGCACATATATATATATATATTCACTGAAAAAACCATAGGTTTCACACATGTTATAGTTAGCGGAAATTTTACTGATAAAAAACCAATGAAATTGCCCCGTTATAGTTAGTGCTGGCAACTATAACTCACGCGACCGCAATCCTCTGCTGATGCTAATACTGTATTTAGACACTTATTTGCCCATGTCTTCTTCCATACATTTTTAGCTATACATATATTACAAATATTTTTTTTTATAAAGACACATATGTCATCAGCAGAAGATTGCGGTCGCTTGAGTTATAGTTGCCAGCACTAACTATAACGGGGCAATTTCATTGGTTTTTTATCAGTAAAATTTCCGCTAACTATAACATGTGTGAAACCTATGGTTTTTTCAGTGAATTTGCAAGGTTTTTTAAATGCTAATTCCTAACTATAACGTGTGTGAAACCTATGGTTTTTTCAGTGAATTTGTACGTTTTTTTAAATGCTAAGTTACTTTACGCCATTCGAGGCGTGCGCGCCCACTTAACGCAGTGCGTTCCGTGCACGGTTTTTATCAACTTTAATAAGCCCTGTACATTTGGTGGCCTTCGGCCACCAAAAGCACAGGGGGTGGGGTCAATGTGGATAGTGTTTTTTTTATTTCGATTTTATAATTTCATGTTACCAAAATATAGTTTTTTTTAATGAGGTAATAAGCCCTGTACATTTGGTGGCCTACGGCAACCAAAAGCACAGGGGGTGGGGTAAGTGTGGATAGTGTTTTTTTTATTTCTATTTTTTACCGTACGCTTACGGTAAGCGTACGGTAAGCGTACTGGGCGAAATTGCCGAAAAAAAAATAAAACCGTTTTTGCTCTTGGGGGATGTTTGGGGACTCCCTCAACATGACTATGTGGGACGGAGTTGTAAAAACAGCCCCGTAACATGTTTTTGGGCATCATGTTTGATAAATAACACTCAGTGCGAGAGACAAAATGGCGGACGCCGCTTCCTGGTTTCGGCCGATTCGAATGTTTACTAAGATCTAAGAGCCAATCAGAATCGCGCTCGCGCACGCCACCGTACGCGTACGGTAAGCGTACCGTAAGCGGGCTCAGATATATATATTGATTTAAAGGCTATTTTCTCAGAATCTACTGAACAGATTTACACCAAACCTACAAAAGGCACTTCCTTGACATAGGGACTACCTCTCTGCCAAATTTCTAGTAATTCTGTTCAGCCGTTCGGGCTGTAGCTCTGTCTAAAGGTCCTATGGAAAAATGCATGGGAAAAACGCGTTTTGGGACCCCCCTTTTATCTCAGCCCCCGCTTGACGAATCCCCCCGAGACTTTCAGGGTAGGAGCGGAGCGTAGCGCCCCACCTATTTTGAGAAATTCGCGAGGATTCATCGACCGGCGCCAAAGTTATTCAAAATAGAATGTTGCGGATTTCCTATGGAAAAGGGGTCCTAACTATAACTACCTACTGGCGACCGCCAGTAGGTAATATATATGCGCATATAAATGCATATGCATTTATATATATGTATGTGTGTGTGTATATATATATGTACATACATATATAAACATATATATAATCTGCATATATATGCATGTTATGTACATGAAAGTTTGAAAAACACTAATACAAGCAAAGCTAAAAAGCCACCTTATTACAAACAGAATTGCTTTAACTTAAACGAGGGCGAGACCTATTGCATTTTCAATGCTTGTTTACTTTGGTTCCATCAAGAAGGCATTCAGATGTGTCACACATTTGCCATAAATTCTGAATGGTAGCACTCTAGTTGCTCATTAGATCACTGTAGTAAAGCTACTGCTCACCAGGGAAGTCTGCTGCTGGTATTCAAAGTGCATGTTTCAGTCTGCATGTCAGAATTCTTTAATGAAATGGAAGAGGATTTGAGAAGTCACTCAAAATGTGCCCTAATTTTTCTTTCTGCAGCACTAATCATTATTTCTATGGCAAAATGAACCCCCTCATTTTGTTCCTTTGCAAATTAAATGTTTCAAGTGTTACCACTTTATTCCAATCAAGATGGCTTCAGGTGTGTCATACTTTTGTCATAAGGTAGACTGTTAGCGCTCTAGTTGTTCTTTAGAACACTCTGAGACATTCTGTCATTGGGCTATACTTGGGCTACATCTGGGTGATATTGGTGCTACATTTGGGCTCTTTTGTCTCCGGTGGCAATCTTGGGAGACTTATTTGTTATGAAGTTTCCTAATTTCCTAATTTACTACAGTCTCCTCAGTAGGAAATACTTTCAGGTTTTTTACTTTGATTCCATCAAGAAGGCATTCAGATGTGTCTCATATTTGCCATATATTCAGAATGTTAGCACTCTAGTTGCTTATTAGATCACTGTAGTAAAGCTACTGCTCACCAGGGAAGTCTGCTGCTGGTATTGAAAGTGCATGTTTCAGTCTGCATGTCAGAATTTTTTAATGAAATAGAAGAGGATTTGAGAAGTCACTCAAAATGTGCCCTAATTTTTCTTTCTGCAGCACTAATCATAATTTCTATGGCAACATGAACCCCCTCAATGTGTTCCTTTTAAATTAAACTACTCACTCTCTACTACTCTCTACTACTCACTCTCTGCTACTCACTCTCTACTACTCACTCTCTACAACTCACTCTCTACTACTCACTCTCTACTACTCACTCTCTACTACTCACTCTCCACTTCTCACTCTCCACTACTCACTCTACTACTACTCACTCTACTACACCCTCGCTACTACTCTCTTTACTTCTCACTCGCTACTACTCTCTCCACTACTCACTCTCCACTACTCACTCTCCACTACTCACTCTCCACTACTCACTCTCTTCTTGCTCTCTACTACTCACTCTCTACTACTCCCTACTACTCACTCTCTACTACTCCCTACTACTCACTCTACTACTCACTCCCTACTACTCTCTACTGCTCACTCGCTACTACTCTCTCTCTACTACTCTCTCTCTACCCACTCTACTACTCACTCTCTACTACTCTCTACTACTCACTCTCTACTACTCACTCTCTACTACTCTTTCTCTACTACTCACTCTCTAATACTCACTCTACTACTCTCTACTACTCACTCTGCTACACTCTCTACTACTCACTCTCTACTCTCTATTACTCACTCTACCTCTCTACCTTTCTTCCTCTCTCTACTACTCTCTACCTCTCCCTTTCTCTACCTCTCTCTACACGCACACATATGCACATATATATATGCATATATATATGCATATGCATTTATACATATGTATGTGTAGATATATATATATATATATATACATACATATATATAATCTGCATATCTATATAAATAGAAATATAAAATCATGCATACATATACATATACAGATATGCATATATATGCATGTTATGTACATGAAAGTTTGAAAAACACTAATACAAGCAACGCTAAAAAGCCACATTATTACAAACAGAATTGCTTTAACTTAAACGAGGGTGAGACCTATTGCATTTTCAATGCTTGTTTACTTTGGTTCCATCAAGAAGGCATTCAGATGTGTCACACATTTGCCATAAATTCTGAATGGTAGCACTCTAGTTGCTCATTAGATCACTGTAGTAAAGCTACTGCTCACCAGAGAAGTCTGCTGCTGGTATTCAAATTGCATGTTTCAGTCTGCATGTCAGAATTTTTTAATGAAATAGAAGAGGATTTGAGAAGTCACTCAAAATGTGCCCTAATTTTTCTTTCTGCAGCACTAATCATACTTTCTATGGCAAAATGAACCCCCTCATGTTGTTCCTTTCTAAATTAAATGTTTTGAGACTTACCACTTTCTTCCAATCAAGATGGCTTCAGGTGTGCCATACATAGGACTGTTAGCGCTCTAGTTGTTCTTTGGAACACTCTGGGAAGCTGCAGCAGAACCCAACGGAATCAACTGACAGTCTGTGCCCTTGTTGGATGTACATGTTTTACTGAGAATGTCAGACTTCATTCTCACATGACTGAGAAAGATAATGTGAATTTACAGAAAATATGCTCTCAGTTTAGCTTATAGATCACCTTCCAAACCTCTGTGGGAAAAGCATGAGAAAATAGTTTGCTGTCAAACATGATTCATGATATCCCAGCAGAAGGCTTTTTCACATGGTAAAATCACCTTAGAACATACCACAATTCCTAAAATGAGTATGGTACCATCAACAAATGATTTATAATGTAACTAAAGTCTTAAAACCTTCTATTAACTGCAATGCTTTTTAATGAGGTGCTATCATGTATATTGGTACCAAGATGGCTGCCAACACTTCTTGGATGAAGTGCTGACAGCCAATCAGATCTCACGATGGGAGATGTGGTTAGGCTCCTCCCAGATATATATGTGATTGTACTAGTGAACGGATTTACATCATTTAGGCAAAAGGCACGACTCTGAACCAAGGTCTACCTTTCTGCCAAATTTGGTGTAATTCCGTTCAGCAGTTCAGGCTGTAGCTGCGACTAAAGGTCCCTATGGAGAATTGCATGGGGAAAACACGTTTTGGGACCCCCTTTTTTCTCTGGTTTTGTAAGAGTGAAATGTCAGCCTAACTATAACGTCCCTGAAACCTGTGGGTTTTTCAGTGAATGTCCAAGGTTTTTTAAATGCCAATTACTAACTATAACGTCCCTGAAACCTCTGTTTCTTTCAGTA
The DNA here is from genome assembly GCF_964204655.1 of Triturus cristatus. NCBI lineage: Eukaryota > Metazoa > Chordata > Amphibia > Caudata > Salamandridae > Triturus > Triturus cristatus. The sequence goes on along the minus strand of NC_140584.1, from coordinate 839,930,264 downwards.
AATTTCTAAGGTTTTTAAATGCTAATTTCTAACTACGCCTACATAGGTAGGACGTGCAGAAAGAGGAAGAAAGGCGCAGAAAGAAGCAAGAGAAGTGCAGAAAGAGGAAGAAAGGTGCAGAAAGAAGCAAGAGAAGTGCAGAAAGAACCAACAGAGGTGAAAAAAGAGCCCTACTTCGACTGTATCTTGCCACAGACTCATAAAAGTACCCTAATCACTAATCCTTCTTAAACCTCAGTTTTCTCTTGAAGGTTCACTATTCATCGACTGTTAGGTCTACCAAATGTAAAACAGCAATCCTAAGCATATCGCTGTTGTAAGTCTCACCAAGTTTTTGAAGGTATGCATGCGTGTCTATGCTTTTACCTAGTGACATGTTAAATAAAAATAAACATACAAATACTTGAATACCCGTGTTTCAAACAGCATTCTCTGTCCATTTGTGCACAAGAAGGTGTATGTATTTCTTTCTGCTCATAATACAGGCACATGGGAATTCAATATTATATGATGACAAGCGCAGTGCGCGAGCAAGATGGCGGTCGTGATCTGAAATCACTCTGCCACTCACCCACAATTATCCGAGAATTACAGAGCGTGCCAATCGTGATGAGGCCTCTGTGGGACTGAGCCTGTGCCTCCATCCCACGCCGCTGTCTGACGGCATGTGGCGCTGGCAGAAACGAGCTGACTATCGAGGACGGAGGTTAACTGCTTGGGGCCCTGACGAAGAGCGACATCGCATGGGCGCCAGACGACCAGAAGGCAGAGGCCGATAAGCTAAGTGCCCAGTACAGCGGTGAGATAAGCGGAGCATGGAAGGTTGGGGCAGCCGGCTAACTTGCGGCGGCCCCGTGCCGTATGTGCGGGCCACTCCTGGACTGGGCCGGAGCCCTGCGCTGCTGGCGGGGGGATCTCCCTTGCCTCGCCTGAGACAATAGCCGTGAGGATTGGGTAGGGTACAGAGGGGCCTGGCAGTGGTGGCGCTCCGGAGCGCGTTGCACTCTCAGCATAGGCCCAGAGTGGAAGCTGACAAGGCCCTGAATATACCGGCCCAAGTGGGAGAAGTGATTATCGTCATAGCGCTTCTGACACGCGACCCTAGTGACGAAAGCGGGTTTGGGCCTCACGGGGGAGAAGTGATGGGCCCAGAGCTGCAGGAATTGGCTTTTTAGGGGCCCTGCCTCCTGTTTGCCTGAGTGACCGTCAGGGATGTATAGGAGGTCATGGGGCATAAATTCTGAGCCAACAGGACCAGGCCCCTGCGGCTGAAACAGTGAAAATGCACCTCCTCACGGGCATTAAAGAGACATCAATTGACAGCAGGGAGCTCAGCATCACATGTGCAGTCCAGGCAGCACTGTTGGAGTCACTGAGAACCACACTGCAGCAAGGCCCTATCATATAACAGGCAAGCACGTGTAGTGAACGTCTCAAGAGGCTGCTCATCGCACCACATACCTGGAGACTGGGCTGCAAAAAACGGTGCATATAACCCCCACACTGCTGTAGAGCCTTGTGCGAGATGCTGAGAGCGTTGGGTTCCTTGTTTTCCGCCCTCTCGTTTCCTGGGACCGAGATTTACTTCCTCCCTGATTGGTGTTTTGGGGTCTGTTTGGATCTATATCTCCTCCATCTTGACTTTGTTTTTGCCGGCCTGACCTTTGCTAGCACGACGATCGCTGACCTGTTCAAGACGCCTATTTCCCTTTTTCGTCAGCGATGATCCATCCGAGACATCCTCTTTGGCCCCCCTCTTCCGTAGCTCTCCACAGCCAAGGTGCCCCAGCGTGGTGTTCGGGGTCGTCTTCGAACTCCATGGATTCTTGGTACTTGTCCGGTCTGGTTGAACATTGACTTTGTTGGTCTCATGATGTTTTTACTATAGTCGTTGCCGGTGCGCTTGACTTGTCCTTTGCCTAGTTACGGGCTCAGTTCCCCTTCCCCTCCTCCCTATTTGTGTTCTCATGACTTGCTCTTGTATCCCTTTCCTGGTAGCTTATGCTAGGCTGTGTCATTTATGCTCCTGTAACTGATGTAATTCATTATCTTCTAAAGGAACCGTGTTTTAATTATCCTGACTTTGGAGCACGAACAACATGACCAATGCCCGGTGGAGCTGCTCTGACAGCTATAGAGGAGATTGGCTCTGGTTCACCCCCATGGCCGTCACCTACCCAGCCGGACATTAGGCATTGTTCTCCTTGTCTCTCCACTGTGTCTCCTCCCTATTTTCCCACATGCTGGTCCTCCTGGCCTGTATTGCTTTCCTTACCCCTTTTTCTGTCCCCCCCTACCTTCTTTGTCCCACAGGACATGTGTCTTTGTCATTCCTTGTTCTTTTAACTCCTTTTGACTGTGTAACACTGTTCACTGTTACACTTCTATTTACTCCTCTTGACCGTGTAACACTGTTTCTTGATTTGTCGTGGTCATACTTTACTCTAGATACTCTGGTTTACTATGAAACACTGTTTTTCTTTTTCTCTAGATACTCATGTTTACTGTTGCTCTAGTAACTGATGTAACTTTGTAACTTGTATCTGACAGAGACACGTTAGTGATAGATTCCTTACCTTAGAATATCCCCAGGCGTCAGACTGGATCCAGAAAGTTTTCATCAGCAGTACTGCTGCGCGTCGGAAGGTGGCGTCAGCAGTACTCCTGCGCGTCGGAAGGTGGCGTTGTGCGGCTCCGCGTCCGTCGCTGGCATAGTCTATGCCAAGATGACGTCACGGGGACTACTTAGGCGCCACCCATGCGCGCTGACATCAGTTCTTTCTTTTTCCGCGCCAGCAAGTACAGATCCGGTTAGAGCACGTACCTTAGTCACTTTTTGACTGACTTTTTTGAGATTTTTGTCTCCACGTTTTTGAGTCTTTGACTCCTGGTGCCACGTAGGGATGCCTGGGTTTAAATCCTGCGGGGCCTGTTGCCGTACGATGTCGGTGCCCGACCCCCATAGCGTCTGTCTGGTGCGCGACCATGACTCCCGGTTATGTTCCTTCTGTCCGGCCATGGCTCCAAAGGCCTTGTGGGAGCGGTCCCATAAGCTGCAGGAGGCCCGGCAGCAGTCTCTGCGCCGTTCGAGGTCCAGGGGTCGATCAAAGGACCGCCCGCGGAGCCATCATCATCATCGCTCCTTGGGGTCGAAGTCTTCACACTCGGAATCAGGTAAGAGACGTCATAAGGAGAAGTTGAAGAAGCGCTTACGCTCTCTGACATCCCCCCCCGTCGATCTCCGGATGCGGACAAGGGGGCTTGGGGTACCGCCCCCGCGGCTCCGTTGGAGCTTGTGAGTCCCGCGGCCTACCCGCCTTATCCGGGTCCGTCGGCGACTCCTGCCGAGGTGCAAGATTTTCCTGCTGCGATGGACCGCCTTTCAGACCTCGGGCTCCCATCGGGTCCCGCGGTCCCAGCTGAGGGCCCTTCCTTGCTGCCGGCCCAATTGCCGGTGCCACTGACGGCTTCGGCCCCGGCGCCGCAAGGTCCTCCACCAGCCGCTCCGGCGCCGCAAGGTGCTTCATCGGCGGCTTACGCCCCGGCGCCGCAAAGTCCTCTGCCGGCGGCTCCGGTCCTGGCGCCGTAATGGGTTCCGTTCGTTCCGCCTTTGCCCGGGTTTCTGGACAATTTTGCTCCGGGTTGGGACCCAAATTGGAACATGGAGCCGGATCGGCACCGACCGGCGCCATTCCCGGCGCCGTTGGACCATTTATATTCCCCTGTTCCTCCCCCACCGCTGCAGCCTGTGCCACGGGCAGTAAAGGAAGGGGACGACTGAGAGGGGTCTGGGGACCCTCTTGCACGGCAGTGCGAGTCAGATCAGGAAGGGACGGAAGAGTTGGAGGATGCAGTTGGCCTTGACCTCTCCTCTGAACCTTGTTTTCTTTCTCCTCCTGCTGTGGCCATGGAGGAGGGCGCAACATACACTGTGGTGCTCCGTAGTGCAGCTGAGGCCCTTGACCTGCCTATGGTGACCCTCAAAACTAACCTCCTCACTGAAGTCCTTTAACCGGAAGCAAGCTCTATGGAGCCCCTGCTACCGTTCAATGAAGCGTTAACTGATGTGTTGATGGGCAGCTGGTCAAGACCAGCCAGGGGGTTCTTGTGGATAAGAACGTAGCCAGGCGCCATCGGCTGGCCCCTGGTGACCCTGCCTTTTTGACAACCCACCCGACTCCGGAGAGCCTGGTTATCCAGGCCTCCACTTCCCAAAGCGCATTCCCTGCCGCTCCACCGTATAAAGAATCTAAGAAGCTGGAACAGTTTGGCAAGAAGCTGTTTTCCTCTGCCAGCTTAGGGCTGCGGTCGGTGAACACCACATGCCTCTTGGGCCGCTACTCTCATGCTGTGTGGGACACGGTTGCGCAGACGCTGCCTCAATGTCCGAAGGAGGTTGGGGCAGTGCTTTCCCAGGCTGTTGCAGAGGGGAAAGATGCAGCTAAGTTCGCCATCAGGTGTGGACTGGACACTGCGGACTCACTGTGTAGGGCGATCTCCACAACAGTCGCCCTCCGTTGCCATGCCTGGTTGCGGTCCACTGGGTTTTCAGGGGATGTTCAAAGTTCTCTTATGGACATGCCCTTTGATGGTAATCGCCTGTTTGGCGATAAGGCAGATAGTGCGCTGGAGCGTTTCAAGGACTCCCGGGCTACGGCCAAATCCTTGGGTCTCTCCACCACGAGCCCGGCCACGTCTGCTTTTTATTCCTTTCGTGCCACGGAAGGGGCGCCCGACACGTTCGTTCAACCAGAAGCCTGCGCAAAACCAACCTCTGCGCAGCTGCGGACGTGGTTCCCGCCGCGGCGGGACAGGGGGCTAGTGTGCCGGTCAGTCCACCTCCGCTCCCGCAGCATCCACCTCAAAGCCTTCCTAGTCCGAGCTTTGGGGTGCACCCCACGCCGGTGGGCGGGAGGATTCGCCATCACCTCCCCCACTGGCGTTCTGTTACCTCGGACAGGTGGGTGCTGCAAATCGTCCGAAGGGACTACTCCCTCCCCTTTGAGTCTGCCCCCCCAGCCATGCCACCTCAGTTCCACCGCATGTCAGGGGATCACTTTGAGCTTCACCAACAGGAAGTCACAGCCCTCTTGGCCAAGGGGGCCATCTAGCACGTTCCTGGGCCAAAAGTAGCTTGTGGTTGTTATTCCCACTACTTTCCGATACCCTAAAAGGAGAAAGGGGGCCTGCGCCCCATCTTGGACCTCAGGAACGTCAATCGCTTCCTCCGGAAGGAGAAGTTTAAGATGTTGACTCTGGCTCAGGTCTTTGCTGCCCTCGACCCCGGCGACTGGATGGTAGCGTTGGACTTGCAGGACTCATATTTTCATATCCCCGTCCTGTCGGCCCACCGGCGTTACCTGCGGTTCATGGTAGGCCACGAGCACTTTCAGTTTGCCGTGCTCCCCTTCGGCCTTACCAGCACCCCTCGGGTGTTCACGAAAGTGATGGTGCTGGTCGCAGCTCATCTGCTCAGATCAGGAGTTCCAGTCTTCCCCTATCTCGATGACTGGTTGTTGAAGGCGGGCTCGTCCCAGGCATTCGTCTCTCACCTCCAGACTCCGGCCCACCTCCTGCATTTGCTGGGGTTCTCCATCAATGTGCCAAAGTCGCACCCGAGTCCCTCTCCGAAGCTCCTCTTCATTGGAGCAGTTCTGGATTCGATGCAGTTTCAGGTTTATCCTCCCGAGCAGCGAGTCCGGGATATTCAGGCTATGATTCTGATCTTTCAGCCTCTATCCCGGGTTTCAGTCAGGATGACCCTCCGGCTCCTGGGCCTGATGGCCTCCTGCATCCTGCTAGTGCAACATGCCAGATGGCATATGCGGGCTCTGCAGTTTGACCTGAAGTTCCAGTGGGCACAGCATCAGGGCAACCTGTCTGATCATGTCCAGATCTCGGAGGGCACTGCACGACAATTACAGTGGTGGCTCACGAATCGCGATTGGGTCAATGGCAGATCCCTCTCCCTTCCCCAACCGGAGCACACAGTGGTGACGGATGCGTCCCTCCAGGGATGGGGCGGCCACTTGGGAGAGGCAGAGATCAGAGGCCTCTGGTCTCCGGCGATCCGGCTTGCACTGAAAGCATTCCTTCCCTCCGTCCGGGGAAGTGTAGTGCTGGTGTTCACGGACAACACCACCGCCATGTGGTACTGCAACAAACAGGGCGGGGTGGGGTCGTGCACCCTCTGTCAGGAGGCTCTTCACCTCTGGACATGGCTGGAACATCAAGGCATCACCTTGGTGGTTCAACACCTGGCATGTTCGCTGAACGTCAGGGTGGACGAACTTAGCCGCCGGTGCATGATGGACCACGAATGGCGTCTGAACTCTGACACGGCGCAAGGTCTCTTTCTACAGTGGGTAGAGTCTTGGTTAGATCGATTCGCCACCGGAGAGAATGTGCAATGTCATCAGTTCTACGCGTTGGAATTTCCAAGGCGGCACTCGCTCGGCGACGCTTTTCGTCACAAGTGGAGCTGCGGTCTGTTGTACGCCTTTCCGCCTATACCACTTCTGCCCAGAGTGCTGAAGAAGATTTGGCGCGACCGGGCCCAAGTCATCCTTGTGGCTCCGGATTGGGCACAAAGATACTGGTATCCCTAGCTACTCAGCATGGCCATCGATCCCCCGATCCGACTGCCTCTTCGAGAGGATCTTCTGTCACAGCAGCAGCAGGGGACGGTCCTCCACCCGAACCTGTCCAGCCTCCACCTCCATGGGTGGAGATTGAGCGGCGACAGTTGACAGCTTTTGACCTTCCTCCCAAAGTCTGTGATGTCATTCTGGCAGCCAGATGTCCCTCCACTAAAACGGTATACGCCTGCAGGTGGAACAAATTTGTGGCAAGGTCTTTTTGTTCCTTCTCTCTTTGGCCCAACAGGGCTCTGCTCTGGGCACTATCAAGGATTATCTTTCGGCCATCTCCGCCTTTCTACGGCTTCCAAATCAGCCGTGTCTTTTTAAGTCCCCAGTTGTTATTCGCTTCCTCAAAGGCATTACACACATGTTTCCTCCTGTTCCTTTTATAATGCCTCAATGGGACTTAAATCTTGTCTTGGCATATCTGATGTGCGCTCCCTTTGAGCCCCTTCTTTAACTGTCCCTTACGTCTTCACACCCTCAAGACGGCTTCCCTGGTAGCTATCACCCCTGCCAGAAGAGTGAGTGAGCTCCAGGCGCTTTCTTCTAAACCTCCTTTTCTTTCTGTTCATCCGGACAAGGTGGTTTTAAGGACTCGTCCTTCTTTCTTGTTGAAGGTTATCATGCCCTTCCACATGGGGCAGACGATCACTTTGCCCACCTTCTTTCCGCCTCCACATCCTTCAAAAGAGGAAGAGAGGTTCCAATTTCTGGACCCAAAACGTGCACTCTCGTTCTATCTAAAGTGCACACAACAGTTCCGGGTGGATGACCAGCTTTTTGTTGGCTACGTGGGTGCCAAAAAATGTCGGCCCGTGCACAAACTAACCATCTCTCGGTGGGTCGTTCTGTGCATCAAAGCATGTTACTCGTTGGCTGAGAAGGAGCCTCCTTTGGGCCTGCGTGCTCATTCTACCAGGGCAACGGCAGACACTACTGCCTTTGGACGCGGCGTTCCCTTGCAGGACATTTGTCAAGCAGCTACGTGGGCCTCGCCGCACACGTTTACCAAGCATTATTGCCTTGACAGTCAAGTCCGAAGGGATTTTTTTTGGGGCCGTTCTGTCCTCTGTGACTTTCTTGTGTAATCTTGTTCGCAGACCCACCACAGGGGTTGGTTTTGCTGGGGTATCTATTCTAATGTAAGGAATCTATCACTAATGTGTCTCTTTCAGATGCACAAGTTACTACTTGTAAGAGACATTAGTTGGTGTTAGATTCCTTACCGCCCCACCCATCCTCCCCGCTCTGTGAACTGATATCTAGAGTTAATGTCATCCTTTTCAGGGCCCTCGTTTCATGGCACCTGTGGTCAGTTTCTTGCATGGCTTTGCGTTCCTGGCGCGGAAAGTCGTGTACAGAACTGACGTCAGCGTGCATGGGTGGCGCCCAAGTAGTCTCTGTGATGTCATCTCAGCGCATACGACGCCAGCGACAGACGCGGAGCCGCACGATGCCACCCTCCGACGCGCAGGGGTACTGCTGACGAAAACTTTCAAGATCCAGCTGATGCCTGGGGATATTCTAAGATAAGGAATCTATCACTAACTAATGTCTCTTACAGATATATCGTTACACAAGTAGTAACTTGTACTTTTCGCTGATCCTCATGTAAAGCGCTCTGATACCTTTAAACTTTTCAAAGAAATAAATAAATATATTTGAGGGGCTCTATAACACCTATCTGCATAAGATATGGCTGCCTGTGCAACTGAATGACCGAGCAGAACTGAGAAGATTTGACCACCTATAGGAAAAGCTACCCACTTTTTAAGCTACCATCTTCAGATGCATAACATGTGAGAATATATATACAAGTAGACATATACCTCAGTCGTGAGACCACGCAGCCATTTAAACTTGACAGCGTGCACTTTCCATTTGAGTATAGAAAGAGGCAAGAGAAGTACAGAAAAAGGAAAGAGAAGTGCAGAAAGAAGCAACAGAGGTGCAGAAGGAGGCAAGAGAAGTGCAGAAAGAACAAGACAGGTGCATGAAGACGCCAGAGACATGCAGAAAGATGCGAGAGGTGCAGATTGAGGCAAAAGGGGTGCAGAAAGAGGCAAGAGAAGTGCAGAAAGAAGCAACAGATGTGCAGAAAGGCAAGAGAGTTGCAGAAACAGGCTAGAGGTGCAGAAAGAGGGAACAGGGGTGCAGGGAGGGGCAAGAGAGGTGCAGAAAGAGGGGTGCAGAAAAAGGCAATAGCGGTGCAGAAAGAAGCAAGAGAAGTGCAGAAAAAACCAACTGCGGTGCAGAAAGAGGCAAGAGGAGTGCAGAAAAAGGCAGGAGAGGTGCAGAAAGAAGCAACAAAAATGGTGAAAGAGGCAAGAGAAGGGCAGAAAGAAGCAACAGAAATGCATAAAGACGCAAAAGAAGTACAGAAAGAGGCAAGAGAGGTGCAGAATAGCCCCCCTGGGCAGTGGCATTCTCCTGGGCAGCGGGGCCCCGCCACATATTACAGCATTGCCCCCGGGACCTGCCCACCCGGGGCCTTATTAAATGAAGCGAGAGAGACCTGCCACTAGGGGTTGGTTGATTGTCTCGTTCGCTTATAATCATTGACAATGTTGGAAATGTTGTAATGCATCGATGGAGAGGCGGATCTTTGTAAGTTGGATACCATATCTTAGACTATTTTCCGAAAAATGCACAGATGGCGCATAGATACAGGATGTAAATGTAATTTTTTTTGTCTGATGCTCAATAAAGATATTTCCCCCCCCCCCAAAAAAAAAAATTAAGCGAGAGAGACCGCTTCACTTTTTGAAAAATGTTGGCGGGATTCGCGCACCCTACGCAATTCCCGACGAAAGGGTTTTAAAAAAAAAAAGCAGGCCTTGGTGTTCAGGGTGTTCCTACCCTGCCCCCTTTTTTGTTTTTTGTACCTTTTTTCTTGTGACTCTGTTCAACCGAGTCACAAGATGGCTGCCAACACTCCTGGTTTTAAGTTTTGGCAACCAATCAGAGTTGGGCTCGTGATCGGGAGGGTTCGCGGATCCACCGCAGTCACCAGATACTAATATTTTTTTATATATCAACAAAACACTGAGATCCAGCACTCCACAGAGTTATTATATAATCATGCAATATATCAGTCCATTCAGCAGGTGTGATTTCACAATAATTTCTTTATTATGTTCTTCTCTGTACAAATGTAAAAGACATAAACAGCGTAGCCGACGCGTTTCGTCCCAACGGACTTCTTCAGGGCCAATTATTCAAGTGTAAAGAAGGTTTCAACTTGATATCCGTATGTAGGAGCAGATTCCCTCCATCTAGAGGTCACTGCCGGGACCTCTAGATGGAGGGAATCTGCTCCTACATACGGATATCATTTTAACTACATACTAACGAAAAAAACACACTTGAAGGACTAAGCCTGATCAAATAAAAAATAAGGAAACGAATTTGACTCGGACTACTAGAGGGAGGCATAGCTATATTTCTTGAAGTTGGAGGGGAACAAGTTGAAACCTTCTTTACACTTGAATAATTGGCCCTGAAGAAGTCCGCTGGGACGAAACGCGTCGGCTACGCTGTTTGTCTTTTACATTTGTAAAGAGAAGATGAACATAATAAAGAAATAATTGTGAAATCACACCTGCTGAATGGACTGATATATTGCATGATTATAAAATAACTCTGTGGAGTGCTGGATCTCAGTGTTTTGTTGACATATTGTGGGATCTTTTGATCCTAAGGGGGTTTAGGGGTATTTAACCTCATGATCCGTGGCACCTGAAGAATATTGATAATTTTGACCTGACTAAATGATTTGGTGCATTCAAGTACCTACCTTATACCCCGCTTCGTTTGTGTATTGTTATTTTTTGATATATGAATTTCTCAGGAACTACTGAACGGATTTACACCATTTAACAAAAAGAGTGCACTCTGGACCAAGAGCTACCTTTCTGCCAAATTTGGTGGAATTCCGCTTAGCAGTTCAGGCTGTAGTGGCGACTAATGTTTCGTATGGAAATTAACATGGAGAAAATGCTTTTTTGGACCCCCTTTTTTCTTGGCCCCCCCACTTGACGAATCACCCCGAAACCTTCAAGACAGGAGCTGACCTGAGCGCCACATTAGTTTGAAAATACGTCACGAGTATTCGTCAAACGGCGCCAAAGATATTGGGAAATCAAAAAACGCTTTTCCTATTGGAAAGTAGGTCCTAACTATAACTACCTACTGGCGACCACCAGCAGGTAATATATATTCACTGAAAAAACCATAGGTTTCACACACGTTATAGTTAGGAATTAGCATTTAAAAAACCTTGCAAATTCACTTAAAAAACCATAGGTTTCACACATGTTATAGTTAGGTGGATATTTCACTCGTAAAAAAACAATGAAATTCCCCCGTTATAGTTAGTTCAGATAACTATAACTCGCGCGACCGCCACTCTATCACAACGATGATGTCATCAGTGATGTCAAGAGTGATGCCACTGACCATGTCATGAGTGATGTAATATGTGACGTCATGAGCAGAGGTTTGCGGGCGCGCGAGTATAGTTATCTGAACTAACTATAACGGGGGAATTTCATTGGTTTTTTACGAGTGAAATATCCACCTAACTATAACATGTGTGAAACCTATGGTTTTTTAAGTGAATTTGCAAGGTTTTTTAAATGCTAATTCCTAACTATAACGTGTGTGAAACCTATGGTTTTTTCAGTGAATATATATATATGTGTGTGTGTGTGTGTGTGTGTGTGTATATATATGTGTGTGTGTATATATATGTGTGTGTGTGTGTGTGTGTGTGTATATATGTGTGTGTGTGTGTGTGTGTGTGTGTGTGTATATATATATGTGTGTGTGTGTATATATATATATGTGTGTGTGTGTGTATATATGTGTGTGTATATATATATATATGTGTGTGTGTATATGTATATATATTCACTGATAAATCCATAGGTTTTACAGACGTTATAGTTAGTTGGACATTTGACTCATATCAAATTCGCCTGTTCTAGTTAGTTAAGCTAACTATAACTCGCGCGCCTGCAATGCACTGCTGATGACGTCACATATTACATCACTCATGACATCACTGATGACATCTCAAATGACATCACTGATGACATCACTGATGACATCATTCAGTGAATGTGTGTTTCTGTAAAGTTTAAATATTTTTCATATATATCTATGCCAAGGTCTATTCAAGAATAAGTCTATGTAAATGTGCCTGAATACATTATTTAGTAGGTGCATGACTGACTCTATAAGTCACTGATTGAATGTATGTTACTGAATGCATGGATTAGTGACTAGACTGTGTGAATGTCTCACTTAGTCTCTCACTTGGTGCATGGCTTGGTGAGTAGCTACATCAGTGTGTATATGTGTTTTTCATTGATTGTATGAGTATCTGTATGGGGGTCTGACTGTCTATGTGGGTGGTGTCTGACTCTGTGCATACATGTCTGAATGGCCGATTCACTGGTTCTATAGAATCAAAAGTGCATCTCAGAAGAGCTGTATAGATAGCTGACTGTGTGAACAGGTGTGTTCATTACTGGATTGATGTCTCAGTTGTATATATGTGAGTAACTATATATGTTTTTACACACTATATGTGAGTTTTGGGGTGTATAATTGACTACATGAAAGACCGTGATTGCAAGAGTGTCTACATACACGAATGTGTACATGTATTAGTGATTGTATAAGAGAGTAAGGATGTGATAGTATATATAAAAAATAAGGAAAGTGGTGTGTGTATAAATAAGGCAGGTGTTGTGTTTATATCTGCATAGGTGAGTACATGGGTGTATGATTGATTTTTGGCATGACTGAATAGATGTGTGAGTAACACTATGGATCAGTAGCACTGTTTAAATGTATATATACACGTGTATGAGTGGATATTATACTGATGTAATGATGAGTGACACCATGTATAAGTGACTGTATCAGTGTATATCTGGCTCACAATATATAGATTGGAATCAGTGGATGGATATCTAGTATCTCGTATTGGTGTGTCTATGCTTTTCAAAACAGTAGTCTGTCTTTTAGAGTGCGTCTATCAAAGGTTATAATACAGTGTGAAGAGCTGTGTCAGACCATCACGTGGATGGCGTCATCAGTGATGTCATTTGAGATATCATCAGTGATTTCATGAGTGATGTCACTGACCATGTCATGAGTGATGTAATATGTGACGTCATCAGCAGTGCATTCAAGGCGCGCGAGTTATAGTTAGCTCAACTAACTATAACAGGTGAATTTCTCTGGTTTTATATGAGTCAAATGTACAGCTAACTAGAACGTCCCTGAAACCTATGTTTTTTTCCAGTGAATTTCTAAGGTTTTTTAAATGCTAATACCCAACTATAACGTCTGCAAAACCTATGTTTTTTTTCAGTGAATTTCAAAGGTTTTTTAAATGTTAATTTCATATTTTAATATTTATAAAACCTATATTTTTCAAATTGTTTTTTAATATTTTGCAACTCTAGCATCCTTTTTTTAAACTTTACAAATTATATAATCTTTTATATCTTCCCCACAAAATATGTATATCATTTTTTTTTTTTTGGGAGAAAACTACAGTCCCGTACCGGTAGTCCACCAAGCTCGATCAACACGCGAATCCTATCCACCACATTTAAATGATGTGCATTTTGGTAACCCTACCCATTTTAGTCAATATCTGTACTGCATTTCATGAGACACACCTTCTGCTTAGAGAGCTTTGTTCAAAACTTTTTGCAATATGCACATATCTTGCACTACACACAACATGCAACCATCATTTTCAACAATATTCATGCTCTGTAAAGTAGCCTTCCACCTATGAGACCCATACACCTAAAAGTCACATTACCGAAATTTTCTCCAATACCACAGGTAACATGGTTGCATACGCTGTCCACAACGTAAAATAGTATGGCCCAGAGACAGTATCATGCATAGATAATGAACACACAAACACAGATAGATAGTGGAAGTGGATACGGGCACGTACTCTCGACTCCTTTTTATTACCATGGTGACATATCCAGTGACGTCTTTGCTGGATGTGTGTGCGGTAAGTCTAAACCAGCCTTCAGACAATGGTTGCTGCTAGCATCAACTACAACAGTAATCATTGGATCACACACAGAGATTCATTGTTAAAAGAATCAATAATTTATGCTGCAGTAAGGTAGGGACAGTAGATGTGAAATAATACAGAAATAATTCCATCGTAAAAGAACAACAACTTGTGGTATAGTGACACACAATCAATAGATCTGAAATAATACACAAAAAGATTATATCATAAATGCTCCATCAGTTCTAGTGCACTCACATAACCACATCAAAAGCATTCAGCATGTGCACAGCCACCAATAATGCGTGCTGTAGACAGGCCGTACTAGGAGCAATATCTGTTGCCATCAACACCGCATCATCTGCAATACCAACTCAATCTGAATTATGAACACTGCTGTCTGCAGTGTAGGTCATAGAGAGCGGTCACAAAGGACCCACAGATACGTAAAGTGACTTCACCTACCCAGTTTGTCGTCAGCGAAGCAACAAAAAAGAGTGTGCAAATCCTGCAATGATACAAATGCATGGTGCAGACAGTACACTCTGGAGCAATGTCTTTTCCTACAGGACAACCTCATCTACAATAGTGACTCAATCTCAATTGTGAACACTGCTGTCTGCAGTGTAGGCCAGAGTGAGCGGTCACAAGGGCCCACAGCTACATGGCATTCACTTGAGCTCTACTGTTTGCAATACACAAACTAAAAAAAAAGTGTGAAGAGCCTGCAATGATGCATATGAGTGGTGCACACAGAGCGCACTGGAGCAATATATTTTCCTACAGGACTTCATCATCTACAATACCGACTCAATGTCAAATGTGGACACAGAAGTCTGCAGTGTAGGCCAGAGAGAGCGTTCAGCAAGGGCCCACAGCCACGTGGCATTGACTTGACCTCTACAGTTTGCAATACATGAAGCAAAAAAATAAACGTGTACAGAGCCTACAATGACGCGTATGAGTGCTGCAGACAGAGCACACTGGACCAATGTCTTTTCCTACAGAACTACCTAATCTACAATAGCGACTCCATCTGAATTGTGAACACTGCTGTCTGCAGTATAGGCCAGAGAGAGCAGTCAGCAAGAGCCCGCAGCCACCTGGCATTCTCTTGAGCTCTACAGTTTGCAATACATGAAGAAAAAAACGTGTGCAGAGCCCGCAATGATGCGTATGAGTAGTGCAGACAGAGCACACTGGAGCAATGTCTTTTCCTACAGGACTGCATCATCTACCATACCGACTCAATGTCAAATGTGAACACTGAAGTCTGCAGTATAGGCCAGAGAGAGCGTTCAGCAAGGGCCCACAGTCACGTAGCATTGACTTGAGCTCTACAGTTTGCAATACACGTAGCAAAGAAAACATGTGCGGAGCCTGCAATGATGCGTATGAGTGGTGCAGACAGCACACTACAGCAATCTCTTCTCTTACAGGACTGCAGCATCTACAATAGCAACTCGATCTGAATTGTGAACACTACTGTCTGCATTGTTAATTTAAAGCAGTACTCACACACACAACCATCAATACTTTTTCTCACTCCCTCTTTACAAAATAAAACATAAATTACGGAGAACTCTGCAATGAATAAATCAAAACTATTCGAATTGGGATTTAATCTCTCCACAGTCTACACTTTTCACTGTTCCTTTGGACTTCCAAGATAAATTTGGTCATTTCACCAAACCCATAACTGATATAGAAAAACTTCTTGAAGCAAGTATACTATAACAATATTGTGTATGTTTCAATAGACGTTCTAATTACTTAACTACTGGATTCTGTAATTAAACAATCACCACGCAATCTAAATTGTGAACCCTGCGAACTGCAGTCTACACCAAATCCAGTGGTCATTCACAACTCACCGCCACATACCGTTGGATTCGGAAGCACGGAGTTTGTTGCACCTGATCAGAGGGGGTACACACAAATCATCACAGACTTTAACTTATGACATCCTCAATCATAGAATCAAGACCCCATGTCACTGTTTGCACCTGCTGTACCACAGTATACTCCATTGACTACTGTCAACCAAGCCCAATAATCACATGCAGCAGTTAGCTATGGGATCACAGACTGTGATGCACCTCAACACACGAACTTCTGAAAAAAGCAAGCAGCAGGAAATATCGGACATCATCCATTGTGGGATCAAGACACCGTTCCACAGTTGGGACCTACAGTTGGATGAACCTGATCGAAGAGAGTGCCTACATCTCCACTCTCAAATGCAGTTCTAATATCGTCCATTGTGGAGTCAACACACCGTTCTACTTTTGGAACCTAGAGTTGGTTGCAGCTGGTAGAAGGGAATACCTCCATCTCCACTCTCAGATACAGTTCTAAAATCATCCATTGTTGGATCAACTCACCATTCCACTGTTGGGACCTAGACTTGCTTGCACCTCATCGGAGGGGGTACACAGAAATCATCACAAACTGTAACGTCTAACATCCTCAATCATATAATTAAGACCCCATTTCACTGTTTGGACCTGCTCTACCGGGGTGTATTCCAGCACTACCAGTCAACTAAGCCCAATAACTATGTGCAGCACTTAACTACAGAAGCACAGAATCTGATGCACCTCAACAGACTGAGCTCTGTGAAAAACCAGCAACAGGTAATATCAGACATCGTCCATTGTGTGATCAAGACACCATTCCACTGTTGGTACCTAGAGTTGGTTGCGCCTCATCAGAAGCTATACACAAAAATAATCACACACTTTAACTTCTGACATCCTCAATCATAGAATTAAGACCTCATTTCACTGTTCGAACATGCTGTACCGCTGTGTACTCTAGCAACTGCAATAAACCATGCCTAATAATCATGTGCAGCAGTTAACTACAGAAGCACAGAGTCTAATCCACCTCAATGGAAGGAGTCCTGTAAAAATTAAGCAGAATGTAATATCGGACATCTTCCATTGTGGAATCAAGACAACGTTCCACTGTTGCAACCTAGAGTTGGTTCCACCTGGTCAAAGGAAGTACCTTCATCTCCACTCTCAGATGCAGTTCTAACATCATCCATTATGGCATCAAGACACCGTTCCACTGTTGGGACCCAGAGTTGGTTGCAGCTGTTCAAAGGGAGTACCTCCATGTCCACTCGCAGATGCAGTTCTAACATCGTCTATTGTGGGATCAAGACACCGTTCCACTGTTCGGACCTAGAGTTAGTTGCACCTGATCGGAGGGGGTACACAGAAATCATCACAGACTTTAACTTCTGACATCCTCAATCATAGAATCAAGACCCTGTTTCACTGTTCCGACCTGCTGTACCACGGTGTACTGCACCGACTGCAGTCAACCAAGCCCAATAATCATGTGCAGCAATTAGCTACAGAAGCACAGAGTCTGATGCACCTCAACGGAGGTAGTTCTCTGAAAACTCAGCAGCAGGTAATATCGGACATCATCCATTATGGAATCAAGACACCGTTCCACTGTTGGGACCCAGAGTTGGTTGCAGCTCGTCAAATGGAGTACCTTCATCTCCACTCTCCGATACAGTTCTAACATTATCCACTATGGTATCAAAACACCGTTCCACTGTCGGTACCTGTCGGACTACTGTGTTACTATTATACAGAGCACTCCACGCTCCTGGGCCTCAGGCTGGGCTCTGTGTGCCTGTGTCGCGGTAGCCAGCGTTAATCTCAGGAGCCTTCCGAGCTTGCAGACCTCGGCCCAGGACCTTCCGCCGGCACGTGGTCGGCCCTCTTTCACATACAGCGGTGTCGAAAGGTGAACTGTGGGGCATATATGCGTCACAGCTGCCATGACGGTTTCTGAGTACCAGCAGGCTGAGAGCATCATTCACGCACCCACCTTCGCTCACAGCATCAGCCTCGTGGTGGTGTAAGCTGTGCAGACCTGGCAGACACGTTCGCCAATCCGGAAGAGAACCACACCCAAAGAAACATGCCTTTTATTCATACCCCTAAGCTAGCCTTGCGTGCGGCGAGCCAGCCCACTTCCCTAAACATTTGGGGGCGGGGAGGAGGCACGTACGCGCTACCATTCCGTAATCTTCCCTACTGACTGTACTATCATGGTTGCGTCCACTGTCCACTTCACTCAATCGACCATCAGTGTATGTTGACATGTACATGTCTGTGCTCTGCATACTCAAGTCTGTCCGGCACATCCCCTCAAGACTTTGCATTGTATACTTTTATAATCGAGAATTACATGCCACCTTCGCACATACTTTGCTCTCATCTCTCCCCGCATTCTGCATAGTGTGGGAGAGGTGCCATGCTATGTTTAGTTTGTATACATGGCTAGCCACGGTTGCCACAGTATGTAGTGTCATTGAGTCTGCTACGTGCACATGTTGTTTGTCATGTTGAATGTCATTATAAAAGGTAGCGCGTTTATTCACGAGTAGTGACTTATTCCATTTACTAATCGCTGTCTTAAAGCGCATACAAAAGTTTTTCTCACAGGTGAGTAGTGCGACCACAATGCCAGTCATTCATTACTATCCAAGAATGTCCAACTACACGGCGCTTCTAAGCTTACAGCCACCAATCTTGCGTCCTTTCTTAAAAGGACGCCAACTCCCTCAATCACACCAACATTCACACAGCTTTCTAACAACAGTTATCTGCTTCTCAATAACATACACTCCTACGGAATATGAGCTGGCATACCGCATGTCCTTACTGTTTCAAACACAGTAACTTCCTGTGGCAATATCTATTCCCACCCACACAAACTAACTCCCAAACTTCAACTTGGCCTTCAGTTCCTAGTTTGAAAACACATTTCAAGAAACAAACCAAACTAAAAGCACCTTTGTTCAGAACAGAAGTATCCCTCCCTTCTGCAAAAGAAATGTATCGACTGCAGATACCACGAACTTTAAATAAAATACACTTCCTTTTAAATACGAACCGCCAATTACACTTTGTGAATTGTTACACAATTTTCAACACATGTCACACTCAAGCTCTGGCACACTTTTTTAACACGGTCTCCTACAACCTTCTAACAAGCTTTCAAACTGTTCTTCTTTTAATACCAGACTACATTCAGACATTCTTTCGATCATCTCTGTAAGAACAGGAACAGTGCCCATAATTCTCACCCTATTTGCGGCCATCCTACTAGTAATTCTACTTCTAGACATGGCTGTGCTCTCTATGGTAACAACAATGTCCAACAGAATACGCCTCTATGCCAAGCTACATCAATACTGTAAAAAAACGGAAAAACTTTTCGACTGCCTGCCTCTATTTATTATCGGAGCTAGCTACAACATAACATTTATCTACACTTCTGCAATATGCGTACAACCATCGCTTGATTGCAAAACTTGCCCATTCGACTGGCGAATGGATGTGTGCCTTGCCAACATCTCAACAATCGCTCCAGATATCCAGCAGGTAATGGAGTATCTTGAAAACCATGAACATGATTGTTCTGGCAGCGGAGCAATGAGAAATGCAATGCAAAAAGGAATCGCAGCGCAATGGGATTTCTGCGCAGCTTCGAAAGATCTCCTGCAATGTGCGACCTTTCACAACATCGCAGATTGCCTGCCCATTCAAATTACCGCTCCAACATTTGAGGAACATTACTGTCCCTTCGAGGATATGAATTGGATCGCTTCGCTTTTCTCACACAATGGCAACAATAGCCTCTTGGAACATTACGCATCTCAAGCAGCTGAATAACTTCTGGACTGGAATCTCCAAGACTTGTAAGAAACTCACATTATTCTTGAATGGATTTTTTTTCCATCTTTTTTTACTTTTTCCTTTACATTTTTTATAATACACTTCAATCCTACTACTTTGATATAATAACTTTCCAAGTACACTCAGACATTTGAACTCTATCCTCATTATTCCCCCTTACGTCTCCAGTCTAACCAGGAATCGGTGATGTATGGCCTATGCAAATACGCTATTTACTTCCAAAATTAACCTAAACCCGACACCCATTTAGAAACCACGTCTATTCTTTGTGCACACACCTCTCTGCCTGCCTGTTATTCACAAAGCCCTTTCACACAATTTTACTCAAAGTCAGCCTCTGCTCAGAACCTCACGATAAAAATGTAAAAAGACGACTTTGTTTAGAAACTGGTTGGTGCAGTGTGGTAATCGTAAACTACCTTTATTTTCATTATACAATGTATTTATTCATGTCTAATAGCTATTCTGTAGGTCACATAGAACTGTAACATATAATGTGCAATTCACTGCTGCAGGAGCTTCGATTTGACTACAGCAGAAGCAATTGGTGTTTGTCTAAGCTTGATGCCTTAGCTCTCTACACAAGAATGTTTTTTTGAAACAGCTGAAGACAATAATGTACGGTTTGACTACAAAGGTACCGAATGTGCTTCTCAGAAGCGAAATGTTTGTATTCATCCTCAAAGTTCCAACGTGGGTAGAACTAGTACCAATTCTGACACGCACCACATTAAATCTACTGTACAACAGATTGCTAACTATTCTACTGTTGTTCATTTTCTGTTACAAAAAAGCACTGCCAAGGTACATAAAAAGTTTGATGACTACATTTTGCAATTTCTTTTTTATTTCTTTCTTTTCTTAAACGATACATGTGGTAATCATATCCTACCTTTTATTTTCTTTATAGAATGTAGAGTCATTCAAGTGTAATAGCTATTGTTTATTTCACATGCAACTGTAATATGTAATATACAATTCACTGATGCCGGAGCTTACGTTTGAATACAGCAGAAGTGGTTCAACTTTGCATCAGCTGGATACCCTAGCTCTTGCACCAGTGGGTCCAATTATGGCTCTTAAATAAAGACACTTTCTATATAATTTTCAAACTCCTTCCCTTTATTACACACAACCACTTTCTTAGACACAACTCATTTTACCATTTTCCTTCTCTGGCATTGCAACATTCTGCATTATATTCTTCACGATTATTCCTTTATTCCTGCTTCCTAAAACACTACATTCGACTCTTCAGACCAATTGGGATGAGTAGTTCGTTTCACACTCCCTGTATAGAATATACGCACACAAATACTACTTACACAGGTATTCTACAGCGGCCAGTATCCTACAGCGCCCATAGCACATCACTTCACAGCAATAAACTCACGACTTAAACTCACAGTTTCATCACGAGTCTTCATAACGATACCACTAAATACTTTGCTTCCCACTCCCGCTATACTCTAAACGCATACTAACACCACCTGCACAGATATGCTACAGCGCCCACTATGTTACAGCGCCCAGAGCACATCACTTTACAGCACTCAGCTCACAGATTAGACGCACGGTTTCATCCCAGAGTGTACCGGCACCTCACCTCAGCACCATCTCACAGTGGGCAAAACAGCACTTTCACACCAGTAGGGATAAATAATTTGCTTCACACTCCCTCTATAGCACACCCTACAAACCTCACAGTGCTCCTACCCTACTCTTTCCCACTTTTTTCTCCCTTTTTTCCCCTTACTCTCTTCAACGGAATCACAAAATGGCGGCCAACACTTCCTAGTTGCAACCGCTCGCACCGAATCACCAGCAAGCTCGTGCTCGTAACGCCTCAGCCAATCAGATGGCAGAATTCCTAAATATCGATATCTGTAAATTTTGATATTTCTCAAACTACTGAACGGATTTACATCAAATAAACAAAAGTGGGCTTTCTAGACCAAGACCCTTCTGCCTTCCAAATTTGGGGTAATTCCGTTCACCTGTTCGACCTGTAGCCTTGTCTAAAGTTTCCTATGGAAATTAACATTGAAAAAACACGTTTAGGGACCCCCCTTTTTTCTCGCCCCCCCCCCCTTCACGAATCACCCCCAAACTTTCAACATAGGAGCTGAGCTCAACAAAGAATTAGTTTTGAAAATTTTGCGAAGATGCGTCAATCGGCGCCAAAGTTATTGGGAATAGAATGTTGCCATTTTCCTATGGTAACTAGGTCCTAACTATAACTACCTACTGGCGACTAATGTATGTGTATGTATGTGTGTATATATATATATATATATCTATAGGTTTAGGGGTGGGCATGGTTATAGGGTGAATATTGGGTGATATGGGTTGTTTTAGGGTAGGTAGGAGTATTGGGTTGTAAGGGGGTTTTTAGGGTTAAGGGGTCAGTAGAGGTATAGGGTGGTAGGGGTATTTTACGGTTATGTGGTAGGTAAGCTTATAAGGTAGAAAGGGATTTTTTAGGGTTGAGGAGAGGGGTATAGGGTTGTAAGAGTATTTTTAGTGTTTAGGGATGGGTAAGGGTATTGGGTTGTAAGTGTCTTTAGGGCTTAAAGGTATAGAGTGGTAGGGGTATTTTAAGGTTATGGGGTAGGTAATAGCATAGGGTAGTAAGGGATATTTTTAGGGTTTATGGAGAGTAGTGGAATAGGGTGGTAAGTGTGTTTTTTGGGTAGAGGTATAGAGTGGTAAGGGTATTTTAGGGTTATGGGGTAGATAAGGACATATGGTAATAAGGCATTTTTTATGGTTTAGGGGCATAGGGTGGTAAGGTGTATTTTTAGGGTTTGGGTGGGTAAGGGTATTGGGTGGTAAAGGTGTTTTAGGGTTTAAAGGTGGGTAAGGGTATTGGGTGATGAGGGTATTTTGGGGGTTTGTGGTGGGTAGAAGCATAACATGGTAAAATTATTTTTTTGAGTTTAGGGCAGGTAGGATGGTGAAGGTAATTAATAAAGGAAGGTTTTGGGTGGTTTCGCCCAATAAAAAAAACATTTATATATATATATATATATTTTACTTACCTTATTTATACTTAACTGCGTGGTTGCATGGTAAAAGCCTCTGTGTGGTAAAAGCATGCCTTGTAGAAAATGGTGGTGATTGCATACCTTGTAACCTCAGACATCCCTCCTCACTGAAAAACCTAGAAATTAATTGGAAAAACACTCCAGGAGAAAAGAGCACCCCTCTGTGCAAAAACCTGCTTAAAAATGTTATTCCTATGAGGAAAAATCATTATCTTAGAAGAGACCTTCAACGTTGACTGAAATACCCACGTTGACGATGACCAAGAAGACATTCTTGTTGACGGCGATCCCATCTATGACATCAGCACAGTTGACTACCACAGCGTTACCGACAACTTCAATGATGTCCTTACTGCCGCTGTTGACACCGGCCCGGTACCATTGACGTTGTCAGCCTTGATGACAATATCTTAGACGTCGATGACAGTTTTTCCAGCAACTACCTTTAAACCAATAAAGGTGACAGCAAGTTTACCGGTCCAAATACTAGTCTCAGAATTAGAAGAAAAAGTTGGTGGTCTCACCTCTGATTGTGCTTATAGCCCTACGCAATTGGATGTTCACTATGTCCCAGATTTTCAGGATATAATGGATGAGGAGGAACCTTAACAAAAGCATGCGTATCAACAGAATTCACCAGATAATACATGCTCCTTTTTACCTACGTGCTACACTGGAGAGCCAGAAGCCTTAACAGGTGTCTGCTGCTTTCTTAGCCACACTACAGCAAATGATGGACACCTTTCAAAATGTACTCCCCCAGCATCCTATAGGACCACCTATAGCTATTCCACTGACAGTGCTTGCTTTACCTACTCTACCCCGTCCTCCAACATCTCCTCAGCCATCTACACCTCCTTGTCTTCCTACGTCTCCTCCACCACTTCCTCAACCTCCAAAAGAAACCTATAAACAAATAGGCATCAAATCACTTTTCCCACCAACTGTGTGTATTGAGATGGGAATGAGGAGGAAAGTGAACATCCTCTAGGGGGATGACGTAGGTAATGATGATTGGGAGGACTGAATCATAACCAAGGAGGTTGATAACTCACGCAATCAGACAGATTCTCCACTAGATGATATAGCCCGCTTCCATACTTTGATGGAAAGAGAAGCTAAAAAGTTCAGTTTACAGATTATTTCAGTAGAAAAGAATTGCTTCCTTGCTGATTTCAAGGAACAGCCATGCAGTACTATAATATCCATACCTATAGTGGATTATTTTCTAGTTGGAAGGACTAAAATTGATGAAAATGCTAGTGACTGTCCCAGCATTAATGCCATTTTTGGAGAAAAAGTATAGGTACTTTGGTCTGGCCCCAGTCGGCCTTACCGTCCATCCGAAGCTGAACCCTGTAGTAACATCAGCATCTGACTGTAGAACAAATAATCCTATCGCACCATTGCTTGCTCCTCCAGACAGTGACCGCAGACGAATAGATAATTTCAACCAGACAATTATCTCAATGGTGGCAATATCCTTTAAGACAGCTTATGCTTAAGTGATTTTAAGATGTTCTGATCGCCAAATGTGGCATGACATCTCACCAGAGCCTGATCTTATTCCAGAGGACAAAAAAGCGGCTGCCAAGGCAATTTTCAAAAAAGGAGAAATAACATTTCAGCCATCACTACAGTGGGAAAACTTGAGAGCTCGATAACTGGAGCAAATGGAGCCACACATTCACTCTTTGGCCTCTCTGGGGCGCGATCGGAGCTCATTCAGAACACTGCTCACGCGCTGGCTTCTCTGATGCAATCGCATCTAAGGGGTGAGCGAGGGGAGGCAATGAGTCTGGTGCAAGCCACCTTTCGTGACGTCACTTCCTGTCGTGACGTCACTTCCGGTGACACCACCAAACTTGGAGCGTCCCCCCACTTCTTTTTTTAGGACTTGTGCCCTGATGGTACCTGACCATCTACAGTCCAGTCACTGGGATTTACCAACAGACTGTAGGGGCTTCTTAGAGCTAGCACTAGTACCGGCAACTAAATATGTACAAAACTGTCTGTGGTTAAATGTATAACATTTGAGGGAAAATATGCATACAAGACAAAATGAAAAAGCGGAGAGGCCTCTCTTGGAAAATCCTCATACCAGAGTATGCATCCCTGTCCTGACAATATACCCTATATTTTTGCATGCTCATCCCCTTCCACTCCTGGCAGACTGGGGTTCTGCACTCATTGAGAAAAGCTGTGTAAGGGATACATGCATACTGGAAATACTAAAGACAGTCTGTTTGTATGTACTCAAACCTAATGAGAAGCAACAGAAGTTTGAACATGGGCAGGGGCTGCAAGCGCATGCGGTGCAAGGACACCCACACACCAGGTGCCACCTTTAAGCCAGGGCCTATAAATAGCTCCGAGATATGGGAGCTTGAGGGGCCCTTCACTGAGCATAAAGAAGCGATACAGTTACGTAATATACCTATTGTAACGGGAAAGTCATAGTTGTTGGTGTTTTCTTTAAAGATGTGTTTAGCTGCTTCTTGAATTGTATGAGGCTGTAGCAATTCTGGTGTTTGATGCTGTTCACTATCTTGAGACTTCGGATCGAGATCACCTGTTTTCTGCTTTCTCCATTTTGGAGTGATGTAATCTTCACAACTTCACTGTGTCTAGGATGCCTTTCAGGGTAATGATGTGGTATGTGGCACACTATTGATTAGAGTGTTATGTCATTCCATGTGAGAGGTGACAAAAGCCTATACTTCCTTCAGCAGGGAGTGTTGATACCATGTTCTCTAAATCTTCCTGGTGACTTCATTGAATTTGACATCAGTGTCTCGGATGAATCCAAAGGATTTTGCTTTGTGTGTCAATCACAGGATGAGGCCTGCTAGGTTCCTATTGGAGAGCCAAGCTTGGAACTGTGATTGTTCAGCGCGGTTTGCAAAAAAGGTAGAACTAGGTTTTGGTCAAGTGGAGCTTCAGGTACATCTGGATTAGTTTGAGACAGGAGTTGAGTTCCTGTATGTGTCAGTGTTTGAGGTCTGGTACAGAGTGATCTTCCCTTTGTAGTCCAGCATAGGCTAAAATAAAGTAAAGTATAATCCAGCGCAGGGCACAGTAATATATATTTTTCTTTTAATTCCAGTTGAAGAAAAGTAGTCCGAATGTGCTTCAGTGAAGAATAAACCAAAGTAGCCTGTAATCCAAAGATTGACACAGCAATATAAATAAGTTTTAGTCCACAAGATGGTGAAGCAATCCGAGTGATCTTTTATAATCGATTGCAGTATAAAGCAATTGAAGTAATCTCCTTTAACCAAATGATGGGTAAAATAATCCTCTCAATCCCCCCCTATAATCTAATACAGGGTATAGAAATGAATGCAATTTATTTCTGTAATCTAGTGAAGAAAAGGTAATCAGTTGTATGTTCTTCTGTGTTAGAATATAACAAAGCAAGCAAAACAGTCCCTTGTAGTCTATAACGTGCATAACCGAATGTTGTTCTCCAGTCTTCCAACAGAAGACAAATTGAGCAATCTGTGTCTGTGATCGAAGACAGAATAAAGTAATTGCTGTAGTCTCTGTAATCTTTTGCATGGTAAAGTAAGTAGTACATTCAACAGTTTTCTAATGCAGTAGTAAATAATTAGTATAATCTCCTCTAACATAGCCTAGTTTAAATTAATCTGATTCACTTCCTGCTTTGATCCACTGTGGGTTAAAGTAATCAGAGTAATATTTCTGTACCTTGTAAAAGGTAAAGTTATTTGAGTAATCTGATTTCGTCAAGTGTAGAGTGCTGCTTTAAGAGTAACCTTTAATGCTATGCCTGGTAACCAGAGTTATCCCCTTCTGTTATCTGATAGAGAGTTAAGCAAAGTAATTGGTAATTCAGTAAAATGTGAAAAAATCTGAGTACTAGCATCCTTCTATTAAATGAACAGTAATGTAACATGAAAGTAAAGTAACAAGGGCAGGTGGTGTATGCATGTGGTGCAGGATAATATCCTAATCAATCTTTTTCTGTTACTAGAGTAATGTTTTGCCATGTACTGTTGATGTTACTTTTTATCCTGGTTGTTAGTGTACTCTATTTAATCCTGTATTAATCATCTAGCATTGAATACAGAGAAATGTAAACAGAGTAATCTGTTATTTTATTTAGGGTACATTAATACCAGTAATAGTTGTAAAGCATTTTACTCAGAATAACATTTTCTACTGTAAATCAGGGTAAAGTAATCTCTTTGTTTACAACAGTAAAGTGGGAACCCATTAGATTAAAGCACTTCTTCGTTCAGATAACATTATGAGTGTAATCTTATGCAAGGTAAAGTAATCTGATTAGTGTCATTGTTTAATCCAGTGGAGAGTAACTTGATCATCAGAATTTACTGAGGTCATTAATAGAGGGTAAAGTGCTCCACTATCATATTCTGTGATCCAGATATGGTAAAGGTGCCAGATTATTCTCTTTATTTGATCTTGTGCATGGTTAAGTAATCGGAGAAAGTAATTTGTAAAAGTAGAATCTTAAATCAGTTGCGGAGTAGATTGACAGGTTCAATGCCCAGCTGCTTTAGAGATTCTTGGTGTCCTACTGTAATGGAATGCAGGGTAAACTAATCAACAATCACTTTAAAAAAAAAAAAATCTAAATCCGGATAAAGTAAGCCACTATACCCTGGAATGTAATACAAGAATGCTCTTTTTCAGAGCAGGGTAATGTTATCAGTAATCTTGTATAAAGTGTAGTAATCAATTTGGATTGTGAATTAATCTTAGCATTCTACTTCTGCAATGTAAAGCAAGATAAAGTAAAGCTATCAAAATATTATTTCCTTTGGTAGGACAAATCAAATATTGCACTCTTGTGCAGTAAGCTACAGGGCCCTTTTCTGTAATTCCATGTGAGATATAGAAATCCTCAGCAATCTAGTGCGCGGGCAAGCAATTAGAGTATTTCTGCTATTTAATGTCATGTAAGGTAGTTAATTTAATATTCTATAATGTAATGCTGGCAAATGCAGTTGGAGTAATATTCTGTAATCCTAATGCATGGTTTAATAATCAAATGAGTCAACTTTGTCTAATTTGGAAAGCAGCATTCTGTGATGTTGGCAGAGTATAAGTAATCATCTCAACTAAGACCACACTAATCAGATAATTTTTATTTAACCTTTTGAAGGGTAATATAATTGCATTTACACCCTATTGTAATCCAGTGTCAAGGTTAAGCAACTAAAGTATGTTACTTCTGTTGTTAGGGAACAATTCAAGCGAATAGAATGAGCCTCAATCAAATTAATAAAGATAATATAAATGTAATGAGAGTAAATATGTTTATGATCTCAAGCAGAGTAAAGAAGTCGGATCTATCAATTTCTGTGAAGTAATAGAGTACAACAGTCAGAATAATGCACTGTAATCTAAAACTAATAAAGTAATCTGATACAGAGTGAAGTAATCTCAGTGGCAGAGCTTTTTATACAAACGTTGAGAAACGTAATCCAGAAATAGCATGACACGGGAAAATGAAACACCTGTACTGTTTGCATACAAAAGTGTGCCATGCTGCTGCCATGTAGTGCTTTTTCTGTTTGTTTTAGAGTAGCTTATTCTGCTGTATTCATTGTGTATCTCTTCTCTGTTTAATGGAGACTTGGCATATGCTGCTTCTGAATGTGCAGGAACCTTGCACTACTGCTGTATGTGATTGACCCCTCATTTCTTTCCAGCTCCTGTACAGAGCATTTATGATTTGAATCCTTTGCATCACCGAACTCTCTTCTCTTCACAGTTCCAGATAGCTCAATTAACATGTTTGTGTTTATTTCCTTAGAGTGCCTCTCTGAAGGATGCCGCTCTGTGATCCAGGAACAAGCCACATCTTTGGGGCTTTCCATGTTCTCCCTGCTGGTGAAGAGGTCGACTGACTTGCTGAAAGAGCTGGCACGAGGTAATGGCAATGGAGGCTGGAGAAGGTTCTAGACATTTGAGAATAGCGTTTTTGAGAGTGATGCACAGCTGTGAGTGCCAACACAAAGTTCATTGCGTTATAAATCTGCAATGAGGATTTGAGGGGCGTGGGAGTATTTTGGGTAACTAAAGAGAATAGCAAGACCAGGAAAAAGCAAACATGAGGGTGCTAGAATATTGTCCCAACACCCCCTGATGCTTGAAAATAATCATCTTAAGAGGTCAGACCCTCCTTATGTATCTAAGGCTGTTTCATGCATGCATTCGTAGCTCATGATCGAGGTGGAAGGCAAATTCAGGAAGCGTGTTTTAAGGATTATCAGTTTGGGCACAACACGTGCATTACAAAACCACTAACTAAAGCTCCCTGGCAAATTTATTTCAATCAAATAAAGTATTTTATGGTGACACTAAGGCCAAAGTGACAACAAATGGATCAGTCACTGGAAATGTGTTGCTTTCTAAAGCAACAGTTCCATTCCACTTGACTTCTACATTCCGAATGGACAATCAGTGAAGGTTCCCACACAGTACCAACAAGTGGCCAATAGAGACTTCGTCCCCTTCAGTCACACAGCATGACTTCGAGCTCTAGGCTGCCTCTAACTTTCAATCAAGCTAGAGAGACTGGATGAGTATCAGTCGCCCAATGTAGGCACAGTTCACAGCTTCCACACTTTAGAATTCCTGTAGGGGTATCTCTGGCTTGTTCCTTTGCGGCCGACTAAGTAGCTCCAGTCTTTCAGAGTCTGTCTAAGCCAGTGGACTGTCTTCGCCCCCCAGACCCTTTCTCAGTAATAAGTCCAGTCTTTGATGTTGACTCCAAAATCCCCTTTCCATAGACTGAATTGCAGTGAGTGTAATTTAGCTTAGACACTCTTTTTCCAGTTTCAGAAACACATTTTCACTAACTTCAGTGGTAGACGAGTTAGATCTGGTTAATTGGTTTGCTTCATAAGAAGAGTCCTTGGGTGCACTTGGATGACCTATATTCCTCAAATGGTTAGCGGTCGACACTGACCCTCTTGTAGGACAACCCATTCAAGGCTTGGTCAGTGTGGATCCCAATTCCATCTGCAATTCAGCAGTCTCTGTCTGCTACCAAGTCCCTCTTTATGGATACCTGCATAAGTCTACCTGCCTTCTCAGACTTCCAGCTGTACTTTTCCCATTTGGGCCTCACAAGTCTGGAGTCTGGATGTGGTGGGTACCAGGCCACGCACTACCACCCCCACCCTCCCCCCAACTTCAGATGGTTTGTGTCCAGCAGACGTATGCCTGTCTCCAGTCGTATGATTCTCCCTGAAACTTACTCTGATACACCACCTATTATAGGTGGGGGGGGCCTTACTCTGGTTCCCCACACCCTCTATATACAACAGTCTTTTTTATTGCAGAGACCCTGCTAAGTGAGATGTCGGTTCAAAACTCTCAAAACGTTACACTAGTAACATTCACATAGGTGGTTGCCCTAATATAGCCTATTTAGATTGATTCCCTGCCATAGAGCACCAAGGCTGGTCTTGCTTAAACTAGTTTGGGAACCTCTGATCCTAGACTTCAGTACAAAAGAAGCTGAAAACCCGTTTCTCCCCAATCTTACATCCAGCCTTGCAAGCCTATTGAAGATTTCACTGAAGCTGCGTGCCCATTTAAATCAAATTTCCTCTGTTATCTCCTCTCTGGTTCTCCTAGGAAGGTGGCGGTCTTCCCCCGACTCCTCCACCCTTAGCACTGCAATCAATCAATCGGGCTTGTAAAGTGTGCTACTCACCCGTGAGGGTCCCAAGGCGCTGGGGGGTGGGGGCGCAGCTCCGGTTCAGTTGAAGAGCCAGGTCTTGAGGTTCTTCCTGAAGGTGTGCAGGTTCAGGGAGCGTCTGATGTTTGCTGGGAGCCTGTTCCAGGTCTTGGCTGCGATGTAGGAGAAGGCTCGTCCGCCAGCTCTGTTTCTGCGGATGCGGGGGTCTCTGCCAGGGCGAGGTTGGCGAAGCGGAGGTTCCTTTTGGGTATGTGGAAGGAGACTCTCGTTGAGGTATCTGGGTCCAATGTTGTGGAGGGATTTGTAGATATGGGTGAGAAGTTTGAAGGTCACTCTCTTCTCGATGGGGAGCCAGTGGAGGTCTCGTAGGTGTTGGGTCATGTGTTTGTGTCGTGGTGTCCCTAGAACGAGTCTTGCTGCAGCGTTCTGGATGGTTTGGAGCTTGTGTAGCAGAGTTCTGTTGATTCCGTCGTAGAGGGCGTTGATGTAGTCCAGTCTGCTGGTTATGAGTGCGTGGGTGACGGTCTTTCTGCATTCCGGGGGGGGGGGGGGGGTATCCATTTGAAGGTCTTTCGGAGGATGCAAAGGTAGTTGAAGCTGGTGGAGGCGACGGAGTTGATCTGGCTGGTCATGGTGAGGGAGGAGTCCAGGATGATGCCGAGGTTCCTTGCATGGTCTGTAGGGGTGGGTGGACTCCAGAGGGCCACCAGGTGTTCTTCTAGGCCGAGTTGGAGGGTCCTAGGATGAGGACCTCGGTCTTCTACGACTTGAGCTTCAGGCAGCTGTCTTTCATCCAGCACGCAACGTCCTTCATTCCTTCCTGGAAGCCGTGTCTGGTGTCTTCAGGGTTCTTCGTGAGGGAGAGGATGGGCTGGGTGTCATCGGCGTATGAAACAATGCTGAGCCCATGCTGTCTGACGATGGTGGCGAGGGGGGCCATGTAGATGTTGAAGAGCGTGGGGCTGAGCGACGATCGTTAGGGTACTCGGCAGTTGATCTCTGTTGGTTCGGAGAGGAAGGGAGGGAGTCTGATCCTCTAGGTTCTGCCGGAGAGGAAGGATCGGATCCAGTTGAGGGCGGTTCCTCGTATCCCCACGTTGTGAAGTCTGGCTGCGAGCATGCGGTGTGAGACTGTGTCGAAGGCTGCGGAGAGGTCTAGTAGGATGAGGACCGCGGTGTCTCCCTGGTCGAGTAGCATGCGGATGTCATCCGTGGCGGCGAGAAGGGTGGACTCGGTGCTGTGCTTACTGCGGAATCCGGACTGGGAGGAGTCTAGGATGGAGTTCTCTTCGATGAAGGTGGTCAGCTGAGGGTTTACGAGTCTTTCAGTGACTTTGGCAGCAAAGCGGAGCAGGGAGATGGGTCGGGTCGGTCGTGGGCTTCTTGAGGAGGGGCATGACTTCTGCCCGCTTCCAGTCGTCTGGGAAGATGCCGGACTTGAAAGAGGCGTCGATCGTCCGTCCTTGTTGATGTGCGATGGCAGCTGCAGCCCTGTGGTAGATGTGTGGAGGGCAGGGGTCCATGGGGGCTCCAGAGTGGGTGTTGTTCATGGTCACGGTGACATGTTCCACCATGGCGGGATTCCAGGTAGTCAAGACAGTCGGCTGGTTGTCGGTGGTGGGGAGGTGGGTAGTGTCCGATGTCTGTTCCCTGAAGTTGTCGTAGAGGGCCTTGATTTTCAGATGGAAGTAGGAGCTGAGCTTGTTGCAGAGTTCCTGGGATGGTGTAACGTCCGTGGCTTCGCTGGGGGGTTTGGTGAATTGCTGTATGACGTTGAAAAGTTCTTTGGCGTTGGTTGAGTTGGTGTGGATCTTAATGAAGGTCTGCTTGGTGTCCCTTATTTGCCTGTGGTATTCCTTCTGGGCGCCCTTGTGGTTGTTTAGGTTTTCCGTGGTTCTACGGCTCTGCCAGGTTTTCTCGAGGCGTCTGCAGGAGCATCTGGCTTCTTGGAGTTCGGTGGTGAACCAGGTGGCCTTCGGTGGGCGTTGTTTTGCGGGGTGACGGAGGGGTGCGAGCTTGTTGGTGCAGATGGAGATCCAGCGGTGGAGTTTTTTGGCTGCGTAGTTTGCGTTGGTCGAGGCGCTGGGGGGTCTAGGTGGAGGGTGGTGTTGAGGTGTTCCTCTGTGATCTTGCTCCAGTTCCTTCGTGGCAGGCGCGGTGGAGTTTGGGTGCAGTGGTAGTCTTGAAGGTGAAATGTACGCAGTAGTGGTCCGTCTAGAGGGGCTGCGTGGTGTGCCTGAAGCGGATGTTTGTTCCTCCTGCGATGATGGGGTTAAGGGTGTGTCCTGCTCTGTGCGTGGGGGTGGTAACAAGCTGCTTCAGTCCAAGGTTGGAGAGGTTGTCGAGGAGGGTGGTGGAGTCGGGGTTGTTGCGGTTGTTGAGGTGGAAGTTCAGGTCTCCGAGTAGAATGTAGTCCGTGGAGGTGATGGCGTAGGGTGTGATGAGGTCGGCGATGGTTGTGGCGGCCTGGGTGCGAGGTCCTGGGGCCTGTAGGTGAGGGTGCCGCTCAGCGTGGTCCTGGGGTTGGTCTGGATCTGGAAGTGGAGGTATTCTGTGTTGGCGTGGGGGTCGCTGGAGGTAGAGAGACAGAGGGAGGTCTTGTGTACGATGGCGAGGCCTCCTACTGGGTGGTGGGGGTGGTCCTTTGTCTGGATCTTGTATCTTTCGGGGCCGGAGGTGGCGTTGGTCCAAGTTTCTGTGAAGAAAGCGACGTCAGGCGATAGGGTGTCAATCAGGTCCCAGATCTCTGACGCATGTCTGTGTAGGGAGCGCACGTTGAGGAGGATGCAGGTCAGGGCTTCGGTGGAGCGGCCGTCCGGTGGGCTTTCAGCCGTCAAGGGGGCGTCGTTGATGGTGGAGGATCGTTGGCAGTGTCTGCAGGAGAACTGTCCGTAGGTGGTGTTAGGTGCTGTTTGGCAGTCGTCTTGTCTTCCGGGGTTGAGTGCGTGTAGGGCGGTGGAGTCATATCGGTAAGGACTCGTAGTTCCAGGGTTCCTAGCGCTGGTTGCCGTCAGGTCGCAGACGGGCGCAGACGGGCTTGTCTTAGGCGCTCATTTGGTTGCGCTAGCAGCACGCCCGCGGCGCGTGCCACTGCGCGACCGCATAGCGGTCGCCATTAAGTAGGGGAGGGATGTGCAGCTGTGAGGCGGGGGTGGGTTGCGGAGGGAAAAATTAACAGTGGACAAAAAGAAACCGCAGCAGGGAATACGGTGAAATACGGAGCACAGAAATACAAACAGCACACAGTGCGCAATGACTACAATAACAGTGATACTGTAAGGGGAACAGCAGAATGCTACGTGGGGGCACAATCAGCGTGACGCTGACAACAACAGAGGATACAAAATAAAATAAAGTGGGAACAGCTGACCCCTTTTTGGTCGTGTAAATGTAAACAGCCCTGCTGCAGCTCTCTGTGTTCCTAAAAATCTGAATGCAACACCTTTGCATGCATTGACAGGCACTCATATAATGAGTCATACAATTTCTCTTCATGTTTTAAATGAAACACATGCACTGTGAAATTAGTGGCTTCTCAATGTTCAGATTCAAGACCCAGCAGTGACTGGCTGCAAAAAAGGCCAGAAGTTAAGCTATTTTATACAATCAGCTTGTTTCTTTTCATTTTCTTTTATAGTTGTAACCTGCTTTTTGTACTTTTTAGATCGTCATCGAATAGAGGAAGAGGGGGATGAGGAAGACGAGGTAGATGACATCAAAGTTTCATCGTTTCAGGCAGATTTGAAGGAACTGCTACCCAGTGTGAAGGTGTGGTCAGATTGGATGCTTGGATACCCTGATACCTGGAACCCACCCCCTACCTCCCTAGTGCTCTCCAACGAGTAAGTTTCTTATTCTGTGGCACTCCTTTAGATTCCACCCAAGATCATCTCTTATACTTTGTGTCATTGTTAATCTTTCTCCGCAATTGTTATAACCTACATGGGTGATAAGTGTGTAATTACAGCCTCTACTCTTGCTGACAGATATGTCGTATTCACTAAACATTCTCCTGCAATTTGTAAATGTCTGATAATTTGAAAATAAAGATTTCTGATTGATACTGCTAATCGCAGATTCCTCACCTTAAGAATATCCTCAGGCAGCAGACCGGATTTGGAAAATGTTCTCAGCAATGCACCTGCTTGTGATAGGTGCTGCCAAGTGGCTCAGCAGTGACTGTTGTCCACAGCAGAAAGTGATGGAGCAGAGGTGCTTATAAGAGGCACCCTTGAGTTCCTATCTTTTCAAGCTCTTCAATTTAGATCCGAAGTTCTTCTCCCAACTATGTCGGTTTTCCAAAGCCTTTCAAGACTTTATAGTGTGCATGTGCCAATGTCTCCTCCGAAAATGACAGGATTCAAGCGGTGCCGTGGCTGAATGAAGCAGATGTTGGTCTCAGACCCATACAACGTGTGCCTCTGGTCTGGTTCTTGGGCTACGGTCATGACTCTAAATTGTGCGATAAATGCACCCTCCTGCACCTGAAACCAATCTGGGAGCAGGTGGTGAAACTCTATGTTGCAAAAAATAGATCGCGCTCCAAGTGGCAGGGCCATTCACAGTCCCATTCGATGGGTCAGTGTCCTGTGAAGTCGTGTTCCCACTAAATGTTTTCCAGTAAGTCGAGGTCAAAAGTGTGTCATAAACGCAGGAAAGCTAAGTGAGACTTGATCCCATTACATCACTTGAAATGAGGGGCGAAGGCACGAGGGTGCCAATCCAAGGGCCACACCCCACAAGCATCTTCCAACTGATCTTGTCTCACAGTTGTTCCTGTCACATTCTCAATTCCCTGGGCTGTTATTGATCTTGGATTAAATTACAGCCTTCATAAACACAACAGACTCCCTCTGAGTAGCATTTGACCTCATCAAGTCACAATGGGCCCCAGTTCAACTTCTGCTTGTGCACCCTCCATTGGCACCAACTGACCCAGTGAGAACCATGCGTGCACCAGCACGGGTTCATAATTCCACTCCAGCCCAAGGGTCCCATGCCAGTCCTTTCTGTACCGACTTATCCAGCACCAGACCAGAACCCGGTCTCAATGCTGGCATCTGACCTTGAGTTGTTGCTCCTGGCCTACGTCGCATTAGGAGATCACAAATGAACAGCCAGACTCTCCAACGTGTGCTGCGACGCCTGTACTAGCCATAACCTGGAGGCTGTATTTGGGTCTAACTCTGACACAGCTCAGGGTAAGCACAATGTTCCTCTTGACACTGATGATGGTTAGGAAGCAGACAACCTGCTCCCCAACCTTACTATTTTGATTAAGGGCTATTACTGCATTTACAAGTGGGCTAGATACATCTCTACAATTGCGACCTGGCCACCAAGAAATGCCTGCTTTCCACTAGTTGTGGTAAGGGCTGCAAAAGTGCTGGATTTGCAGTTGCCTTCTGTTGAAACAAAGGAAGTCTTGTTAACTCAAATCCTACAGCTAATTCTAACTTCTTTTGAGGCTCTTACAAACACCCTTAAGGTCTCTTAGTCTAAGCTGTGCTTGGGCCCTCCAATCAATCAACCTGTTGGCGGTCTACATTGGCCGACCCCGATGAAACTCATTTTCTGACCAGGCACCCTACACATGAAAGCCTGGTAGTACATGCGCCAATGACTAAAGTCGCCCCTAATGTTTTTCCAACCTGTCCTCTTGATCGTCAAAATGTATTGATGCCTCCTGAGAGAGATTGCTCTCTTCAGCCAGTTTGGCCTTAAGTGCTTTGAATGTGGGTGCGTTTTGGGCATGTTCACGGCAGCGAAATCTTGGCGACCATCCAGGAAGACATCAGAGCCTCACTGGCTCAAACAATAGATGAGGGCCAGGAAACAGCTAATTATATCTTGCATGCTGATTTCGACATTACGGACTATGGTAGCAGAGGTTGTGGCTGCAGTATTGTGATTAGAAGGCACACCTGGATGCGGTCAACTGGTTCGCTCGTGCACCCTTTGACGGCTTTAATGGCGTTTGGGGAGAAGGCTGATTCAGTGCTTGAAGATTTAGGGACAACAGAGCTATGGCATGATCCTTGGAACTCTTGGCTCCTGCCAAGCAGTTTCATCAAGAGTACAGGAACTTTAAGGGTTAGTCGAGGGCACTAGCCTCCTGGCAACACCGGCCTTCCAAACCTGTGCAGCAGCAGCATGCCTAGTCCTTTTGGGGCAGAGGTCATGGCTGCTGCAGAGGACATTCACCTCAGCAGGGATACTTCTCTACCACTTCTTTTCCTGCTGCAGCAGCTGCCAAACAGCTTTAACATTCCCTCACAGGCCCATGCTCAGTGGGAAGGAGGCAGCATATGATGTTTCCTCCCCAGCTGGAGATCCATCACATTAGGCAGATGGGTCTTACAAATCATTAAAAATGGCTACACCCCCTTTTATTTGTTTTCCCGTCCTATTTTCCCACCATCATCAGAAAAACTGTCATTGTATCGTTCTGCTCTCTTTGCCCAATGTACCAATGTTTGGCTGACTAAGTCTGTTATAGAGTGGGTACTGGCTTTAAAGATAGGCGAGGTGTGGTGTTTGCGCTACTCCCTTTTCCCGAATAGGAACGGATGCTTAAGGTTTATATGGGACCTCCGCCCACCAAATGCCTTTCTGCAGAAAGATAGACTTATGATGCTTACCCTGCCTCAAATTCTTTCTGCTCTGTACCGAGGAGATTGTATGGTGCCCCTGGACTTGCAGGATGTGTATCATATACACTGTCTTGCAGCCCACTGGCATTATCTGCAGTTCAATATGATTGAAACTTCCAACTTGCCTTTCTCCCCCTTCTGCCTTACCTCTGCTCTTTGAGTACTCATGCAAGTGCTGGCAGTGATCACTGCCCATCTTCAGGGATACATGTGTTCCTGTTTCTAGTTGATTGGCTGCTGAAGGTTGACTCATCGCAGTTATCCATAGACCATCTCCGTTCAGCCAAACTACTGACATCTTCGTGGTCTTCCATCAACAAGTTAAAGTTACCCCACCCATGCCCCATGCTCAAGATTACTTTCATGGGGGCTATCCTTGACACAGTGGTGTTCAACGCTTTCTGCCACTGCAACACGTTTGGGACATTCAGAATATGATCCTTATGTTTCAGGTTCAATCCCGGTTCTTAGTAAGCACACCTCTGAGGCTTCTTGGACACCTAGCCTCATGTGTCCTCCTTATCCCAAACTCCAATAGCTTATGTGGGCCTTGCAGTGAAACCTCTGGTTTTAGTGACTATAGCATCCTCACAGCCAACATGACTGCCGTGCAACAGGCAAGCACAATGGACTCCTAGGTCATGTGCCGGACGCTTTTGTCTAGGGAAGTGGCAGGATCAGCAGAACATCTTTATGGTAACCAACCATATAGCAAGATCTCTGAATGCCAGAGCAGATGTTGGATCACATCTGAGACCTCCACCCTGAGGGGGCAAGAGGCATATTAGACCAGTAAGGCATGCCCTGGTTAGATCTGTTCACCAGCAAGAACACGTCAACTCTACTGCGTACTGGTGTTTTTTCCGGAAATGAAAGTGGGAGTTGCATTCAGACTATGATGGCACACAGGTCTCATTCCTGCCACTATCTCTTCTCTACTGCATTGACTTTTGAGGAAAATCATGGCAGGCTAAGTCATCTTAGTAGCCTATGGACTGAGCCAGGAGTGTATGGTATACAGAACTCCTGAGCATTTGCCCTCAGATCCAGCTACCACTTCAGGAATACATGCTGTCTCACTAACAGGGGAGAGTCCTGGATCTGAGTTTTTGCAACCTACATCTCAGTGCAAGGAGATTGAGAGGCAACAGGTAAATGTGCTCAATCTTCTGGCCACAGTATTTGATGTTATCCTTGCAGCCTAATGCCCTTCTACAAAATTCATCTACAGTGGGCGAAGTTAGTTGCCTGGTGTAGTGCTCGCCTTACTTACCTTCTGCAGGCATAACTTTAGAATGTGGTGTTTATCATTGGCCCAGCAAGACCTTGCATTGGGCACAGGTAAGGGTTATCAGCTGGCTTTTGGTCTTTCTGGGTTAACGTGATCAATTATCTCTATTTAAATCGCCCGTTGTGATGCATTTTTGCAAAAGTCTGTCTAGCATGTTTCTGCTAAAAGCCGCAGTGGAACTTGAACGTAGTGTTCATATTTTTTACGTGCAAGCCTTTTGGGCCAGTGCTCAGCTTCTCATTGATACTACTAACTTGCAAAACAGTCCCCTATTTGCCATCACCTCTGTTCATCGCTGGATTTAAAGTACTTTGTGCTCTTCATCCAACCACTACACACCACCTTCTTTCTGGACACGTTAGCTGCTGAGATGCCTTTCAAGATTTGCCTATCTGTCACTTTGCAAATGTTTTTTGCTTCCCCTCGTCCTACACAGGAGGATAAACTCCATCAATTCAACCCTGAAAATGCCTTGAGCTTTTACATTGACTTCACAGGAGATCATAGTACAGATGGATCATTCTAGATGCTGATTTCTAACCTATTGAATGTTCGCGGACGCTTGGCTCCAGAAGCGACACAATGGTGATGCCATAAAGTGCCCACCCTAGTGTATCAATATCGTACCTTTTGCATCACCCTTCGACATAAATCTGGAGCACTCTCCGAACACTTTTTGGCATTCTCCTTAGTGAATTTGGTCACAGTGCTCATGGATGTCTTCGGCGTTCAAGCCCGGTCATGATTGAGATAGGCAAATGGCGATCACTGACCCTCACAAAGATTGCTTGGGGTGCTTGCACTCCAAGACCAATAACGAATGTGATGCCAAACTGTTCATGGCCCTTGTCCTTGATAAGCACTGACTCGATGCCATTCATGCTTGCCTAAGTCCAGATCGCAGTCTGTCTTCTACCGCCTCCAAAATCTTCAACAGAAAAAATAGAAAAAGAGCCATGGGGACTAGTCACTGAAACATCTCTCCCATATGAGAGGTACATCCCCTCAATCCTCTCCGCCTCACATGTAGTCGTCCTCTAAATTAAAACTGATAGATTACTCCTCCTCTGGAGCCTCTTCCACTGGAGCCACCTGCACCTCTTCCAGACCCAAGTCCTGCTCTAGTGCTTCCTTAGACTTGCACTGAGTATGTGGCACCGCCACCAACTTTCTTCATGCAAGCCATGCTGGAAATATTTATCTGTGCAGCAGTCTCCTCCTGGACCCCTGGGACCTTTTAGTGTTCTGTTCGGAGTATCACCCTCATTGCTGCTGCTCCCATGAGTTTCACTTGGAATGCCTCTGGCATCATGTGTAGGCTTCCATGCGTAGATTCATTCACCAGTTGACATTCTCCTGTGTTGACGCCTCCTCTGGCACTTCTGCCTCTGCTCCGCCCCCAACGCCTCTTTGAGAGAGGCGTGTTCCTAAATTTAAAGCAATACTCCGAAGGTGCAGGAGGAATTTCCTACAATTCATTAAAGAATAAAGAGCAGGCGGATACTTCTTGCAAATACTTCTTGCAAAGATGCTGCCAGACTGTGACTGACCTGTTTGGATCAGACTCCAACCTGATTCAGATGCCAGATACTATCCAGAACTACACAGACAAAAGAAACATGGCAGCCAATCTCCTACCGTCTCTTGTCATCCGGTACAGCGGACTACCTGGCCTTGCTGCAGGATTGTGGTTAGATACCTCTCTGGAGGAAGCAATGGACTGCCTCTCATGGCCAGCTCCCACTGAGGTTGCTGATGTAATGCAGTGTTAGGGAAAGCAGCTGATGTACTTGAGCATCATTTATCCACTGGCAAGACTAAGGTCAGCATCATGACAGAGGCCCTACAGCCCACTCCTTGCACCGTTGAGCCTTTACTGTCCTTAACTGAAACCATGTTGAACCCAGTAGTTCAGTTCCAGGGAAGCCCACCACTGCACCAGCAGTAAACAAGTTAATGGCAAGAAGATACATGCCAGCCCAGTGGATCTAGTATTTCTGTCAGTCTACATGGTTTCAGAAATCTTAGTTGTGCAGGCTTCTTTGTGCACTAAGCACAATACGGGATGTTTTCTGGCAGTGTCCCCAGATAAGCAGCTGCTTCTCTAGAACTTGTTTCCAGTCCAGGGAGGACCTGGCTTGGCAGTTTGGGCTGGACTGTTCCCATGAGGCACAGGGTCAAGACCGATTTGCATATGGCTGGGTTCAAACTATAATGGCATGGTGAGCAAAACATCTATGGATTTAGGCCCAGTTCTCTGTACTGGGGGGAATGTATGACATTGTTCTGCATTCATTCCATCAACTCTTGTTTTTGCACTTGTGTTAGTTGGCACCTTGCATCAGTCCAGACAACCCTTATGGTGATTTAAGAGGTCTTCGACAACCTTAGAAAGCTCCCTAAGGGGTAGCTGTGGAGAACAGCCTTCAGGCTTAGTCCAGAAGGAGTGAAAAGCAGCTTGTTTTACCAGAATGCAATCTTATTGGTATAGATTAAGTGAAAGAGAACCACACAAGGTATTGTACAAATATCTCGTACCCAGAGATATGCACAATGCACACAATACTTTGCATAGAAATCATGTAAATAGCACAGAATACACAGTGAACCCCAGGGGTCAATGTCCCTGTATTTGAAGAAAAGTAAAGGGAGAAGGAATTGCAGTGGTAAACTGATCACCTGTGATCAAGGCTATAGATTAGCCAAATGTGTTAGGACAAAGATTAATAAGCCAGCCCTT
This sequence comes from Triturus cristatus, assembly GCF_964204655.1. Taxonomy (NCBI): domain Eukaryota; kingdom Metazoa; phylum Chordata; class Amphibia; order Caudata; family Salamandridae; genus Triturus; species Triturus cristatus. The sequence goes on along the minus strand of NC_140584.1, from coordinate 839,889,398 downwards.
GCTTTGGTGTTCTGTGAAATAAACGCCCGATAATGCAGATGTCCGGTGTGTGGCGCTCTTCTTTTTCGATGAAGTTAGAAGATTGTGGTTGATGCAGCTGTGGTCTCCGTTCCCATGCGCCGAGGTCGCCCTGTTGAGGTGGGCTCCCTGCGGAGAAAAAGTATTGAAGAAATATATATGTATATATTTATTTATTTATTTGAGTGGTGCAGGCTTGCTGCAGGACCACGCTGCTTAAATCACACCAAAGTTCTCTCACCAGAAAAGAAGACGCTGCACTGCTGGTATGGCTGGTGCACTCCTTTATTTCCATTCACTAACTGCAACAGTCCTAACACGTTTCAATCTTGTTAGACCTGGATCACAGGTGACCCTAATCATACTCTGATGGCATCCACAGTTCAAATGCAGAAATATATAGTTTTTGCTCCGTAGTGGCCTTGTAGGATTGTAGGTGCATGCTGGAACTAGTAATTAGTCACTCAGTGCCACAAGAGCGCTACATGTGCGTATTAGGGCAGCTTTGGGAATGTATCTTTTTAAACAAGAAAAAAAAAACACAGAAATACAACAGTTTATCTCAAGAAACTATAACTCCTGCCCTAGGGTAACTATAACTCGCACCCCGCCGTGCACAGTTTCCTGATCATCAATTTACTTATAAATGTTGCAGTGATATTATCATTGATGTCACAGAAGAAGTCATGAGTGAGGTGATATGAGGGGCAGTTAGCAGCGCATGGCGAGGGTGCGAGTTACAGTTTTTAACGTTACATTGTTACTAAACACTTTTTCTTTTAATAACGTTACTTTAACCTTAGTTTTCCAGTGAATTTGTAGTTTTATGTTTTAAAAAAAAATGTAAAGTAATATTTTGCTACCATATTTAAAGCCAACCTCTTGCCATGCACGGCACAGCTTGGCAGGTTTGGCTGCAGCGCCTGTCCTGTGCTTCTAATCCCCAGCAGGCAGCCAACCCCACGCTCTGCACAGCCTTCAGCGGTGCGCAGCGAGGGTTGGCCACTGTGGCCAACCCACCCGGAGACAACCAACGCCACACTACATGTGGCCTTTGGCCATGCAGGGCTTGAGGATGGCCATAGAGCTGGGCCTGCTGCCAGGCCCTGGGGTTAACACCCTTGCAGGCAGTCAACCAGACGCTGCGCACTCTTCATTGTGAAGAAAGGTGTGAGCAGATGGGCGAGTCTGTTGTATGTCTACTACACTGAGCTATCACCCTAGAGAAAGATCTTAGTAAAAAAGATGTATTTATTTCAATCTACTACTACAGTCATTCATCACAAAGGAGCGGGGTCTAAGGAAACTGGTCAGTATGTCATAAAACAGAACTATACTCAGCCATCACTGTGGAGTTAAGTCTCAATGAACAGCTTAGACTGTCACAAGGCACTACCATATACATACAACAGCAGGGGACATCGGTCAGTGTAGAGGCTAGTATACTGTAAATAGTACACCTGCTTTAATAACGTGATCATAGATCAGATGACGTTTGTTAGAAATTGTATCATTCATAAGCAGTACAGAAAGAATAGCAATTTAACGTATGCAGTATCTTAGTATATATCTTTATGTTTCAGAAACTTTTACGAAACTCACTCACTGGATGATGTCATCATTCATGTCAATGACCATGTCATGAGTGATGTGATATGATAAGCAGGGCATTGCGGAGTCATGAGTTATAGTTAGCTCAGGTATCTATAACTGGGCAGCTATAGTTAGGATCGAGTTACCATAGGATATGCATTTTTTGTGTTGCTAATAGCTTTGGTGCTGTTTGTTAAATCTCCACAAAACTTTCCCAAAAAAGTGCTACTTTTTTTTACTAGTTTGCGCATGGAAAGTTTCAGAGTGATCCGTCAAGCGTGGGCCAAGATAAAAAAGAGGTGGTTCTAAAACGCGTTTTCCCCATTCATTTTTTTAGGAACTTTAGACACATACTGCCTAAACCTTACACCAAATTTGGAAGAAAGCTAGGTCTTGGTTCAGAAAGAGTGTCTTTGTGTTTTGATGTAAATCCATTCTGTAGTTTTTGAGCAATTAATGCTCAAAAAAATTGTATATCTATAGACGCGGCACCTCCACAGATCTGACAGATCTCCTGCTGAGATCTGATTGGCTGCCACCACCTCAACCTGGAAGTGGTGACAGCCATCTTAGGACTTGGTGCCAAGTCCTAAAAAAACGTTTTTTTAAAAGGCAAAAAAGGGCAGAATACAGATCCCCTGATCCCCTAGGCCTGGTGATGGGGGTCCCTCTGGGACCCTGCCCAGGGCCAAAAATGTTTAAAAAAAAAAAAATGTTTTGCCGTGAATTTTCGAAGCATACGATTGAGTAGGGGCCCTGGAAAATGGAGTCTTAATTGGCCTAATAAGGCTCAGGGAGGAGGGACACACTCCCGAACCTATTCCCTTTAATAAAAAAACAACCCTGAGGTATGGAGTCCCAAGGGCCTAATAAGGCTCCGGGGCGTGCGCCCCCCTCCCCCTCCCCCCCCCTCTATTTTAAGTAGTAATCCTGGGGGATGGACCCCCAGGTCCCAATAACGCTCAGGGACAGGGGCCATGCGGCCCCCTCAACCTTAATTAAAAAATAAAACAGCCTTGGTGAATGGGGTCCCAAGGGCCTAATAAGGTTCATGGAGGGGAGCCACGCAGCCCCCTCCCCTGTAAAATAAATAAGGACCTGGAAAATTGGGCATCCAGGGCCTCATAAGGTTTATTGAGGGGAGCCATGCGTGCCCCCTTCCATTTAAAATATAAATGGCCCTGGAGGATGGGTTCCCCAGCGCCATAAAAGATTCAGGGAGGGAGGCCACGTGCCCCGCTTCCCTTTAAAAAAAAACAAAAGTCCCTGGGGGAAGGGGTGGGCTGCATGTGGAGGTTGGTTGGGCCAGGCCCTGTTGCCAATCTCACCGCCATGCATGACTGAAGGCCCTGTGCAGTGTGGGGGTGGCTACCTGTATGGTAGTTGTCCACACCCCACTGCGCATGCAGGAGGGTTGCCCAACTGGTATAAAGCAGTGCAAAGTAAAACTAAAATGGATAATAACGGCCGTCCATTAATAATATTTTATTTTCACTATTGCAGTTGCACTGCAGAGCAGCTCCGTTGATAGGTCGGGGCGGGGCTGGCTTCCCCTGACGTCAAGGCCAGAGGAGGAGTTGTGGCTGCACCTAAAGTACGCATGAAGGTTTGGCCGGATGTCTCGGGCCAGCCAAACTGTCATGCATACTGTGTATGTGCTCCACAGGCAGTACTATACAGCCTTAGTGGAGAACATGCCCAGCCTCCAAGCCCCTGTCTGAGCGCTGAACCACAGCCCTCAGACCAATCAACGCTGCTTAAGGCTGTGTTGTGATTGGTCTGGGTATTCTTGGAGGCTAGGTGCTTCCTGTTGGAGAAGACGCAACAGCTGCGACCGCGACCTCCAGGTGAGTTTTCTTTTCGTTTTTTCTCCCCTTAAACTCTTCCCACCTTCCCCCACCTCCGACCTGCCGCGGCTGTAGCGTGCGGTTGGCTGCATGCGAGGGATTGCAGTCAACCCCCCGCTACGCCCGGCCTTTGAGGAGTTGGAATTTACATACCCCACACATTACTTAGCTCATGACCTCATTGATAATATCGCTGCAACATTTGCAGTTAAATTATTGATGAGAAAAATGTGCATGGCAGGGGCGCAAGTTATAGTTACTCGAGATGACTATAACTGGTGAATTTCACTGGCTTTTATAGTTTAAAATCGTAAGTTATTTCACCTAACTAACTTCAATTTAACCTTTGGTTCCTTCAGTGAATGTGGCTTGGTCCCAAACGCATATTCCCCATGCAGTTTTCCGTAGGAATTTTAGACCACGATACAGGAAAAAATGGCTAAATGGAATTAGAGCAAATCTGGCAGAAGGCTCGATCTTTACTAATTTTTGAGTGATTTGATGTAAATCCATTCAGCTGTTTTTGAAAAATGTAGGTTAAAAATGTTGCGATATTTGGGTGTGGTTGAGCAATTTGATTGGCAGAAATGCAACAGCCACCATTTTAACCCCATGGGTGCTCAGGGCAGCTCCCGGCCGTCATGAGTCACGGTAGTCGTGTGCTCATGACGGCAGGGAGCCGTCCGACCGTTGCTGCTCCGCCCACACACGGCTAATTCCCCTCCTGTGCGGGCAAATTAATTTGTGGGCGGAGTTCGGACGGCTCCCGGCCGTCATGAGCACACGCCCACCGTGATTCATGATGCCGGGAGCTGTCCTAAGTACCTGAGCGCCACGCCCAGCCCCGCCCCCCCTCACACCGCAACAGAATTTGCCGCGCGGCGAAGGGTTAATGACTTGGGGACTCAGATCCACTCCTCTCCCCAGTTTATAAAAAAAATTTAAGGTACAAGGTGGCAGGGTTAGGGGGTACCCAGAGCCCTTGGCCCTTGTGGGGGATTACCCTCAGATTGCACTGCATATAACCTCACATACTTTACGCATTTGAGGTTAAATCACATAGTTGATGACATTGCTGATAGCACCTCACATCTGTAGGGTTACAATTTATGAGGTCATTTGCGCATAACAGATGCATTTTAGTGTTATTTTGCTTTTTACTGTTAATTTTTATTATATTATATGAAGACCTATGTATAGTTCCACTTTCACCTTGGTTTTCCAGTCAATTTCTAATTTTTTTTTAACGCAAGTTAAAATGTTAGTACCTTCCCTATGTATAACTCTTGTTTCACCTTTTGTTTTTTCAATGAATATATGTAACTTCTAGTTATGGTTCAGTGAACACAATCCCTAAAATTCCCCTGTTATGGTGTGCAACAAACAGCTCACATCATAACTCGTCCCTTTGCCATGTTTTGCTCATCATAGACATCTTTTTTTGAATAGCAGCCATAAAGAGGTGTAATGAGTATTATGGAAGCATGAGTTATGGTGTGATGTCCGAAGCTAAATCTATGTAGCACTGCACACAGGAACGTCCAAGAGTGAGTTCTTGTTAAACGCCTTCTCTGGGTCCGGTACTACCACAGTCAGTCACAGTACCTCACTTTCCGATTTAAAATGACACTTCTGAAAGAGACTTCTAGCCACAGATTTCTCTTTTTGAATACTCCCCAGGCATCCACTGAATCCAGAAATATTTCAGTACTACCTCTGCATGCCGGAAGGTGACGCCTGTGACTCTTAAGAGATGCTGACTGCTCCACTCTGGAAATCACATGTGGGGCGAATACAGGCACCACCCCGTGTGCTGACATCAGTTAATTTCTTTCTGTGCTACCAGACACAGATCCACAGCTCCTTTCGTGTCTCTCAGAGACATTGCACCTCAATATTTCTCCAGTGTGCAAGCGATGAAGCCGAAGACTATTAGGGGACACATGGCAAAGCTCTGTGTCTCCAAGCACAAAAGGGCTCCTCTTCGTGGCCACTCCAAGTCGCAGTCCATGTGCACGGTTCATTCCTGATCTCATTCTCATTTGTGTAGTCGTTGGAGCTACTCAAGAGGCTGGTCTTTGTTCCGCTGCAAGCCATCAGGTAATTCTAAAAGGAAAACAAAAATTGAAATGGGACTCTGATCCCTCACACCACTTGCATTTGCCTGAGAAGGTTCGGGTGCGGTGCCACTTCTCCCAATCTTACTCCCGAAGTCGACTGACTTCGGAGCCAACCCTGCAAATCACGCTGTACAATCTGATTTTCCAGAGCTAAATGCCACACTGCTTCAAATCAAAGCGTTCCAATGCATTTATGCTCCAGCTCTTCGGATACCTACTGACTCACCCTGGTGCACCTTTGGGCCCAAGGGTCTGAGAGGCCCTCCCTCTGCAGTACCACCGGCAGATTCCCCCTCAATGTCAGTTGTACCCTATTAGCCCATCTTGCCTCCGGCTCCACTTTTGACCCTGCTTCTGACCACAAGAACTGTAGCGGCCCCAGGTGCTTTTGCGCTAGTGTCCACTTCATCAATGCTCTAGTAGGGGGACCCGATCGTTCTCTCCAGCATCGAGTATGTGTCAGTCTGACCTCAACCAAAGTCGCAGCTGATTCCGCCTGAGGAGCCTCTTCCCAGATTAGATATACCAGCCCCTCAAGGGAGGTAGCCCACTTACCATCCCCTCTCTGACACTGATTCTGATAACAACTATATAACCAGGGTGATAAGTCCGCTCAACCCTATATTGATGAAAATTGATATGAGGAACTGCAGAAGGCGAGTGGCCTCGATACCACTCCAGAGATGAGAAATTGCCAAGCGCCATCCCCCTGCTCCGGCCACCCTGCTTTCCACTCCCAGCACCCTTCATCTGTCATCCTTGAGGTATAAGCCTCTATGAGTTGTTCTAATGCAAAACATGTTTCCTACCAGTCCCTCTGGCAGGAATTCTAAGCGAGTGGAAAAGTTCGGCAAGATAGCCTCTTCCTCCATCTGCCTGGCCATCTGTTCTGTCAATGGCAGCTGCTTGTTAGAGCGCTACTCACACATCCTTTGGGATTCGGTGGCACAAATCCTCCCTGATGTGCCAGTCAACCTCTACCCTGTCCTGAGTTCTAGCAATCAGGATGGTCGTAATGCCACCAAATACATGATTTGTTGGCTTAGATGCCACCTATTTTATCAGTAGAGCCGTTGGCACCCGTTTTGCCACTCTCCACCATGCATGGCAGCGATGAGCTGGGTTCTGCAGTGACATCCATCCATTCATTCCTGATGGTTAGGCCTTTTGACAGGACGCACCTGTTAGGGTACAGACTGATTCCACTCTCTAGAGTTTTTAAAGACAGCCGGGCTAGCAGTGGCTGTCTGGCCTTTCTACCCCTCCTAGCCAAACACACGAGTTCAAACGCTCCTTTTGTGGTTGCAGATGAGGCACTCCTCAGGGGACCCAGCAATTTTGCGGTCAGCGCGCTGCCCAGTCCATCACCCCTTCGAACATCACCCCACCTGCCAAACCTCTTTGGCATGCCCTTGACAGAGCACAGCCACCTGTCAGGCAATCACTTTGGATAGGTGGGTCCTGCAGATAGTTTGCAGGGGTTATGCTGTACTATTTATTTCCCACTGTGCCTCTTACTGTCCTCCCCAATGCTGAAAAACGTCCATCTCTCCACATTGCGGCAGGAAGCCCTTTAGGCGAAAGGGGCTGTTGTGAGGGTGCCAGCGGGAGAAGTAGTGTGTGGTTGTTATTCCTACCTGGTACCCAAGAAGGACGGAGGCCTTTGGCCTATCTTGGACCTGCACTGTCTCAATGCCTTCCTTCAAAATGAGAAATTCAAGGTGCTCACCCTGGCCCAGATTTTGTCTGCCCTCTACCCTGGAGACTGGTTGGTGGTGTTGGATCTGCAAGATGCCTATTTGCATATTCCTATCCTGACGACTCATTGGCGCTGCCTGTGGTCCTTGGTGGGATAGGCACTTTTCCAGTTAGCTCGGACCCCCTTTGGTCTTAACAGTGCCCCTCTTTGGTCTTACCAGTGCCCCTCCAGTGTTCATGAAACTGATGGCAGTGGTGGCATCTTATCTTCAGATGTCTGCTGTGCAAGTCTCCCTCAACAACTGACTGTTGAAGGCAGGATCGCCCCAGGAAGTAGTCAGTCCTCTCCAAACTATGGTGAACTTCCTGTGAAAGTCACACCTGTCCGAGAATATTCCCTTCATGGGAGCCATTCTGAACAAGGTTCGGTTTTGTGCCTTTACCTCACGAAAGAGAGCCCAGGACATTCAGGCTATGATTGGATCTTTCACCCTCTGTCCTGGATTTCAGTGAGGTCAACTCTGAGGCTGCTGGGAATGATAGCCTTCTGAATCCTGCTGGCTGAGCACACCAGGTGGCATGTGCAGGCTCTGCAGTGGTATCTGAAGTTCCAGTGGGCCCAATATCTAGGGGACCTCTCCAACCACGTTAAGATTTTGGAGACGATTGGTTGCTTAACCGCAATAGGGTCAGCTGCAGACCCCCCTCCTTTCCCCACCCAGATCTGACCGTGGTGACTATTGCTTCGCTTCTGTGTTGAGGCAGCCATCTGGGAGCGGTAAAGATCAGAGGCCTCTGGTCTCCAGCAGAGTCCCGGTTTCACATCAGTCTTTTGGGGCTAAGGGCCAGCTGCTTGGCGTTGAAAACCTTCCTGCCGTCCATCAAAGGGAAGCTGGTACAGGTGCTCAAAGACAACACCACTGCCACGTGGTACTGCAACAAACAGGGTGGAGTGCAGTCATGGAGTCTTTGTGCCCCCGGGAATGGCTGGAGCATCAAGGGAGCTTCCTGGTGGTGAACCACTTGGTAGGATCCTTGAATGCTAGGGCGAACAAGCTCAGCTGTCGATGCCTAATGGATCATGAATGGCATTTACACCCGGAGGTGGTGCAAGATCTCTTCTGCGAATGGAGAGAACTTTGGCTCGATATGTTTGCCCCCACCAAGAATACACAATGTCAGCAGCTCTGTGTGTTGGAGTTTCATTGGGGTCTCTCGCTCGGAGACGCGTTCCACCATGAGTAGGACTTGGGACTCCTCTATGCCTTCCGCCGATTCCCCTCCTGTCTCAAGGTCTCAAGAAGATCAGGATAGACCGAGCTCAAGTTATCCTAGTCGCTTTGGATTGGGCTTAGAGAGCATAGTATCCAGAATTCCTGGGTTCGAGCATATGTCCTTAAAATAAGGCTGCCCCACCAGGAGGTTCTGGTGTCACAAGAGCTGGGCTGAGTTCTGCACCTGGGCCTTCATACTCTCCAGCTTCATGCATGGAAATTGAACATTGACAGCTAAACACATTTGACCTTCCTCTGGAGGTGGTTGATGTCATCTTGTTAGACAGACATCTCCCGACAAGAACTGTACACGACGCCTGTCATTGGGACAAATTGAAACTTAGTGCGGCACAAGCCAGATTGGTCCCCTCCAGGCCAAGTTATCTGAAGTTCTGTTCTTTGTTCTGTCTCTCCCCTATGAGGCTTTGCTTTGTGCACTGTTAAAGGTTATCTTTCAGCCATCTTTGCCAGATCAGTCCTCAATGTTTAAGTCGCGAGTTGTGATGTAATTTCTCAAATGGCTTCAATATATGTTTCAACCATCTCTGTATGTGATGCCCCCATGGGCTGACTTACCTGATGTGAACTTCGGTCAAGCCACTTCACAACAGTTCCTTACGACTCCTTACCATACAGACTGTTTCTCGTTGCCATCACCTAGCAAGTGAGTGAGCTTCATTCTCTTTGTGTGAATCCACCATACACCAACTGGTTCTGTGGACTATGGCATCCTTCCTGCCAAAAGTTGTGACGCTGTTCCACGTCGGTCAAACCAACAGCCTGCACTCGTTGGCCTGACAGTACTTAAGGACTCTTTTCCAGACATCTGCCCCATCCAATCACTAACCACATCCTATTGTGAGGGAATGCTTTACAGTCCTTACAGAGCATATGTATCTACAGTAACACATGCTATGAACGAAAAATTTAACTTTCACTGTAAGCATCTGTTCGTAGCGTGTAGTGCTGTAGATTCACAAGCGTCGTCCTTCCTCCCCAGAACGTGTTGATTTGGGTGCACATCGCTTCTTCGTATACATAAATCTTTAACAGTACACAGGCGCGCGTCCCCATATACTTTGTGACTCGATAAGCGGAAAAAGGCTTATAGGTCCTAGTGATATCCTTCCTAGTTCAATGGTTTTTTTTGTTTGAACTTGATGTCCAGAATGGGAGACCCCTAACCGATTAATATAAAAAGCCAAAATTAAGGTGAAGGACAGAGCTGGTGTCAGAATGTAGTAGTAAATCCTCTACTATGATGGGTCGCTATTGTAGATGGTCATTAGTCTTTTCAAAGTTTTTATCCAATTTTTTATTATTATTCAAAGTTGCTCTGGTAATCCAGAGTGAAAGACATGCAAAAAGTGCAGTCAACGTGCGTTTCCCCCCTTTGTGGCGTGCAGGCCTGGGGGCCTTTTTTAAGGCTGAACGTTAATGCAGAAGTGAAAAACCAAGGTAAAAAGAAATCGTCCATACATAAAGTAACAGACCAGTAGGCAGAGAGAGGAACCCATTACATGTACCATTGCCGGATGCCAACAGCCCACCATTTGTCTAGCATTCCAGAAATAAAGAAACATGCAGACAATCAGGCAAGTTGTATAGTAGCATTGTAGGATGAATCACAAGTCATTCGCATACAAGTATGTATGGTGGAATTTTTAAGGCACATCAGTAAAATCATCAGTAACGTAACCATCATAAGAAGTGGAAGTATGTCAATGGAACATATAGTTAGGTAAAGTCAATGGCAATTAATGATATAACACCACTTTAGTTCCCACAATACAAAATAGAGTACAGTGTAAGTACATACAAAGTCAATTGCATGTAGACGATCAAATCAAACATCTGGGAGGTGTTGAGTTATCCATGCGTGATATGCGCAAAGAAATCAGGTGGAGGAGGGATGGAAATAGTATCGGAAAGAAATAATACATGGAAACCAATGTAGTTTTTTTTGCCGCTTTACAGGGTGCATATATAGTAATATAATATAGTGTAAGCCCATTTAAACTGATGCACCCTGTTCATAGAAACACAAGCTTTATATATTCGTCCGTGCATGGTACAACTATTGTGTGATAATGAATAGAGTAAAGGAAAGCAACCTAAATCAATTGCCTGTTGACCTCAAAGTCATTATTTTAATGCTTGAAGTGCCCATGTTCAGCATAAAGCTGAGCTAACCCCTAAGGGAGACCGTGAGCATGCATCTGATATATGTAAGGGGTAGTACTGTAATATTGAAATCTGGTCGACGGTACGCTTGTAAAGTCACAATGAAATTGTGTCCTGAAATTCAAATAGATGATATGAATAATACGTCGGTGGACCTAGTGTCGATAGTGTCGTGAATATTTGGGTGAAGTAGTACTCACAGAGGGTAGCAGCAATCGTCCCTTTGGAGAAAGGTGCGAGTTCAGTGGTCCTGGACTGCTAAAAGGATTGAAGAGGACACATTTGTAAAGGTGGGCAGAATAGGGTGGAAGTGGGAGAGAAAGGGGAGTCTTGATCATAAACTCGGACGAAAATGCCCAAGAGTTCAACTACACCTTACGTGTAGGATATGTCTGCATATGTTGTTGCGTTCAGTATCTCTGCTGTTCCTTGAACGTGCTAGTTTGGACGCAATGGTTAAAACGATTGTGTGTGTATTGAAGGGCAAAAGCATGCAGGACATGTGAATATACAGTTCTACATGCTACCAACAGATGTAAGTAACATTTTCCTTCCTTCATACTGGGAAAACGTTCCTTGGTGGTCGGGGTCACTACTTGGCCTCTCACTTCTACTTGTAATTGGTGTGAATGGTGTTAATAGTCATTCCCTGGTGCTGCACCTTCATGTATTCAGAATGGCTGACATGCTAGTCTGTCTGGGTGCTGGTGTCTGCTTTTAATGGGGATACTTCACAGCTAGTAGGAATATCAGTCTTATAGGCAAGGGTCAGCAAGAGAGCTGGAACGAGAATTGGCACGATTCATGTCCACTCAGGAATGCTTTTGTCAAATCTCCTTAGACCCTCAAGTTGAGCCTTTGAGTGTATATGGTTCTCTTCCAGGGCATCCTCGTAAATAGTCATAAGCCTTAAAATATTCCCACCCATGTGCGAAGACCCCGAAGCACACATTAAATATAATATTATATATATATATATATATATATATATATATATATATATATATATATATATATATTTCTATGTGTATGTATACGAAACACATGTACGTAGTACTTAAAAAGACATATATGGCACTGTTGTAATCCTATGCTTTATACTTTACTAGAAAAACAGACATCTGAGGTGAGCAGATTCAGTGCCGCTAGTTTTGCAGGGTGCTCTGTATAGAAGCTGCTCTCCACCTAAATTTGAGAACTACCCAGAGTTCTCGGCTTCCTATTTTATATATATATAATCATGCAGCCTATGTAAAAAGGCTAAAAATTCCATGTTTAAATTAAATCTTCCTTTAATACACCTCTTTCCATACTCAAGCATTTCTGTAAATCAGAAAAAGAGAGGAAAAGGTTCACAAACATCCTTTATTGAAGAGAAAACTGCAAGGAAAAGCAAATAGCAGTGTTAACCAGTAGGCTGCATTAAAAACATAACAAGTAAAATCTAGCACTGTGCTTTTAAGGCCCCCATGACCTCCTGTATCCCATAATGACCTAAGGCTGACAGTTAGGTCAGTTCTTTTGTCTGGCTCTTTCAGTGAGGGTCCAGGAGCACTGAGCTCTCTGTTTTGGGCTTTTTAATCAACAATTGCTTCTCAACCTTGATATTTTTACTTTCACTCAATGTCTTTTAGCATTTAGAGTGAACATAACAATTTTTCTGACAGTAATTTCTACTTTTTCATGTAAAAAAATTCCATCTCTTTTTGCTACTTGTCCCTTCTGTGGCAAAAGGAAAGCCCAGACTGACACATCTTCAGTCTGCATACTTTGCCTGCCTGACTCTCATCAACCTGAGTCATGCGACTATTGTAAAAAAAAAAATCCCAGAAGAACTCTTAAGGATGGAGAAAGAATATGTCTGCATGGGCTGCTGGAGAGGAAGAAAACTCATGCTGGCACTTCCAAGTCAACCTATCTGCACAAGTTCAGTGTCTAAACAGAGTAAAATCTCTACTTGTTCTTCATCAGGATCGATGTCGAGGGTCTCATCGACGATGACAAATTGACGACGAACAACTTCGAGGGATTCGACTCCTACTAGATCGATGGTGAAAAAGAAGTCGACGCAACATGCGCCGTCGAGGCAAGTACGGCATTTCTGTTTGCCATCAATACTTTTGGTCAAAGAGAAGACATCGCCTAGCTCGCACCATCGTTCAATGTCGCAGCCTCCATCAACGACAACCAAGCGTCATTGGACGTCGAGGCAGGGTTCTCTGCCGTCTCACATGTCTCCTTTGGTGGCAACAAAGCGCCGCTCGACGCCGAGACAGGCATTTTTGTCAGCAGCAACACGCTCAATGCCAAGACAGGCATCTCCGTCAGTGGAAACACGCTAGACATTGAGAGAGCCATCCCCGCAGGTGACAACCAGGCACCGCTCAACGTCGAGGAACACATCTTCGTCGGCGGCAACCAGATGCTGCTCAACGTCAAAACACATTTTCATCGGTCCAGCGCCGCTCATCTTCCAGACGCACCTCTCCGTCAGTGGTAACAAGGCACCTGCTCAATGTCAAGATCTTCTACAGGCCGGCACCGTTCGTTGTCCGGGCACACATTTCCATCGGCGGCAACAAGGCAGCACTCCATATTGAGACAGGCATCTAAGTCGATGGCTGGATAGCACTGCTCGTCGTCGAGGCAAGCTTCTCCAGTGGCCCGCCACAGCTCAGCATCAAGGCAGAAGTCCCCACCGGCGGCCCATACGACGTCTAAGCGCCAATCAACACCAAGACAGGCACTGTCTCCGCCATCATCAAGAAGAGACTGTTCGGCTTCGAGACCTTCATCTGCCTTAACCCTTCAACAAAGTTTTCAGGGAAGAGCTTCAGCAGCCTTCTCTTTCATCCCACGATCAATCAGAGGCTTCCATTCACATATTTCCTAGAAGGCTGCAAAGTGTGCATCACTGGCCTGTTCACCATAACCCCGGTCTTCAATACTCGAGGGAGTATTCACAGTATAGATCTCCACTCACTACACAGTCTCCTAAGCAATCCAGAACTCCTCTGGCTCAGGTAGCAGAGACCATCTCTCCTAGACCCCCAGCGAGGGCCACAGGCCCTAGAGGTACCACTCCTCGGCTTGCTACTCGCTCAAGAACGAGGAGTAGATCCTGGCGCCGGGCCACAACACAATCCCAAACACCTGCTTGAAGAGCTCAGTGGTCTCACTTATGTCACTGAGCATGTAAATCCCCGACATGGTCTTCTTCTATGTGCGAGGGACTATTCACTCACACTCACGGATACTCCATCAATCTGAGTGTCTTACATAGATGACATCAATACATTCAATGCGGTATTGGTCAGTGGAGAGGCCAAATTGAATATTGATATGCTAGTGCTCGCTACCACCTTATCAATCATTTTTTAGACCTTCCGTCGTAGGTTTTCTTCAAGACCATTGCTTCCCCTAGTTCCGTAACTGTCACAACCGGCTACGGACATTGTTCATACACCAGCCTCCCTTTGTGCGGCTCTCCCAAGGATTTTGAAAAAATATATGGCTCCAGATCTAGATCCTTTATTCCTCAGAACCAATCCTCCACCAGACTTGGTCATTATAGCTGCCACCAAGAAGTCGCACAGAGTTGCGGCCTCGTCCTCATTCCCACCTGACAAGGACAATAAACACATGGATTCCCTGGGCAGAAAATTGTGTGGCACATCCACAAGAAGGTGGTCTGGTCGCTAATTAAATTATTAGCGCAGCAGCAGATGGATCGGACCTGGCAGTTCACGGCTACTCCCGAGTATGTGCGAGGCGCTCTTCATGTATCCGACATGGCACGACTGGACATAAACCTGAAGCTCAGCAGCGCATCCTGAACCTTCTGTTCACAGGCATCTTATTATTTGGCTCACATACAGACAGACACTCAATGTCTAAAATGAAGTTTGAGGTAGATAAACTTAAAGACATAGGCCTGGAAAAGAAGAAAGAGTACCGTAGAAGGTACAGGCCTAATGACAAGCATCAGTTTCATCAGAGGGTTCAAACCATTCACTGGGTGGCATGCCAACACCAACAACCCATATCCCAGTATCAACAATGCAGATCTATGCATGGATGAGGTGCTAATTGACAACAATCAGCCTCCTAGAAGAACCCAGGAAGCAATGAGTCACTGCTTCCCCTGCCACTGTTACCCACTCCGGTGGGGGGGAGAGTTTAATAAACTATCTAAATGAGTGGCGAAGCATCACCAGTGACAAATGGTTGCTCAGTTTTGTAGAGAATGGGTATGTGATGCATTTCAGATCTCCACCTCTGCAAGTTCCACCATCAAAAACCTCGCATCACCAACAACAGTTATTGGAAACCGAAGTTTTAAATCTGCTTTGCAAAGAGGCCATTGAGGCGGTTCTCCCTCCTCAGAGAGGGGTGGGAGTGTACTCTTTATATTTCCTAGAAAGGAAAAAAGGTCCACAACAGAGGCTACAGACCCATTCTAGACTTGAGCATCCTAAGCACATTCATAAAAAAGAAAAAAATCAGAATGCTTTCTCTCCTCCAGATTTACCCTCAACTCCATCAGGAGTCAGGAGGACTGGATGTTCTTTATAGACCTTCAGGATGCCTACTTTCACATCCCAATCGCCAGGATACATTGGAAATTCCTCAGATTCAAAGTAACATCCAAGCATTACCAATACATGGTGCTGCCATTCGGCTTGAAATCAGCTCCATGCACATTTTCTAAGTGCATGGCGGTCGTAGCAGAAGCCTTGCAATGGAAATGCATATTCGTCTACCCAGACCCAGATCATTGGCTAGTGAAAAGCTCCTCTCCAGAGCACGCAAGAGAAAATTAGTGTATGTCTCAAGACCCTTCAATCCTTAGGTCTTCATGTCAACACCAAAAAGTCCATCCATGTTTCCTCTCAAAGGCTGCACAAGCTAGGGGTGTCCCTGGACACAAAAATCGCAAAAGTGTGTTCTTCCGTGGAGAGACTATCCTATATTGCTCAGAAACGATTGACCCTTTTAAAAACGTCACACCCAACAGCCATACAAGTGGCTTCACTACTGGGTCATGCATATTCCTGGTCCTCCATGCCAGATTGCACAGAAGGCTGCTTCAGCAAAATCTGGAGGATCATTGGGACAACACGCTCACCCTGTCACAAGCGGCGAGGAGTTCACTACCGTGGTGGGTCCAATGGAAAAACCTGCTCATCAGTGTCCCCTTTCACCAGGACATTCTCAGCAAACAATCATTACTGATGTGTCTCTCCAGGGCTGGGGATCTCAAATGGCCACCCTACTAGCGGACTGGGCCTTTGGTCAGCCAATGAACAGCTGTGTTACATCAATATGATGGAGCTGCGGGCAGTCCATCTAGCCCGCAAGTCTTTTTACCCCTCCATCGAAACCAATGAGCTCTTAGTCCAGACAGACAACACCACAACGATGTACTATTTGAACAAGCAAGGGGGCGCTCAATCGCGCCCCCTATCTCTGGGAGCGCAGGCCATCTGGAACTGGCTCATAGCGAGGAGGTTGACAATCTCGGCAATTCACCTGCCAGTAGTCCACAGCACACAGGTGGATTGTCTCAGCCAAAACTTCGTCAACGCATATGATTGGATACTACACGACAACGCCGTGCAGGACATTTTTCAGCAATGGGGGCATGCGCACATTAACCTGTTCGCATACGAAAACTGCAAACAATGCCCAGAATTCGTGTCCAGGTTCTACCAGCCAGGAAGGAGGAAGGAATGCCCTTTTGATCGATTGGTCCGGTACATTTCTGTTTGCTTTTCCTCCCATTCCCCTGATACCCACAATCATAAACAAGCTGTACCAAGCAAGGACCAGAATGATCCTAATCGGTCCAGAATGGCCTCGCCAGTGGTTGTACCCAGATCACCTCCACCTGTCCGAGTGACCACACTGGAGACTGCCATTCAGACCGGATCTCTTCCACAAGCTAGAAGGGAAGATATTTCACCCCAGCCTTCCCTCACTGAGCTTGACAGCATGTCTCCTGAATTCATGTAGTATGGACATTTTAGGATTGTCGTAGGAATTCATGGACAGTCTTCGAGAATCCAAGAGACTTTCCACCAGACGATCTTACTCCTTCGAATGTAAGAGATTTTATATGTGGTATATTATCATTACCAGCGATTTCAGGAACAAGAGAATGTTATTTTATCTTACGTTCTCAAGTTTAGCTAAGTCTGTACTGCAATATTCATCTGTTAGGGTACATCTTGTAGCCATAACAGCTTACCGAAGTCCCCTGCACAAAGATCATTCTTTCAAGTTTCTGTGGTAAAGGATTTCTTAGAGGGATTGAAAAAGGTTTTCCCACAAGTATGTTCTCCTTCCCCACCTTGGAAACTTAATGTGGTTCGTTTAAAACTCATGGGTCCACCATTTGAGCCCATACATAAGGCTATCCTACAACAACTTACATGGAAAGCTGCCTTTCTAGTAGCTATCAACTCGACTCGCAATCAGTGAAATTGTCTCTTTGTTCCAACCATACACAGTGTTCCAAGCTAACAGAGTAGTCATGTGCACTCGTTCCAGTTTCCTCCCCATAGTATCCGAGTTCCACATTAACAAAACAATTTCTCTTCCTACGTTTTTTCCACACCCTTCCACTCTAGCTTAAAGGGTGTTACACTCTTTAGACCTCAAACGAGTGTTGAAATTCTATTTAGACAAAACGAAATCCATCAGGCAAATGGACCATCTGTTTGTTAACTGCGGTCTTATGAGAACAGACCAAGTTTCTTCTAAACAATCCATCTCTAGGTTGAGTTTCTTGCATTCTGTTTTCCTATCAATTGGCCAACAAAATGTTGCTTGCTAAACCCAAAGCCCACTTTACAAGGGGCAAAGCGGTAACAGCAGCCCTACTTAGAAGGGTCTCCAGCTTCGAAATATGCAAAGCTGCCACATGAAGATCGGTGCATACTTTCAGAATATATTACTGACTATAATCCAGCTAGCTCCCATGCATTTGAAACCACTCTGCTATTTGAGTTTGACTGTTTTCAGCAGTGGCTAATGGAAATGGTTTTCTGTATCCTGTTCATCCACGCCTGAGCTAACTCATTGCAGCTATGTAGGTGTCTTCAATGGATCAGATTAGATTTCGAATCTCTGTATGCTTGTGCTGAGGAGGGAAAAAACACAAAATCAGGAGATGCTGAATTTGCCAGTCAG
This sequence comes from Triturus cristatus, assembly GCF_964204655.1. Lineage (NCBI taxonomy): Eukaryota > Metazoa > Chordata > Amphibia > Caudata > Salamandridae > Triturus > Triturus cristatus. Next base: position 839,871,470 of record NC_140584.1, on the reverse strand, counting down.
CCAGAATGCCTCAGTCCTTGTGCAAAGCCAGTTATTGTAACCTATTTTAGGTATGGCCTAGAGGCAGATTTTACTGTCTGTGTATACTTAGATTTATTTTTTAGACAATTTGGAATAAACATACACACAAAAGTGGCATTGGGTAGGTCCTCTTCATCAGTTGGTCAATTCACGTGTCTTTCACGTTTTGCTTTTGCCCACCACCGAATACAGCAATAGGTTACTTCAACAGTTGGCTCTCTTCAATTTGAGTAACTGCATTTTGCTTGTGTACAGCTTCCTAAAATCTAGTGCACTTTAATGCCAATGCTGGTGAACGAATCTCTGCTTTCATCTAATGTTTTCTTTTATTTATTTTTGTGAATGGCTATTTTCTTATTTAAACATATATATGCCACCTTTACACAGTGGCATTTTACTTTGCATTACTTTTAATGCTCATTGAACATCTGCAGGAAAACTGTTAAAACAAAAGCAGGCTTGCCAAAGCTGAACCTATTGTGTTTGCCAGTGGTTCTTAAGGATATGCTGCAACCCACTATCCAGCCTCCCCACACAGGCCTGACTGAGGTGCTTCACTCAAAGTAGCAGGGGGCACTTAAAGCGACACAGTTAATCACCAGCAGCCTTGACTCTGCAGCCATGCCCTTTCAAAACCAGAGGTTCCAATTACCCGGTTGTACTATGAAAATTTCAGTAGCAAAAAATGTAAATTCCAGAGTGGAGCTGCTTCTCCGTTTTTGTACTTCCAGTCTCACTTGAAATTTTTGTATATCCTGTCTGGGAATTAGTTATTGATTGTAGTTTGTGGATGATATATAATGTGATTTGAATTGAGGTTGATTGGCGATTTTGATTTAGATTGTGGCAGGGAATTATGGTGTTATTGGATGGTGGGGGGTGTTGGATTTTGTTGTTTGCAAATTATACTAGTGTGTGGTGTGGTGAAAAATGTTGATATGTGCCAGGGATGATGGATGATCTTAGTTTGGTCTATCGATGGCCAAGTATGATATTGGTGTATGTTGCATATGCTGGAATGTGATGTAGCCTTGGTTGGAGAGTGATGGACTTGGTTTGTGGTTGTCCATTGTAGACTTATTTTGATTTTTGGGGATAGCATTGTTGTGGGTTGTGGGTGGTGTTCAATCAATCAATCAGGGGAATTGTAAGCACGCTACTCGCCCTTGAGGGTCTCAAGGCGCAGAGGGGGGGGGGGGGGAGGGGGCGCAGACCAGTTGAATGTTTTATTGAACTGTGGTTGGAGCTCATGGGCAATGTTGCTTTTAATCTGGGTTAGGATCTGTGGAGGATTTTGCCGGTGGTTGTGGTTGGAGGTTAATTGTGATTTGTGTTGTGGTTAAGGACTTGTGTATGATGCTGATTTGTTGTTAGTGAATAATTCTAGCATGTGGCTGGTAGGGGATGCTGATTTTGAAGTTGAATGGTTATTTTGGTATATTAGTGGTAATGGTGGGGACAGTGATATTGGTTGAATGTTATATTGATGTACACTGTGAATGGTTGAATGTGATGTTGGTTTGATTGTTGTCAGCTGCAGTTGATGCTGGATAGTGGTTCTGACTTGTGTTTGATGTTGGTTTGAGTCCTGCACGTGGAAGTGAGATGTAGGCTTTGGTTGGGATTGTTGTTGTCAGATGAAATAACCAGTGGTTTTGTCGACACTTAGTGATGGTTGTGCTCTCCACCAGGCTATCTCCGTTTGTGGAATATGTACAGGCTTTCCTGGCTTTGTAGAAAAGCCATTTTCAGGAAGGACTTGAAATCTATCTGCCAGAACAGAAATGGCTGGCAGCAAATTGACCCGCCTCGCTGCGCCTCATCACGCCGCGTTCCAGCTCCAACATCCCGAGTTCACAGTAACCTCGAAGAGTCTTGGGACTGTTGAGAACCTTCAAACTCAGCCCAGCTGTGGCAGCTAGTTTATTGCTCTCAGCTGGTACTTGAACCCTGGTCCCGGGCTCTGGAGCGCGTCCCAGGTTTAATCCCTTCGGCTTTCTCTGCAGCTGTATGACACCGTGCTGACCCCGAATGAGGATAGGAAAATAGAAGCTCTGCCAAGCCAGAGTCTCTTTTTCATTTGGAGTCTGGCTGTCTGCCCATGACCAGGGTTACATAATGGGAACCATCGGCGGAGCCCGGGAGAGCCAGCACCTCACCAGGCGGACTTGGAGCTCCCGCCTGCTCTGCCATTTCTCTTCCTTCCCCAGGCAGGGCACATTCATCACACGGTCGGAGCCACGCCCCTCCAGGAGGCACGGGAGGCCGGCAGAGGGCAGCGGAGGCAATCCCCTGTCATTGTACAGTCCTGCAGGATCAATGCAGGGACGTGCATGGGGCAGGGAGGCCCTGCCACCCAGGGTGCAGTCCCCAGGAAGGGAGATAAGCCGTGCCATGGTGTGGATAGTCCGTAGGCAGGGAGCTCGGCTCAGCCATCCATTGAGCAGACCTTAGAGAACGAAGCAAGAAGCCCCAGAGGAGCTGAGATCATGCCTTCCTTTGCACGCCTATGATTGGAGGCAGGAGGCTTTGCCTCTGGGCTCTTGAGGAGATCTGCGGATGCCATTGGACCCACAGTTACTACCATTCCTATGTGATTTTAGAGTTTTTCTGTTTGTATCTCTTCCTTGAATGACTTTACACCTTGTACATTTGCAATTTTTTTCTGTTTGTATCTCTCATGCAACTCATGTCATCCAAAGTCCTTATGTAGCACAACTGGTTCTTTTGTAAAGCGCTCTGACACTTTCGGGTAATGTTTGCGCTATATAAAATTGCATTAAATAAAATAAAATAAATAAATAAAAGTTCAGCACCGAAGGGAGAACAGGGAAACCACCAACCCTCCCTCTTCAGTACAGCCATCAAGGAGGCAGAGCAGGTGGGGCCTCCTGGGTCCCACCGTCTGGCTCGGCCACGTGTAGAACAGTGGAAGAGGGTGGGGAAATACAAAGAGAGGGTAGGGTTGGGGAGTATATCGGAGTAGGGGAAGGTGTCGTGGGGAGTGGCAAATAGTGAGATGGGAGAGGGAATGCATTATGATGGCTGATTGAAGGGATGACCAACATACTTGGACATAGCTTCAGTATAAAGATTTTAGTGAAGTATTTAAAATGGGCTAGGAATTGGAAAATTGGGCATGGGATTCAGGTGAGATAATTTAAGGGTGAGACCATTAACCACCTTCCTGTGGGGTACATTGTATATTGGCTACCTGGGCACTTGCTGTGTAGTGGTTTACAGTTTATGTAATGGTTGTGACGGGGAGGGGTCTAGCTTCGAGAGGGGGTGTAGGGGGATTTTGCCTCATTTATTCCAGTAAATGTATTATGTGGTTAGTAATTGGGTTCCAGGGACTGCCTGTCGGATTTCACCTGTAATCAGGCCTGGTGACACAGGGGCATGTCCCTCTAAACCTTTGAAGTACATGTCCAGACCTATCCCTCACCCCTCCTATCGCACCTCTGTTGTCTGTAATAATGAATGTACATTCAGTCTTTATTTAATGATTATATCCGTCTGTGATCCCCACCTCTTCATCACATCCTGTTCTGATCTGTAATCTGGTTTCAACGGGCGCACAAGCTCACAATTGATTTGTATCCGCAGCACCTTAAACGAGAAACGCGCCACCTGACTGCTCATTGAACTTGGATTCATGTAACATCGAATGCTTAAAATACAAAAGTGAACAATTCTTGAGTTTACACATGTACACACTATCTGTTTCTCTCTCACTTATTCGCTTTCATTAAATCCACCAAGCCATTTTAGGGATATTGGTATCGTAACCTACAGGTTTCTCACATATCTCTGCAGCAAACACTTAACCACCTGAGCTCTCTCATTGGGACTTGAGCCTGTAACATCCTGGTGACACAGGCCTCAATGTGGGCACCACCTTTGCTCACAGCTAAATCATGCCACCACCTCTCCATCTCCATGCCACAGCAGTGAATGCCCTCTAGTGCAGGGGTGACTGACCATGGGAAGATAATGGCACGGTGTTGGTACTCTTCAGGATGGTGGCGATTGACACTTGGTGACTCAGGGACAGTGCAAGAAGACTCAGACTTTTGCCCTTGCCGGGGATCTCAAAGTATTATTTTAGACCCAAGGACTGCCTTCCCTGTGGTGTGAGCATTCCTGTGACAAAAGGGCAATTACACAGACACCAAGTATGCATGTGATATTGGCAAAGGGTGCTTGTTGCACACCCTAGCTAAGGTAACCCTTTGGATTAACATGGTGCCCTTGGATGCAGGGATGATGAGAGCCGTCTCCCTCTCAATGGGCAATAGGAACTACCCAGCCTACCGCGCATGGGATTCCCTGAGCCATGGGGGCTCCCATCATCTCTGAACTGGGGTGAGGCCACCACCATCCTTCTGCCAAGGCCTGTATAAACAGGGTAGCCTATCTAACTACCACCCAGTGCTTGCATGGCAGGCATTTAGCAGGCAACAGGCACTAGCGAGGCAGGAAGGCACCGTTTCTTTGGTGTTGCCTCTACCTTCACTTTGTGATTGGCAGCTGGATTGCAGGTGCCACTCCCTTGGGAAAGGGAGGCCACTGCCACTCATTGCCAGCATTAACATCGGGGCCTAAGTTTCAGTGGCAGATGTTTATGATTTCTCTATCCCTTTCTGATCTGAACATATATACCTCGATGCTTGGAAAATGTGTAGTTTCTTAAAAATGTTGTTTATTTTTCCAAATGTTTCTTGTCTCGCACTGAGATCCCTAACAATCCCCAACATTCGTCTCACATTGCCCCTTTAGCTCCCCTCTATCCTCACTCATAGCATTGTTTTGTAGTTGGGTGCACCGTATTGACTGTTGGAAATTCAAAGGTTCCCACTTCCTGCCCCTGTAATGTTACTAATCAAGATAAGCCCCTGATTGCAGTAGTCTTCCAGTGTGGTTTATCCTTCATTAAGTGGTTTTAATTCTTTCGTTATGATATCTGCATCCTGCATAGGCCGAACGCTTGAATTATGCCTCTGTACAGCATTGTACTTGGCATACCTCTGCTAGGCGTCACTATACTCTATTGGTTGTGCCCATTTTGGTCAGCTTACCTCCAGTGGTGGTGTCTGTGTCCTGTAATGGCGGACCTGCTTTTTTAGGTCCCGCCGAACCCAGCGCATGCGCTGGTCTGGCGAGACTTTTAGTGAGGGCTCAAAAAATGCTACCATGGCCAGCCTAGAGCTACAGTGCATGTGCGCCGGCGTGCGCTTAGGAGCAGAGGCTGGCAAACCTCGTCATGCTCATTAAGCGCCCGCGATCACTTTCACTTTCGGCCGCGATCACTTTCGCGGCACCCCTTTGATGTTCTCGTTCAAAGAACATCAAACATCAAAGAACATGTTGTTGTGTTCATGCTTTGCTGCGCCCCTTTGACTTACAATGTGCTTTCTCTTTCCACAAACTCGATGTTTGTGTTCCTTTATTTTGAGATGCTTTTAGTGTTACTGTTTTGTGACTTAAAGAACATTAAGGAAATGTTCTTTAAGTCACAACACCCACAACCACACACACACAAACAACCACACACAAAACTACACATACAACCACACACACACAACCACACACCCCCACCCCCACACACACAACCCCACACACACAACCCCCCACACACACACAACCACACCCACCCACAACCACACATCCAACCACACACACACAACCACACACGCACAACCACACACACACACAACCACACACACACACAACCACACTCACACAACAGCCACACACACACACACACACAACCACAACCATACACACACACAACCCCTCACACAACCCCTCACACAACCCCTCACACAACCACACATACAACCACACACACAACCACACACACACAACCAAACACAACCACACACACATGCACACAACCACACACACAACCACACCCACCCACAACCACACCCACCCACAACCACACATCCAACCACACACACACAACCACACACGCACAACCACACACGCACAACCACACACACACACAACCACACTCACACAACAACCACACACACACACACACACAACCACAACCATACACACAACCCCTCACACAACCCCTCACACAACCACACATACAACCACACACAACCACACACAACCACACACACACAACCAAACACAACCACACACACATGCACACAACCACACATCCACACCCACAACCAACCACACCCAACCACACATCCACACCCACACACCACACACACAGCCACACACAACCACAACCATACACACAACCACACACACAACCACACACACACAACCACACACACACAACCACACACACACAACCACACACACACAAACAACCGTGCGCACACACAGCCACACACAACTGCGCACATAACCACACACAAACAACCACACACAAAACCACACACACACAACCACACACACTCACACAACCACACACACAACACAACCACACACACAAGCACACACATACCCATACCCGCACCCACAACCGCACCCACACACAACCCCACACACAACCACAACCACACACACACAATCACATACACAAACACACACCCACCCACAACCATACACACAACCGCACACACAACTGCGCACACACAACCACACACAACACACACAACCACAACCCCACACACACACACACGCACAACCAGAGACACACACAAACACAAACCACACACCCAACCACACACACACAACCCCACACACACAATCCCACACACACACAACCACACCCCCACACACAACCACACACACACAACCACAACCACACACACAACCACACACAAAACCACACACAACAATACACCCAACCACACATCCACACACACACACACACACACCCACAACTGCAACTGCACCCACAACCCCAACCATACACACAACCACACACACACAACCACACACAACCACACACACACAACACCCAACACCACACACACAACCACACACACACAACCACACACAAAACCACACATACAACCACACACACAAAACCACACATAAAACCACACACACAAAACCCCACACAAAACCCCACACACAACCCCACACACAACCCCACACACAACCCCACACACACACAACCACACACACACCCACACACAACCACACACACAACCACACACACACACCACACACACACACCACACAACCACACACACACACACACACGCAACCACACACACACGCAACCACACACACACGCAACCACACACACACGCAACCACACGCACAACCACACACACAACCACACACACACAACCACACACACACAACCACACACACACAACCACACACACACAACCACACACACACAACCACACACACACAACCACATACACACAACCACACACACAACCACACATACAAAACCACACATAAAACCACACACAAAACCACACACACACACACACACACCCACACACACACCCACAACCACACACACAACCACACACACACGCAACCACACACACCTCACACACACACCTCACACACACACCACACGCACAACCGCACACAACCCCACACACAACCACGCACAAAACCACACAACCCCCCCCCCCACACACACACACAACCACACACAACCACACACAACCACACACAACCACACACACACAACCACACACACAACCACACACCCAGCCACACATCCACACACAACCACACACACACAACCACACACACAACCACACACACACACAACCACACAAACACACAACCACACACACACACAACCACACACACACAACCACACACACACACACAACCACACACACACACAACCACATGCACACAACCACACACCCAACCACACCCATCCACACCCACATCCGCAACCGCATCCACACACAAAACCACAGCCACACAACCATACACACAGCCACACACACACAACCACACACAACCACACAACACACGCAACCACACACAAAACCACACGCACAACCACACGCACAACCACACACACAACCACACACACAACCACACACACAACCACACACAAAACCACACACAAAACCACACATACAACCACACACACACAACCACACAACCACAGACACACACAACCACACACACAACCACACACAACCACACACACAACCACACACACAAAACCACACACACAAAACCACACACACAACACCACAAACACATAACCACAACCTCACACACAACCACACACAACCACACACACATAACCAAACACACACATAACCACATAATCACACAACCACACACACAACCACACAACCACACACCCAACCACACACACACAACCACAAACACACCTACAACCGCAACCACAACCACACCCACACACACAACCATACACAACGACACACAACGACACACACACCCACACCCGCACACACAACCGCACAAACACATACAACCACACACACCCAACCACACACACACCCAACCACACACACACACAACCACACACACACACAACCCCACACACACAACCACACCCACACACAAAACCACACACAACCACACACAAAACCACACATCTATACACACACACACACACACCCGCAACCACAACCACACACACACCACACAACCGCACACCACACAACCGCACACACACAACCACACACACAACCACACACAAAACCACACATACGACCACACACAACCCCACACGCAACCCCACACGCAACCCCACACACACAACCCCACACACACAACCCCACACACACAACCACACACACACAACCACACACACACAAACACACAACCACACACACACAACCACACACACACACAACCACACAACCACACACACACAACCACACACACAACCACACACACACAACCACACGCACACAACCACACACCCAACCACACATCCACACCCGCAACCGCATCCACACACAACCACACACACAACCACACGCACACAACCATACACACAGCCACACACTCACAACCACACACAACCGCGCACACACAACCACACACACAACCACACACAACACACGCAACCACAACCACACACACAACCACACACACACACAACCACACACACAACCACACACACAACCACACACAAAACCACACATACAACCACACACACACAACCACACATACAACCACACTCACACAACCACACACACAACCACACACACACAACCACACACCCACAAAACCACACACCCACAAAACCACACACACATAACCACACCCACATAACCACAACCACACACACATAACCACAACCACACACACATAACCACACACACGCACAACCACACACACACATAACCACACACAACCACACACACAACCACACACACACATAACCACACACAACCACACACACAACCACACACACAACCACACACCCAACCACACACAACCACACACACAACCACACACACGCACAACCACACACACACCTACAACCGCAACCACACACACAACCACACACACACACCCACAACCGCACCCACACCCGCACACACACCCACACATATAACCACACACACACACAACCACACAGACCCAACCACACACACACACACACAACCACACACACACAACCACACACACACACACAAACACACACACACCCAACCACACACACACCCAACCACACACACACACACAACCACACACACACACAACCACACACACAACCACACACACACCTGCAACCACACACACAACCACACACACAACCACACGCACACACACACACAACCACACACAAAACCACAGCCAACCACACATACACACCCACACCCGCACAGACAACCGCACCCACACCCACACACATACCCACACACACACCCACACACACTGTTAGAAAGCGTTCCCCCGGGAGGTTGCAGAATACGTTCCTGACCACCCGGAGGCCCACCTCTCCTCGAGTTCGGCCGAGCAAGAGCGGAGAGGCCCTTCCTGGAAGGGTCTCGTACCTAGGATCACACACGCTGCACTACTCTTTTCAGATAGAGGGACACCACACAGTAGTTCTTTGCAGGATAATAGATTTTATCATAGGTTATAGGAATCTTTATGATCCGGAAGGGAGGAGCAGAATTTGTGCCACAAGCGGCAGTGGTCTCGTGATGAGGGGTAAGGGGTAGCGGGACAGTCTTTGAATCAGTGTCTCTGCGGAGTACCCGCCGCACAGCTCTCAATCCTCGAGCTGAGGGGGTGTTGCTTCTCTCGGCAATCTCTGACGATTCTCTTGGAGGAGGGTGCCGCGAGTCACTCAGCAGGCACCGGAGGTTCGTAGTTCGGGGAGCCGCGACGGCGTCAGCGGGGCTCAGATGGTTCAGGGTTCGGGGAGCCGCAACAGCGTCAGCAGGGCTCAGATGGTTCAGAGTTCGGGGAGCCGCGACAGCGTCAGCAGGGCTCAGGCGGTTCAGAGTTCGGGGAGCCGCGACAGCGTCAGCAGGGCTCAGATGGTTCAGAGTTCTTCCGTTCGGGGAGCGATCGAGCCGCGACCAGGTCAGCAGGCTCTCGTCAGTCCAGGTCTTCTCTGTCTCCCGTCCCTTCAGCACCCCTTGTTATACTTCCCCTCCTCTTTGAAGTCCGGAGTCCTCGCGGAGAGGGGTCTGGTGCCTGTGGGCGGTGTGTCGCTCGGCCCTTTGATCTGTTCAGGTGGGTCTGGGAGGGACTCCAGACACCCAGCAGGCGAGGCGGCCGCTCACCGGGGGCCTGGTGGTCGATCGAAACCTCCCTCGGGGAAGAGACCAGAGGTGTGACAGGGTCGGCGCCTCTCGGTCTGATTTGGGGGGTTTCGCTCTCCCTCGGCTGGGAATGCGTGTAGGGGATCTGGCCGGCCCTCGGGAGGCTGGCCCACGGGGGCCGGGAGGCTGTAACATCGAGGTTCGGCGTGGTTGCAAGGTAGCTGGCTGGTCGGGAGGATCCACACCACGAGGCCGGTCTCACACACACCCACAACCACACACACACACAACCACACACAAGCACACCAAGCATTGGCATAGCCAATAGGTCTCGCCTTTGGGACCTTATAAGTGTTTAGCCACGCAACAGTTGATGTGGTTGCACCAAGGATATTGTGCTGCGTAACTAAATACTTAGAAGGTCCCAAAAGCGAGACCTATTGGCTATGCCAATGCTTGTTTTTCTTTCTGTAACTGTTTTTTCTCTTGAAGTGTGGGGTTTCCCCAGCGTGCAGTTAACAACTGACATCAAGAGATGGTCTCTGTGTCCTGCACGGCCGGCTGGCTTTGTCCTTCTATCCTGTAGCTCGGAGACTTCCTCTGGTGGGTATCTCAAAACCCTATTGTAGCAATTTGCCTCTGGTGGGGGCTTCCTTGCTCCACAGTGCCCAATGTGCTGGTTGTGGGATCCGCTACACCCCGTAATGGGTAACCTGCCTCTGTTTGGATTTGTTTGATCTGAAATGGCCACTGGTTTGGGTCTCTGTACTCAGTGGTGTTCTGTCTGCCTATAGTGCGGGGTATCTTTATCTAACGGCATTCTGCCTGTTTCTGCGGGACTGTCTGCACCCTCCAGCGGTCAGTCTACCCCTGGTTGACAGTCTCTGTACCCTTTCACTGGCGACCTGCCACTGATGAGGGGACTATATCCCAAATTGCTGGGCTTTATGGCAGAGCCTCAATGTAGGTACCACCTGGTAGTATAACGGATGAGACCCCCCCACCCTCCCTACTACCAGGAAGCTGGATATTTGGCAGGAGATGGAATAGTGCACATTCAATCCCCCTTTACTCTCCTGGGCAGCTTGAACGAGCTCTCAGCGACTAGTGTACGGGACATGGTGTGATGTCTGTTTGCACGCAAAATTAACATGAATGCTAAGCAAGGATTATTACTTAACAATAAGTAAAATGTTAATAGTGTGGTAAAATTGGAGAAGAACAGTGGTATTGCCAAGCCTCCAAACCTAAGTGTTAGAAAAATATATGTTTTAGGATAGTACTTGTTTAGGATCCTAAATAGCTTTTCTGGGAATTTTCAGTGTTCCTGTTCATTGGGACAACTTCCTTTGGAAAATAATAGCCTTATCTTATCCTTTCAAAGTGAAACTTGTGGACAGTCCTGTAGCAGTTTAGAGTGCTGAACATTTTCAGCATTGAATCTATGGTTGTGCATGAGAGTACTATGGCAATGAGACACAGGTTTTAAACGTAATAAACTATCCCAGGGAATGTGTAATAAGTAATTAACCTCTCCTCAAAATCTTAACAATGCATTTGATGGTTTTGTGAAATAAATAAAAACCCGAGTTTAGTTAAATCAAACGTAATCCGTGTAAGATGAAAGTCCAGTTGTAATGAACCGCACTGAACACAATATAAACGTTTTTGCCCCCCTAGGGTACCACAATCTCATGGTTGGAGTCAGCTGTCACAATAGGTTAACAGGACTGACATTCCTTGATCTACCAGTTGAGATTGAAATATTTATAAGGGTCAACTGAGTTATCATTTTGCCTACCCATAGAATTAGGTGACCGCAAAAGTTTCAAGTGCTGTATCCAGTGGAGCCCGACTGTCATTTTAGGATTAGGGACCTTAAGGACTTTGGCAACAGTTATTTCTGTCTTCATTTATGCTAGCCAGACTTGCCGTTGTTTCAGCGGATTCCCTCTTTTATGCTGCTGGGGCTTTGCGAGGTGGAACCACAAATTTGTCATCTAAATCATATAGGCCATAGTTCTGTATTCATGAGCTTGGGTAGTAGGGGACGCATATTGCTTAAGCTGTGCAGAACCAGTGGGTTTAGACAGAGTCGTAGTGTCACTTGTGCACACCTAGTTTTCAGGCTAGAAGCAATGCACCAGTTCTAGTGTCACACCAGATGGAGGCAAACTCATTCCGGGGTTGTCTAGAGGGGATCCACAGTATCGCACAGTGGGTTCTAGTTGAACCTGTCTCTAGTTGAACCTGTCTCTGGGTGAGCTCACCTACAATTTATTGTTTCTGACCCTCTCCACTGCCTCTTGCTGGATCCCTGGGGTCTTCTGCGCCTTTTGTCTCCTCATGTGTCTGTGGCCTCTCTGACAGACTTCAAGTCATCAACTGGGTTTACAGCAGCAGCCATGTTCAAAGGCTTGTTTGATTCCATTGTTAAGGAGAGAGGCAACATGAAGCTGGCCAGACGTTCTCCCACACAAGGAAGGCCGGATGTGCAATGAAGAGTCTTAATTCACAAATCTTTAGTAGGGCTTTTCTGTTGTTGGGTGGAAAAGTTCTGCTATCAGCAAAAAATCACACTTGCACACCTATTGCTCCCTTGTTTTCTTCACTCCCTTCATCTCTACAATAGGGGTGTAGGGGTGGGGGGGTTTGAGCTCTTTTACTGGGCTTGCATGAAGCTCTGCATTCAGTGCCTTGTTGGTCACTTAGATTAGGTATCCTCTATATTCACACCAAAAATATAGGCACAGACAGGAAAATATAAAAAAAAAAAATGCGAAGGTCGACCGAAAAATCTAACAAAGGAAACTGTGGCTTTTCCTTTGCACACCTCTAGTGGTTTGGCTTCCAGCTGTTGGGGGTCTCTCTGTCCTGAGATGATCAACCCCTAACTTTGTTGCTTATCGCTCTGCAGTGGTCAGCACGCTTCTAATTGGGGGCTTCCATATACTTTAGTGCCTGTCTGCCTTTGATGATGTTGATGTAATTTTTAAAACTTAATCATTGACCATGGACATCGCATCCTGACTCTGAAGACTCGAAAGTGGATGGTGGCGAGATAGCGTCAAGGTTCAACATGTTGTAAATGTCCAGGTTTTTAGGGTTTTACGGAAGAGAAGATCACTGTTGGAAAGGCGTTCGCCGGAGGGGGGTTCGATACACGTCCTGCCCACCCCTTTGACCCACCTCTCCCAAGTAGGCCGAACCAGGCGCGCACACCCTGAGGTACACTACGAACAGAGTGACACCACACGTATTCTTTGTAAGACGATAGGTTCTTTTATCGATGATTTCAAGGGATCTTTATGATCCAAGATGCAAGCAGTACAGCAGTGGCACAACGTACCACCAATCGGTCGGGGGGAATGGGGGTAGCGGGACAGTCTTTCAAGATAGTGTCTCTGCGAAATACCCTGCGGAAAGCTCACAATCCTCGAGCTGGAGGGTGTCGTGTCTCTGGGCGATCTCTTACTGAGTCGTCCTCAAGGGGGAGCGCCGCGAGTCTCTCAGCAGGCACAGGTGGTCGGAGTTCGGTAGCCGCGATTCCGTCAGCAGGCTCAGATGGTTCAATAGCTGGGGGCCGCGAGTCACTCAGCAGGCCTAGGTGGTTCAATGTTCGGGAGCCGCGACCTCGTCCGCTGGGCTCAGATGGTTCAATAGCAAGAGGCCGCGAGTCACTCAGCAGGCCCAGGTAACTTCAGCATTCAGGAGCCGCGACAGCGTCTGCAGGCTCGGATGGTTCCAGGTCTTCTCTGCACTTGCTTCTCCGGCACCCCTTGTTATACTCCGCTGGTTCTTTGAAGTCCGGAGTGCTCGCAGAGGGGGGACTGGGGTGACGGAGGGGGTTCGGCGGGATTTCCTGCCACTCACTTCTTTGGTCTTTTCAGGTGGGTCTGGGAGGGACCCCAGACGCTCGGCAGGGGAGGCGCCTGCTCCCCAGGGGCCTGGTGGCCGATCAAGTCCTCCCGGGGAAGGCGACCCGAGGTGTGACTGGGCTGGCGCCTCTGTGTCTGGCTCGAGGGTTCCCGCTCCCTCAGTTGGACATGCGTGGTAGGGTGTTGAGTCTGTCAGGCCTCTGGCCGGCCCGCGGATCGGGGGTGGCTGGGGCGGCCGGAGTCGGAGATGTCGTGTCTTGAGGGTGGTTGCAGGTTGGCTGGGTGATGGAGAGGGCAACGCCGTGAGGCCGGTCTCACAATCACTTTCAGTAGTGCAAAAAGACAAGGGGACTCCCTTCCCTTGGAAGTGGGCAAACGATGAATGAAGTGACCGACCTGGGGAGTATGTCACAAACCTGTGCCTCATGAAGAGATGGTTGCAGTCAGCATTTGAAGAGACTGAGAGGGAGAATGAGATTGAGAGGGACAATGAATAGGAAAATGGGAAAGGGAGGATGAAAAATATGAAAGAGTGTAATAATGAGGTAGAATGTGAACCAGTCAGAGAATGAGGAGTATAATTCTAATGATGGGGATAGCGAGAGCTAAAATGAAAATGAGAGTCAGAGGGGATAATAATATGGAATAAGAGAAAACAAGAGGACGAATGAGAGCGAGAAGGAGTATGCGAATGAGTATACGAATGAGAGGACGAATGAGAGATACAATACCAATGAGATGGAGAAAGAATTGGAGAATGAGAGGTAGAATATGAGGAAGAATGTGAAGGAGAGCGAATGAGTATGCAAATGAAAATGAGAAAGAATATATAAATGAAGGGGAATACTAATGAGAGAAAGTATGAAAGGAAGAGTGAGTGATTCTGCTGGGCTATAGACAGACGATTAAGGCAGGTAAGATGGGACGTATAGTGTTGTGCTATAGATTTTAGTTATTTTGAAGGTACCAAAGGATGTGTTTTGGTAAATCAAGAAGTAGCAGCACTCTTACCATGGTCAAATGTTGTGTAATCGGCGGACACAGCTGGTTTAAAAAGAGAACAAGGGGATGAGAGGGAGATTGAGAGTCAAAGGTAGAATGAGATTGGAATTGAGAGGGCCAATGTGAGAGAGAAGGTGTAGGAAGCTGGCCATTTATGTAGTGGACGAAAAAGAGGCCCACTATGTAAAGAGTCCAGGCAAACCCCAAAGGAATTACAGAGGCACGAATGACACCTCCAATGCTCTCTTTTGTGGTAGTGTGGGCGAGCAGTTAGGCATATCAGAGGGTACTGCAAAGTATTTATTACACACACAAAGGCAGTAAATGAGACACACTCAATAAAGAAATCTGACTCCAATTTATAAAAATAACACAGACTGTTAAATGTATTTAGATACCAAGATCATCCTATTCGGGTAAGTACTTTTTGAGTTATGAATTTTTACAGTTTCCAGAAATAGACACAATACATTTTCTGGATAGGCAATGTTATTCTATGGAGGAAAATGTGTTGCATTTGGGCACATGTCAGGGACTTGTGGGACTGTTCTTCTGGACTTGATGAGAGTATGGGGCAAGGTCCAAGGCCACACCAACAGGTCATCTCGGAAGGCTCTGGTGTGTCCGGGTGCAGCAGTGCTTAATTTGTAAAAATTGAGGTGCCAAGGGCATGGCCCTCTTCAGGAGGCTACTTCCACTTGCACCGCCTATTGCTGTTGTCAGCACTGCCAACGTGCATTGAGTTAGTAAACAACTGTTGTTATGCTAGTCTCTAAATGAGACAAAGAGGGCCACCTTGCAGCAGGCTGTCACAAGTGCCGGTGCTGACAATTAAGTGCAGGTGCTGAGCACCAGAAACCTTTGGCTCAAATTAAGCACTTAGGTGTAGAGGTGTGTCTCGGCATCGGATGTCCCATTCACTTCAGTAGGGAAATGGTCCAGTTACAAAGAGGCTGCAGGCAGGGACTGGGGCACCAGTCTGGGGGAACCTATAGGGGGGCTCGACCCTTGAGATCCTTGGGCACTCAGGGACACCTTTGGTTCACTTCTGCTCAGGCTGTTGAGCTCGGTGCACTGGTGTCTTTTAGAATCGGATTCCAGTGCAGGAGTCTCTAGTGGATGGAAGGAGCCTGCAGAAAGAGGCTGCAGACGGCGACTAGATGCTCAGTCTGGGCAAACGCAAGCATGGGCTTAGCTCTTGTTGGTCTGGGGACCCTGTTGGCACCGTCACCTCCCTTGGACTCTGGCTAGGTGCTTTGAGGCGTTGGGTGGCAGCGGTCAGAGTCACTTCTTTGTCGTTGTTTACTGCAGGAGGCACAAACAGGACAGCTGGGCCTCTCAGGATGCGGATCTCACTGTCCCTGAAGACCCTCAACACGCAGGTCGGTCATCCTTGGCGTTGGTGTTTGGACTGGACACAACAAGCCTTGGCTGCTGCAAGGGGTCCGGTACCGAGTATTGGTCCTGTGTTGCTCCAGTTGGTCCTGATGTCCTCCCACTCAGTGCATCGACAGATCTGACCTTCAGGAGCACAAGGTCCTCTTCCTGGGGAGCTGCTGCGTCGGGCTGGCTGAGGAGCAGCAACTCAGTGGACTGCACCTTGCATCTTTGGTGCCTGCGGCTGTAAGGGAGTAGATCCTCTACTCCAAGGGAGATTCTTTTGCAATTTGCAAAGCACTGGCAGGCCTCCGGGTTTCTTGAGGTCTGCACAGCTGCAGGACAAATGAGTTGCTCTACAAGGGTCTAGTGCAGCAAACAGGCAGACAAGCCGGCAGGGTTGGCACCAAGTCAGCCATACTCGTCGGTTCTTGGATCAGTAGTCTTCTTCTTCCACGCCTTCTTTTGGGTCCAGTGAAAATCTGAAGATCCAGTATCCCCTAAGTACTCGATTTAGAGGTGTTAAGGGGAATGAGGGGTAGTAGTCAATGGGCTTCTTACCCCTGGGGACACTATGCTCCCATATGACCTCTTCCTGTGGGAAGTGGGCTTAACCCTGTCCCTGAATTCCTAAGTGTGCCACTTCTGGAAAGTCGTACCCACATCAGGTTAGGCCACCTTGGGGTGGTATTAGCCTGGGCACGCCTGCCTGACTTGCTAATTTTCCCACCTGTCCAGGAGCCAAAGGCTCTGGACAAAGGGGGGCGGCTTCCTCTCCTATGACGGGAGCGAGATTCGCATTTCAAAGACGGCAACTTCTTTGAAGCTTGCGACCCTAGGATGACTAATCAGCAGGTCATCCTGTTGAAGGGGATGTGACACCCTCTTTCTGGACAGTCTTTGTTCCTGACCTCCTGATAGCAAAAGGCTCTCACCCTAGGAGTTCAGAAACTTATCTCAGGTGGCAATCTGACAGAAACAAGTCAGCCAACACACCAGAGGCTGGTAGGTTTTCAGACGCCACCTCTAAGGTGTCCTCTGGGTGCCTGTATTAATAATTCCAACACTGGAATTAGTGTGGGTTTATTAATACAAGGTGTTTGATACCAAACACCATATGTTTCAGTGAAGCCATAACTTAGCCGGGGAACTCCTTTTGAACAGTGCCCAGTACATACCTTAAGATGGCTTCCCTGCTCACTTGCAGTATCTGGCAGTAGAACTAGACATCACAGGGGCATAGCTGCTCATGAAGATATGCCATCACATAAAATATAATGCTCCCTGCCTTAGGGCTCAAAGGCCTGCTGTTGGGGTGACTTACATATATTGGATGCAGTGACGTTGGCATGACACACAAGTGTGTCATGTCGTGTTTTCCCTCGTGGTTTGCACCATGTCACACAGCCTGCAATGGCAGTCTGTGCAGAATTTGTATGGGGGTCTCTTAGGGTGGCATAAGATATACTTCAGCCATTATAGACCCTCATTAGTAACCCTGCCCTAAGTACCTGGGGTACCATTTCTTAGGGACTTACAGGGATGCACAAGTCATTAGCCAATCGTTGCACAATTCAACTTTATCTTGTTTTAGGGAAGTAGCAGTGGCACTGAGGTCTGGTTAGCTGGCCTCAGTGCACTGTCAGAGTTGAAAATTGGCACCCAGTAGCTAAAAAGGGGGCCAAAGGCATGTGTGGGAGCAGGGGAGTAACTGCAACAAAAGCACAGCTCTCTACAGAAGGTGAATAAGAATTAGACAGAATGGAAAGGAGGAGAGGAAAAAATTATCAGGACAACAAGATGGAGGATGACAGGAAGAAAGAGGAGAATGTAGGCAAAAAATTATTAAGAATTAGAATACAAATGAGTGGGTATAACAATTAGGGGGTGCATGACAACGAGAGGGAGTTTAAGAATCCAAGTGAGAGAGAGAATAAAAGGAATAATGAGACGGAGACAGTGAATGAGAAGATTTGAGAATGTGAATGAAAAGAATGAGTATGAGAGAGAATAATGAGGGGAAGAAAGAGGGAAAATGAGAAGTAGAATGAGAAAGGGTTAGAATGAGAGTGTGAATGAGAGAGAGAATTAGTTTGAATATAAATATAGACAGAATAGACAACAGTTCTGGTAGGGTCACAGAAAGGAGGTACTCTGATCCTGTATCTCAACATCATAATGTCTGCGATTGAATGAAAACGTTGGTGAATTTATAATTTTTTCCCCCATATAGTGATCTGATAAAATAGCGCACAGACTTCTGCTAATATAAGGATTTGGAGAGATCCTTCACATTATTAAAACCCACCTTTGTAGAGCTATTGGCGTGAGCTATTGTGTCCTTTTGATGTTTGACGTATTTTGTCTACTTGAATGTAGAGCATTCTGGTATTTCTCTGCTCTTTGAGTCACAGAAGTTGCACTAGGGACATTTTGCATTTTTACTTAGACATTTGGCTGCTGCTAGTTCATTTTTAGGTTGTAATCTAGCAGACAGCACAGCAGTCTGGTTTGCTGACATTTTGGGGCCATTCAGAAAGCGTCCCTGGGAATGCATTTTGCCCATTGATTACCACTGGCTTTGTGGTTTGTAACTCACATTTGCTTGCTTTCTATTTTTTTTTTTTTGGGGTAACATATTTTTATTGATTTTCACAACATTACAAGTCTCATAGCCAGTGGTTACTTGCTCATACATTGCCTTGTAAATAAAAATGGAAAAACAAACCATAGATTCTCCCAGCCTCCCACCACCCCTCCCCGGACTCGGTCTCGCATTTTTAGGTCTCGCCTGAGCAAGTGCATGCGCTGCTCTGCGAGACATTTTGTAAGCGGGTTTTTAAAGTGCTACCAAAGGTTTTTGCTGGCCACCAGCGTGCGGTTACATGCGCGTGCACGCGCGCAGCCACCATCTGGCATTCCTCTCGCTCTCCCATGCCTCAACGCATGTCCCTCCCCCACAACAGAGCGCGTCTCGTGCGCGCTTTTCACCCCTCTCACGCGCACCCACCATCTGGCATTCCTCTCACTCTCCCATGCCTCAACGCACGCCCCTACCCCTCCACCACCACATAGCGCGTCCAGCTCCTCCCGCTGGCTGCTGCTCCTGGCAACTTTCATGGCCGCGCGGCCGCGTCACTTTTTCCCCCTCCCCGCGATCACTTTAAATTCCCTCCCCCTTCCCGCGATCACTTTTGCGGCGGCTCACTTTAATTTTCTTCCAGTGTGGGATCACTTTTGCGGCCGCGCAGCCAGCCGCTCACTTTCATTTTCTTCCAGCGCTGGATCACTTTCGCGGCCGCGAAATCTAGATTGCACCCCTGATGTGGACAATACAGAAGTCACGTTTGAGCTATCTTGTGAACACATTCAAGGAGCATGCTCCCTTTGTGTGCTCCCTGGCCGGGCTCTGTGCATGCTCCTCTCATTTGTTCACACTGCCTCCGTCCCTCTGTACCACCCTCCACCCCCTGTCCCATGGTGGTGCATTCTGGGAGTGCCCCGAATCTTCTCGATGCTCTCACTGGCATCCAGCGCTTCCCCTGCGGTGTGTGTGCTGCCCTGACAAAGCTCTCAGCTAAGATCTCCTTAATATGAGCAACTGATAGATAGCGCCTAAAAGTTTAGCAGCCTTGCCCATAAGTGCCATTAATTCTGGAGTGGGACTGTCGAGACAGCCACCCTGTTAAAAGTGTAGCAACACACAAGTTCTTCTGTGATAATACACAAAATTTACGGTAATTCGTAATACGGCGGAGGAAGTGATGTTTTAAATCCAGCTGTAAAGTCACTGTGTTGTCAAAGGTAGTTTTCAGAATTTCGTAATTATTTGTATGTTTTAAAAAACCATGTTTAAGCTGTTAAAACTCGTAATGTCCTATCACAAGCATCTCAGCCTTTCTAAGAAGAGCTGGAATGGCATTATCACATAACATGTAAATCGCTATGATACCTTCGGGTCTAGCTAGCACTATATAACATATATATATATTATAAGTTTAAATTTACTGCCAATTCTGCAGAGCTCGGAAGCCTCGGATGCTACTTCCTAATGTTAAACAACACTTTAAGTCTGTTCTGTTAGTTTTAGCACAAATGTGATGATCCTGAAAATGATTTTAAAAACAAAAAAACAGCCTCACAATTTCACTTCTTTGTTTATCCTGAGGCTTTTAATAACATGCTTATTGCTCTTGTGAATGTTGCCCACTGTACCCAGCCGGTCCTGTCTGTGCTTGCTCCCTTTGTGTGCTCCCTGGCCGGGCTCTGTGCATGCTCTTCTCATTTGTTCACACTGCCTCCGCCCCTCTGTACCACCCTCCACCCCGTGTCCCATGGTGGTGAATTCTGGGAGTGCCCCGAGTCTTCTCGATGCTCCCACTGGCATCCAGCGCTTCCCCTGCGGTGTGTGTGCTGCCCTGACAAAGCTCTCAGCTGAGATCTCCTTAATATGAGCAACGGATAGATAGCGCCGAAAAGTTCACCAGCCTCATTTGTATTAACTCAATTACTCACTATCTATCACTAACTAAAAAATTAACTCTTCCAATCACTCTCAATAACTAAATCACCCACTCTTGCTCACTTATTACCTAACTCTCACACTCTCTCACTAACAAACTCTCACACTATCTTTCACTAACTAACACACTCACTCACACTAAATACCTAACTCTCTAACTTACTATCACATAAACACTCACATGAACAAGCTCTCAGTTACAAAAACACCATGTATCTCTCAAACAATAGCTAACATACTCACTCTAAAAAGAAAATCATTCTCACTAACATACTCTCACTAATAAACTTTCTCACTATCACATTCTCACAATAACTACATTCAAAAACTACTCACAAAATAAATAAAGCATAACCAATAGGTCTAGCCTTACACACATTATAACTGTTTAGCCATTCAAAAAGTAATATTGTTGCACCATTAGTATTAAACTGCATAACGAAATACTTAAAAGGTCGAAGAAACCATACCTATTAGCTATCCATTTGCATATCCAATAGGTCTCACATTTGGGACATTATAAGTATTGAGTTATGCAGCACAATATCCTTGCTGCAACAACAGCAACGGTTGCATAGATAAACACATATAAGGTCCCAAAAGCGAGACCTATTGGCTATGCCAATGCTTGTTATACATGCCCAGCGGTCAACAGCACAATATAAAACATGTATACACAATGTCACATTTAGAGTCTTCATCTTGGACATTATACGCAGAGTTTATACTATACCAAGCTGTGCTCTCCATAGTGCTTCGAACAAGCCTACAACATGTCTATGTGTCCCATTTCTATGCCTGCAGCTCTATAGCTATAAATTCTTCCAGCATTGTGTTCCATTCTAATGAAATGGGTATCGTACGCAACCCTTGCTGCTCCTCCCGCCTAAGTTCGGCTCCCTCCGCTCTGCCCCATCGTTATACCAGTCTAAGACAGAGGGCGATGTGGCGGCCTTCCAACTCATAGTTATGTTACTTTTATCTAATAACAATGCCAGATTTGTAAATTTTCAGGCAGGGCTTCCCTTCTTTCCCTTTGGGCCTAATCCCAATAGGCAATACTCCAATGTCCTATTATCCCGTACTGGGGCTACACTATTCACTATTTCATGTACTGATGACCAGTAATGGTGCAGTCTCGGGCAGTCCCATAACATATGCAGTAAGCCAGCATTTGAGGAGTGGCATTGGGGGCAGTTATCCGTTACATCTGCAAACATTAAGCTTAATTTGTGTGACCTCTCCATTTATTTTAGAGCTTAGAGGCTTCCGCATGTATTAAGTGAGTTTCTTGGAGAAATACTATATGAGCCTTCCTACGATTTAACTGCGCTAGAATTCTATGCCTCTTATGGATGGAGCCCAAACCCCTTACATTCCAGGATATGTACTTACACTTATTTGGCTGTGCCATTTGATTTCCCTATAGAACCATCTGTTAGGGGCAGAAGTCCCTGCGTGTCAACCACTGACTGTACTGAGTGTAGCTGAGTCCGTATACCCCTTTAAACTTCCCAATACTAGATTCCCCCACACAACATTAGAGGACCAAACGAGAAAGAAAAACTCAACAGGAACTCTGTGATTTCTATAACCAAGTGCATGTGCCTTAGGGGGAGTGGCCACCACCCGCCTCAAATCGTACTGCACACTATACTCAATATTTGAATTTTGTTGAGCTCCAGCCGAAGCCCTATCTTAGTAACATTACTGCTAACAATAAGACCATCCAGGGACAGAATCATGCAAAGGTTCATACTCATCTGACATATTCGGCATAACGGAAAACGAGAAGCGCTATATTCAACCCAAATAGTCCTTGACAGTCTGCGGGGTAACCAGGGGGAACAGCGCCATACTACTCTCTGATTGCGCATCGTGTGCCGCCAGTGCCACCGTTGTCAGTATAGCGTCTCTTTGACTGTCTGAGATCTGCTTCTGCGAGGGGTTCACGCCATTGCCAGATCCAGACTGGCGCCTTTTATCCATCCTGTCGCGACGAACATGGTGTGTCTGGGGCTGTTGCCGTTGGTTGGATTGGGTAGAGTGCTGTGATGCAGGTGGCGACAAAGTAATTTCTGCCCAATCCGCCGCCTCTTCCGGAATGTCAAAGAAAAGGGCTTTCTGATCGTAAATAAATTTTAGACAGGCCTTTAAATCTTGTTCTTATCTTGTCGCATTTGCTGTGCATTCAAAGACAGAGGTCAAATGTCAGGGTCTGTCTTCCAGGGAGCTTGGTGTTTACTTTTCATTCTCTGGCTTCAAAGTGAAAGGATTTATGTGACAATCATGCTGGCTACTGGGAGCACTCTAGAGGAAGGCCGTACAGTATATATATTTTTGCAGTACACAACAAAATGTAACTGTCTATTAATGAACTGTGCTGATATTTCAGAATATATCAGAATTAGAAAAGCACAAATGAAGCACATTTTTTTGTAATTCTGAATTGTGATGGCAGCAAATATTTTTTTAATACGATTACAACAAATCAATCCACTAGGTGATATTTCCATTCATTATCGTTTGTGTACTGTATGCTTTTTTCAGTAAAACTATGTCTGTGCACATGTAATGGTCATTTAATTTGAGAATGTGTTGTCTGTAATGGCAGTGCACTACCACACCGTGCATACTACTCTTTACTCCACTGTACTCTGCACCACTCAACTCTACGCCTCTGTACTATACACCACTCTACGTCAATGCACTCTACCCCAAACTACTCTACTATGCACCACTGGACTCTACATCACTCTGTGCCACTCGATTCTGTGCCACTCTACTGTGCACTGCTTCACTCAATGCCACTGCACTTTAATCTATACCACTCCACGCCATTGTATTCTATGACAATCCACTGTATGCCACTCTAATCTACTCTACACTATACGCCACTCTACCATGCACCACTCCACTCTGAATCAATATATTCTATGCCACTCCATTCAGTACCACTCCACTCTGTGCCACTCAACTTTACTCTGCATCCCTACACTCCACTCCAATACACTATACACCACTTTACTCAAAACCAATGTACTCTATGCCACTGCACTCAACGACATACTACTCTGTACCACTGCAATTTATGCCACTGTACTCTACTCTTCAAAACTTTACGTTACTGTAATCAGTGCCATAGTAATCTAAATCACTGTACTCTATGCCAATCTATTCTTCTCTGAACCTCTGTATTCTGCCACTACTCTTTATGCCACTGTACTCTGCACCACTCTATGCCACTGCACTCCACACCAGTAAACTCTGCGCCCCTGATATACACCACTCCACTCTGTGCCACTCCACTCTGCAAAACTGCCTTCACAGCCACTGCACGTTATGCCAATGCACTCTAATATATACCATACCACTCTACGCCAGTGCACTGTATTCCAAACCACTTTACACCACTATAATCTACTCCGCACGCTACACTACTTTACTCTTCCATGCACCACTCCACTCTACTCTGAAACAATCTATTGTACGCCACTCTGCTCAGCGCCACTCCACTCTGTGCCACTCAACTCTAATTTGCGACACTCCACATTCCATCATGCCAATGCACTCTACACCACTTTACTCAAAACCAATGCACTCAACGCCACTGCCTTCAGTGCCAATCTACTCTGCGCCACTATGTTCTACTCTGCAACACTTTACACCACTGCACTCTATGCCATTGTAATATATGTCCCTTCACTCTGCCACTGTATTCTACTCGGAACCACTGTACTCTGTCACTACTCTTTATGCCACTGTACTCTGCACCACTCTACACCAATGCACTCTGTGCCACTCAACTTTACGCGACTGCACTCTACCCTGCACCACTTCACTCTATTCTGCACCACTCCATTCTACGCCAGTCTACTTTGCAACACTACACTCTCCACCACTGAAGTCAATGCCACCTTTATCTGCATTATTGCACTCTATGCCACTGTGCTCTACTCTGCACCTTCTTCTCTACGCCATTGGATTGAATTCTACGCCAATCCACTTTACTCTGCACCACACTACTCCACAGCACTCTACTTTACGCTACCCCAATCCACTCTACGCCACTCCACTTTACCCTGCACGACTCCACTCTACCCTGCACCACTACACTCCACTCTGCACCACTCCACTCTCCGCCACTGAACTCTATGCCAGTCTGATCTGTATCACTGCAATCTATGCCACTGTGCTCTACTTGGCAACCCTACTCTACTGTACGCCACTACACACAACACCACTCTGCTCTGCATTGTTCCACTCTACACCAGTCGACTCAAGCCACTCTAATTTACTCTGCACTATGATACTGCACTCTATGCCACTGCACTCTACTCTGAAACAATTTACACTTAACCAATGCAAGATACAGAAGCTCTGCTCATGCATAATACATTAAATCACTGAGCAATAAAACCATTATGATAAATTGACGTCAAATCATTAACACAATTTCAAATTCCCTATGTTTAGCCAGTATTAGGTCATAGAAAAACAGCACATGGACAGCCAACACATGTTTTGCTGTATGGACATCGCTTCTTCAAGGCTGTAAAATAACAAACTGACAACTTAAATTACACTACATAATTTCTCAGAATTATAGAACAATATAAGAAATCAACAATTGCCATCATAATATATTTAATAAACACTAGTTATCAAACTAAACCATATGAATATGCATCAATATTTTATGACATATAGCCTAACAACATTATTAATACATGCAAAAAACTTGAACCTCAAAGAAATCATTTTGAATCACAGAATAGACTAAAAGAGAAAACAGAAAAGAGAGGAATACAAAAATACTCTAAGATAAGAGTCCATGACCAGAATAGCTTACCTCTAGAGCCGTCGTTATTAAAGCAAATTTAAAGCACTTAAAGAGTCGACTTGATGATTAAGTATACTGCGCCAGATGAGCTTATTGATAAGTGCAAAATCACCGACTACAGATCACCACAAGAAAACAGTGTGGAATCTAAAAAGCGATAACATAAGAAATCAATAATCTTCCTGCTCTAAATTGATTCAAAATCATAAATCCCCTCATAGCGACCTCCTATATACCTTATTACCTAATCATATCAACTATTGACCACCTAACATCATGTTGCTATGACTCTCCTCAAGAAATACTCCAAACTCAAATATACTCAGTCAAGATTATTGGGCATGCAAACTCTTCAAAATTCATCATCCATGGTTTCTAAAAACATAGAGGAAAGGACAATAACGATTCATGAAAACCTCACATTCTGCCTCGTGAGAATAAGACCTGTTTTGGCAATCAATACATTTACCTGATTTTCCATGACAAGATTGTGCCGTTAGACAAGAGATGAAAACCTGACTGGTAAAAAAACCTCACAGCTTATATAGCGATGTCCTGCATTTGGCGTCTGACATAAGTTCCGCCAGGTTCCGTTACCGGTTATTCAGAAATGACCAGTCAGCTCTAGCTTGCCACCTCAACGTCTGTCCTGTGAGCTGAATACCAAAACAATCATTATCTGATAGATAATTCTAGCTGCTTCTTCCTTACCTTAGAATTATCATCAGGCTGGATCCAGACATTTTTTGTCAGCAGTACCCCTGCGCGCTGGTTGGTGGCATCACTCGGCTCAATGCGGCTTCATCCACGCTGGAAGTTATGTGCACGGTGCCTATATAGGCAACACTACGCCGCACTGATGACAGTTTTGTTTCCGCACCAGTCAGCGTAGATCCTGAGAGCTACCCCCAGTAAATTTTTGACTGACCTGTTTTCGGCTTTTGTCAAAGTATTTTTTGAGAGATGTCCTGGTGTGGCAGGGATGTTTATGTTTATGTGTTTGTTTATGGAATTTGTAACGCGCACAGCTACTCAACAGTGTCCCAGCGCAAGTCAGTGGAGAGCGGAACAAAGCGGAGAGCAGAAGAGAGAACACATTAGATAAAGAGGAAAGTCTTAAGTATCTTCCTAAAGAGGTTTGGATCCTCAATGTTGCGTAGTTCCAATGGAAGTTGGTTCCAGACTACAGCTGCTCTATAGGCAAGAGAGCTGCCACCCACCCTTTTCATGCGGAACCTGGAAACATGCGCCAAAAGCAATGAGGATGAGCGAAGTTGCCTGGAAGGGACATAGAACCTGAAAAGCTTTTCAGGTAGATAGACCACGCCCATAGAGAGCTGCATGTGCCAAGATCAAGGACTTGAAGGTCACCCTCTCTTTCACTTGCAGCCAGTGTAGGTTGCACAGATATTGCCTAACGCTGGTCTTTTTCGGGATTTTAAGGAGCGTTCTTGCCGCTGCATTCTGTACTACCTGAAGCTTGTTCATTAGGTAGTCGGGCAGGCCAGTGATAAGGCATTTTCATAATCCAAGCGCAAAGTTAACAGTGCACAGATGACCGTTTCCCTTGCCGAGATAGGGAGAAGAGGGAGGAACGTTTTTAAGGACTTCAGTGTGCCAAAGCATAACCCCATTAGCTTCTTAATCTGAGGGCTACAGTACAACTTCTCACTGAACCAGATCCCTAGGTTCTTTGTGGGTTGGTCCCCTGGAGGGAAGGCATATGGGATTCTTCTGGCCATTAGGAAGGCCGGCTTCAAGCCCTGCGGCGTCTGTCATCAACAGATGTTAGTGAGGGACCCACATATTGTTTGCTTCTGGAGCCTGGAAGCGCGACCATGACTCAACATCCTGTGCTGATTGCCGCACCATGCACCCCAAGGCCTTGACGTAGCGATCCCTCAAGCTCCTTGCCACTCGACATGCGACACCCAATGGCCTCGATGCTGGGATCAGTATTGAAGTCCAAGATCCTCATCGCACTCAATCATCCAGGCTTTCTGGTAAATCCCACAATAAAAAGAACAAGAAGACGTCGAAGAGGTCTTTGACTTCGCCTCGTCCGTCACTGTCCTCAGAGAGCTTAGTCATTCAAGGCCTTGTTCTGTGGTTGAGCCTGCACCCCTAGTTTCCAGCGTGACCCCGCTCAACTTTGAGAGTTCTATGAGGCCATGCACCTCATATTTGGGAGACCCATCCTCGGGCCTTGTGGCCCATCTGGCCTGCAGGTTCGGGAGGGGTTCCTACTGGTTCCTTGTCAGGGGATCCGCCCCCTGCACCATTCAGGCCCCTTGGAATCCACAGGTGGATCTGGACTGGCACCGGTCGTACTATCTTGACCTTCCCTGGCACTGGTCCTTATGCCAACGCTTCCGGCCTTCCATTCCCATTCTAATCCCTGACTCCAACATGGAGCCGGAGTGGCATCATCTATCGCAGACTCTGGCACTGATGGTAGGCTTGCCTTTCAGGCTGGAGCCTGTGCCTTATTCCTATGGGCAAGGACTTGGGGAGGATTGGGAGTGATCGCTGGACCCTGAAGAATACCAGCCCCTATATCCCAACATTATTATTATTAGTTAGCATTTCTAGAGCGCGTTGCTACCCGGAGGCATCCCATCGCTAGCAGCATAGCAATGAAAGGGGTGAGGTTAACAGATTGAAGTTTTGAAATAGCCTTTTGAAATAACCACGTTTTCAGGTGCTTTTGAAAGGTGAGAAGATGGGTCTCTGAACATAGCTGCAAGGGGAGAGTGTTCCAGAGCCTGGCTGTACTATATGAGAAGGAGCTACCCCCACTACGTATCCTATGAATTTTAGGGATGACGGCCTGGCTCAGACTTGCGGAGCCGTGAGGTTTTCTGGGATGGTAAAAGGTAATGAGGGAGTTAAAGATGGAAGGACCTTTGCCCATCAGAGTTTTATGGGCTATGGAAAGGGATTTGAATTTGATGCTTTCCTGAATGGGTAGCCAATGTAGGGTTTTCAGGCATGGCTTTGCCGATTGAGTTCTTGGCACTCCAAGCAGCATCCTGGCGGCACAGTTCTGGGCCACTTGCAGTTTCCTGATAGTGGATTTGGGCGCTCCCAGGTACAAGGAGTTACCATAGTCCAGGCGCGAGAGTACGAGAGCCTGGACCACCATTCTTCTTGCCCCCATGGGAAGGAGGGAAATAATTTTTCTCAGCATTCTGAGGATGCCGTAACACATGCCGGCCACTTCCACAGCTTGCTGATCAAATATTAGTGATTTGTTGAGCCACACTCCCAGGCTTTTGATCTTGGGCTTCAGGGTGGGCGACTGTCCTAGATATGTTGGCCATTGCAATTTGAAATCAGTATTGGGTAGATTGCCCAGGTACATTATTTCAGATTTGTCACCATTGAGCCTAAGGCAGGTGTTTTGCATCAATGTGGCCACCTTCTCCAGGCAGGTTTCTAGATCAGAGGGGGAATTGAGCGGGTGATTTAGAGAGACCACTAGCTGGGTGTCATCCGCATAGGTGACAATTTTTATCCCGAATGGGAGGACAATATCCGCCAGTGGCCTCATATACACGTTGAATAAGGTAGGACTCTGGGATGATCCCTGAGGAACTCCATACCTAAGGGGTAGACACCTGGAGGTAGATTCTCCCGAAAATAGTTGGAAGGTTCTGCCGCTAAGGTACAATTGGATCTATGCTATTGCTTCCCCCGCTACTCATATACTCCCATGTCGGTTCAGGAGGATATCAAAATTGAGAGGTCAAACGCGGCACTTAGGTTAAGGAGAATAATGGCTACTGCTCCTCCCTGATCCATAATCTTTTTAGATTCCTCCACTACGGAGATGAGAGCTGGTTCCGTTCCCAGAAGGGGTCGGAAACCGGTCTGAGAGCGGTGTAGAAGATTATGGGATTCTAAGAAAGCCATGAGGATGGAGTTGACCTGTTTTTCCAGGATCTTACAGACCATTGGTAGCAGAGATATCGGTCTATAATTACTCAGGACATCTGGGTTTAGGGTCGGTTTCTTAAGTAGCGCTCTCACCATGGCGTGTTTTCAGGATGGTGGAACCTGGCCGTTGGTAATGGAGAGATTTAGGACTTCCAGTATTACTGGTAGCACCACCTCTTTGACCTTGCCAATCTGGTGGGGGGGAGGCCGGGTCGCACGGAGAACCTGATTTTATGTGGCCAAAGATCTTTAAAAGCGTGGCCTTGTCTATAAGTGGGCATTTCTCCATGGGGTACCACCTAACGTCTGCGGGTCTAGTGATCACGTCAAGGTCAGTGAGAGGAGCTAGAACGGGAGGGTCACTAGTAAATGGGGAGGCAGGGAAAGTGTTATAGATGGATTAAATTTTTTCTTGAAAGTAGTCTGCAAATTCATTGCACCGATCGGAGGAGATAGTGGTTTTGGGAGCTGGGAGTTCTAGCAGAGTCTCTTCGCTATGCGGAAGATTTCTCTGGGAGTATTAACTGCGAAAGTGATTTTTGCTTCATAATAGAGTGCTTAGGCTTCTTTAATTTCCGCCTGGTAGGGTTTTATATAATGCAGTTTACTACTCTCACCATAGTCCCTTCTCCGTTTACTTTCCTGCTGTTTACAGGCCTGTTTAAGTGATCTAAGCTGGGGTGAGTACCACAGCTTGGTCCTCCCTCCCATCCTATGGGAGGTATCTTTGACAGGGATCACTTTGTCCAGTGAGGATTCAATCCAATGAGATAGTTTTCCTGCTGCAGAAGTAAGATTGGAGTCTAAAATAGGTTTAGAACTCTTCAGTGCACTGGACCATGAATCTATGGCAATTTAGCCCAGGGGCGGTCTTTCCTTATACTAATTTCCACGTGGTTGCGTTGTGTTACGCCTTTTAAGAGAATGGGGATCAGTGAGTGATCCGACCAAGGCAGGGGGATGGGGGTCCCCACTGACGACATATTGTTGTTAGTGAACACTGGGTCAAGTGTGTGGCCTTTGACATGTTTAGAGCCCGATACTTTTTGATCCAGTTGCATAGTTGATTGATCTTGCGACAGTTCTGTGGCCTCAGCTTTATTTTGGTCATCGAAGTGTAGGTTAAAGTCTCCCAGCAATGTGATATTGCTGGATGTGCTTACTAATATCACTGCCACTTCTAGCAGAGAGTTAATAAATTACCCCACCCCTCACGGGGAGCGATAAATAAGTTCTCTGGAAAAGGAGCATGTTGCTGAGAATGAAATAGAAAAGAGCACACTTTCACAATCGGATACAGGGTTGGGTTCAACCTGACACATAAAGGACTCTTTAAATATGACTGCTATCCCGCCCCCTTTCTTCTTTTCGCGATCTCTATGCTGAATACTATATCCTGGTGGAAGCTTTTGAATCACCTCTGGGGTGGATTCCTTCCGGAGCCAGGTTTCTGTTAAAAACAGAACATCTGGTCGTTCTTCTACCAGAAAGTTATTTAATTCGACCGAATGTTTGGGTAGTGACCTCCAATTCAGTGCAAACATTTAATAGGTGAGGTGGGTGTCAGTGTTTTGCTGAGTATCAGCCGTCGGGTGGAGCCTAAAAGTGCAGTAGGCACATGACCAATAATTCTTGTCCAGTTGCATGGAATGGCGGCATTTGATTTTACCCCAACCCCTTAGCCCTGTGAGTTGGGCTTGTGAAAATTCCAACTTTTCTACGGCTGGGGGGCAGGGGTCCTGGCCCCTGGGCCTGGTCGGGTGCAGACGGGCTTGCCATTTGGCGCGTCCTCGTTACCATGCGGCTTATGTAGAGGCTGCCTGGAGCTGAAGCCCCCAAGTCCTGCCTCCTCTCTTGCGGTCCCTCCACTCAAACGGAAGAGCCGCAGTGGACCAGGGACTGCAGGGAACGGCGCCTAATGGGGGCGGAGTGCCGGTAAGTTTTCCCGTTAAAAATAATGGTTCCCCAGTTGTCAGTGCAAGTTGCACCTAAATAAAACGTCTGTAAAAACCATAAAACCCCCCTACGTTTAAAAGTTTGCGCACCTTTTTCTGCTCAGCCGCTGTTGTGGACTGCACTTGACACTTCCCAGCTACTGGCATGCTGGCATGCTTTCTCTCCTACCATTGCTACAGAGAAAGGAGCGTCATTTGCTATGGTGGTGAAAAGGGCGGCCGAGGTCCTGGACCTTTTCCTCTTCTCTGTGGCTGTCAAGACTAACATCTTGACAGAGCTGCTTCAGCCCCTCAGAACCGCTTCTCCCATTCACTGCAGCTCTAAAGGATGTCCTGCTTGGTACTTGGTCCAAGTTCAGAACAGGGGCTCCTGTGAACAGGACAATTGCCTGCCACAGGGAACCCCCAGTTCCTCACACAACACCCTACCACAGAGAGCTTGGTCATCCAAGCCTTTACTTTCCGTGTAAATCCTGGCGCATTCGCGACAGCCCCACTGGATATGGAATTCAAGACGCTGGACACCTTATGCAAGAAGATGTTTTCTTCTATCAGTCTAGGACTTCATTCCGGGAACGTGTCGTGCCTTTTGGAGTGTTACTCCCATGCTCTGTGGGATTCGGTTGCGCAGGTGCTGCCCATGGTACTGGAGGAGGACCGGACCATACCTTCCCCAGCTGTTGCTGATAGTAGAGATGCACCTAAGCTTATGATCAGATGTAGAATGGATACCACTGACTCGCTAGGCAGATCGCTTTCATCAAAGGTGGCCTTATGGCACCACAGCTGGCTGAGAAGGACCAGCTTTTCAGGGGATTTCCAAACAATGCTTATGGACAAGCCCTATAATGGCTTTTATCTCTTTGGAGTCAAGGCAGACTCAGCGATGAAGCACTTCAAGGAAAGTATGGCTCAGGTCAGGTCCTTCTGTCTTTCTCTCCTTTCATGGCCAAGTAGGGGTCTTCCAGCTGCAGCTTTGCCCACCCAGCCAACACTGTGCAAGCTTCCCAACCTCTGCGGGCCGAGGATGCTGTACACACAGATCTCGTGCGTCTGGCCAATCCTCCCCAACCCCGGCAACCGCAGCCTCCAAACCCATTTAGTTTGCCCTCTTACCATCATGGGCACCCAGTTGGAGGAAGGATACGCTTTCACAGCCCCACTGTAGGTCTATAATTTCAGACCAATGGGTTCTCCAAATTTTCCGAAGGAACTACTCCCTCCCCTTTGTGACCACCCGTCCAACCATACCACCTGCTTGCAACAGGATGACGGAGGACCCTCTTAGCTTGTTCTGCCAGGAAGTGATGCCTCTCTTGGCCAAGGAACCATAGAGAGGGTGAAATTGGCAGAAGTAGATTGTGGTTGTTATTCTTGCTACTTTCTGGTGTCCAAGAAAGATGGATGCTTTCATTCTATCCTAGACCTGCGCCCTCTCACTTTCTTCCCCAATAAGAAGGAGAAGTTCAAAATGCTCAGGTGCTTTGGTTTAAAAAAGTTATTTTGTGAAACGTTTACTTCATAAACGATGCTGCAGTACTATTGGAAATGTTGATTTCACTACCTGTGCCAATACCTGTATATCACTGGTGTCTCTAGGGGCACCAGACTTGTACTGGCTGTCAACAATAAAATTATGTTGTGAAAAAAAAGAAATGCTCATGCTCGCTCAAGTCCTGTCTGCTCTGGACCTGGGAGACTGGATGATGGAGTGGACTTGCAGAATGCATACTTTCACATTCCCGTCCTGCCTGTCCACAGGCACTACCTGTGGTTTACTGTAGACCACAGGCACTTTAAGTTCTCCTTGCTTCCTTTTGGCCTTACCACATGCCCCTCGGGTGTTCACCAAGGTGATGGCGGTGGTTGCAGCTCATCTGCGGAGAGCAGGGGTGCCAGTCTTCCCCAATCTTGACGACTGAATGTTGAAGGTGGCCTCGCCTCAGGCTGTTGTCTCCCACCTCTAGTCTAAGGCAGACCTCCTGCATTCGCTGGGGTTCACTATCAATGTGCCAAAGTCCCACCAATTCCTCTCAGACGTTCCCTTTCATCCAAGCTGTTCTGGACTTGGTGCAGTTTTGGGCCTAACCTCCCGAACGGCGAGTCCAGGATGTCCAGGCTATGATACCGATGTTTCAGCCTCTCTCCTGTTTCATTGAGACTGACTGAGGCTGTTGGGACTCATGGCCTCTTGCATCCTGCTTGTGACACATGTCTGCTGGTATATGGAGGCTCTGCAGTGGGACCAGAAGTTCCATTGGACGCAGAATCAGGAGAATCTCTTCCGACATTGTCCAGATCTCAGAGGTAACTGGAAAAGATCGCCAGTGGTTGTTAACGACCCATGATTGGTTCAAAGGAAGACCCCTCGCCCTTCCCCTGCCAGATCTCACAGTGGTGACAGATGTCACTCCTGGTAAGGGGCAGCTATCTGAGAGATGAGGAGATCGGAGGCCTCTGGTCTCTGGGAGAATCCAGACTCCACGTCAACCTTCTGAAGCTCCAGGCGATCCGACTGGCATGGAAAGCCTTTCTACCCTCCATCAAGGAAAGGCTAGTGCAATTGTTCACGGACAACTCCACCGCCATGTGGTACTACAGCAAACAGGGCAGGATGCGGCCGTGGACCCTTTGTCAAGAGGCCCTGCATCTCTGGACATGGCTGGAATG
Source organism: Triturus cristatus (assembly GCF_964204655.1). Classification (NCBI taxonomy): domain Eukaryota; kingdom Metazoa; phylum Chordata; class Amphibia; order Caudata; family Salamandridae; genus Triturus; species Triturus cristatus. The sequence continues at coordinate 839,836,599 of NC_140584.1, read as the reverse complement.
TCAAGGCATATCCCTGGTGGTTCAACACCTAGCAGGCTCTCTGAACGCCAGGGCTCTCTCATCGCCAGGGTGGGCAAACTCAGCTGAAGATGCCTAGCGAATCACAAATGGAATCTCCATCCAGAGGTGGTGCAAGGTCTCATTCAGCAGTGGAGAGAGCCTTAGTTGGATCTGTTCGCCACCACCAAGAATGCGCAATGTCAACAGTTCTGCATGCTGGAGTTTCCAAGGCGGCTCTCTCTCTCAGATGCTTTTTATCTCGAGTAGAGCTCAGGCCTCCTGTACGCCTTTCTGCCCATACTACTCCTGCCCAGAATTCTCACAAGAATCAGGAACGACCGGGCCCAGGTCATACTTGTGGCTCCGGACTGGGCTCGAAGAGTTTGGTATCCCGAGCTGTTGAGCATGGCCATTGGTTCTCCGATCAGCCTTCCCCCTTCGGGAGGATCTTCTGTCCCAGCAGCAGGGAAGGGTTCTTCAACCCGAACCGGTCAACGCTCTGCCTTCAAGTGTGTAGCTCGAGCGGCGACAATTGACAGCTTTCGACCTTCCACCTGAAGTCCGTGATGTTATTTTGGCAGCCAGGTGTCCCTCGACCAAGACAGTATACGCCTGCCATTTGGGCAAGTTTGTGGCATGGTGTGCAGAGAAACAGGTTGACCCTATTTCTGCTCCCCTCCTTCACATCCTTCTCTTTATCCTTTTCCTTGCACAGCAGGACTCAGCACTGTGCACCTTAAAGGGCTATCTTTCTGCCATCTTTGCCTTTCCGCGGTTGCCTGATCAGCCATCCGTATTCAAATCCCTTCTTGTAAATAGCTGTTCGATGCATATGAGCTGCAGATTACACACTATGCATAGATCGCCATCTGGTGTTGGGCCCGGTTGTTTGCACTTGTTTTTGTCCTGTAAAGTCGTTGGAAGTCACGAGATAGGTGTTGACTCCTTAGGATGCTCGTGCGCATGGGCATCGGCTCCATCCTCAGATTGTTTTTTTCCGCCATCAGGCTCGTATGGGTTTATCGCGCTCCAGTTCAGAACCGTTACCGACTCTACTTTCGCAATCCTTCACCCTTTTCGACGGTATTGTCTCAATCGCGTTTACCAATCGACGCGAGTCTCAACAGCTTCGAAGTCTTCGATTCCGGTCGTCGACGGCCTTCGGGCCCACCTGGGCCTTATCTTCTGGCTCATGGAAAGTACGCTGTTCAATAAGTGTCCTCAATGTGGGTCGAAGTTTCCCCACACCGATCTGCATGAGGTGTGCAACCTTTGCCTGTCACCGTAGCACGAGGCCAGAGACTGTCCAGCTTGCGCCTCTTTCCGCTCCAAGAAGACCATTCAGGACTGACGGGCTCGAAGAACCATGGCCCGCTCGTCGGCATCCATCCCCCGACGACATCTTCCAGGAGGGCGTCGACGTGCCAGAGCAGGAGTGGGTCGAAGAAGGCCTCATCAGCGCCTCCGAAGCAGATGACTGTGATGTCGAGGACATAACTCCGGCACAACGGGTCGTAAGTAGAGACGTCGACCCCAACCCCCCTTCTATACCATCTAAAAAGGCTTCGGTCACACCTTCACCTTCGGGCCCAGGTGTACACCGAGAGACTTCCAATGCCCCGCCCTCGGGCCCGGCAAAGAAGCCTACTAAGCCTTCAGGCGACTCGGGCTCGAGTCAGCCTACCCTCGGTGCCGAAACACACTCACTGGTGCCGAAAAAAAAGCCATCCTCCTCCTCATTCACGCCGACCGCTGCTTCCACATCTAAGCACTCGGCACCAAAGACCAGCACTGGCTCCTCGACACCGAAACACTCGGAGCCGAGCAAAAGACGACCTCCAAAGGACTTGCATGCTCCGGAGCCGAAAAAGGCCTCGGAACCGAAGAAACAACAGGTTCCAACGGCCAAAGAGACTGTAATACCCCAAGGTTCGAAACCAAAAGAGTACAGAATCGCTACTAAGCCGGCACCGAAAAAACCTCTGGAACCAAAACTGTCGGCGCCGAGGGATCTGCCTCCTACAGAAGAACTGTTTAAACCAGATCCAACTAAAAAAAACTCTTACAAAGGATCCTAAAACTGGTCACTTGACTTTTAGCTCCAAGAAAAGACCACTGGATACGCCTGCACCGGCTCCACCACCTAAAAAGAGGGACATGGCCACCTCTCCTCTAGGGATCCCTTCTCCTGCTCCTCCTCCTCCTCCTCCTCCTCTTCCTCCTCCTCCTCCTCCCCCACCACACCACTCTCCTACACCATCCGCTACTCCAGTGGATGATGATGACGATAACACCTCTGATGACACGGGGGGGACGATCAGCCACTAGGGGACCCTAGTCCACCTGCTTCCCCAGACCCCTGGGATGACTAAAACACTCCAGCTGTCCCTAACAACCCACAGGATGACATCTACCCTTCCAGGCCTTCCCCCCTCCCCCTCCAACCCCACCCCCAGAGTACACCATGAGCTTTAACCAGCTCGTCCATAGAGCTGCCCACTACCACGGGGTTGAACTACACACATACCCTGTGGAGGAGGATTTCCTTATGGACACTTTTGATACCACACAAGTCCACCTCAATTCTACCCATGCTTAAAGGGGGTCATCAAGCATGCCCCAGAAGTCTTCAAAGATCCTGTTAGATCTCGAGTCATTAACCCCAGGATCGAGAAAAAATATAAGGCTGCCCCTACTGACCCAGCTTACGTTAAGGGCCCTGCACCACTAGACTCCCTCGTAGTCTCCAATTCTAGAAAGAGGGCCAATTCTCAGACATCAGGTGACGCCCCACCACCAGATAAGGAGTCTAAACTCTTGGACGCCTCTGGCAAGAGAACAGCGTCGCAAGCAGCAAACATCTGGCGCATCGCCAACACTCAGGCGCTATTAGCTAGGTATGATAGGGCACATTATGATGAACTTGAGTCCCTAATGCAACACCTCCCCGAGAGATACAAAAATAGGGCCAATGAACTCATACAAGAGGGTAAGGTTATCACCAACACCTCCATCCGTTGTGCCCTAGACGTAGCCGATACCGCTTCAAGGGTAATAAACACAAGTGTCCTTTTGCGTAGGCATGCCTGGTTACGCATTTCAGATTTTAAACCTGAAGTCCAAAGTTCCATCCTCAACCAACCATTTGATCAGGAACACCTATTTGGCCCTAACGCAGACCTATCCCTTGAAAAAATGAAAAAGGATACGGACACAGCAAAATCTATGGGAGCCTTGCAGTCGCAAGCTCCCAGACGTTCCTTTCGTCGCTCATCCTACAAAAGCACCCCAAGAGGCTACTCCTCAGATAGCCCTCCACTTCTTACAAAGCTCCCACCCAGTCCACCTTCACCAGAGGTTACCAGAGAGGAGGCTACAGGAGCAACAATAACAAAGGCAGAGGCAAAACCAACAACACCCGCTCTGCCTCCACCCCTACCCAATGACTTCACTCCAGTCGGGGGAAGACTACAACAGTTCCTTCCTGTCTGGACCACCATCACATCAGACAGGTGGGTGCAACAAATAATTTAATCTGGTTACTGACTCGAACTTACCTCTACCCCCCCAAACATACCACCCAAACAGTGTCCAATGTCACACGAACATCTGTCACTGCTAAAGCACGAGGTAATCTCCCTACTCCAAAAAGGTGCAATAGAACTCGTTCCCCTGCACCAGCAAAACACAGGAGTTTACTCCCTGTATTTTCTCATACCGAAGAAGGATGGCTCTCTGTGACCTATTCTAGACCTCAGACCCCTAAACCTATACATTCACTCAGACCATTTCCACATGGTCACACTTCAGCAGGTCCTTCCTCTTCTTTCACAAGGCGACTTCCTTGCTACCCTAGATCTCAAGGACGCCTACATTCATATTCCCATTCACGCGGCTCACAGGAAGTATCTCAGATTTGTCGTGGACGGGAACCACTATCAATTCAAAGTACTCCCATTCGGAGTCAAAACAGCACCACGGGTATTCACCTAGTGCCTACCAGTAGTGGCAGCCCACTTAAGAAGACAACACATTCACTTCTTCCCATATCTCGACGACTGACTCATAAAATCCAGCCCATACAACCAGTGTGTACAACACACTCACGCCACTATAAAAATACTCCACGACCTAGGATTCACAGTAAACCACCACAAGTCTCACCTACAACCCTCACACATACAACAGTACCTAGGTGCCACAATAGACACAATAGACACCTCAACAGCGCTAGCCTATCCCAGTCCAGCCAGGATAGCAAGCATGCAGGCTTTTCTCACCAAATTTCAGCCGCAACACACTCTTCCAGCTCGAGTGTTCATGCAACTCATAGGAATGATGGCCTCTTGTATATTTATAGTGCCTCACGCAAGACTCCAGATGCGTCCTCTACAAGAGTGCTTAGCGCGCTAATGGAACCAGGCTCAAGGTCAGCTAACAGATCTGGTGTTGGTAGACGGTTGCACTCATCACTCTCTGCAGTGGTGGAACACCAAGTACCTTTCCAAAGGGCGACCGTTCCTAGAGCCAGTTCCTCAGATAGTCATGACAGCGGACGCATCGCTCTCCGGCTGGGGAGCTCACCTACTACATCACACCATGCAGGCCGGGTGGGCACCTCAACAAAAGTTACTCTACATCAACCACCTGGAGTTACGAGCCATATTCCTAGCCTTAAAAGCATTCCAAAGGCAAATATCAGGCAAAGCTGTCTTAGTCCTAACGGACAATATGACAGCCATGTACTACATTCAAAAACAAGGCGGGACGCACTCTGCAGCTCTCCCAGCTAGCACAGAGCATATGGAGATGGGCTATATGTTCTTTCAAATATGGGGGCAACCACAGATAGACCTCTTCGCCACCCACGAAAACGCCAAATGCCCAAGCTTCGCCGCCAGATATCCACAGTCATTGTCCAAAGGCAATGCGATATGGATGAAATGGTAAGGCAGATTTGCGTACGCTTTTCCGCCTCTCCCACTCATTCCACTGGTGGTGCGCAAACTACAGCAACATTCACTGACTCTCATTCTAGTTGCTCCAACTTGGGCCAGGCAACCGTGGTACACCACATTGCTGGAACTGTCCGTAGTTCCGCACTAAAAATTACACCTCTCACCACGCCTCTTAACCCAGAACCATGGAGAGATCAGACACCCGGACCCAGCTCAGCTCAACCTTGCGATCTGGCTCCTGAGGTCTTAGAATTCGGTTACCTTAACCTTCCCCCTGACTTTATGAACGTCATTAAAGAAGCTAGATGTCCCACCACTAGAGCCTGCTATGCTGCCAAGCGGAAACGTTTTGTAATATATTGCCATAACAATATCAGTCCCCTAAACGTGTCTATACAACACATCATAGGTTACTTACTACACCTCCAAAGATGCAACTTAGCCTATACGTCTATTAGGCTACATCTTGCTGCCATAGCGGCATATCTACAAAATAGATAGCATCTATCACTTTTCAGAGTACCTGCTATAAAAGCCTTTATGGCAGGTCTCAAAAGAATAATGCCTCCCAGAGTACCACCTTCACCTGTGTGGAATTTGAACATCGTTCTCACACGTCTGATGGGTCCTCCCTTTGAACCTCTACATAAATGTGAGCTTCAATTCCTAACATGGAAAGTTGCTTTCCTAGTAGCCATTACCTCTCTACGGCGAGTTAGTGAGCTACAAGCACTAACTATTCAGTAACCTTTTCTGCAAATCCATCATAATATGGTTGTTCTCCGAACAAATCCTAAATTCCTTCCTAAAGACATTTCTCCCTTCCACCTCAATCAGTCTGTAGAGTTGCCCGTATTTTTCTTGCAACCACAGATGGTCGCAGAAAGAGCTCTTCATTCTTTAGATGTTAAGAGCATTGCTATATTACATTGAGAGAACACAACCCTTTCGTAAGACAAAACAACTTTTCGTGTCTTTCTGACCACCACACAAAGGCAACCCCATGTCAAAATCGGAGATAGCTAGATGGATTGTTAAATGTATACAAATTTGCAACCACAAAGCAAAACGTACTTTATCTGTTCCTCCTGAAGCCCACTCTACACGAAAGATAGGGGCTGCCATGGCATTTTTAGTGAACATTCCCTTAAATGACATCTGCAGAACAGCTACATGGTCTACACTGCACACATTCACAAAACACTATTGTGTAGATGTGCACACAAAACAACAAGCTAGTGTGGGCCAGGCTGTACTCAAAACACTATTTTAAACTACTGCAACAGATACTGGTGGTCGCCGCTAAGGAGGGGTACTGCTATACAATCTATGCATAGTGTGTAATCTGCAGCTCATATGCCTCGAACGGAATATGCTACTGACCAATATGCATCTGTTCTTGGCATGTAGAGCTGCAGATCTATACACGCCCACCCGCCTCCCCGGCTACCTTTATCTGTTCCAGTGAGATCTTATTTAGATGCACCATACATGGGCATATTTCCTGTTTCTTACAAAGCTCCATCATTTCCCTGCTGGCGAAAAACAATCTGAGGATGGAGCTGATGCCCATGCGCACTAGCATCCTAAGGAGGAGTCACCTATCTCTTGACTTCCAAAGACTTTCCAGGACAAAAACAAGTGCAAACATCCGGGCCCAACACCAGATGGCGATCTATGCATAGTGTGTAGAGCCGCAGCTCGACATGCCAAGAACAGATGCATATTGGTAAGTAGCATATTCCTTTTTAAAGGTTTGCCACACGTTTCCTCCACGTCGTGCCTTAGTTCCTTAATGAAGTCCTAACTTTTTTTATGTGTTCTCCCTTTGAGCCATTGCACAACTTTCCTCTCGGGCTATATACCATCAAGACGGCCTTCCTGGTGACAATAACATCTGCCCGAGGGTCAGTAAGCTTCAGCCTTTGTCATCCAGGCTCCATACCTGATCATCTACCCAGACAAGCTGGTTCTTTGCACTGGAGATTCCTTTCTGTCAAAACTTGTCACTCTTTTTCATGTAGGCCAATCCATCACCCTGCATACCTTTTACTCTCTGCCACATCCCTCTAAAGAAGAGGAACAACTTCACCGACTGAACCCAAATAGAAAGTGTTGTCATTCTACCTTGACCGCCCAAGAGAGTTCCGGTTGGACGACCAACTCTTCATGGGGTATGTCGGAGTGAAGAAGTTAAAGGCTGTACAGAAGCGGACCATCTCCCGATGGATCACGTGCTGCGTTAAGATCTGCTACAGATTGGCCAAGAAGCCACCCCCCCAGGTTTGTGTGCTCATTTCACCAGAGCTAAAGCTGCGACTACTGCGCTAACACGCCGAGTTCTGGTGCTGGATACCTGCTAGGCAGCAATGTGGACTTCTCTACACACATTCACAAAGCATTACTGCCTGGGCAGTCAGTAAGGACACTTGCTCTTTCGATCCTGCAGGACTTTCTCGTGTGAATCAGTTTCGCTGACCCACCTCCGGAGAGGTATTGCTTGTGTATCTATTCTAAGGTAAGGAATCTGCGGCTAGAGGTCTTTATCAGACGAACAAGTTGCTTACCGTAGGTAATGCATTATCTGGTAGAGACTCTGTCTAGTCGCAGATTTCAACTCTCCTACACTACTCCATTCAGTGGCACTCAACTCTACGACAGTCCTCCACTCTATGCCACTCTACTATACAAAACTCCACATAACATCCTGTACATCACTGCACACTACTTTCTTCTATACACCACTCCGTTCTATGCCACTCTTCTCCTTCCATAACACTACACAACACTCCACTTCACTTCTCTCCACACCACTTAACTCTACTCTACACCACTCCACGCCACTCTATAATATGCCACTCTGCTCCACTTTACTACACTCTACGCCGCTCTACTTTACCCCACGAGGTATTAGCCATGCTGAACAGCAGCCACACTGGTGTACAACATGGCTAAATCGTAGTGGCAAAGCCAATAACGCTTGCATAGTCAATGCCTATTGGCTTTGTCAATGCTTGTTGAACCATGTGGTCACAGGAGAAAGTTGTTGAATACAAGGTTTTTGAACTTGACCATTGTTAGAGATGGACGTTATTGGCAATAGCACTGATCTCTGTAATACAGAGTTGGAGACAAGAGGCATAAAGGATGAACTTGGCGTAACTTGACTAGTAACTTTAGGGCATACCCTTGCAGATGGTGAGTGAGGGCCTGGCATTGTTATTGACCTGAATGGACGGAATGTTTTCTACTCCGAATTTGCAGGCATAGCTCCAGTCAGGGATTCTAATGGATACTTATTACCTCACTTTAAGAATATCATAGGAGCAAGGCTAGATCTGGAGAATTTTTCTCAGCAGTACTCCCATGTGCAGGTAGATAGGGCCATGATGTTCATACATTCATTCCATAGATCAGGGAGATAGGAGGACAGTGAGGAATCTTTAACTAGACTGTGCAAGGGGAAGAGTGTTAGTGAAGGTTAAGTAATTTGTTCGTCTGATTAATACTTATTACTGCAGATTCCTCACCTTAAATATAGATTACCCAGCTAACAGCCAAAGGAGGGGGGTCCTGGAAAGTGGACCCGAACCAAAAAGTCTGCAGTACAAAGTGGGAAACATTGTCTTGTCTGTCAAGGTAGCAGCATTTCATGAACAGGTGCACTGCCACCCACATTGCAGCCTTTCTGATTCCAAGAACCCGCTGCCCCTGGCCAATACTGTTGTAGCTGCCTTTGCCTTAGTGGAATGAGCCTCCAGGCAGAAAGAAGGTTGCCTCATGGTCAGGTCATAGCAGATTTTAATGCAGATGACTATCCATTTTGGCAGGGCACTTTTCTTCCCTGCTTTCTCTTCCTTCACTCCAGAAAATCCCACAGAGAGCTGGTCATGTGCATGATGGTTTGTTGTACGGTCAAAGTAAAAGTTCATCAACCGTCAAGGGTTGAGCCAGTGGAACTTTTTCTTCTCCTTCGAAGGATGAGCAGGAGCTAAACATTTTGGTAGAGTGAAGGAATGGCCAACACAGAAAGGAGTCACAACTTTGGCCAAGAAGGCCTCCCTAGTCTTCAATACTAGCTTGCATATAAAGAAGATAGTGTTGGAGAAGTTGTAACAAGAGCGCCTGCAATTCACTTATGTGGAGTGCAAAGGTTATGGTAATTAGGGTGACTGTTTTCAGGATCAATAGTCTTAGTGAGCAGCTGTGCATCATTTTCTCTAAAGGTATGCACATAGAAAAGTCAACACCTAGTTTAAGTCTCATTGTGGCTTAATGAATGGCTTTAGAAAAATCACGAGGCAGACCTATGCATCGCAACTGGTGATTTAAATAGAAATGGCTCATCAGATAAATATAGACGGGCTGAAAGGGTTAGCAGATAACCTTAACTTTAACACTGCAAGCCATTGATTGGCAACAATAATATAATTGACAGTACATCGCAAAGTTTGGCCTGCAAAGGGTCTGTATGTTGAACACCACACCAGAGTAGAGGATTTTGTAGAAGGGAACCTGGCAGATAGATTGAGCACATTTAATTGTCACAGCTCAACCTCAACACATGGAAGTGTAAGTTGCAGAGACTCCAATGCCAGACTCTTCCCTTTAGCTAAAAGAGGAGATCCTCCTGAACTGGTAGCTAAATCAGAGGGCAGAGGCTCATGCTCAGGACCTCCGAGTACTATACTCTTGTGGCCTGGTCCAAGCCTATTAAGGTTATCTAACTGTCCTGATTTTTCATCAGAATTCAAGGCAGGAAAGGCAGTGGCTGGAATGTGTGATGAAACCCGTATGCCATCACAGTTGAAATATGTCTCCCAGAGGCTTACTTGGAGGAAGCAGCAGTGCTCAGAGTTGGTACTGCATATTCTCACCTGTGGCAAACAGATCTGACCAGGATGTACTCCACTTGTTGAAGATGCCCCTTGCCACCTCTGGGTGGCGATGCCACTTGTGATCTGATAAATCATCTACTCTGACATTCAGAGAGCCTGCCAGGTGATTGGCTACCAGATAGATGGCCTGCTGATCCAACCACTTCCAAAAGTATAGGTTGTCCTGACACAGAACCCCACTTTGCCCTGCTCGTTGTATGGCAGTCATGTTGTCTGTGAGGTCCTGCACCACCCTGCCCTTTCCCTGAGGCAAGAAGGCATTGATGGATCACCCAAACCTCCAGTAGGTTGATATGAAACTGGTATTCTGCCGGAGACCAGAAGCCTTTGATCTCTGTCTCGCACATGTAACCCACCCCCCCAGCCGTGACATGTCTGTCACAATTGTGATGTCTTGGTGGGGAAGGGAGAGTAACCTACTACAAGTCAGGTTGCTGTCTATCTGCCACCACAGAAGATCCTGTGCCGTCTCCTATGAGATCTAGGGTCAGTCGGAGAGACAGCCTTGATGCTCGGCCCACTGAAACACTGGTTTCAATGCAGGGGTCTCATATCCAGTCAGGCTTTCGAGGTGAAAAGGATGCCCAAGGCAAAGCATTCAAGAAGGTTCAAAGCTGTCCTCACTGCGAACCAGACTTGAGCCTGAAGGATATTATCTTTGACTCGCAGTGGTGGAAAGGCCTTCAATACCACTGTGTCGGGTATAGCCACAATAAAGGGAATCCTCTGTGTGGGTCACAGGTGGGACTTCAGTTCGTTAATAGAAAACCGTGAAGATATCAGTAGTTCAGCCATCGTCTGAAGGTGGTTTAGGGGTGATCACCACAAACCGACCTTCAGCAGCTAGTCATCGAGATACTAAGATACGTTTATCCCCAGCCTCTGAAGATGAGCATCAACCACCACCATCACTTTATTAAATAGCCAGGGGCTGAGGTAAGGCTGTAAGGGAGGACGGTAAATGGATCCTGGCCCACCTTGAACCGCAGATAATGCGGGTGGGCTGCAGGATGTGTATATGTAAAAACATGTCCTGCAAGTCCAGGGACACCATCCAGTCTCTTGGTTCCAGCAATAAAAAAGGACCTGAGTCAATGTGAGCGTTGTGAACTTGACCCTCATCAAAAAGAAGTTTGACTAGCAGGGGTTCAAGATGGGACTAGGCCCTAGTCCTCCTTCGGAAATAAAGAGTAGCATAAATAGGACCCTTCTCCACTTTGAATACAGCACCCGTCAGTGGCACTTGAGCAATAGAAGAATGACTTTATGCATCAGGAGTGTGGACTGCTTCCCTGAAAGCTGCTCAAGCATAGGACAAGGACTGGATGGGCAAGAAAATGGAATGTAGGACATAGCCCCGCGAACAATATGTAAAAATACACCTGCCTGACCTCCTGGATCTCCAAAAGGGGAGGAAATTATATATTACTTCTCCTACCGGCCAGGCATGTGCCTGTGAGGATAACAAAAGCGGCTTGTGAACCACTGCAGCAGATGAGGATGAATTAGATGATTGCTGCCCCACCAAGCGCAAACGGTTGCAACCTTGAAAGGGCTCCATATATTTGTGAAGTAAAGATTGGAAAGGTTGGCTTTGTCTGTAGACTGGCACCTGGAGCTGCCTCTAAGCTTCCTGTATTGGTATTGAAATTGCTTGGGTGGAGGCCAGAGCCCCAAGGACCTAGCTGTGGTGTGACTGTCTTTAAATCGTTCCTGTGCTGAATCAGCCTATGCACTGAATAGCTTGAAGCCATTAAAGGTCATGTCCATTAAAGACACTTAAACATCCTCTAAAACCTGGTTGAATACACAACACTTCTGCCAGTAGCACAACCTATCTATGCAGTCAGAAGTGTCCAGGTCGGTAAACAACGTTTACCACAAAACTTTTTCCCTGCAGGGAATCACAACGCGGTCGTTACAACAACCGCGTTGTGATTCCGAATACCATTAGTCCGCAAGTCGGAACAACGACTTGCGGAGGGAGGGGGAAGGTGTTGGATTTAAAATCCACCACCTTCCCTAGTGTCCGCACAGTCTGGAGTCGGTATAGTAAATTATATTATTCCATCATCCAGCGCCCCCCTCCGCAAGTCGTTGTTCCGACTTGCGGAGTAATGGTATGCGGAATCACAACGCGTCGTTATAACGACCGCGTTGTGATTCCCTGCAGGGAAAAAGACTGTGGGATGACAACATAGATTCGTCCAGGCCACCTTGAAGCACATTTTTAGAAGGTTTGTGGCCATCATGTATTATGTAGTCTCCGAGTTCCTGGAAAACAGCCGGCAAGATCTTCCTGGCCATATCCGACAATGCAGAGGTGTGTTATGTTATGGCAATTTTTAAAGCGCACGATTACCCAGAGGTGTCCTGGCGCTAGTAACTTCTCCCTAATGCATGGCTAGAAAAAAAAGAAAAAGTTTAATTATCAAAAAGCCAGGTCTTCAACCATTTCCTGAAAGCTAGAAGATTTGTGGCATTTCTCAGATGGAATGGCAAGCCATTCCAGGCTTTTGCTGCGCATGAAGAGAAGCTTCTGCCACCCCACTATCTTCCCAGGAAACAAACTGTATTAATTGATCCAATGGCTAAACTTTCCGAAGGCATAAACTGTTGTTTTATACTTGCTGGAGGATTGATCAGAAAGGAATAAAGATTAGCTTACTTGTCGATGCCTGGAATACCGGGTTTTCCACTGTAGGACTTTTGGTGAGGCGGCCCAGATCAATAGTAGCTGCTCTGTGCCGCCTAGTCACAGGTGGACTGACCAGAGGACGTGAGCATGGCTTGAATCAAGTCCAAATAAGGGCATTAGTAATGGCTTTATTAAAAGGCAGTAATGGCTCCTAAAGCCCGCCCTGGCTGAAGAATCTCAGTCAATAAATGTGTCCTTGTCTCAGTAGAGTGCAATCGAAAGTCTAGTGCTTTCGCTGCCCTCCTTATCACCACTAAAAACAAGGCACTTTCTTCCATTGCTGGCAAAGGGGCGAGTCTAGCCCACTGGTGTTTTGGAGGTCTACTTACAAGGCATTATCAGTATAATGAGGGGGGAGCAAGTTGTCCCTCTCACCATCATCATGTTAAAATATGCACCAGAACAAATGTTAAAGAAGTTAAGTAACTTGTTTTTCTGTACCATGTAGATTGTTCATACCTAATCCTTACTGTATTGCTCCTGGTGAGATCTGGTTGAGGTTTTCTTGGTTCTGTAGCAGTTACTCTGTCTCTGCAAAGGGCTCTCTATATCCTGCATTAGCCAGCCTGTATTTCCTATGTATGCACCTTACACCATTTATCTGTTGACCTGTCTTCTTTTCAGGGCTCTGTATTGCCTGTAGGGGTGAACCTGCCTTTAGAAGGTGGGTGCTCATACTCTGAAGTGGTCAGTTAGCCTCAGGTTGAGCCGTGCATGCTGATGTCAGTTACCTAGTTTCCGCACCCTTTCACAAGCATACAGAGGTCATAGACTTTTATAATGCTTTACCAGCCTTCAAAAACATTTTTTGTGACTGTGTGCTGGTAATGTCTCCACTGAAAAGTTAAGGCTTCAAGCTGTGCCACATCTACAGGCACTCGTGATGTCTGTCTTTGATGTCTTGGATCCAGGCGTGATTCAGAGACATGCAACAAATGCTCACTGATGTAGCCAAAGAGCATCAGGGAATGGGAGGTGAAGCTTTGTCGTAGAGCACAAGAAACGAGTCCAGTTGCACTCCAAGTCCCAGTCGTTATCCAGGTCCTCTTGTGTGTCTAAGTGAAGTTGAAGTACAGGTTTGATGCAAACAGCGTCCAGCCGGGAGTGCCTCCCCACCCCTTTGTTCCTGATCCAGGAAGGAGGCTTGCAGTCAGCACACAAAAGCCTTAGTTTGCAAGCCAGACACCATATTCCAGTGCCATTCTACAGTTGGAGCCGGTGCACTTCATGTTTCTTGGTCCATCCGGTACTCCGCAGCAGGTAAAGGCCTTCAATGAGTCATTGTCGCAGATGATTCCTGCTCCCCCAAATATGACTTTGGATCCAACGGATCTTCCAGGGCCCTCAGTCTGATTTCCACTGATTGGGATTTCCCTGGAGCTAACTGACCCCATGAGGTCTCTGCATGGCCCCCACTGGCGCCAGGCTGCTGTTCAACTCATTTGCCAAAAGCCACATCATTTCTAATCAGGCTGCCACTGGCCTCGGCTTCAGAGAAGTTGGTAGTTGATCCGAAGCTCAATTCAACTACATCTCGTTGATTGTCTCGCTATACAAATACTAAGGCACAGCCAGTAGTAATGGAGGACTCTCCAGCAGGGGCTCTGCCTCAGTGCCAGTACCTTCATCACCTTGAGGTCTTATTCGGCTCTGACTCGTGTGTGCAGGAATTTCAGGACACCCTACATGACGGAGATGATGATGATGAAGAGGCTGACGTTTTGCTGGTCCCACACCCTACCAATGATGGACTTTACCGTGACCCCTTGCAAGAGACTGAATCGAATTCTCCATTGGGAGACCCATCAATAAAAGTGCTTCCTTTGCTGCAGTGATAAATAGTTAAAGGAAGCAAGGACAAACCTGTAAGCCTCTTAGGAACCGGAGTTAAAGTATTATTTAAACAACCTTACAGCAAGCAGACTGGGTCATATGTTGAATTGTCAAGAAATGAGTCTATATTGAAAATCTTGGACTAGATAATGGGACTTTAGTTGATTGTGTTTGCATGTAAACACACTTACACTTTCATCACTTCTCAGTGTGTACACTTCTGGGCAGCTCACACTTCTTGATTTGCTCTATTTTAAGGCTGAAATAAATGGTTTAATTTCTGACTTAGCCTTGCTATTCTTTACATTGAATGAGTTGTCAATTGTACTACCAAAGAGGATATTGATTGGTGTAAAAATTATTGCCCAAAGGTGGTAGCACGCAGAGCAGCAGAGGTGTTGGAACTGCAATTGCCAATAGTGGAATCTAAGGCAGTTCTACTTCCTGAAATGTAAAACCTTGTTCTTCATCTTCAGAACCTTTACTACACTTCAGAGAAGCCCTGACACACACTAGCTGTAACATGGGTGAAGCCAAGCTTGGCACTACCAATAAGTCATCTTACATGCCCGCTCTGGGCAAACCAGTATTTTAATGAAGCACTAAAACGTTTTGTAGTTCAGGCATGAGCCAGCAAAGTAAACCTGGACACCTTTCCTACTGTGCCGCTTGATAGATTGTTGAAACGCATTAAGGTACTTGGCAAGAAACTGTTTTCCTCTGCCAGTTTGGCTTTGCGATATTTCCCCTGCCACTACTGGCAGACAACTCTGGTGCCACCGTAGGGAGTCATTTATAGCCAGTGGGGAGTGAGATTATGCTCTTAACTGCCCAACTGGCACCCAATTATCTTGGACTAGTGGGTCCTGCAGGCTGCCCATCAGAGCTCTGCTCTTGTTTTTCTGTCTACACCCAACCCCTTTAGTTTTCCTACTTTCACCTAGACTTTGTTAGATCATGTCCCCATCCTTGACAAATGTGTTCAGCGTGCTGGCCACAGGGGCAGTAGAGAAGATGCCTGGGAAGGATCCTGTTGCTTTTGACTGCCCAAAAAGAACAGCGGAATCAGACTGATTTTGAATCACCAGTTCTTAAACACTTTATTTCGGAAGGGCGAGTTCCGAATGCTCCCCTTGACCTAGGTTCTCTCTGCTCTCTCTGCTCTCTCTGCTCTAGCCCCTGGGGTGGGGTGAGAAATCTGCAATTAGAAGTATCCATTAGAAAAACAAGTCACTTACCTTCTGTAAAGTTATTTCTGTTTGGTACCCTTTCTAAATGCAGGGTCCTCACCGCCCTCCCTCCTCCCCGTTCTGTGGAGTAGACTCCTAGGCGTTAACAGGGTCCTGCATTAGAGGCTGACCACTGTCACTGGTCTCCATCTGTCCCTGATTCGCCTCGTGTAACGGTGCAAAATGGTTTGTTGGTGACTGCCATCAATCAGCATGTATGAGTGAAACCTATATTTGGCTCTGCGCCATCGCTCCGGGAGGCAGGGTGAAGCTGCCATGTAAGCCCACGGCACCACCTGTCGGCGCATGGAAGCAATTGCTGGAAAAGTTTCCGGATCCAGTCTGGCTCTTAGGAGAATTCAAAAGGTGAGGAATAAGCTGTTGAGAGTATATACCACACTGAAGAAGAACCCAAACCCCCTTCATTTTTCAAATACTGCTGTTTTAATTAATGTTTACCTTATAGTTGTAGAATAATTAAAATAGTAGGAATTTTTATGCATAACTGTTGTTTTTCGCTTATAATGCCTAGTATGGATGTTCTACCCCTCCCCCTTCTTTTATTTCTTTCTATCCCCCTATCTTTTCTTATTATTATTCTGTACTTATCTATTATTTCTTTGATTACTGTTGTATGCCTTATTTTTTTTGATCAAACTTCCTTCAAACTAAAAAAAAAAGAGTATCTACCACAAAGAGCATTACCAAAGGTAAGTAACTTGTTCATGTGCATGCCTGTGAATAATTATACCGAGTATATGCCGCAGAATACAGACTGAATTTTGAAGTTTCTTGCTGCCTAATAGTGAATGTCCATTGCTATTCAAGTCAGTGATATACACTTTATCGACCTTAGAAGAATGAAGGTTGGCGTTGTCCCACAGCTATTAAAACTCTTACTCTTCAGGTACATACGTGTCTTTGCAACGTTCCCTTTAATCACTTGATCCCGTTGGTCATCTTACTCACTCACCCTTTGATCACTTAGTTATATTATCTGGAATCGATACCTGTTACCTGAGGGTTGCATTCGTCCTTCTGCAGTGAGCGTATTTTATCGTGTTTCCCACGATTATTTCAATCTGTAATTTGCAGATTATTACATAGATTTCTGTTTAAAGTACTATATCCAACTGATTTGTTTTATCAGCAGATACATCTGTTCACAAAATATAATCGGTAAATTGGCTTGGTGGCTCTGTAGTAATGTTATTAAGAGTAATGTAGCGTTAGATCGTTACATAAATTACAAAGTACCACAGAGCTCTGTAATCTTTTTTACAGTGCTAAGCGTCTGCAAGACTGTGTAACTGGCGTGGGGAAAATGATCCGTATCATGTGTACAAAAGGGTGCTGTCACTTTTTCATAGGTGTCTGGCTTGAAGCCAGTGGGGTGGAGACGTCACCGTGGAATTTTCAGGTGTTTCCATTTGCCCTATATACACCATAAGTGACGGAATCGGGCTTTGCGGTGGCATCTTCATATATTGGTAAATACTGCATACTGCGAGGGACGAACAGGGGGAGGTGTGAGCTTCCGCCCAGTGAAGGCTGTGGAGTGGACAGGCTAGGCAGCTGCGTCTTTCTGTTGTTATGGCAACCGTACTCTACGCGCCCAGGAAATCCGTGACTGGAGTCTCGAAATAAAATTGCACGTCATCAGCAGCCGGAAGGAGCCAGAAATAGGATCACTTACTTTTCCTGAGCTGCCGCCTCATCGGATTTTTTATAATTTACAGATTCACCTGCTACGACCCCCTGACATTCAGACTCTCCCCGATATTTTCCCCGCAAGTCCCAACTTTCTCCCTAGCTTGTGGCGTTGTCCACAGATCCCGATATCATTCGTTCGCGCCAGTCCCATACCATTGATCCCGCATCCCGAGATCTCATATGATCCCATTGTTTTACCACTAACATTCCCCAGCCTCTCCTATACCCCTTGCCATTCTACCTCTGTCAGACTGTTCCCTTTACGACGATCTCCTTGCAAAGCCCCCCGTGCCCCTCAATGTATTCTCTAACGTGCGCATTTGCCTCCAATACCAAACGTCCCTCGCAGCCCACTGCCCATTTCCTTTAATTTTCCACAAACACTTACCCGATGTCATGTCCATGAATATTCCCTCACGCATGTTCTCAAACGCTGTACACTGACCTGATGCTCCACTTCGGTAAACATCATAACACATTCAGTTATAGTCAGTGCTTTAAATGGGAAAAAATAAGTGCAGGTACTCATTAAAATGAGCTACAGGTGTAATGAAGGGGCGGGGCTAAAGGCCAGGCATGATGATACTTAACTTCTATATTAGTTGCAGCACACACCAAAACACATGAGAAATGTGTTTATATAAACAAAGGAGGTTAACTTATTACACAAAATGAAAGAGAAATGCGATAATATGTTAACAAATAGTTGCACCATTTTAATTTCATACTGTTAATTGCTGTTTGGCACAATACTATATATTTTTGAGCATGCGAGTAGGAAGAAACTGAAAATACCCCCACTTAGAACAAAAGATCTTATGGCACCAAGTAAATGAAGCAAACAATCATGACCCTCCCCAGAAGAAATCTCTTGTCTCTTCCATCGATCTATCCATTTATCCGTTCATCCTACCATTTACCTATTGATGTCCACCATTTAACCTTTACATTCTATTCTCTATTCGGTCTTTCATCAATCATTCAGTTTTTCACCATTCCGTTTATCCACCCTTCATATCCAAACCTATCCATCCATCTCCAAACCTATTCATTCATCCTTTGACTCATCCATCTCTTTATCCACCTTTTCCCTCATCCATCAATCCATTCGCTCATCCATCCATCAACCCTTTCACTCTTTTATTCCATCCACCTTTTCATTCCATCCACCCTTTCACTCCATCCACCCTTTCACTCAATCTCTCCTTTCACTCATCCATCATCCACCCTTTCATTCATCCACCCAATCTTTCACTTATCCACCCATCATCCGCCCTTTTAGCCAATCATCCACCCTCTTTCACCCATGCATGCTTTCACTCATCCATCCATCTATTCATCCATCCATCCATACATCCACCCTTGCTCACTCACTCATCCATCCACTCACTCACCCACCCACCAACCCTTTTTTTCGTTATTTATGAATCTTTGTCGCCGAGCAGACATGTACACACAAAGTGCCACCCATTTTCTTTAAAATACCTCCTGAGAGTGTCTTGATTCTCTCTCTTTCTCTCACTTTTTTCTTACAAAAACAGGCATACAAATGCAGGCAAACACACAAACATAGCAGACACACAAGGGCAGAGATTACATGAGCACCAGTTACATTACAGAAAGTCACATTAATTTTAGGCCTAGGACAATTAAGTAATTTGCTCAGAATTACAGGCTGTTGAGCTGAAACTGGGACTCACACCTATTTTCATAGTTCCTTGTTGGGCAGCTCTGACCGGCCCTAACATTACATCCTCTCAATTTTCCTATCTGGGAAAGATGCCTCACAGCCTATGCAAACATAAACCCCCCCACCAAGGCCTGAAAGACACTGGAGCGAAGGTGCTAACAACAGGCACACAGCAAGGCCAATTCACTAACTCTCCCCCTTGCCAAGCAAACTATAGCTTCAGGGCGCTAGCCTGGACAGGGGGCAAGGAAGAAAAGCAGAGAGACCCTTAGGCACCATCCCATCACCCTTTGTCCGCCTTTCCAATGTGATGCTGTGTAGCGTGTAATCCCCCCCTTCGCAGACTCGTGCTGAGAGGTGCATTCGTCTCGGGTGTCACGCTGTAATTAGATTTGTGGGGTAGGGGATAGGCTCAGAGTCCCACACTTACAGTGTGATTGACTGGGTAGGGCCTGATTGGCCCCTTCACTTTTATTCACAGAGGGCTGCAGGGCATTCACAACCCTAAACAGCCCTTAAGTGATGCTAATGAGCCGCTGCTGGATTGCTCTTCCTTGTCTCTTCCATCGATCTATCCCTTCATCCGTTCATCCTACCATTTACCTGCTGATGTCCACCATTTAACCTTTACATTCTATTGTCTATTCAGTCTTTCATCAATCATTCAGTTTTTCACCATTCCGTCTATCCACCCTTCATATCCAAACCTATCCATCCATCTCCAAACCTATCCATTCATCCTTTCACTCATCCATCTCTTTATCCACCTTTTCCCTCATCCATCAATCCATTCGCTCATCCATCCATCAACCCTTTCATTCATCCATCCAATCTTTCACTTATCCACCCATCATCCGTCCTTTTCGCCAATCATCCACCCCCTTTCACCCATGCATGCGTTCACTCATCCATCCATCTATTCATCCATCCATACATCCACCCTTGCTCACTCATCCATCCACTCACTCACCCACCCACCCACCAACCCATTTTTTCGTTATTTATAAATCTTTGTTGCCGAGCAGACGTGCACACAAAGTGCCACCCATTTTCTTTAAAATACCTCCTGAGAGTGTCTTGATTCTCTCTCTTTCTCTCACTTTTTTCTTACAAAAACAGGCACAAAATGCAGGCAAACATACAAAGGGCAGAGATTACATGAGTACCAGTTACATTACAGAAAGTCACATTAATTTTTGTTTTAGGCCTAGGACAATTAAGTCATTTGCTCAGAATCACAGGATGTTGAGCTGAAGCTGGGACTCACGCCTATTTTCATAGTTCCTTGTTAGGCAGCTCTGACCGGCCCTAACATTACATCCTCTCAATTTTCTTATCTGGGAAAGATGCCTCACAGCCTATGCAAACATAAACCCCCCCACCAAGGCCTGAAGACACTGGAGTGAAGGTGCTAACAACAGGCACACAGCAAGGCCAATTCACTAACTCTCCCCCTTTCCCAGCAAACTATAGCTTCAGGGCGCTAGCCTGGACAGGGAGCAGGAAAGAAAGGCAGCGAGACCCTTAGGCACCATCCCATCGCCCAATGTCCGCTTTCCCAATCTGATGCTGGGTAGCGTGTAATACCCCCCCCACCCCACCCCCTTCGCAGAGAGGTGCATTCATCTCAGGTGTCACGCTGTAATTAGATTTGTGGGGTAGGGGATAGGCTTAGACTCCCAACACCTACAGTGTGATTGACTGGGCAGGGTCTGATTGGACCCTTCACTTTTATTCACAGAGGGCCGCAGGGCATTCACAGCCCTTAAGTGATGCTAATGAGCCGCTGCTGGATTGCTCAGCAGCGGCTCCATTCAGAGGCATTCACTGCCCCTCCCTCCATTCTGCCTTCTCTTTTTCGGCAGTAGCCGAGCAGAGCACTTTATGCGCAGCACAGTCTCCAGTGCCATGGATCCTGCACTGCCTGACTTTCCCCTGAGTACCGGTACTGTCCTTGGCGAAGGAAAAGTTCCGGTACTCAAAGGGAGAAAAATCAAAAGTGGCTGTACTCCGTACCGGTGAGTACTGGCCCATTTAAAGCACTGGATAGTAACTACACTCTTCTCTGCCCCTAACCTCTCTGGCCTTTTTTCCGACCTTGAATCAACACCTTGGCCCTTACCGCGAACCTCATCTGAAAGAAACACGTTAGTTAGATTCCTCACCTTAGAATATCCCCAGGCGTCAGACTGGATCCGGAAGATTTTTCGTCAGCAATACCCCTTGCGCGTCGCTAGGCGTCGTCTGCGGCTCCGCGTCCGTCGTCGGCGTCGTGCGCCGGAATGACGTCGTCGGAGTACTTAGACGCCGCCCTCGCGCGCTGACGTCAGTTCTTCTTTTTTCCGCGCCAGTAAGCGCAGATCCGGGAGAGCTACCCCTTTTAGTCTTTTTTGACTAAATCTTTTTTGATCACTTTTGATCCTTGTCTGTCGACATCTGGTGCCGGTAGGATGCCTGGGTTCAAGGCTTGCGAGGATTGCCATCGACTGATGTCGGTGACCGACCACCACCGCCGGTGCCTCTACTGTTTAGGCCCCGACCACGACGCGGAGTCGTGTTCCGATTGCCAGGCCCTGACTTCGAAGGCTCGGCGGGAGCGGTCCCGCAAGCTTCTCGAGCTTCGCCACTCGGCTCCGCGTCGTGCGCGATCCCAGTCCAGGAGGAGGTCCAAGGATCGCTCGCGGAGCCCTAGCCGACGCCACCATCGATCGTCGGGCTCCAAGTCGTCGGGTAAGTCCAAACGCTCTAAGAAGTCCAAGCGGCGACATCGCTCTTCGGACTCCCCTCGCCGGTCGCGCGACTTGGCCGAGGGTCCCAGTGGTTCCACCCCCGCGGCTCCGGCGGAGCCGCAGGCGCCGCGCCCGTCCCCATACCCTCCGGTCCCTGGGACTAACGCGACGCCGGCGGAGGTTAGTGCCTTCCTCTCGGCCATGAGGGGCCTGGCCCCGCCGTCGACGCCCGCTGGCGCGCCTTCGGGCCCCGCGGGCTCGACTGGGCGACCCTGCCTGCCGGCGGCTTCGGCCCCGGCGCCGTCGACGACTCCGGTCTCGACGCCGCAGGTCCCCGCGGGGCCCATGCCTGGGCCCCCGTCGACGCCGGTTGACCTAACCACTCCTCCACCGGCGCCGGCGCATGAACCACCGACGCAGTCACCGGCGCCGCCGGCGCAGACGCCTACACCTCCGGTGCCGCCGACGCCGTCGCCGTTGCTGCCGACGCCGGACGGCGTCCAACCCCAGTTTAGCCCTATTCCGGACCCGGCGCCGCAACGGCGTCGACCGACGCCGCGTCCGGCGCTGCTTGAGACCCTTCATCTCTACAGTCCGGCTCCGATCATTCCTCCTGTTTATCAGGAATCGGACGACGGGGGCGACTGGGAGGGGTTTGAGGACCCTCTGGCTGTTCAGTCGCAGCTTTCACAGGACTGGGCAGATGAACTGGGGGAGGCCAGTGGTCTTGATACATCGCCAGACACTGGATTCACTTCTCCGACTGTGGCTTCGGAGGAGGGTGCAGCATTTTCTGTGGTGCTGCGCAAGGCGGCCGCAGCCCTTGGGCTCGAGCTGCCTGCCGTGGCTGTGAGGACTAACATCCTCACTGAGGTGCTTCAAACCGCAGCAAGCTCCACTGAGCCTCTGCTGCCGTTCAATGAGGCCCTCACTGACGTTCTGCAGGGCACCTGGTCCAAGCCCTCCACAGTTCCTCCTGTGGATAGGAACCTCGCCAGGCGCCACCGCCCTGCTCCGGGCGACCCCAGTTTCCTGTCCCAACACCCCACCCCCGAGAGTCTGGTTATCCAGGCCTCTACCTCCCAATCCTCCTTCCCGACCGCTCCGCCGGACCGGGATTCCAAGAGACTCGAGCAGTTTGGCAAGAAACTGTTCTCGTCCCTTAGTTTGGGCCTGCGGTCTTTAAACACCGCCTGTCTCTTGGACCGTTATTCCCATTCTCTGTGGGATACGGTGGAGGACGTGCTGCCCCTGTGTCCGGAGGAGGTCCGGACACGTCTTAACCAGGCTTTGGCCGATGGGAGGGATGCAGCGCGGCACGCCATACGATGTGGGCTTGACACCACGGACTCGTTCGGTCGGGCGATTTCCACCACGGTGGCACTCCGTCGCCACGCCTGGATGCGGTCCACGTCATTTTCCGGGAATGTCCAGAACACCCTCATGGACATGCCCTTTGATGGCACTCGCCTGTTTGGTGAGAAGGCGGACAGTGCGCTGAACCGCTTTAAGGACTCCCGGGCTACGGCCAAGTCCTTGGGCCTCTCGGCTCCGCGGGCGCACACCTCCGCTTTTCGCCCCTTTCGTGGCCAAGGAAGGGGCGCCTCCTCACGTCCGCCCAGCCACCAGCCGCAGAACCAACCTGCGCGCGGTCGCGGACGTGGTTTCCGCCGTGGCGGATCTGGAGGACGACGTGGTCAGCCCACATCCACCCCGGCAGCATCCGCCTCAAAGCCTTCCTAGTCCGAGCTTTCAGGCCCATTCCACGCCAGTGGGTGGCAGAGTTCGCCATCACCTGCTCCACTGGCGGTCCATTACATCGGACAGGTGGGTGCTGCAAATCGTCCGAAGGGGCTACTCCCTCCCCTTCGAGACGACCCCTCCAGCCATGCCACCGCAGCTCCACCGTATCTCGGGGGATCATTTGAATCTTCTCCGCGAGGAAGTTTCGGCCCTCTTGGCCAAGGGGGCCGTCGAGCGCTTTCCGAGTCCAGAAGTAGGTCGTGGTTGCTATTCCCACTACTTTCTGGTTCCCAAGAAGGGCAAAGGGGGCCTACGCCCCATCTTGGACCTCCGGAACGTCAATGCCTTCCTCCGAAAGGAAAGGTTCAAGATGTTAACCTTGGCTCAGGTTCTAGCTGCCCTAGACCCCGGAGACTGGATGGTAGCGTTGGACTTGCAGGACGCATATTTCCATATCCCCGTCCTGCCGGCCCACCGGCGTTACCTGCGGTTCACGGTGGGCCACGAGCATTTTCAGTTTACCGTGCTCCCCTTCGGCCTCACCAGTGCCCCTCGGGTGTTCACGAAAGTGATGGCGGTGGTCGCAGCTCATCTGCGCAGATCAGGGGTTCCAGTCTTCCCCTATCTCGACGACTGGTTGTTGAAGGCGGGCTCGCCCCAGGCAGTCGTCTCCCACCTCCAGACTACGGCGGATCTCCTGCATTTGCTGGGATTTTCCATCAACGTGCCGAAGTCACACCTGAGTCCCTCTCAACAGCTCCTCTTCATCGGAGCAGTTCTCGATTCGGCGCAGTTCCGGGTCTATCCACCGGAACAGCGGGTCCGGGATATACAGGCCCTGATTCCCATCTTTCGGCCTCTATCCTGGGTTTCTGTCAGGCTAGTGTAGCGGCTTCTGGGGCTGATGGCCTCCTGCATCCTACTAGTGCATCACGCCAGGCGGCGCATGCGGGCTCTGCAGTGGGACCTGAAGTTTCAGTGGGCCCAGCATCACGGCAACCTGTCCGACCATGTCTTGATCTCGGAGGGCACTGCACAACAGTTGCAGTGGTGGCTCACGGACCGCGATTGGGTCATGGGCAGGAGCCTCTCCCTTCCCCAACCGGAGCATGTCGTAGTGACGGATGCGTCCCTCCTGGGCTGGGGTGGCCATATGGGAGAGGCGGAGATCAGAGGCCTCTGGTCTCCGGCGGAGTCTCGTTTCCACATCAACCTGTTGGAGTTGAGAGCGATCCGACTTGCACTGAAAGCCTTCCTTCCCTCTGTCAGGGGCAGTGTCGTGCAGGTGTTCACGGACAACACCACCGCCATGTGGTATTGCAACAAACAGGGCGGGGTGGGGTCGTGGACCCTTTGTCAGGAGGCTCTGCGCCTCTGGACGTGGCTGGAACACCAGGGCGTCACCCTAGTGGTTCAACATCTGGCGGGCTCTCTGAACGCCAGAGCGGACGAACTCAGCCGCCGGTGCATGATGGATCACGAATGGCGTCTGAACTCCGAAGTGGCGCAAGGTCTCTTTCTGCAGTGGGGAGAGCCTTGGTTAGATCTATTCGCCACCGAAGAGAACGCGCAATGTCAGCAGTTCTGCGCGTTGGAATTTCCAAGGCGGCACTCGCTCGGCGACGCTTTTCGTCACGAGTGGAGTTGCGGTCTGTTGTACGCCTTTCCGCCTATACCACTTCTGCCCAGAGTGCTGAAGAAGATCAGGCACGACCGGGCCCAAGTCATCTTGGTGGCTCCGGATTGGGCACGAAGATACTGGTATCCCGAGCTACTCAGTATGTTGACCGATCCCCCGATACGTCTGCCCCTTCGGGAGGATCTTCTGTCGCAGCAGCAGGGGACGGTCCTCCACCCGAACCTGTCCAGCCTCCACCTCCATGCGTGGAGATTGAGCGGCGGCAGTTGATGCCATTTGACTTGCCTCCTGAAGTCTGTGATATCATTCTGGCAGCCAGGCGTCCCTCCACAAAGACGGTATACGCCTGCCGGTGGAACAAATTTGTGGCATGGTGCACAGCAAAGGCTGTGGATCCCCTTTCCGCCCCTCTTTCTGAGGTTCTTCTCTTTCTTCTTTCTCTGGCCCGGCAGGGCTCTGCCCTGGGCACCCTGAAAGGTTATCTTGCTGCCATCTCCGCCTTCTTGCGGCTTCCTGATCAGCCTTCTCTTTTCAAGTCCCCTGTGGTTACACGCTTTCTGAAAGGCATTACTCACACGTTCCCTCCTGTCCCTTTTGTAATGCCTCAGTGGGACTTGAATCTGGTCTTGACATTCCTGATGTGCGCTCCCTTCGAGCCTCTTCACAATTGTCCTCTTCGTCTTCTGACTCTTAAGACTGCTTTTCTGGTAGCCATCACCTCGGCTAGACGGGTGAGTGAGCTCCAGGCTTTATCTTCAAAGCCTCCTTTTCTGTCTGTTCATCCGGACAAGGTTGTCCTTCGGCCTCGTCCCTCCTTTCTTCCGAAAGTGGTGACTCCATTTCATCTTGGGCAGTCTGTCACCTTGCCCACCTTCTTTCCGCCTCCGCATCCTTCCAAAGAGGAAGAGAGGCTCCACCGTCTGGACCCAAAACGTGCGCTCTCCTTTTATCTGGACCGCACTAAACAGTTCCGGGTGGACGACCAGCTTTTTGTTGGGTACGTGGGCGCTAAGAAGGGGAAAGCTGTGCACAAACGGACCATCTCTCGGTGGGTCGTCTTGTGTATCAAAATTTTCTATTCTTTGGCAAAAAAGGACCCTCCTGTTGGGCTGCGCGCCCATTCTACTCGGGCCACAGCGGCTACTACTGCTTTGGGACGGGGAGTCCCTTTGCAGGACATCTGTCAGGCGGCGACGTGGGCTTCGTTACACACGTTTGCCAGACATTATTGCCTTGACAGCCAAGTCCGGAGGGATGGCTTCTTTGGCCGTTCTGTCCTCCAGGACTTTCTGGTGTGATCTTGGTTCGCAGACCCACCACCGGGGATGGTATTGCTTGGGTATCTATTCTAAGGTGAGGAATCTAACTAACGTGTTTCTTTCAGATGAACAAGTTACTTACCTTCGGTAACGATGTATCTGTAAGAAACATTAGTTAGTTAGATTCCTCACCGACCCACCCATCCTCCCCGTTCTGCGAACTGACATCTAGGGTTAAGGTTATCCTTTTCAGGCCCCTAGATTTTATTTTTGGCACCAGTGTCGGTCTTTGCATGGCTCTGCGTTCCTGGCGCGGAAAGCTATGTACAAGAACTGACGTCAGCGCGCGAGGGCGGCGTCTAAGTACTCCGACGACGTCATTCCGGCGCACGACGCCGACGACGGACGCGGAGCCGCAGACGACGCCTAGCGACGCGCAAGGGGTATTGCTGACGAAAAATCTTCCGGATCCAGTCTGACGCCTGGGGATATTCTAAGGTGAGGAATCTAACTAACTAATGTTTCTTACAGATACATCGTTACCGAAGGTAAGTAACTTGTTCTACAGCCCTTAACCACTGCACCTTCTCCTCCCTCCACAACTCACTCATGTGCCTCCCTCTCCATGCCTTCCCCAGCTCCTGGGTGCACACTTCTTGTGCTGGGCAAACATATATTCTCATAACAAATCATTGTCTGAATACACCCTTCTTAGGTCAGCTCCCTACTTTCACCAGCCCAGGCGAACGCACTCAAGAGAGTGGGGCCTTGAAATTGGTTGATTTGGGAGGGTAGGACCTATGAGTGAGTGTATGTGTCTAAGACATTGTAAGACAGGCTGATAAGATCGGAGGGCCACCAGGAGACGACAGCCAAAGTTTTCAGAAACCTCGAGATAATAACAGCGCTAGCTTAAGTGACAACCGCCCTATCGCTTGCTGAAGTTGCCAGCATTAGTATGATGGCTGCATGAATAATCAAAAATAATAGCACTTGTGCCGTTTCTGATGTAGCTTTGGCAGTTTAGGCAGTTGGGCCACAAGTACATAGTGATATGACCAGCATCATACACCATGATCACTGTGAAGGGGTGTTGAAAACAAAACATGCAAGGGTAGACACAGAGGATAGCAGAAAATAAGAGAAGTCTAGTGCAGATAAAGTACGCTCATGTCTGATGGATATGACTAGTGGCACATTCCTCATCTTTGGGATATCCTGTGTGCCACACTGAATCTGGAGAGCTATCGCTTGCTGATTGATGGCATCTCCCCACCAGCTCTCTACTGCCCCGGAAGGGACAGAGTGGACCCACATACAAGGCGCCACCCTTGCGAATGGACGTCAGTTCCTTTGTTTCTGCGTTCTTTGGCATGGATCCAAATCACTTTTCCTAACTTTGTCAGTCTTCTGACAACTTCTAAGTTTCTGTGTCTGTGTGCCAGGAAATGATGTCCCGACCGAAAGCGAGATTTAAGCTGTGCAGAGGTGCAACACCCAGATGTTGGTCATGGGTCCACCCGAGGTGTGCTTGTGGGGCCTATGCACTCGTGTGATAAGTGTGCCGTTATGCATCCAAAGTTAATTCGGAAGCTGGAGGCAAAGCTCTGTGCTGCAGAACACAAGAAGAGGTTGCCGTTACAGCACAGAACCTGCTTAAAGTTACAGTCCTCATTGTTCTCTTGTTGACAAGGCCAGTTCCATGAAAAGTCCTTTTCCTGATTGAAGTATTCCAGTTAGTCGAAGTCTAGACATAAGTGCAAGAAAGCCCATTGAGACTCAACCCTAACCGCTGCTTGAAGTCTAGTGAGGAGACATGAGTGCTTCATAATAAAGATGTACTCCTCCATTGTCACCTGAATCCTTCCCTGTCTTGTTAGTAGTTCCCGCACGTCCTGAATTTTCTGAATCGTCTTTGAAACCGCAGGAGATAGTGGCCTTGAAAAATGCCAGGCTACAGATCTTTCGTGCGATTCTGGCATCCTCTGGTGTGCTTTCAGACAGCAGAGCGGTAAGGTTCTCGAATTGGCCTTTTTCCAGCGGGTCTGCTTCTACTCCACCTGCCTTCATGGGACCGGTTACTACGCCCTGGCCTCTACATCGGCACCAGTGTCCACATCAGTTCCGTCCATACTGACAACCAAACCCACCCAAGTGGACCCAGTGACGGTCCTGACACACCGAAGCCTGCTCCAGCCCCATGTCATGCTGCAAGATCACAATGGTGTAACTGGTTGTTATTCAAAGAGCTTATATACCAAGACCTCAGCCACCACGCCAGTACTTTCAGATGCTTGAGGATCTTATTCTAGTCCAGTGCAGTACTCATCTGTTGTCCCTCAGGACACTGATGTTGGGGAATAAGACAACCTACTTCTTCCTCATTATACTGATGATGCCTTGTTCTTAGACGTCCAAAATGCCAGTGGGCTAGACACCTCCTGAAACAGAGCTAGACTCACTAGCTGAACCATGAAATGTGGCGGGAGCTGGACACAGAGAGGAGGTAAGGGTGCTCTTCATGATATTACCTCTTTTCAAACAAGCATTTGCAATGTAATAGGACTCGCATTATTAAAGTTTGAGCTATTGGCATTGCTAAAATAATGCAACACCAATAGCTCAAACTTCAGTAAAGCGAGACCTATTGCATTGCAAATGCTTTTGAGACTGTTGCCTTGTCTTGCGGAGAGGGCGAGGGAGAGAGAGGAGGCGGGAGGGGAAGAGAGAGAGAGAGAGAGAGAGAGAGGAAGCATGAGAGGGAGGAGGAGAGAGAAAGGAAGAGGGATAGAGGGCAAGAGAGAGGAAGAGGGGAGTGAGAGGGAGAGAGAAAGAGAAAGAGGGAGGGGGAGAAAGAAGTTGGGAGGGGGAGAGTGAGAGCGGAAGCGGGGGAGAGGTAGCGAGAGAGGAAGAGGGGAGACGGAGAGAGAGAGAAAGCGAGGGAGGAAGGGGGCAGGAAGAGCATGAACAAAGAGAAACAGGGAGAGACTTTCACTTAAAAAGAAAATCACAAATAGTTCACTGGCCGCAAGCTCAGAAAAGAAGCAAAGGACTATTTGGACAGCTTCAGAATGCACATGATGAGGGCAGTGAGTGGAACATTCATTTTGTGCACTGTAAGAAGCTGGCAATGATGGCATGGTGAGCTGGCACTGGTGGTCAGGATCGCACGGATCTGGGGCACACCCGAACCCCAAGAGCTCAAGCCTGCAGGCGATCTGAAGCTTTACTGAAACTTTCAGCTATTGGTATTGCTAATAATAATGCAATGCCAAGAGCTCAAACTTCAAGTAATGCAAGACACTTTTCTGGCTGGGACGTGTTACTAGAAAACATCAGCGCGAATGTATCAACTCCAGGTTAATATTAATTAACAGAATGTCCTATGGCACCAAAACACTTGTCTTCCTTACAGCACTTGACATTTCACTCAGCATGTATGAGATTAATTAAGGTGACTACCATGAACACATTACTTGCTACCATCTTTGTAATAGGTGTACTGTACAAGTTGAGCTTTCAATTGCAAAAAAGTGTGCCGCTATGTTATGTTACTTTGTTTTTAGACTGTAAAAAATCCACTGTTTTCAATGTTTCAGTGCACACAAACATCACGCAGCTGCCATAGCCTCACAGTTCTAGTCGAAAAGGCTGAAGGGCCCAGTGCACGAGACACGTACGTCAGTACTAGTTCATAGATCACAGCAGCCCCCTGCTTCTCCTCTCAGTAGGGCCCACAGCGCGTGAGAGGCCGTCCTTCGGAAAACGCTATCCGAGCCATGCTTGCATCGCAGCAGGAGTTTCGCGAGACAGGCCTTCAAGTGCTCTCGCAGGCGTGAGCGGCTCACAGGCCCACTGCCTCCCGCTTCTGACGCTACTTGAGCGGCATTGATTGCGCGAGACGCCGCAATCTAAAAATAACTCCAGAGCTCCCCGAGAGAAGCCCGCAGTTGAGCACGGGGTGTAAATACAGCTGCTCGGGAGGGAGCCAGGGCAGGCGGAAGCCAATCACGGCCGCTGCTCCCGTCTCTCGCTGCGACAGCGAGGAAGCGGGCGCACTGAAGAAATACAGACAATAAAACACAAGGGGTTGTAAAAGAAACATTAGAAACCGGCGCAGACAGTGGATGTAGTTCATAACATCTGAACGAATAAAATGAAGACTAGGGACAGAGATAAAAATAAATAAATGACAGATTAAAAAAAAGCTATCGCGAAAGTGAAAGCGATCACTTTTGTAAAACATAGAAGCCCGCGAGTGGTGCGCGCGCCACAAAAGCCATGTGGTTTCAATTATCGCGCCCGTGCCTGGGTACGATAATTGAAAACACGTTAGCAATGCGCGTAATAGACACCAATAGGCCATGGGCGGAGCAATGCGCCCGCCTTTGGCCTATCGTGTGCTGTCTTAGTAACAAACACGCATGCCAAGGCCAATAGCAGGACAGAAAAGTAAAAACACGCGCACGAGCGTGTAAGATTCCAGGCTCCGTTTTGGAACTCCGGACAAAAGAACTCTCGCTGCGCGAGCAGTGCTACGCACTGCAACGCTAGGCGCGAGACCTAAATAGGAGAAAGACCTCACACCCATCTTGGATGTTTGACTCCTGAGCACCTTTTTGAGAAAGGACAAGTCCAAAATGCTCACCTTCACTCAGGCCGTCCTTTCAACTCTGTACCCAGGAGACTGGATGGTGTCCCTGGACTTGAGGGACAAGAATTTCCATATACTCCTACAGTTTGTCCTGCATTATCTGCAGGTTCAGAGTGGGCCAGGAACACTTTCAATTTACTGTGCTCCCATTCGGCACCTCGGGTGTTTATGAAAGTGGTGACCGTGGTTGCTATGCCTCTTCTGAGGTCAAGGATATGTCTTCCCTTAACATGATTATTGGCTGCAAAAGGGGTACTGCTGCTGTCTCACGTATACATTCTTAAACCGACAGACAAACTACTGACATCTTTGGGTTTTTCCATTAAGGACTTGAAGTCCCACACGAAGGATCCAGTTTATTGAGGCTGTCCTAGACACAGTGTGTTGAATGCTCTTCCTGTGTAACAGCGAGTTCGCGATATGATCAGAATGTTTTGAGAACAATTTTGTGTCTCGGGGAGGACAGCTCTGAGCCTCCTTCGGTCCCTAGCCTTGTACATCGTTCTGCTACTGAACACCAGACAGCTACCACTTCGGGACTACCTCCTGTGTTGGCAACAGGGCTGGGTACCGCATCTAATTCTCCACAACTTACACCTCCCTGCGTGGAGATTGAGTGGTGGCAATTATATCCAGAGGTCGATCGAGGTAATTAATATATGTCATCCTTGCAGCCATATGCACTTCCACAAAGTCTATCTACGCTGGGTGTTGGAACAAATTTCTTGCCTGGTGCAGAGTCTGAAATACTGACTCTTTAGAAGTCAGATTGTCACTCATTAGACCAGCAAGCACTTGCGGTGGGCACATTGAAAGGTTCTTTGTCTGCCCTCGCAGCCTTTCAGTGTTTACCTCCAACTTGATCAAGTCTCCATTTGTTATGTGTATTTAAAGGTGTTTAACTCGCATGTTTCCACCAAGCTGTTTGATATGTCACAAAGGGACTAGAACTTGGTATTAACGTTCATCATTTGCACGTCCTTTTGGCCAAACACTAGTATCCTTTACAACTCTTGACTCTAAAAACCATCTTCCTCATTGCAAATACATCAGCACTTTTGCGTGAGTAAATTACTGGTGCTTTTGGTGCAACCGCCCTACACCACCTTCTTTCCGGACAAATTCGTACTTAGGACCAAAGTGGGCTTCCTAGCGAAGGTTGTGACGCCTTTCCACCATGGTCAATTTATTACTCTGCTAGCCTTTCTGGTATGCCTCACTCCTTGAAATAGGAGGAGAGACACCCTCAACTTGACCATAAGAAGGCTCTGAGCTTTTACATCAACGGCACAAAATCCTATTGTGTGGATGATCTTTGTGGATTTCTCGGGGACAAAGGAAGGGAAGTCTGTCTAAATAAGGACCCTTTATCAACATCTGCTATGCAGTTGCCAAGAACCAACCGTGGAAGGCCTACAGGCCCACTCAACAAGGGCCATGCCGCCACAACAGCCACAACATCATTGGCACAAGAGCTGCCTGTTTTAGAAATCTTCCATACTGCAACGTGGGTTCTGGTGTGTACATTTATGATGCACCACTGCCTCGATGGTCTGAACCAGCAGGGATTGCACTTTGTCCAATCTGTACTGCAGAGCTTTTTGGTATGAGCATGCTCCCAAGACCCAACACCTTCGGAGCTACTTCTATGGTATCGTAAAGGTGAGGAATCTGTGGTTCGAGGTATCCATCAGAAGAACAAGTTACTTACCATTGGTAACACTCTTTCTGGTGGATACTCTAAATGCAGATTTCCCACTGCCCTCTCTCCTCATTCTATGAAGTGGTCTCTTTAATATATAAAAAGTTCTCAAGTTGGAATCGTCACACTAACCCATAATATTGTTCAACACACTGTGTCTGAGAGCGTTCAAGCAGAGAGTTGTTGCAACTGATGTCCACTGGATAGAAGGGGAGACTTGTAGGGGAGGGGGTTGGGGGCAGGGTTGAAGGTGCCTTTTATATGCAGCTCATCTCTATTACTTTTGGGGCAGTATGGGGTCGCCGTGGAGATGCACGACTTCACCTACAGGTGGACTGGAACTCTGCTGCACAAATCTCCGATCCAGTCGGAAACCTGGGGATATTCTAAAGGTGAGGAATCTGCAGTTAGATAGAATATCCACCTGAAAATGTGTTGCCGAAGGTAAATAACTTGCCCTTTCCATAGCTCAGGGAGCTGCTCATAATACTTGATAACGCTCTTTGTTGCATGTAATTTGTAAGATAGAAGTTAACATAACATGAAACCATCAGGTTTGGTCTCCCCTTTGCCACTTGTGCTCTGTTCACACTCACCCGTGCTTTGCATATTCTCAAATATACTCTGTGCACAGGTTATGATGAGTCCCACAAGTTCTGCAGATTTCTGTACTTGACCAGGCCTCAGGACCTATTGTTGGTATTCTCCCAAGCCAAAGCTAATATTGACTGTCTTCACTAGAAGTTTTACGTTCATTAGAACGTTTTGGCGAAAAGTTGGAGACACTTTATAACAGTTTAAATAAATCAGAGTAGACCTCTACCTTTTGGACAAAGCTGTGATGTCAGAAGGGCACAGTAGGTCTGGAGACAAGGTTTATATATTACTATTGTCCAACGCTGCTCTGTGAACCTTGCCTGGTGACCATTCATCTATGGAGAATAGTGGTAGAAAGAAAATTAAATTTCCTTACTATAGATTTTCCAGCTCGAACCACCTATACAAAAGAAGCTTTTAGAGGGGAGTCTTCCCCTAGAGAAACAAGCATGAGAGATTATGGTTACATTGTCAGTGGATCGCTAAGTGTGTTCTTTCAAAACTTGAATTACTTGAAGCAATAAATGCAGGTAACAGTATGTTCAAGGCATGTAAGGCTGTAGATACACTTGCTGTGCATATTTATGCCATCTAGTGTTGGGCCCGGATGTGTGCAAGTTGTTTTTCTTCGAAGAAGTCCTTTGAGTCACTAGGTACGGTGACTCCTTCTCTTGCTGGTAATGCACATGGTCATTGGCTCCATTGTTAGATTGTTTTCTTTCCACCGCATGGTTCTGACGTGTGCTCCGGTTCAACACCATTGCTCTTTTCGGTTCTACACGGGTTCCTTCCCTTCATTGGATTGTCATCGAACACGTTCATTCTCTCTGTGTCTCAGGTAAACGTTAGTTGCTCCACTCGAGCAGTATTTGAGTCGGCTGCGGCCCCTCATGGGCCTCGCCATTCAGCCAACTTACATCTCCTGATCGCGTCTCTCAATCATGCCTCAACAGAGATGGAACGGATGCCATTCCGCTACTGTCCTCGCTGCCACAAAGAGTACCCTTGGACTAACCTCCATCAGGTATTTCATTTGTGTATCACCTTAGCAAAATGAGACTGCTTGCGATGCCTGATGTTCATTCCGCTCCAAGAAGACCCTCTGTGACCGTCAGGCCCATCATTTCGAGATGTCACATAGGAGTGTAGACGCTACCCCAGATCTATTCGGCACCGAGGACTTCAAAGGGGAGCACCATCCACAGCAACGCCTGCAGATGAGGACGTTTCTCTGTTGCTGAGAGCTCTTGCTCTGGTCTTGAGATCGAGGATCTTCCACCTCACTCAGTAAGCTGCGAGTACTGTACCCCCTCCCCTCTGACATAACTCGCAAGTCAACTGGCCTCATTCCAAGAGTCATCTGGCCACACCTGAGCGCCAGAAAGAGACTGCCAGGCCAACTTAGCCCCCGGGCTGTGGTCAGCCCCAACCACCACCTTTGGACGTAAAGCCCAGCGCAAGCTCGGCGCAGAGGAAACCACCTCGGCCGGCTGCCCCAGTACCAACTGCTCCTGTCTTGGCGCCGGCACGTCCATCGACATCGAAGTCAAAGGCGCCCCAGAGCCGAAACACTGTGCGTCGACTAGCAAGCACGAACAAGTCTTGGGTGACGTTAAACCGAGAAGATTGATACTCAACAGAGGCATTTGGTTATTTATCCCCACACGGGCCAGATCCTTGCCCAGCCTCCGGGGACTGCTGCTGAGCCATCAAAACTCCAGCTGTCCTTTGAGGAAGCCCTGAACATGCCAACACCATCAAAGTAGTGTGAGAAAGTGGACAAAATGACTAGCCCTTTGCCTTGCACTCACCCATCACCTCAGCCTGCTCCACAGCGTTCACCTTCCTTGCCTGCTTCTCGTGGGGACCTCCCTTTCCTTTACACTTCAAGAGTCACCTCAATCTGACATGGGAGTTCATTGGGGGGTGACATCGTTCACACTCCTCTGCAGGGTGGCCCCGGGTCTCTTATGATGCAGACCCACTGGTGGACACAGATCTCGACTTGTACCCTGCCTGCCCGTCCCCACCAGATGACGCCACATCCTACCATGGACTTATTGATGGGGTCACTGCCTTCCATAAGGTAAATCTCCATACTGAGCCTCTAGAAGATGATTTTCTTTTTAAGATTATCCTCCACCCAATACCTCCCCACTTTCAGGGGCATGCTCTGTCATACCTCAGACATTTTTCAAGATTCCGTCCGCGCGAGGGTCATTATACTCAGGGTGGACTAAAAGTACAAGGCCTCCCCTTACTGACTCCATTTACATTTGTGGGCAGCTCCCACCTAACTCCCTGGTTGTCACTGCAGCCCGTTAGGCCAACTCCACCAGACAAGGAGAGTAAATGTATAGACACTACAGGAAAATGGGTAGCCACGCGATCAACCAACCATTGCCGTGTTGCTAATTCCATTGGGCTACTCGCCAGATGTGACCGTGCCATAGAGAAGCTCCTCCAGCATCTCCCAGAGCAGCACAGGAAAAGGGGTTATGAGATTCTCTCTCAGGGAAACAGATCTCTAACACCACTATCCGCTGTGCACTAGATGCCACAGACATGGCTGCCAGAGGATTAAACTCCAATCTCCTCCTGCACAGGAACGCCTGGCTCCATATTTCTAGCTTTAAGCCAGAGGTCCAACAGAACCTGCTACACGTGCCGTTTGGTCCGTACCTGTTCGGTCCACCGTTAAACCAAACACTAGAAAAAATGAAAAAAAGATACGGCGACAGCATAGACTATGGGTTCACTTCGAACATATGAACCTCAAGGCTCTTTTTGTTGTACGCCCTACCGTTGAGGCTCAAAGTCCACTTTTTCTGACGCCTCCACACCGTACCCACTTAACAGGCCCAGCAGACCTTTCCCAGAGGCTACTTCAGGTGATCCTACAGAGGCAACAAGTCAAAAGGCAGAGGTAAAGATGGCTCCCCCAAAGGAGCTGCCGTCACCAAACCCTGACTTGCCTCTCCTCCTCTCCTCCCATTATTCAACACCTGTTGGGGTGCCTTCAACGGTTCTTTCCCACTTGGCGGAAAATCACCTCTGACCAGTAGGTGTTGAATATTATTCAACATGGTTGTTACATAGAGCTCCTCTCCAAGTCTCCCACCATTCCACCTCGCAAACACATTCTACCCGGAACACCAAAGGCTACTCAGGGAAGTGGTCCAAGCACTACTTCTCAAAGGGGATAGAGAACCTGTTCCCCATCATCACCAAGGCACTCGAGTGTACTCTCAGTACTTCCTAATTCCAAAAAAGGCCGTTCCTCTCAGGCCCATTGTGGACCTCAGGCCCCTCAACGAATACATCCTTTCAAAGCCCTTTCATATGGTAACTCTTCAAGATTTTATCCCGCTTCTGCAACATTGCGACTTCATGACTACTCTTGCCCTGACGTTTGCCTATTTCCACGTACCAGTACACCCAGCGCATTGCGAATATCTCAAGTTTGTGGTCAACGGAAACATTACCAATTCAAAATGCTCCCTTCTCGGGTTACCACTGCACCCC
The DNA here is from genome assembly GCF_964204655.1 of Triturus cristatus. NCBI lineage: Eukaryota > Metazoa > Chordata > Amphibia > Caudata > Salamandridae > Triturus > Triturus cristatus. The sequence goes on along the minus strand of NC_140584.1, from coordinate 839,799,732 downwards.
TCGTATTCACCAGGTATCTTGCGGTGGCGGCCGATCATCTGTGCAAACAGGGCATTCATGTTTTTCTCTACCTGGACAACTGGCTGATCAAGAGTGCCACCTTTACAGCAATGCTGCAAATACATACTGATTACAATGAACCTCCTACACGACCTCATCAATGCCATAAAATCCCACCGACAACCCCTCCAGATCCAACCCTACTTTGAGGCAATTCTCTACTCGAACGTTGGCAGTCCCTTCGGGCACTGTTCCCTCTTTTCCAACCAGACCATAAGGTCTCAGTCAGGACAGTCCTGTTCCTCCTTGGCCTCATCAGCATGCGTCTGTTGTAGGAATGCCTAACGCAACAATGGTCTCAAGCGGAGGGTCATTGGGACAATCTAGTGTTGCTCGGCCATCGCCCATGTCACTTTCTGCAGTAGTGGAACACCAACAACCTGTTGCAGGGGTGGCCTTTTCTCGACTCAGTTCTGCAGAGTACCATTACAACAAACACCTCCCTTACAGGGTGAGGCGCACACTTACAGGACCTGACTGCCCAGGGCCAGTGCAAGCCCATACAAAAGGGCCTCCACATCAACTACCTTGAACACCTAGCTGTAATACCTTCAGAAACAGAGGAAATTCAGTCTATCCTACTCTCACAGTTAGCCAAGATCATTTGGAGGTGGGCTCTCTGCCACAAAGTCCATTTGCTAGTCAGACCCTCCAGCATTTCGCGATTTTGCGATTCACGAAAAAATCACGAAAGCAGCTGGGTAGCGCGATGGCCGTGATATTTGCTATTTCGGCTGCAAAAATGGCCTCCCGGCAGGTATGAAAAAAAATGGTGGCTTCTTATTGGCTGTACGCAAACACGTCACTAGGTGTCTCCGTACAGCCTTAAAATAGAATAGCAGCCGAGACTGATTTCCTTCCATGCATTTAGGGACCCTGACGCACACTGGCTAGGCTAGACCCCCTCAGAAGAGCGCATGCTGTGGGGAACCGAGTCATCAAAGAGAAAGATTGGTACCGCACTCAGCATCCCCCGCCCCCTGGCTGAGTTGGAGTGTCACGACTTGCACTGTGCTCCTCCAGGACACAAAGAACAGTTTTCAATTGTAAACAGTTAGACCGACAGAAACCACATCTACAAACGTACTAAGTACGACTTGACGGACTTTCATTAGGGTTACCCTTAAAGTAAACTAACAGGCAAAGTAGTATTGCGAAACCAAGAAGCAGATTACGCATTAAAACCTTCAGTCTTGAAATCACCGGTACAACATGCGACAGAATAACTGTATGGTGCTCCTGAAGGGTTCCCTAGAGACGGAAAAATGGTGGAAGAGTCGTTGGAAGGTTTCATCGTGACAGCGGCTCATAATGCAGGCTATAATAGTGCCAACATGTCAGCTGCTGGTAGCTTCTACACGAGTGGGTAGAGAAAGCACTCGTTTGTCATCAGTGGCTGTACACAAATAGCCACAGAACGTAGGACAGTGCAGTGCAGCACACTTCGCAATGTGTGAGCAGTGCCGACATGCCACCACTCAAACTTCATCATGCAAGGTTTGGTTAAAAGGAGGAGCCTTCTACTTCGGTGACTTCATCAGCCGTTTATACTGTTTTGAGATATAAAGGTGAAACCACATTTTATTTCTCCAGTAACTGTTACCACAGATCGAGCCAACGCCTGCTTGTGATACTTATTAAATAGGATTGTACTATTTGAATAATTTCCAATTTAATAACATGGTCATCGAAATCCCACATTTAGATGCCATTTCATTGGTGTGATTTTCATTTTAAACTTCTTAAAAATGTTTTATTACCTGTTTGATCGCCTGTTTTTTGGTTTGCAATGGCATGCTATATTTGGCTGAAGAATGCCATAACGGACAGCTGTGGCATCATATTGTACAGACCCCCCAGGATATTGCAGCATGGATTCGCAAATTTAGTGGCATAAATATGGAAATTTAGACCTGTAATCAGAGCCAACGCTGTGTCGTGTAGGCACGAAGCGGGAACTTCAAAGGACAGGTGTTCTCTGTCCTCAATACAGTAGAGACAGCTTCTCATTGGTTGCACTGGCATGGGGTGCCTTCCGTCCCATATAGGTATGACTGTCACCTGGCCAGTACTTTACCAGCCTGCCCATCATTTCTTTTTCAAGACGGGTAAAACAAAATAGAGAAAATTAGGGTAATCAGGTATTTTCTTTCTCCCTTGAAATATGAATTGAAACTGCAAATATAAGAGGGAATCACTCTAAAAGTATTTTACATCAGGGAAACACCTAGAAACACCTAGACAGCTTTAGTGAGACCCTCCAGCATATCGCGATTCACAAAACAAATTGTGAAATCAGCTGGGTAGAGCGATGGCCGCGATATGTATTATTTCGATTGCAAAAAAGGTCTCCCAGCAGGCACGAGGTTAGGATTGGAGCTATGCTTCCGTAGAGCTGCAGAACTTTAAACATGTCTATTTCAAAGTGGAATACTCTGCTAAAACAGTTTCCATTGATTTATGACTGAAAATGAATGATTATGAGTAAAATAAAGTGCCGCAAAAATGCAGCTATATTTCCATATTTGTGCCGCTAAATTTCCATATTTGTGCTGCTAAATTTGCGAATCCATGCCGCAATATCCTGGGGGTCTGGCTAGTAGAGTATCTTCCATGAACGGACGATTTTGCCGACTACCTTAGCAGGATACGGCAACAAATCCATGAGTGGGAACTCCACTACAAGTCCTCCACCTCAAGACTTCCACCAGTACTTCCAGTTGTTGGGCTTCCCCGAAATAGACCTCTTCGCCACAGTAGAAAACGCCAAATAAGCACATTTCGCCTCCAGATTCACACAATCCAAAGTTACTATACTATGGATGAGTTGGTCAGAGATATTTTCCTATGCTTTTCCACCTCTCCCACTACTTAGATGTGTGATTCAGAGGTTCCAGCAGACGTCTCTCTCCCTCATCTGGTGGCTCACACATGGGCCCACCAGCCTTGGTTCACGACTCTGCTCAAACTCTCACTGGTTCCGCTTGAGAGGCTCCCCAACAGGCCAGACCTTTTCAGGCAGAACCATGGAAAAATCAGGCACCCAGTTCTTGGGTCTCTCAACCTTGCGATTTAGGCTCTACAGTCCTAGAATTTGGATACCTTTACAGGAAGCATGCAGGCCTACTGTTCATGCCTGCTATGTGGCCAAGTGGAAGAGGTTTGTATTCTACTATCATTCAAAACAGATCAACCCTTTAACACCCACAGTGCAGGACATTATTTGCTGTCTGCTTCGCCTGCACATTTGCAGGCTTAGAGTCACCTCTGAATGGCTTTATCTGGCAGCTGTGGCCGCCTACCTCCAGAACAGACAACATTTTTCTCTCTTCAGGGTTCCAGTCATTAAGGCTTTCATGGAGGGTCTCCAGTTATTCCCCCTCAGGTCCCACCGGCCCCATCATGGACCCTCAACATTGTACCGAAATGACTTATGGGTCCTCTGTTTTGAGGCCCTCCACTTGTGCCCCCTTCAGTTCCTCTCTTGGAAGGTGGCATTTCAGGTCACAATCACTTCACTCAGGCGTATCCGTGAGCTGCAGGCACTAAGCTTAGAAGAACCTTTCTTACAAGTACATAGATAGGACTGTCCTCCACGCTAACCCAAAATTCCTCCTAAAGATGGTCTCTCAGTTCCACCTTAATCAATCCATTCAACTCCCTGTCTTTTTCCCACAGCATGACTCAGTTGTGGAACGGCCTCTCCATACTTTGGAAGTGAAGCAAGCCCTAATATATTACATTAAAAGAACTAAATAATTTAGGAACACATAATTCTTTGTTGCTTTAGCCAAACCCCATAAAGGAAAGGCTCTGTCCAAATCAGGCAATGCCAGATGGATCATGAGATGCATCCAGACATGGTATGCTAAAGCTAAGAGGACTCTGCCCATTCCTACTAGAGCTCACCCACTCAAAAAAGAAGCCTGTATCGCCTTCTTGTGGAACATTTAAATAGCTGATATATGCAGAGCAGGTACCTGGTCCACACCACACACTCTTACAAAACATTACTGTGTGGATGTGCTATCCCACCAACAAGCCAATGTTGGACAGGCAGTACTCCGTGCTCTCTTTCAATCTACTGCAACACTCACAGGCTAGCCACCGCTTTTGGTAGGACTGTTTACAGTATATGCACAGCATGTGTATCTACAACCACACATGCCTTGAACGGAAAACGTTACTTACCCTGTAAGCATCTGTTTGTGGCATGTAGTGCTGTAGATTCACATGCGCCCACCCTCCTCCCCGGACTCCTGTGGCTGCTGCAGGGTCGCTGCTATCTATTTTCCATCTTTTTCATGAACATCTCCCTATATAGGGATTTGCTTCACATTGCATTCTCACCTGCTGTGCAGAAAACAGTCTACCAATGGAGTCGATGACCATGCGCATTACCAAGAGGAGTCGTCACTGTACCTCATGACTTGAAAGACTTTTTCGAAGAAAAACAACTTGCAGACATCCATGCCCAACATGAGATGGAAGGAGTATGCATGGCACAGCATGTGAATCTCCAGCACTACATGCCACAAACAGATGCTTACAGGGTAGGTAACATTTTCCTTCTGATAGATACTTCTAACTGCAGATTCCTCATCTTTAGAATATTCCCCAAGTGTCATACTCATTCTGGAGGTTTCCACATCAGCATTCCCGTGCCCCGCTAGGTGGCTCCATGTTGGCTTTGTTCCACCTCAGAAGTAATGGAGCAGAGATGCATATAAGCACCACTCCTGTGCTTCAACATTAGTTCCTCTTTCGTGCCTTCTAATGTGGATCCAGAGCTCTGTATCTTTTTTCATCGCTTGACTATTTTCTCCAAATTGAATTGCACTGTGCAAGGGAACGATATTCCCACCAAAGACCACAGCGTTCAAACCATGGCAGGACTTTCAGAAACAGATGCAGGTAATGGACATGCACAAGGTGTGCCTTTGGTGTTTGTGTTCAGTCATGACTAATTGTGCGAAGAATATGCCCTCATGCACCCAAAGGTGATCCAGGACTGTGAAGCAAAGCTGCACATTGCTGGAAATTGAAGGAAGTCACGAACCTCGCGTATGTCTCGCTCCAGCTTGAAGTCAAGGACACAAATCCATTTCCCACTTTTGAGGCTGCTCCTGCAACAGATCTTATTCACGGTCAAAGTCTTCTGTGAAGTGGAAGTATAAGTTGAAGACGAATCATAAAAAGTCAAAGTAGGATTCGATCCGATCCCATCCCACTACTTTCAGTCTAAATAGATGTTGGAAGGGTCCCTGATTGCCAATCGATTTAGCTCTCGATCCCCAGTTGAGCTTCTGATCCTGATGCACCCTGTATTCCCTTTGCCATTGGCGACTCCACAGCCGGTGAACGCCTTTAAGGAAGCCATGCTGAATATTTTTAGTACTCTTCCATCTCCCTCTGACACTTCTTCAGCCCCCAGGATTTCGGACTCAGGTTATTACCAGTGGATCTTTCCTCTCTGCCATCGAGCCCCTAGAGCTCACCTCGGGTTCCCCACTGACTCTGGTGCAGACTTCCATTCCGCTCTGTGATCTGTGCTGATCCCTCCTTCAGTGAGTCCGATCCTGATATATTCTGCACAGGAGAAAGATCCAGTTCTGTCTGACCCTGAACCAAATCCTTCTTGTCCCCTACGAAAGTTGTGATTCGACTCCACTCCAGTGCACCAGGTCCCCATATGGTCCATAATCCTCTTACACTACCGCATAGCTGTCCTCAGAGTCTCCATCATCTTTTTGGCTCTGATTCTGACCAGATTTTGCTACCACATGGAAACGGCAGTAGTGATGATAGGGAAGATTTACCCCTACATTGATGAAAATATTTAATACATGTGCTTACAGGAGGTCAATAGGCTTGATACTTCTCGGATACTGGGTTGATTTATTTTCCCTTTGACCCCTAATGAAAGAGAGGGCTTTCTTTGCTGTTATAATTAGACGTGCAGCTGAGGTCCTAGACCTACAATTTCCTTCTGTTACAGTCAAGACAGATATCCTTGCTGAGGTGTACCACCATGTACCAGCTTCATCTGAGCCTTTACTTCCATTCAATGAAGCGCTAACTGACACCTTACATCTTGCTCTTGCCCACTGGTAGACAGCAAGGTGGCTAGACACCACAGACTAGTGTCTGGCGACATTGATTTTCTTACACAGCCCACTACTCCTGAGTTTGTTGCTCCAGGCTTCCACCAGCAAAGTAAATGCTAATGTATTTCCCATAACCGCTCCAGTCAGGGAGTCTAAAAGAATTGAGGCACTCGGGGATTAAATGTGCTCTTTGGTCAGACAAATGTTGAGGTCAGTCATTGCTGTCTGCCTATTAGACTCGTAATTGCGTGCTCTTTGGTACATGGACATCAAGTGCTTGCCATCAGTCTTGAATGAGTGTAGGGCCTCCTTGGCTCAAACCATTCAAACCGGCCAGAATGCTGCCAAATATGTGATTCGAGCTGGTCTGGGTGCTGGCGATTGCTTGGGGCAAGTGGTATGCACTAGTATGGTGCTCTGTCACCGTGCGTGGATGTGATACACAGGCTTTTCTGTGGGTATGCATTCAACCCTTATGGATATGCCTTTTGATGCATCCCGTATTTTTGACGATAAGGTTGATTTCACCCTTTAACACTTTTATGAAAGTAGAACTATGGTGCATTCCTTGGCCCATTCCACCACTGCCAGACAGTTATCTTATTTGTTTCAACCCTTCTGAGGCTACTCTAGAGAGCTGGTGTATAGACAACAACAGTCACCCCAGTCCATTTGTCACTAGGGAAGGAGATCAAGCATTGCATCCAGGTTTTGAAGGAGACAACTAAAGATCTGTAGTGGTAGCTGCTAGACCGCGATTGGGCCAGTGGCAGACCTCTCCTCTTACCCCTCCCAGAGCTGACAGTAGTCATGGATGAATCACTAATTGGATGGGCAGGCCATCTGGGAGTTACAGGCTTTGTGCTTGGAGTTGAAGGCCTTCCTGTCATCCATCAAGAGGAGGCTATTACAGGTACTCGCAGACAACTCCACTGCCATGTGGTACTCCAACAAACAGGGCGGATTGGGGTCTTGGGTCCTGTGCCAGGAAGCGTCTAACTCACCAAAGGCATTTCACTGACCAGTAAACATTTGGCGGTATCTCTAAATACCAGGGCGGATGAAGTCAGACGCTGAAATGGATCATGAAGAGTAGCTCCACTCGGAGGTGCACAGGGCATTTTCCATCAAATAGGGAGAACCCTGGCTTGACCTTTTCACCACTGCAGAGAACATGCAATGTCAGCGCTTTCGCATACTAGAGATTCCAAGAAGGCTGTATCTCTTAAGACTCATTCTACCTAGAGTGGAGATGGAGACTCCTGCATATCTTTCTTCTGCAACCTCTCTTGGCTCTGAAGAACAAGGCCGACCTGGGCCCAAGTCATCCTAGTGGCTCTGGATTGGGCCAGGAGCATGTGCTATCAAGAACCCCTAGGCATATGACGTCTATTCTCTGATCAAGCTGCTGCTTTCGGAGGATCTACTGCCACAGCATCTAGTCAGGATCCTGCACCCGGGCCTCCACTCTGCACCTCCATGTATGGTGATTAAGCAGTGGCAGCTAGTCTCCTTTGATCTTCCTCCTGAAGTTGTTGATATGATTCTGGGAGCTAGGTGTCCAACCAGAAAATCAGTGTACGCCGAGTTCTGGGACAAGCTTGTGGCCTGGTACAAAAAATACCGGGATGAACCACCGCAAGCCAAGTTGTCTAAAGTGCGATTTGTTTTGTTATTGGTTAAGCAAGGACTTTGGTTGGGTACTGTGAAAGGCTATTTATTGAGGTTGCCATATCAGTCTTCTTTATTTAATTCACCTGTTGTGACGACATTTCTTAAAGGTTTACAGCATGTTTCCAACAAAGCCCTTTGTGTCTCCACAGTGAGACTTGGATTTTGTTATTTTTTTCTAATGTGCATTTTGTTATTTCTTTCATAATGTGCACCCCACTTGAGCCAATGCACTGCTGTCCACTACATCTCTTGAACCTGAAAACTGTTTTTCTGGTCGCCATCACCATTATGAGCATGAGTATGAGTGACTTGCTGTCCCTTTCGGACCAGCTGCCTGATACAAATGTGTTCCCAGACAAGCTGGTGCTGAGAACTCGAGTTGCATTTAACACATTTCCATGTCAGGCAGGCTATCACTTTTCTGACTTTCTTTGTCCCAACCCTTGAAAGAGGAGTTAAGACTATATCGTTTGGATCCCAAGAGATCCCTCAGATTCTACATCGATCGTACCTAGGACTATCGGGTGAACAATCCCTTCCTTGTGGGCATCTCAGGATCTAAGAAGGTCAAGGCAGTGCTGAAAAGAACCACTTCTAGGTGGATAGGTTAACTGCATCAAGGTGTGCTACATGTTAACTAAGTAGCCACTGCCTGAAGCATTGAAAGCTCATTCCCCTTGAACCACGGCTGCTGCTACTGCACTTGCACGCAGAGTGCCTGTCCTGAATATCTGTCAGGCTGCCGCGTGGACATCAGTGTACACGTTCACAGAGCACTATTGCCTTGACAGTCCGATCCTTATGTATGGACATTTTGCCCATTCGGTTCTGCAGGACTTTTTGGTCTGAGTCATTCCACAGACCCATTACCGAGGGAGGCTTTGCTTTGATATCTAGTCACAAGGTGAGGAATCTGCTGTTAGAAATATCCGTTAGAAGAATAAGTTACTTACCTCCAGTAGCGCACTCTCTTGTGGATACTTAACCGCAGATTTCTCAGCAATCCTCCTTCCTACCTGGACTGTTTTCCCATCTAACGCAGAGATTGGCACACTGACCATGCCGATTTGCTGATGGGCTCAGCGTCCGATGGCGCAGGCAAGCCTTAGAAAGAAACTGACGTCAGCATCCCTAGATGGTGCTTATATATGTCTCCGCTCGTCACCTATGGAGCGAAACATTGTCACTGCTGAGCCTCACAGTGCCACCTACCAGCGTGCAGGAGTATTGCTTTTAAGTTTCCAGATCCAGCCTGATGTCTGGGGAACTATTCACAAGGTGAGGAATCTGTGGTTAGGTAGAAGATCCCCCAGAACGAACGTTACCAAAGGTAAGTAACTTGTTTGTTACTGCCAGTGCCTCATCTCCTAGTATCCGCTTACACACTGGCCTTCGTACTGCCCTCTTCACCTTTTCTGGTGTGCCAGTACTGCTGGGTTCACCTTCTAGTACCCCATCTAGGCAGGAGCCTAGGCTATTAGTGCGGCAACGCCAGTCTCTCACCTCCTAGTTTCCCTGTTACTGCCAATGTCTCCTCTTCTAGTATTCAGGTTCCTACGCACGAGTCCTCGTGCTGCTGGGGTCATACATACATATACACGCACGAGAGGACCCGTACTCACCAGTATATATGCGCACTGACTGATATTATGTGGTAGACCGTGTTCTCAGTGAGCCACACGTGCTCAGTGACACGCTATATAACTGTACCAGTACCACAGACGCAAGTACGCACACAGATGTGTACACTGAGTGCGCGACACCCTCCTCCCCTTAAAAAATATCCACGCAGCCCCTCCGTGACGTCTAAGCAGCTGCAGAGCCGGGATGGTTAAACAAGCTGCTCTCGCACAGGAAGCGGACACCTCCACAGGCCCCTACTGACGAGGAACATGGGGTCTTAGTACGGGATATTAATCACCTCCGAGCCTGCTCTCCCATTAAAGACGACTGGGGATGTCAGCCTATGCGGCCTGCCCGGGGCCAGCTGGGCCTGGCTGCATGGAACGGCTTCAGGTTTCTGTTGGTAACACCCTCGCTCACCGGTGATGTATTCCACACTCACCCGCTCCCTGGGTTCCCTCTCAATTGCCTTCTCTTTTTCTCTCGCCGTGTGCCCCTCCCGCATTTCCGTACTTCCTGTTAGGTTGCGGTCTCCCCGCCCGTGAGCTTTCTCCTTTGCGCTCTCAATTTTGGGGTGGATTCTCGAGCTTCGAGTACCTGACAGACCTGAGATCTGATGATCACAGACCAGTGCTGTGAAGCCTCATTGCCCCTAACGGCGGGTTAGAGCATGGGTGCTCTGCATGCCATGCTGGCTTTAATTTTTAAATAAATAAGTGTGTGTGTGTGTGTTGGGGGGGGGGGGGGGGGTGAGGGGAGGGGGCTTTTGTTAGAATCCAGCCGCTGGTGTTGCTGAATACCAAAGCTTCCCAGTCTTGATTCCACCACATGCCTCTTTCTCCCAGCGCCATACTCGTCTCTTTATCTCCCTCTTGAATGTTTTTGTTATCCCGACCTTTTCTCTTTGTCATTGTTTCCTGTTTTTGTTTTGTGTCACTCTTCTCCCTTTCCAGCCCTTCTCCTTTCCCCTCTCTTGCTGTGGGTCAAAGTCTGAGTACGAGAAGTAAGGCCCAGTTCCCAAAAATGAGAGCCAGTGCCCACCCCCCCGCATCAGCCAGCACACTCAAGCACTGACGTCCCAACTACCAGAGCTGGGAGAGCCGCTGAAGGCTCGAGCCAGACGCCATGGTCCAGCTCGAGCCGAGCTCATAGAACGAGCCGAACCTCTCTGTGCCCTCTGTGTCCCTCGTGCACTGCCCCACCTTTCCCCTGTGTGTAGAAGAGGAGGGGGGGGGGGACTTGGCTGCACGTGAGGATCTGCTTTCCACACTTTTATAATCAAAATTTAAAAAATTATTGGCTTTTCTCTGTCCCAACTCTGCTTCAAGATCAGGGTTTAGAGAATGATGTGATAGTGGCGAAGGAGAGGAAAGAAGAAAATATTTCACCACCTTTACCATTCATCTGTTCTGGGTGAGGGAGGGAAGCTGGATCTCTTTAGAAATGGGGGAAATGGACAACGAAGAAAACATTTTATAAAAATGGAGGAAAAATAACTTACTTCTACTCTGTGTCCTCGCTGCAGCCCAGACTCCCCTACGGCCAATCCTGACACTGCTCTGATGCTTGAAAGCACTGTCAGGATTGGCCTGAGCGCTGTGAATTTGCGCTCCCAGGGAGACTGGGAGCTTGTGCATCTGTCTCCACCCAGCAATGCAACTGAGTCGGCCTGCCAAACCGACATGAGCACTGATAGCAGTGCCCACCACTCCCTCTCGCCACTGCCCTCGCAGTGACCCTGCCCCCAAGACTCTCCCCCCCGTAAAACCTGAAAAATAAAACAACATTAAGCCTGTTTTATTATCAATTTATTTTTCAAATTTCAAGGCTGGCAGGGGAGAAGTTCCTCCACCATAGCGAAGGAGCCGCCACTGCCCAGTATGTTCCCACATAGCACTTAAAGTGGCCTTATATCAGCTTAGAACAACATACAAGCAACAACCTCACATAATATCATTTCCAGTCTTCCCTCATCACTGTTCCTAGTCCCTTCTTTTCGCTGGTGTACCTCTCTCCATTTGCTTCTTATGTGTCAAGCGCTGCAAGACCGAATCAGGATTGCGAAGGTGCTGTGCAAACAACAAACATGACTTGAAATAGCACATTAGACTCCCTTGCGTGAGACAAGAAGTCAAGACAGAATATAATGATTTTGCCAAATAAGACTTATTTTCCTAGCTAAGGTGGAATGTAGATCACAACTGCATTGGGACAGAAGTCTGTTACGTTTGGATGCCAGTTTTATTAACCTGACTCTAGGCACAAGTGAAATGAACATGGTACCTTGGGAGCGCTCTGTGAACCATCTACATATAGTTATTGTTGGTGTATTGATCAAGAGAGATCTATTGACGCCATTAAACACTGAGTGTGCAATAGATTCAAACCATGCACTTTTAGCCTGCATGTCCAGCAGCAGGTGCCCTAACCTGCTCAGTTATTTCAAGTCATTGAACTTATGCATCCAGTTATCTGAAAGACATCTATCCCCAGATTCCTAACCTTTGAAGTTCCCAGGTGTCAGACTGGTTCCGGCAGATTTTTCTTCGAGCAATATCCCTGCACACCGTAGGTGTCGTCGGTCAGCTCTGCCTGACCTAGGCGGTGTTATCCATGCTGAAAGTGACAGCCGTGTCACCTACACAGGTGGCACCTTGGCGCGCTGATGTCAGTTATTTTCTTTCCGTGCCAGTCAAGCTCTGATCCATGAAGAGAGCTACCATTTGTCACTTTTTGACAGAATTTTTTCAAATTTATTTTTTTGTCGACCCTTCTTTGGTGTATAGGTCATACCATGTTTGGAAAGACTTCAAGGTTCAGGCCATGCTGCACCTGTCATCGTGCCATGTCGATGACAGACCCGCATTTGGTTTGTGTCTGGAGTGTCCCCACGACACAAAGGTGTGTTCCGACTGCCGGGCAATGGCTCCGGAGGCTTTGAGGGAGCACTTCCTAAAGCTGCTTGTGGTCCGGCAGGCAACATTGCGCCACTTGACCCCTCGGAAGTCATGGTCCCAGTTGGGAGAAAGGTCCCGGCACAGTTTCAGGAGTCCCAGCCCTCTTCGTCCCACTCAAAATCATCTGGACATTCAGGTAAGAGGCCAAAAAACACACAAGAAGTCGAAGCATGCTTCAACTTCTCCCCATTCGTTGGCCGATGGGAACAGAGAAGCCTCAGAGTTCAAAGTCTCGTTCTCCAGAACCTACACCTGGGTCGACTTTACACCTCCTCACTTTTCCTGGAGCCGGAGTGACCCCCACCCAACTTTTTATGAGGCCATGCACCTCGTTTTTGGGCTGCCTGACCTCACTGGCATGCCTTAGGGCCCAGTGGGGTTGGAGGGGACCCCATCGGGTTCCACGCTGGCGTTGATGGCCCCCTATGGATCCAGGAATTAATTCAGACTGGCGCCAGAGTTGCCATTGTGGCCTTCCCTGGCTTTTGCCCTGATGCTCCCAATGCTGCTGGCGCCCACCGGTGACGTCAGCCCCATTCTGATCACGACTACCCAGAGCCAGTATCGCACCAATAGACCCCCCACATCCTAGGTCATTTCCTGAGCCTTATTTTGAAAGGCTAGGAGTGGGAGAAGATTGGGCAGTGTTGCTGCACCCTTAAGAAGTTCATCCTGATGAGGAAATTAACTGGTATGAGGAACTGGGTAGTTTCAGTAGATTGGATATTTCTATTGATACTGGTATGCTTTCTCCCCCTTCCGTGGCTATGGAGGAGGGAGCGAGTTATATTATGGTGGTGCGAAGGGTGGCTGAGGTCCTTGGCGTTCAGCTTCCTTCAGTGGCAGTCAAGACCAACATCTTGACAAAGGTGCTACAACCAGGAGTTTACACCTCGGAACCCCTGCTTCCCTTTAATGAAGCCCCCATTACGTCCTACTGGGAGCCTTGTCCAAGCCCAGCACCGGGGCTCCTGTGACTAGGGCTATTGCCCGCCACCACCTCTCTGCTCCGGACGACCCACATTTTCTCCCTACCCACTCTAACACAGAGAGCTTGGGAGTCCAGGTATCTACGTCCCATGGCGCATTCCCTTATGCTCCCCCTGATAGGGAATCCAAGAGCCTGGATAGTTGGGGGCAAGAATTTTTTTGCGGTCGCAAAACACTGCATGCTTATTGGGCTGTTATTTTCCAACTCTGTGGGAAACAGTTGCACAAGTGCTGTCACAGGTCCCAGAGGGGGCCCAGGCCTTCCTTTCTGCAGCAGTGTCATATGTGAAAGATGCAGCAAAGTTTGCCATTCGATGTGGTTTAGACACAACCAACTCACTGGATAGAGCGATTTCATCTACAGTGGCTGTCAAACGCCACACCTGACTGAGAACATCTGGTTTTTGGGGGATGTCCAAGCCTCGCTCAAGGACATACCCTTTGATGGCATCTGTCTCTTTGGAGACCAGGCAGATATGTCACTGGAGTGTTTTGAGGACTCACGGGCTACGGCCAAGTCCTTGGGCCTCTCAGTGACTTCACGTCTCCAGCCTGCCTTTCACTCCTTTCCTGGCTACGAACGGAATTTTCAGCCATGCCAACCATACCCCAGCCACAGAGCCACGCAAGTTCAGCAACCTCTGCATGGCCGGTGGCACGGTTCATTCTGACCACGGGGTCGGGTGGACGGAGGTTGGGTCAGACCACCGCCACCCACCTCCCTCCAAACGCCATCCCCGGCAGTTTCAGCCTCCAAACTCACCTAGTCTTGCCCTTCTAGACCATGGCTGTCCAGTTGCTGGCAGGATCAGCCATCACCACTACCACTGGTAGACCATCATATCGGGCAGGTGGGTCCTTCAGATAGTCCGATGGGGCTACTCCCCCTGCCCCAACCCAACCCCCCCATTGAGACCACCCCTCTCATCATGCCTCCTTCCTATGACAGGTTGACAAAGGAGCATTTGATTTTGCTCCGGGAGGAAGTCATGACTTTCTTAGCCAAGGGAGTCGTAGAGAGGGTTCTGGCGCCAGAAGTAGTCTGTGGTTGTTTTTCCTGCTACTTTGTTTCCAAAAAAGGACAAGAGGCTTCATCCTAACCTAGAATTACGAGCCCTCAACTACTTCCTCAAAAAGGAAAAATTCAAGATGCTCACGTTAGCTCAGGTCCTGTCCATCATGGACTCTGGAGACTGGATGGTAGCGTTGGTCTTGCAAGATGCCAATTTTCACATGCCCGTCCTCCTGTCCACCAGCAGTTTACAATAAGCCACCAGCATTTCCAGTCCACAGTGCTCCTCTTTGGCCTTACAAGCACCCCTCAGGTGTTTATTAAGGTGATGGCGGTAGTCGCAGCTCATCTGCGCAGATCCGTGGTGCCAGTCTTCCTCTATCTAGAGGACTGGCTGCTGAAGGAGGGCTCACACTAGGCTGTTGTCTCCCACCTCCAGACTACGGTGAACCTCCTGAATTCGCTGGGATTCATTATCAACGTGCCAAAGTCACACCTGACTCCCTCTGAGATGCTCTGTTTCTATGGAGCCATTCCGAACACAATGCAGTTTTGGGCTTATCCTCCTGAACGGCAAGTCCAGGATGTTCAGGCTATGATAGCGAGGTTTCAGCCTCTATCCTGGATTTCAGTTAGAATGACTGAGGCTGCTGGGCCTCATGGCCTCCTGCATCCTGCTAGTGACAAATGCCAGATGGTATATGTGGGCTCTGCAGTGGGACCTTAAGTTCCAGTGGGCGCAGCATCAAGGGAATCTATCCGACATGCTCCAAGTCTCAAAGAGAACTGCACGAGACCTACAATGGTGGCTGACAAACCGGGATTGGGTCAGTGGCAGACCTCTCTCCCTTCCCCAAACAAGATCTCACAGTAGTGACAGATGCGTTACTTCTGGGATGGAGCAGCAATCTGGGAGAGGTGGAGATCAGAGGACTCTGGTCTCCGGCGGACTCCGGACTCCACATCAACATGCTGGTGCTCTGAACGATCTGTTTGGCATTGAAAGCCTTTATACCCTCCATAAAAGAAAGGCTAGTTTGTGTTCTCAGACAACATCACCTCCATGTGGTACTGCAACAAACCGGGCGGAGTGGAGTTGTGGACTCTTTGTCAAGAGTTCCTGTGTCTCTGGACTTGGCTGGAACAACAGGGCATATCCCTGGTGGTTAAACACTTGGCAGGTTCCCAGAACGCAAGGTCGGACGAGCTCAACTGTCGATGCCTAGCGGATCACGAGTGGTATCTCCATTTGGAGATGGTACAGCATCTCTTTTAGCAGTCAGGAGAGCCTTGGTTAGATCTGTTCGCCTCCGGAGAGAATGCGCAATGTCAGCAGTTTTGCACACTTGAGTTTCAAAGGCGGCTCTCGCTCGGAGATGCTTTTCGTCACGAGTGGTACTCCAGTGCGCCTTTCCACCTATTTCACTCCTGCCCAGAGTTCTCAAGAAGATCAGGAACAACTCGGCCCAAGTCATCCTCATGGCTGTGGACTGGGCACGGAGAGTCTGGTATCCCGAGCTTCTGCAAATGAGCATCGATCCTCCAATCAGGCTGCCCCTTCAAGAGGAACTTCTGTTGCAGCGTCAAGGGAGGGTCTTCCACCCGAACTTGTCAACTCTGTTCCTTCTTGCGTGGAGATTGAACAGCAGCAGTTGCTAGCTTTTGACCTTCCTCTCGAAGTCAGCAATGTTATTCTGGCAGATGGTATATGCCTGCGGGTGTAAGAAAATTGGAATACATTGTACAGAAAAGTCTGACCCTCTTTCGGCTTCACTTTCTGATATTTTGCTTTTTATTTTGACCCTTGCCCAGCAGGGCTCTGCTCTAGGCACATTGAAAGGGTATCTTTTGGCTTTGCTTTCCTCAGGATGCCAGACTATTCCTTGTTTAAATCACCCACTGTACATAGATTCCTGAAAAGCCTTGTACATATGTTCCCACCTGCCCCTTTCATTATGCCTCAGTGGACCCTTAATTTGGTTCTCACTTTCCTTATGAACGATCCTTTGGAGCCCCTGCATAATTACCCCTTTCGACTGCTCACCATCAAAACCGCCTTCTTAGTGGCAATTACATCTGCCAGGAGGGTTAGCGAGAGCAGGCTTTATCATCCAAGCCCCCCTTTCTGAAAAAATTCCCTGACAAATTGGCTATTCGCAGTAGGGCCTCTTTCCTTCCGAAAGTGGTAACTCCATTCCATGTTGAACAATCTTTCACCTTGCTCACTTTCTATGCTCCTCCGCATCCCTCTAAAGGAGAGGAGCGACTTCACCATCTGGACCCAAAAAGAGCGCTGTCTTTCTACCTTGACTTCACAAAAGAATTCTGGGTGGACGACCAACCCTTCATAGGATACGTTGGATCGATGAAGGGATGAGCGGTGCAGAAGAGGACCGTCTCACGGTGGGTCATCCTCTGCATTAAGATTTGCTTCACTCTGGCAAAGAAGCAGCCTCCTGAAGGCTTACAGGCTCATTCCACCAGAGCTAAGACTACTATCACTGCGCTGCAAAGTGAAGTCCCAGTCCTTGACATCTGTCGGGTGGCAACATGGGCATCCTCGCACATGTTTATCAAGCATTACTGCCTAGACAGTCAAGTCCGCAGGGACGGCCTTTTTGGCCACTCAGATCTGCAGGACTTAGTATGAAAATTGTTCACAGTCCCTCGTTCTGGGGATGGTATTGCTTAGGTATCTATTCAAAGGTAAGGAATCGGCAGCTAGATGTCTCTATCAGATGGACAAGTTACTTACCTTCCGTAACGCCTTATCTGGTAGAGACATGATCTCGCTACAGATTCCCTACTGACCCAACCATCCTCCCTTCTTTGAGGACAGGTTTCTAGGGTCAGGGCTGATCCCTTTCAGGGCCCTAGTTCTTAAAAACCCACCAATGTTAGTACTCTTCATGGTTCTGCGTTTCTAATGTGGAAAAGTAAATGATGTCAGTGCTCCAAGGTGGCGCCTGTATAGAGGACCTGGACGTCCATTCTGCCGCAGACGACACCAACGTCACATGGAGCCGACCGACGCCACCTATCCACGTGCAGGGGTATTGCTCGAAGAAAAATCTTCCGGATCCAGTCTGACGCCTGGGAAATTTAAAGGCAAGGAATCTACCGCTAGATCATGTGTTTTCCAGATAAGGCATTACTGAAGGAAAGTAACTTGTCCATTGAGTACAAAGGGTTGATAGAGAAAGTGAGAGGAAAGGAGAAACAAGGCGAAAGTTAGAAAGACAAAGAATAAAATGTAATATTGAGACAGGAATTAAATAGAAAAAAAGGAGAAAGAGAGAATTGATTAAAAGAGAAGAAGAAAAAGAAAGGGAGATAGCAAGAATAGGAAAGAGAAGGCAGATCGGAGAATAGGGGGAATGAGTGAATATGAGAGATTTGCCCCCTCAGCATGTGCCTTACCCATCTCTAACCATTACCAGAACAACCTGGGTGACATTGACTCTCAAAGGAGAGAAATATCCTCTCACTTGCACAGAAATATACCCGCAAGATGACAACACTTTTAGCCTCCCTTGTGGTGGGCCTATAATCTATCTGGGCCAGAGCAGGTGGCAGTAGAATGCAGCAAAGACTGTTGAAGTTCGGCAGAAAGTGACGAGCTCTTCTCTTGTACCCCATGACAAGTGTAGCTCCTCTCACGCATAATAATCGATGTTTCCATCAGGCACTGTTCCAGAGGATTACCAGTGAGACAAGCCTTCAACCAACAACGTGTAGAATAAAAAGAGAGAACAAATGTGGAACGGGAGAGTAAAAAAATTACAAATGTATCTGTCAGGGGACCTGTGACACTTGGGCTATGATAGAAAACAAGTCTGGATGAACCAAACAAGGGCTCTGCAAGGTGAACTCACTTCCAACATATCCTCTGATTTTAGAGCATCCAAGATAAAGCATGGATAGTAGTGAATCTTGTTCACAACTTCCACCTCATAATTATGTTTCCACTTCGGCTATAAATTAAGCAAAGCTGCAAGGAATGGGACTAAAAGACGCAATTGTGTCACATTTTCAGAAGCTGATCTCCCCCTAATCAAGAAAGCAGTTGCTTTGGGCACATGGTGGAAGATTTATATGCTCTAGCTGACCTTTCACAATCCCAAAACCCAGTTATTTGATTATTAAGGAGAGGTGAGCTAGCAGCTCGCCTAAATAGATATATAGGTTGCGTCACACATGGAAACCAGCTTGTCACTAGAGTGCCTTTAGAGAGATAACTACATCACGTTTTAAAACTGCACTAGAGTTTCTCATACTTTCTGAGCAATTTCCAGACAAGCAGACAATTTTGTGTTTCTCACTTTGAGAACACATAGTTAAAATGAGTTCAGGACGGAGGAGCAGGATGCATACTTTTGTTTGACAAAGAGCCCTAATACTTCGCAAGGTGGCCTGTGAATCTCTTCTAGGCCACCTTATTGGCATCCAGCTGTAGGGTTAGTGAAATCAATTCATTATCAGAAGGGTTTTCCAGGTGATTCCCAGCAAGCGACTGGGGTTGTGGTGAGTCATAAGGGGCACATTAGGAAGAGGAAATTGATCCGCTGCATCAGCTATGAGGTGGGACACTGGAAGGTTTGAATCACATCCTATTTCCAGCCCAACACAATTTGAATATTCCATAGAGTGTAGTTTCAACAGCTTATTGACAACGCACAAGACAATACAACAACACACAGTAGTGCACACTTTTTGGAGCTGCACTTTAGTGGGCATAGAGTGCCTATGCTAATGGTATTTAGAAGTTGAGGTGCCAACAACAGATCCTTTAGAAAACAGACAGCACCCAACAGAGCACTTTAAACTGAACTTTGAACATGCATACAATACAGCTCCGATACAACTGTATAAACACTAATAGTAACAAAAGTGATCAAAGTATAAGATAGACTCCAGTCTGTGACCAAAGCCTCGAGATCCCTCTGTGAAGGTATCCAAACCCTACAGCACTTGACGACTGGGCAACTGAAAATGGAGGGAGAGGATCTGAGAGTAGTTGTTGCTTCTTCCAGCCCCTCCCTTGGCCCATGACTAACTTGTTTCCCAGTAATTAGGGGTTGTGACGAAGGCGAGTGGCCTTACAGCACCCCTTCCTACCTCCCACCACCTCCCCCCAACCTCAGTGACAAATCATTATAGGACTGGCAGGTGGACATTGGGATTAGGACTACACCCTTTCATGTCACTCCTTCTGTCCCCTACTAGCCCTCGCTAGTGTTTTTTGGTGTTGTGGGGAGTTGGAAGTGAGATGGTAGGGGTAGCCCAGCACATTATTAACTGTAAATAATAATGTGAAAGATTCCAAATCAAAATGTTGAATGTTCCATATATTCCTTGTGGTGCTTGTACAGTAGACATATAGATCCAAGTGTTACAGCACACTAACACAGCCAGCATGTTTCGTTCACCACTGTGAACTTCTTCAGGGCGTTCTTATTTTGTACAACCAAAATGTCATATGATGTGTCTTGTGAAAATGTAGTTCACAATATGCATGATCGCACGGGGTCGTGCAATAAAAAATATTAAAAAATAAATGTACCTTGCCGTAGGGTCCCGCTTCTCTGCTCGCCTCCTGGGACTCAAGGAACAGGAAGCAGGCCTCACTGATCAATCATGCTACAATGCAGCATTGTGACTGATAAGCACCCAGGCTCCCCAGACCAATTACAATGCTGCTGTGCAGCATTGTGATTGGCTTTGAGCATCCTGGTTCGGCGCTCAACCAGGGAATGGGGGGCTGAGCGTGTTCTCAACGCAGGCTGTAATGCAGCCTGCATGGAGTACGGGGAAAGTGCGCATGACTGGTTTGGGAGGCCCAAGATGGCCGATTAAACAGTCATTGCGCACTTAAGAGTGGGCAAACCACTGCTTCCCTGCTCTGCTCCTTGAGCAGCACATCCCCGCCCGCCTGCAAAGCATGCACAAATCCTAAAATGATAATAACGATGTTATTTTCATTTCATGTTTCTTCTTCCATGCACTGCTTAAAAGTAGTGGGGCGATGCTCCTCCACCATAAGAGCCTCCACTGGAATCAGTTACTACCCCAACTCAGCGGTCAATAACTGATCAATGGCTTGCGATCACAGTTGTCTTTCAGGGTATCATAGGAGGGGGCGCATCGTTTCATGCCCCTTCCTAATTACAATTCGGAACGGGCCACAAATACCTCTTTACTAGTTGAAAAACGTTTTCAGCTTTTTCTAGGACATTACTACATTTTTCATTCTACAAAGCCCTTTTACGGTCGCAAATGCTGTGTTTTGTGAATTGCAGAGTTTGTAACCACTAAAGGTATTTGCACACTGGCCTGATGTGCTCTCGAGTCTGTGTGGCAACTGTATACGCACCTTGGACTCCATACTGTGCGCCTTCAGCTCTGTGCACATCTCAGAATCTGCATTGTGCGCCCTCAGTTCTGTGTGCAGCTCAGACTCCGCGATATATATGTTCAGCTCTGTATGTACATCAGACGGTGCACCGTGTGCTCTCAGCTCTATGCACCTCAGAATCTACATTGCGCCCCCTCAGCTGTGAATGCACCTCAGATACCGCACTATATGCTCTCAGCTCTGTATGCACCTCAGACTCCACACTGTGTGCTCTCTGCTCCGTATGCACCTCAGACTCCACACTGTGTGCTCTCTGCTCTGTATGCACCTCAGACTGCGCACTGTATGCTCTCAGCTCTGTATGCACCTCAGACTTCTTACTGTAGCTCTCGGCTCTATAAGCACCTCAAACTCCACACTGTATGCTTTCTCACCTCTTTATGCATCTCAGACTCCGCGCAGTATGCTCTCAGCTCTGTATTCACCTCAGACTCCGCAATATATATGTTCAGCTCTGTATGTACATCAGACTGTGCACCGTGTGCTCTCAGCTCTGTATGCACCTCAGAATCTACAATGTGCCCCCTCAGCTGTGAATGCACCTCAGACACCGCACTGTATGCTCTCAGCGCTGTATGCACCTCAGACTCCACACTGTGTGCTCTCTGCTCTGTATGCACCTCAGAATCCACACAGTGTGCTCTCTGCTCTGTATGCACCTCAGACTGCGCACTGCATACTTTCAGTTCTGTATGCTCTCACTCTGCACAGTATGCTGTCCGCTCTGTATGCACCTTAGAACTTCCGTTGTGCTCTCTCATCTCTGTATGCACCTCACACTGCTCATTGTACACTGCCAGCTCCGTATGTGCGTCCCCTGCCATAGTTATGAATGGAGATGTTAACATACAATTGTTTCTGCGCTTTCTCCCTCCCTTTCCGAAGCCTGTACCGGTGACCCATCAGTCTGGCGACCTGCCTTGTATCAGCCAGCAGCTGTGCTGTACTCAAGCTGACAGTTATATTAAACCTTGGAATTTTAAAGTAATAAAAAGTAAACGAACTGCGAAGTTTTTTTGCCATCCTGGTGGAATAAACAGGACTTTTGTACATAGGCTGGTGGAGATCAGAAATGGGAAGGGAAGGTATGGAATAAGTGTGTGAAAAATGAGTGAGGGCGGATGGAGGGGGGTGTCAAAGGGTCTGTTCAAGAGAAGAGAGTGTAAGACGAAACGAGGGTGTGTTTAAGTAGCACCTAGGGAGAGAGATGGGGAAAGCGGGCGTGAAAAGGGAGGATATCCGAAAGAGGTCTTGAAAGTGTCACGTCACATGCGTTTTGTGTATCATATCGTTTGCCCTTTCACGCTGGTCGATGCCACGGAGAGCCGTGCCAGCTTGTTGCACGAGATGCATAGACGTCAGCTGTCCCCATGTCACGGGCATGACTCTCTGCCAGCCCTCTTTACCCAACTAATTTCACTTAACATGCTGAGACTAGAGGCGTAAAACACCTTCCCCCCCCACCCCCTCCAACCTTTCAGGGGCCACTCAACCCTAAAGTGGGGGGCTTTTCGCTCAAGACCAACGCATGTTTGTGAGATATGGGAGACTAGGGGACCCTCTTCACATACTGCAAGTGGGCCCCATCATTTCGTGTGACGCCACTGGCTGGGGCATGTTTGTAGTGGGGAAGTGAATGAAAGCGCGAGCCCTTATGCTTCGTGCTGAGGTGACAGGTGTGTGGAGGGCGCTGTTCTGATGGTCCGGCGACGCCCCGCCCTCTTCAGCGCGCGCCTCTCACTCTTGCCGTATGCTGGTACCGCACCCGGTTCTTGCATTTCTGTTTCTGCCTTTCTAAGTAGAGGGAGCTCTCAGTGTATGTTACTGCAGGTTAATTAAGCTGCTATAGTATATGATAAACCCGGAAATTATGCGTTCCATCATTCGCACACTGTAATGCTAGTGTGCTTTAAATGGGCCGGTACTCACCGGTACTGAGTACCGACACTTCTTATTTTTATCACCCTGAGTACCAGCACTTCTCTACGGCCGCGGAGAGTACCGGTACTCATGGAGGGTAGGCGCATTGGCCTCTAGTGGTGGTAGCCTGTCACTTTGTTCAGCCAAATCACTTTTAAAGCCCTGAGCTCCGCCCCCGCTGAACTTTTCAGTGGGGGCTCATTTGCATGATATCCCAGTGTTCGCCGTCATGCTGTGTTGCAAGGAATTGAGGCAGCCCTGTGACAGCACAATGAGAAAAGCCATGGGAGGTTAAAAGGGCTTTAATCCTACCTGATTCTTATGTGTGAGTGTCTGCTTATGTGGGTATGTTTGCTTGCTTGTGCGTGCCTGTTTTTGTAAGAGAAATATTACAAAATAAGGAAAGGTTAAAATATCACTGTTTTGACCTTCATTTTGTATAAAGAATTAACCAGATTTGTTTATAGAAAGACATTTCTCGTGTGTACTGCAACTAGTATATAACCCAATAAACTTCGCATGTCTTGCCTTTAGCCCTGCCCCTAGCCACATTTAAATGAGTACCTGCACTATTTTGTTCCTATTTAAAGCACTGGTGCTACCCCATTTAATAACAAAGGTTGACTATCTGCAGCAAAGGAAGAATACATGCACATCAGTCTCGCGCTTTCCATTTAACACAGAACCCGTAGAGGTCTTGTCACATCCTAGGCTTGGTAGCATAGTGCAGATTGTGGCATAAAGTCCTCTTCTACGTCTTCAAGCAGGAGTAAATTGTCCACATGCTGTCTCTGGTTACAGACGCCAAAACAATCTTATTATTTACTCCAAGGGCTACAAAATAAGCATTTGCCTTACAGGGATATATATGTGCAGCGGGCGAGGGGGAACCCCCAATACCAGAGTACCGTGTTTCTAACCCAAAGGCTTCAATTTCGCTATATTTGCACACGGGACTAAACTAATTAAAGATATATATACAAAAACACGTGGCAGGAGAATTAATGTTGTATATTGGCCTTGTTGTGGCCCTTTGTCTCAAATTGTGTACAGGTTTATTGATCATATTATGGGCCTAAATATGTACTTCAACATTTAACAACAATAATGAAAACCAAGTGTCCGTGTCCCTATGTACCTTAAATAGATGTATTCGATATTAACTAGCAGGCGCGTATTGGCGCAGCACAGACCACAGTATAAGCCACAGTCTTACAACCGTGCACAAAATGAATGAGCGAAACCCCGGGGCCTCCGTCTAGTTCCTTTCTAACTGCACGTCCCCAGATCACATTTCACGTGTGTCTTTCCTCCCCTTAATCCACATCTTCTTAAGAAGGCCATGTATTCTCACTTTTCCAGTGTTCCCAGTCCCTCGTCCTATTTTATACAGATCCAGTCTTTATTCGATTATTATAAATAGTCATAAAAGAGCAACGGCAATATAACACAGGATACCATCACTTGAAGCCCGGTTCGCAAATAGTACACATCCATTAAGTTAAACAAGAGAAAAAAAAAAATGATCGCGGCTTGTCCTGGCTATCAGAATTTAAACACAACAGATAACAGTGAGAAGTATAAGAAGAGTGGAAAAGAGTCTAAACATTCATGGAATTTTGTCAGCGCGCAGAGCACTTTTTAAAAAGCCTCCCGCAGAGTAACAGACCGCCGACTCAGCCCTCACACAAAGACAATATGTTGATGTGCATTGGCGAAATTCATGATTTTTGAGTATAGATAATGGATATCTGCGTCAGAAGGACTCCTGGTAGCTGCAGAAAAGGGGCAAGTGTGCCTGCGAAGAAGTGTTGTCACAGGGACAGATCAGTATGGATTTCGGATCGTACCGGCCGTCAGGAAGCCACGCTGACTTGTGATTGAGCCTACCCGGAACTTAGTTAAGCGAGACCTGTCCCAGACGTTTCTCACCAGCGCCGTAAGGCTCGGGCCCATCTCTTATTGTGATGATTATATACGCTCTCAAGGTTGGTTTTCCTGGTACCTCACAATCTATTGCATGGGGCCCACTGTCATGAATTGTACTTTCACCCTGGCAGCTCACCTAGACCCACCATATAAGGAGAACAGTACAAATCAGGCCTATACAGCGCCTCAGTGGTGCTCTTAATATAGACCAGCTATGGCCGTCATCACAGCCTAAACAAGCTGTGATCACATTGCGGTTAAGTGAGGTACACTGGTTACTCCATACCGTCATCCACAGAAGGAGTGGGGCAAGTTCATTTTGATCCCCCACATGTGCTTGGCCCAATTACTCATGGAGGAAAAAGAGGGGACTCCCTGACTTACGCCAAGCAGTCTCCTTCAGAGATTATTCTCTTCCTGCTGTAGTTTCAAGCAGTCACAGTACCCCCTTATGACGGCTCCATAGGTCAAAACTGGGAGGCAATTATATTTATCAACCTTCAGCAAAGGCAGCATGGGCTTACGGCCTATGCTAGCTGCCAGCCCAAACAACACTCCAACCGATTGATTGAATCGCAAACATCTGTTTGAGAGTCAGGGTACCCAGCTGTTCTGCGAGGCCAAGATGTTCCCTAGATAGATTTGGGATTTCTACTCAAGGTCCAAGCTACCATCTCTCTTGTTATGTCCAAACGCTATTCCGCCAATAGTCTCTACCATGGAACAGCTTGAACGACCATGAAAAGACAACAAAGGATTCAGAACTCGGCTGCCAGACTACTCTAGCATATCAAACAGTGAGACCACATCTCACCTGCCTTGAAAGCCCTGCATTGGTTACGGGTTGCCAGAAGATCCACTTTCAAGCTACTTTATATCACCCACAAAGCAATACATGGAATGGGACCGCTCTTCATCAGGAATAAAATCTCCAAACACATTCAACAAAGGAACCTCCGCTCTAAAGGGGCCATTCTCCTCAAAATCCCAAGCTACAAGAAAAAAAACATGGGTGGCACATCCTTCTCTGTTCAAGCAGCCGAACTATGAAACTCTTTACCCCCCAACATAAGATCCACCGACAACCACCTTATCTTCAGAAAACTACTCAAGAATTGGCTCTTCCCCACATAAGCACCATACGCAAACAGAAATTTACAGCATATCCTTCTGTATATAAGCATTTATTTTCAATATAGATATGTAACTATCTTTGTGTATTGCTTTGTATAAACATGTACAATAATTATGTTTGAAAAAACAAAAAATCATCTTTGGTCTACATGCACTTGCTTACATTGTGCATCTGTGTACTTCCATGTACTTGGATCTGTGTGTCTGTTAGTTTTCTCCTGAAAAAGCATATCCAATGCACTACCTATTTCTCATCCTGTACCTCTATCAATATCTTTAATCTACATATACTTCCCTCAGTTATGCACTATATACTTTCAGTGTACTTATGGATCTATATATTTATCACTTTCTTCTAATTTGGCATTTCCAATGCACTACCTTATTTCTCAGCCTATAATTCTCGCAATATATTTTCTAGCCAAACTTTCGGACTCATCTCAAACTACTTTCTACTACTCTTTCCAATGCACTTCCCTATCTCTCAGCCTATACATCTACTCTCTCATTTATCCCAAATCCCATACCACTACTATGATCCCCCAAATAACCCTTTCTAGACTCTCCTACTCTACCCCTCCTTACATCATCTGACACCTCTTTTACTATACCGATCCCCAAAAACAGACCTCTCTAAACTCTTCCCTCTGACTCTTCCCCTCCAAACCCTTTTTACTCATCCAAAAGCCTCTTCCTACTGCTATGACATAAAAATTAAAAAAAAAAAAAAAATCATCCTTCACTCTTCTATCCCTCCACCATCATTTTCAATCAAAATAACAGACTAACATGTTCACTTTTTAAATTCCATATTCCACTATACTAACTCACCACTAATACTTTATGGGTTCCAGAGTAGCGTGCTACTCGCCAATAAAGCGTTTTAACACCTCACCAAGGTTACAAGCACTATATAAATGCAAACCTTTTTTCCCTTTTCTACCCTTCCGCAACCATTCTCAATCCAAATAACTTACTAACATACCCACCACTCAAATTAATTTCATGTTTCACGATACTAATTCAACACTAATCCTTATGGGTTCCAGAGTAGTGTGCTACTCGCCAAAAAAGCTCTACAAAACCCCATCGGGGGTAGCAAGCGCTATATAAATACAAACCTCTTTCCCTCTTCTATCTTGCCACCTACCCTTCTCTATCCAAATAACTGAATAACATATCCACCACTCAAATTATTTCATATTTCACTATACAAATTTTCAACACTAATCCTTTATGGGTTCCGGAGTAGTGTGCCACTCGCCAGAAAAGCGCTTCAATGTAAATGTGTGTGTAAATGTGTATGAGCTTATATAGCGCCGAATCACCCCTGGGGGTATCTCCGCGCTGTACTCATACCGCTGTAGGAACCCTTCCTGGCTATCCGTGTGAAGTGTCCACTCCTGGGCACCCCCATGGTGAAGCCAGGCATCCCAGCGCTGTTGGGGCCGTTGTGGAGACTAAGCAAGCTATTGCCCAGAGTTGCAGCGTGGGACCCATGATTAGAATAGGCACTGATGCGAGAATATCCGGTCCGCGGAATTTATAGCCCGAGACCCTGCCGCGTCGGGAATCGAACCCTGGTCCCGGAACAGTGCTCTGCATCGAGGTCTGCCACTCTAACCATTGAGCCACACTTCTCCACCCATCAAGGGTAACAGGTGCTATATGAATGCAAACCTTTCTTTCCCTTCTATCCCTCTGCTATCCTTCTCACTGCAAATAACTGACTAATATCCACCACTCAAATTACTTTCATATTTCACCATACTAATACACAACTAATCCTTTATGGGTTTCCGGAGTAGCATGCTTCAACACCCCATCAGGGGTAACAAGTACTATATAAATACAAACCTTTTTTCCTCTTCTATCCTTCTGCTATCCTTCTGAATCCAAATAACTGACTAACCTATCCACCACTTAAAAGGTACTTGCTTGTTTCACTATACTAATTCAATACTAATCCTCTATGGGTCCCGGAGTAGCGTACTACTCCCCGAAAAAAGCGATCCGACTCCTCTTATGGGGTAGTAAGCGCTATACAAATGCAATTACAATACAATACAACCTGTGTGATATTTTTCCCTTTGAATTGAATAGGCCTGACTTTGCAGTTCTGCTTCTCAAAGACCATATAGTGGGTCTTAGCAATATTGGTTTCTAAACCTAGGTCATCCACAAACGCAACAAAGGCATCAGTGAGACCCCAAAGACTATTCGGTGTGCGGGATAGCAGGACTATGTCGTCGGCATAAAGCAGTGCCGGTATGGAGTTGATTTCACCTTGAGCAAGCCTGTGAGACTAAGAACAGGTTTAGATCATTATAATATAAAAGGAATAAAATAGGGGTTAAGATGCAGCCCTCTCGGACTTCCAATGACTGATCCAAAGGTTCACTGCTTTCACCCCCTATTTCGTATCTTACAGACACACTGACCCTAATGTGCATGGCACGAAGAAATCAACCAAAGGTAGGGGCAGACGTATGTTGGTTAAGATGCTCCCCAATCTGGAGTGATTGACATGGTCAAATGCGCTGCTATGGTCCATAAACGCTAGATAAAGCAAACCTTTCTTTGCAATTGTGCACTTCCCAATATTGAGGTGCAGATTCAGGCACTGTTCCAGGGTCCCAAGCCCTTCCCAAAAAACGTATTGTGCAGGGCTAAGAATGCCATTTTGCTGAGCCCAATCCTCAATTCTTTGCAAAATAATTTCCCCACGATCCTAGCCACCGAATCCAGCAGTGATATTGGCCGGTAACAGCGCGCGTCATGTCTGTTGCCTCTCTTGAACATGGGCACTGTAGCAGTGGAGTGGTCTGCCATGAGGTTCAGGTTTTAAAAGAATCTGCAGCATTTAAAACATTAGTGATTGCAAGGTCCCACGTTAGGATACTCCCCTTATAAAGGTCCGTGGGCACCCCATCTTGGCTAGGTGCCTTGTTTGATGGGCTAGCCAATATAGCGGCAGTAACCTTGTCGAGCTCAAAATTGATCTTCAGGGGGAATTGTGGACCATCTTCTTTGTGGGCAATTGTAGGGCAGTTCACATACAATGTTTTAATCATGTGTTTTGACCCGATGTTCGATTCTAACCCCTTTGACACAGAGGGAGACGCTTTTCTTTAGTTTACAATTGCCCAAAGTCTTCTGGTGTCCATAACCATACACAAATGGATTAGACATTCCCATGTTTCGTCCTTAATCACTAGTTTCCTATTTTTAATCAACTGTTTATAAGCTAGCCTTGCTTCTGCAATGTACTGCTGGTTTCTAGGCTTGGCGTTGAGGGCTGCATGCATTCTATAGTTGGCTGTTCTACATTCATTGTCAAACCACCCTCGGTTAGAACCTACCCTGGCCCTAGAACGGCTAATTGTAAGGTTTTTGATGGATTTATCAGTTCTCAGAAGGCTTCCAATAGGTTAGAAGGCGCGGGGTTGATGATTAGCAAGGTATTAACTGATAAATCGAAGTTAAACTCAATAAGTGAATTCAACAGGGTAGGAATGTGGATGCCCTTCAACATAACCTTACGGTCCTTCTGGGACAGGTCAGTTGCTCCTGGAGAAACAGAAGGTCGGGTACTGTTAGGTAGACTGAGAGCAAACTCGATAGGGTTATGATCATTGTGGCTACTTTCAGTCACATCCCTAGAATGGGCAAGCAGCTCCAGTTTCTTGCAATAAAAATGTAGTCTATGATTTAACCTTGGTCACAGCCAACAAAAGTGTGTGGGGGGGGGGCTGTTTATAAAGCTCTAACACAATTTTCACTATGTTGTGTAGGCCAGAGTTACATAGAGCCCATAACAGCTTCAGACCCCTTTGATCGGTACTTGGGTAGATGGTGACTTATCATTCATTAAAGCACATGATACATTGTGGGGTTAGTGCCCAGGTTGGCCTTGAAGTCGCCACCTAGGCCTACATGGAAATTGTTTTTTATTTTTATTTTTTTAATTTTTTTTAAAGAAACCTTTATTGGACTTCAATGAGTTACAAACATGGGCCTACAACCCTTTGGGCCGGCCGCTAGGTAGCATGAAACTTATCATTCACAGTTATACAAATTGATCAATCCGGGTAGCCCGTCAGTCCATCATCTCACCCAATGAAGGCGAAAGCAACAGTTGAGTGACAGTGTTAAATACGGTTTCAGTTTTCAATTTAAAATTAAGAAACATTACACACAAACAAGGCAATAGACAGTGTAAATAGCAGGACGCGCTCCCCGAGGTAGGGAACCAATGATCAGCAGCAGAGAAGGGAGGGGGGCACGGGCGCAGAGGAAAAAACAAACTGGAACACACTCATAACTGAACAGACGAGGAATGCTTGGCTAGGGGGACGAAGAGGCATCCAGCCCAACAGCCAGTGGAGGGGCACAGATGTCTCCGCGATAGGCGTTCCACGGACCCCACACCCCAGTCCATTTCCGCAGCTTGCCTCTCGCTACATACACCGTCTTTTCTCTAAACATGCACCAATCCATATTCTCCTTCCACGCCGAGACCGTGGGCGGCCTCTGGGAACCCCATAACTGGGCGATGTTACGTTTGGCCACCATATTTCCCAAAGTCCCAAAGTCGCCCACCGCGTCTGTGCCACATTATAATCGTTTGGCTCCCACACGTTCAGCAGGCACCTCCTAGCTTCTGGAAGCAGCGCAACATGAGTGACCTCCATTACCGCATGCACCCGACGCCAAAAGAGCGCCACCTCAGGGCATTCCCATATAATGTGAAGGAAAGTACCCAGCGAACCACAGCCACGCCTACACATCCCATCCACGGAGAAACCCATGCGCATCAGGTGGGGACCAGTAACGTACACTCTATGGAGTATCTTTAGTTGTACGAACCGAAGGCGGGCCGGAATTGCCACCTCCCGCGGGGAGGCTATTGCCGAGACCCAGTCCTCGTCATCTAATTCCAAACCGTCAGCCACCCAGATCTCCCTCAAGCGGGTCAACAGATCCGCCCGATCGTTGATAAGCTTTTTATAGATCAAGGAGATTGTGCTGTCAGGCACGTAGCCATCGAGCACCCTATCCTCCAGCGGGATAGCGGTGGCATCAGGGAAAACCGAGCGCAACGCATGACGGACCTGGGCATATCGGAAATACTCTCTATCGTTTAGCTTATATTCCGCTTTCAACATTTCAAACGTTTTAAACTCCCCTTTCACCCAGAGGTCACTCACCTTACATATGCCAATCATATCCCATTTCTCAAACCCTTTGGTTTTCCACAAACAGCCCAGCCTATCCGAAGCATACAGTGGAGTCGCTCGAGTCAGGCGGCCCTTCCAACCCATCGCAGCATTAGCAGCATGCCACACACGTACCGCTATCTTTGTTGGGCCTGTCAACGGCACACCAGGAGACCTCGAATACAGTGCTCTATTATAATCCCCCCCCAGGCAATAGCATTTTATCCATCTCGAACGCCGGGTTCAGGGCCGGCCCGTACATCCCGTGGTTCACCGCCGCCAATTGGGACGCCCAATAATATCGCTTGATATCGGGGAGTGCAATACCCCCGTCATACCAAGGGAGTGTCAATTTTGTGAGAGCGATTCGGGATCGCCCGTCCCAAAACAACCGCCTCTGCAAACTCTCAACCTCACGGAAATAGCGGGCCGGTATGACGTCGAGTGTATTTTGCAGTGCATACAGGAATCGTGGCAGCGACATCATTTTAAACAACGCCGCGCGTCCGAGCGGCGAAAGCGGAAGCTGTCGCCACCTCGAGACGTTGGCCCTCAATCGTTGGATTGGGGGGAGTAGGTTCCGTTCATAACGGGCCACAGTGTCCAAAGTTATGAACACTCCCAGGTATTTGAACCCTGACAGCGCAATCTGAATAGGGCAGCCACGCGGAAGGAGAGGAGCGTCCCCAGAGAGAACATAGACGCATGACTTGGCCCAGTTAATGACCAAGCCGGAGTTGCGACCAAATGAGTTGAGAACATCGACCAGTACTATCAAAGACTGCCGGGGAGATGTGAGGTACAGGAGAATGTCGTCCGCATAAAGAGAAATGCGGTCCTCAAATTCAGGCGTCCATCTAATGCCGCGCAATGAGGGCTCCCATCGTAACCAGGCAGCCAGAGGTTCCAAGGCAAGCGCAAAAAGGAGAGGCGACAGCGGGCAACCCTGCCGCGTGCCTCTTCCCAACCCGAAGGGAGCCGACACTCTGCCATTCACAACTACCTGGGCCAACGGTTCCTCATACAGCAACCTCACCCAACCGATAAACCCGGGGCCAAAACCGAATTTCGCAAGCGCCGCCCAAAGATATGGCCATTCTAGGGTATCGAACGCCATAGTGGCATCCAGGGACGCCAAAACGGCCGGTTCACGTATGTACTCCGCTCTGGCGAGCACTCCATGAAGACGCCTCAGGTTCAGGGCCGTATTACGGTGAGGAATGAAACCGGACTGATCCGGATGGAT
The DNA here is from genome assembly GCF_964204655.1 of Triturus cristatus. Classification (NCBI taxonomy): domain Eukaryota; kingdom Metazoa; phylum Chordata; class Amphibia; order Caudata; family Salamandridae; genus Triturus; species Triturus cristatus. The sequence continues at coordinate 839,767,446 of NC_140584.1, read as the reverse complement.
CAAGTCGCCGACGACCCCAACCAAACGGTTAGCTAAAACCTTAGCAAGAATTTTAGGCTCGGCATTTAATAAGGAGATGGGCCTGTAAGAAATACACCGATCCCGCGGCTTCCCCTCCTTGTGAATCACAACTATGGTAGCGAGACGCTGATCATAGGGGAGGGAGCCCACGTCACGTGCCTCAAGAAACATGTCGCGGAGATGAGGCGCCATCTTGTCCGGGCGCAATTTATACAGTTCAATGGGAAGGCCATTGGGACCCATGGCCTTGCCGGAAGCGATCGAGCGAATAGCCAAAGCAATCTCGTCAGGCGACAACGTCGCATCCATCAGTGCCCTATCCGCCTCAGACAAAGACGGCAACACTATATCTCTCAGCAACAGATGAGAGTCATCCTCAAGACCATTCGAGACTGGAGAATAGACGTCACGGAAATAAGTCGCGAAACATTCAACAATTTCCACAGGGTCAGTCACACGCACGCCATCCGCTCTCTCAATAACCGGCACCACTCGACTCGCTCTCTCCTTCTTGTCCAACCATGCAATCAATTTACCAGCCTTGTCCCCCACATCGTATAAGCGCCCCTGTTGCTCTCTACTCATCACTTTGGCTGCGTCAGTAACCAACGCTCTATAGTCGAGCTGCTTAAGACTGAGAACATGCAACGCCTCTTTCGTAACACCCAGTTCCAGGTCCCCCTCCAACTTGGCTATGTCGTTTTCAAGGCGAACCACCTCTTCATTCTTGCTTTTCTTGGAGTGGGAAATGAGAGAAAGAGCCTGCCCACGGAGCACTGTTTTGAAGGCTTCCCATAACGAAACAGCAGAGGATACTGACCCCACGTTTTCAGTGAAATAGCGGTCAAGAGACTTGACCAGGTCCGCCCGGTTTTTAGGATCACGCAGGTACCAGGGGTTTATCGGTGCCACCCTCCCTTCAGCCCCGTGTGTGACCTCAAGGTGCAACAGTAGTGGGGAATGATCGGAAATACCCCGGGCCAGATGTCTTACTTCTCTAATCATCCCAGCTTGGGCCGCCGGCATAAGGACATAATCAAGTCTCGACAAACTCCCATGGGCTCCTGATTGAAAGGTGTATTGCGCCTGCCCCGGGTGCATTAGTCTCCAGCAGTCTATCAGTCCGAGGGTATCTATAAATTCACTCAGCCAGGCCTGTGCCCCCGGGAGATCCCTGGGAGGGTGACGATCCGCCCCGCCAGATACGACAGAGTTAAAATCGCCCCCCACCACCAGAACCACCCCCGGGAGTCCCAGGACCATGCGCCCCAAATCAGCGAAAGTTACGGTCTGTAATCCTGGCGGGACATAGACAGAAACAAGCGAGATGGTTCCGCCCTCCCATCGGCCTACAAGTGCAGCATACCGCCCCCTATCATCAAGGATCACATCGTCCACCTCCAACGGGAGAGAGGCTCTGATCAGGATGCCCGCCCCGCGTGAGCCAGAAGTGAAACCAGAGTGCGCAACCAGACGATATCCCCTCCTATTCATAGCATGGCAAGAATTCCCAATTAGATGCATTTCCTGCAGAAAGACAATATCTGGCGACAGTCGTTTAAAAAACTGCAGCACTACTCCGCGTTTAATCCTATCTCCCAAGCCATTCACATTCCACGAGAGTACCCTCAATCCCCTACCCCCCATCCCATCCCAGCGCACAATCCCCCCCCCCCCAGAGAACACGATCCCGACCACCAATAGTATAGCGTGAAGTTGCCTTGTAGAACATTCAAACATTCCCCAACTCCCCCTCTCCCCCCCAACCTTCCCGTTACAACTCCCCCCACCCTGCACGAGCCCATGTAGCCCCCCCAACTTGCAGTGTGCCTGTCGCCCTAACATAAACTACGCTACAAAAAGAGACCCCAGAGGAGGAAAGAGCCCCACTGAGCACCCCACAACCCCCGGGCATTGAATAGAAACACCAAACCAAAATATGGAAGTGTCATCACAGTAGTCAGTCACCGGGAACCAAAAGTCTAATCCTGTCCATCCAAGCCCGCTCCGTTCCCCTCGGTCTGTCCCTCTCGACGTCGGTGCTGAGGCAGGGTATCAAGCCAATCTCCAGCCTCCTCCGGCCGATCAAAGAAGTGCGTCCGATCCTCAAACTCAACACGCAACCTGGCCGGAAAGAGCATCGCATATTTCAGGTCCATGCCTCTCAGCCGCCGTTTAACGCCCATGAACTCCTGTCGCTGCTTTTGGACCAATTGTGTAAAGTCCGGGTAGAAGCTGATATGAGTGTTCTCGAACTTCGTCGGCCCACTCACCCTCGAGGCCTGCAGTATAGCATCCCTGTCCCTGAAATGAAAAATTCTGGCGATGATGGGCCGCGGGGGAGCGCCCGGTTTGGGCTTACCACCCGGAACTCTATGGGCCCGCTCAACTGCAAAGAATTTACTCAAACCTTTGGGTGCGAGATGGTTGATCACAAGGTCTTCCACGAAGAGGTCAGCCGCAGGGGCCTCCGATTTCTCCGGTACCCCGATTATGCGCACATTATTCCGCTGAGCCCTACTTTCAAAATCCTCCAGTCGACGGACAGACAAAGCGGTGGACGCCCGCAGATTATGGACCTCCGCTTGCAGGTCAGAAACGTCTGTTACCAGACTCGACGTCGTCAGGCCCAAGGATTTGACCTTTTCATTTGTTTGTGAAAGGTCCGCTCTGACTAGTTTAACATCGATCAAGACCGCGTCCAATTTATGGGCCAATGTGTCGAATTGCTGACCAACCGCCACTTTCATCTCATCGATGGCACCCATGACGTCCTGCAATGTTAACTCCGTCGACGATCCCGGGCCATCCTTGCGTCTCTCCGGTGACTTATGAGAGCCACCAGGGGAACCTCTCGACTGGGTATAGCGATCCATGCTGTTAGCTTGAGTATGAGTTCCCCGCCTAGTCGTCTTGGATTTTTGCTTATCCCCGTCCAGTCTAGCCGCCATTGTCAGATGGTCGCCAAGGGTGTCGGCCACCAACACGATGAGCAATCCCCAGAGAGCCAATCTAGGGAGCCTCGGTGAAAGGTAGCCCAGGCTAGTGTCCAAGAGCAGGCAGGATACTCAGTCGTCTCACTATAAATCTGTGCTGACAATCCAGGGCCCCTAAGTTTCAGCGAGGAGACCTGAAACCGAAAGTGAAAGTAGGGGGTGCGCACCGGTCCAAGTCCCGCATGCCGTTGTTGTTCACTTTCTGCCCGGGCACCGTGCCAACTCGAGTCCGGGGCAAGGTCCAGAGTAGGCCGCCAACTTGGAATCTACGCTATTCCGGTTCCCGATGTCCGATTCAAATTTGGACAACAAGTATCACCTCCGCGTAGGTTCGCCCGTAGAAGCCAGTCGATGGAATCAGGATAAATTCAGGATAGACGTGGGAAGTTGTGGAGGCCCGCAGGAGCCCTGTGCCTACGCGGCCATCTTGGTTGCGCGCTAGGCTCCTCCTCCTACATGGAAATTGTTAAACAGTCCTTAGGACCTTGATTTTAAATCTGAAAGCACATAAAATAAAGTGTCTATCTGACATCCTGTATCATAGACTGAATTATAAAAATTGATGAGAAAAAAATTGAACTTATTTGATAAAACAACTCATAAGATATTCACCCCCCTATGGTTACAAACAATAGGGACAATCTTAAAAAAACGTTGAGATGCAAATCATGATGGCAAGACCTCTCCTCGCCCTCCGTCCAGGTGAAACGATGGCTGATACAAAAAAAACGTTCAAAATCATCCCGCATGAATTCCTTTAAGGACCAGGTTTCTTGCATTATTACAAGATGAAATCTAGTAATGAAGTCCATCAAAGCCAGGGCCTGCAATTTAGAGTGAATACCAGCGATATTCCAACATATGAGATTGGTAGGGAGGTCATTCTCAGAAGTCAAGACTATTTAAGAGGTCCCTGTGATAACAGAGCGAGCCTCTGGTGCAGTAGTAGCTTCCTTAGGTAAGATGGAATCAGTTGGGGGTCAATCATTAGTCTCTAGATCAGAAAGGGGGGAAATTCTATTTGAGGTAGGGATAGTAAGTCGAACAGGCCCACGAGCATAGGTGGAGGCCACCGAGGCCCAGGCAGCAAGTGTTCATAAAGAACCATAACAGCAAGACATTAATATGCCATTCATGGTATTATTCTTTATGTTGCATGAGAGCAGGTGAAGGGCTAAACTCTGGTGCCTGCAGATGATGACAATGCAATCCCCCTTCGGATTCTTAGTATTAGGGCCAACCCACCCTTCCTGAGCTGATGAAAATAATGTGGTTATATTTCCTGATGTTAAATTTTGAGTGTTGGACTAGCCAATGGCATACCTTGTTCTTAAGTTGGAGAGATAATTCCGCTGTAGGGGTGGGCAATGATGGCACACTCCTCATTACCGCACGTATGGACATCATTCATGGGGTAAGGTTAAGACACTAGCTGCTCAGTCGCGTCAGGCCGGGGGAAACATTCAGGTGCACAATCAAGAGAGGTGCCTGGACCCTCAACACCCTCTGAGTACTACTCTCCCTTCTCAGGGTCTCTGGGGTACCACCAGAGAGATAGGCGGAGGGTTTACCAGTAATAAAGCCTTCACTTGATGGGGAAGGAAGTCTGTCCACTCTGGTGACGGTGATCCCTGGCATCACAGGGACGGCTGGCCCAACAACAGTGGCGCCATCTTCATGTTACGTGATCAGGTTAGCTCCAAAAAAGCGTTTTCCAAACTCTTTATTCTATCCTATAGGGGAAACACAGACATCAGTGATGGTTTTAAATTTGTAAAGTATCTGATCCCAGTTGGGGTTGTGATCTCTAACAGCAATTGGCTCCGAAATCACCGGCTGCTACACTACAGCAGAGGAATTCTTGCCTGGGCATTTCAGAGTGCAAGACTTGGAGCCACAGGCAGCTTTAGTTGAGTCTTTCTTTTGGCAGAAGGTGCAGCCTCACTGGTGTGGGATACAACTGAATCATTTGGGTCACCGCTGGGTGGCAAATGGACCTGGGGATCAGTTTCCTTAGTTGGTGGACTGCATAGGGCAATAGGTTCACAAATCCCATCACACAACTTTATGTGCACGCACACATAGGTGTGCCTGCAGTGGGACTGTGGCCATGTAACATTCTTGCGCCTATTCAGTTTGGGCTTGTGTGTGAAATACACACATACGGGGTGCAGTATGAATGTTGTCCTCTGCAAAGACATGTTACATGCAGTACAAAGCAGCAGATCCCTCGTACAGAGCAAGATCTGTCCCTTAAGTAGTCCCCTCTGCTGCCTTTGAAATCCAAAGCAGTTCACCACTGTTCGAAGTTGGGCTGCTGTAAACATAGTCCATAGGCTCTACCTTAATACAAAAGACCGACCAGAGATGGTTTTAGAAATATACTCACAAAATTCATAACTATGCAAGTAATCTTAAAATTCATACAAATCATGTCCTAGAAAAGAACATTACAATTATTATAATAATTGATTAAAAAGCGCATTACGTAACATTTTTCAAACATCTTCATTGCACTTTTAGAACCTTCTTTGTATTACCATTTTTTACTTAAAATCTGAATCCCATTATTACATAAAATACTCAAAATAAAAACGGATAATATTTGTCATAAATAATTTGCTTCAAACACATTTACAAAACATCATTTAACTATTGTAATTATTCATTTTTTTAAGTGCTCCGTGAAATAAGCTAATCATATTTTATCTATGCAATTTTGAATTCTCTTTTTTGGATAAGCAGTATATATTTTGCAGTAGCAATGACACAATCTAATTCCATCATCCCTAGCAATGTTGCCAGCGCTTCAGAGCGCGACCTCTGACCATTCCTCAGAAAGTAAGGACGTATTAATTTTTTCTTTTCTCCAAAAATAACTGACACTTTAACAGGTGTATAACTGTGTATTTAATTTTTAAAACAGACAAAAACCATTGATAAGCAACATCAACCTTTTAAGGTTGCGTATCCACCATCCTGGGTCGATCTCAATCCGGAATTGCAAAATTATGTTTCATAATCATTTGTCCAGTTTGGCCCAGGAAGGGGAAATACACGACCACCCCAGGATATTCTAAGGTATGACTAACATAAGTTTTTGTGGAAAGAAGCCGTTTGTCACTAATTAGAGAGTCAATTTTGTCTTTTCTTGCAAGACTCTCTTTGGCTGGTTACACGTGATATGATCACCAGCATCAGTTACCCCAAATGCCATACTAATTACCCTTACTGTGGAAATTTATTTTAAAGGGAAAATATGTTTAGATCCGTTATTTCCTGCAATAGCATTATAGATAGTTTATCCCTAGTAGGATCATATTTGAGACCCTGGACAAAGCGCAAAGCCAGTGCTCTAGCAGTCACAGTCCAGGATTCAAGTTTAGCTCCAATCTCGCTGCCTGCGTCATGGCATTTTTAGGGAGCAATAAAAGTGTCTTCAAACAAAAGACTCACTAGTGATTCCCAGTCGGACCGCTGGTCCGCGGAAAATCCACTCAGCCCCATAGAGGGACTACGGGACCAACTTTCCTGTAATGGCCGTTTTGGGTGAATCAAGGGATAGCCCTCTATACTTCAAATTGCATCTTTTCAGGGCATTAGTTGTACTTAAGACCGCAGTTCTCACCTTTGTAAAGTGCTTTCACCAATTTCAATTCCAGGCAAAGGTGATCCCTAAATATTTATACTCCTTTACCTACTCCAGCGGTCACAAATTAAGAAACCACGAGTATCTCTTTGGGTTTTTTGAGAAAATCACAGTCTTAGTTTTGTCAATATAAACTATCAGGGAATTCGCAACACAATAGTCATTTAGGGCTTGTAGCTTTCTTTTCAGCCCAGTGGGGTGTCAAGTCAATTGCAATTAAATCATCTGTGTACATAAGACAATGGGTATGCACCCTTCCAGGCCTAGGGAAAAAGGAATTAATTGTTCCTAAGACATTGGGAAGGGCAGAGATAAATAAACTAAAAAACAAAAGTGCTAAGACACAACCTTGTCTTAGCCAGTTGCTTACCGACATCTTATCGGTTAAGTTTTCCAACCCATCTCGGTCCACCTGTACCCAATTGTCTTCAACGAGTTCCTGGATCATAATCAGCAGGTTCTTAGGGATGTAACATCTTTCTAATTTATCACACTGGATTTGACGTCCACCTTATCAAATGCTACTATAAATCAACAAAGCAGAAACACAAATAACCAACTGTGCTTATTGCCATATTGGCAACACCCCAGAGTGTAAAACTGTGATTTACTTTGTAGTACTTAGCTCTAACCCCCGCTTGCTGTTTAGTGATTCTGCCATTGCTGAATGCCCATGGCTCAAGGGCTTTATGAAGGGTCTGAGCATAAAGTTGAGAACACATCCAATAAGGAGATTAACCAATAATTGCCAGTCATTTCTGGGTCCCTTTTTGTATATAGGTTTAACTATAGCACCACGCCATGTAGCTGGGATGCACTCTGTACTGGTCACCCGTAAAAAAAAGGGGACTCAATAACCTTGGTCAGCATAGCTGATTTGACTCATAGAGGACCGCTTGCAGACCATCTGAACCACCCGCTCGGGAGGGTTTTAACTCAGAAATTATCTCTCCAATTGTCCCTGTCTCCTGCAATTGCAATAGTCTGCTACGTGCTTATTATAAAGGGCATTTTTCCTCTCATAGTTAGGTTCCTTATAAAGATCCAAAATAAACTTTACCTAGTCTGCATCTGAGACCTGGTCCTCTAAGTTTGATGAGATATTACTTGCACTTTATTAACCAGCCGCCAAAAAAACATATTGTTGCCCTTATTGATAGCATTGTGCATCTTGTTCCAATTTTGTTTACAGAATGTTCTCTTTTTGTGAAGCAAAACAACTGATATATGTTATTTTACCTCCCTTTTAATGGTGTGACACTCAGTTTCAAACCAGCCCACTTGCTTTTTCCTCTAATGTTACGATTGGTGGGCAATCGTGATTCAAAAGGGCCTGCACTTTACAAATCAGTCGAATGTACCATTCAAGCCACTCACCAGTGAAGGCTGCAACATCACTACTGATAACAATCTTAAATAACTCCAGCAATTTAGCTTCCGTAATCAAGACCTTTATCCTGTGTTCATAGATTACCGGTAATGACGATACACATTCCCTGTTGGGACCAATGTTGTATTTATACATCAGTTCTATCCCGTAATGGTTGCTCAACCTCAGGTCAATAACCTGGAAATGGGCAACCACGCCAAAATATTCTACTGACACAAAAATGTAATCTATCGGTGTTTTACTTTTACCATATCTAAATAAAGCTGCCACTGGGTAATCGCTTATAAAGCGTCCATTCAAATTTATCAGGCCATGTTGGGCAAGAACTATTGCTAACTCCTGTGTATTGTTATCAAACTTTACTACCAAACAAAATACTTGTGGTATTTCATAGCAGCTCGAAGTATTCTGTACACAGTCTTCAAAATGATTAATTGGATTTCTAAATTGAAATCTTCTGCTAAAACTTCACTGGCCAAGGGGTATCGACCACAGAGCGCTTACAAGTCTTCAGTCAATTTAACAGTTCATCACCAAACCTTTTGCACCTCAGAGGAATACACATTAAAAGGTGGCGACGGCCGCCGCCTATCTAAAATGGTAGGGCGGCCACAGTGATAGGGCAGGGAGCGAAGAAATAATATAAAAGTAAAAAACACAAGACTTACCATCCGCTCCACTCCGGCAGACGGCCGCCTTTCTGCTCCTCTCGTTAGGCCGTAAGGGGATGGGCACTAAGGGCGCACAGGCTCCATACCCAATCCAGACGCTACTCTCATAGCAAGAGAGCAGTGCCAGCATTTGTCTGAGCGTCCTCGTTTGCCGCTCAGACAGTGCATTGGAGCCTTTGTCTTTTCTCCAATGCACTGTGTAAAACAGCTGGGTTGGAGAAACATAAGTGTGCATATGTGTTTTACTCGCTGGCCCGACTACGATCGAGGATACCACTTTGGAGGCTCAATACTGAAGCCTTGGGGGACCCGATTTATAACGACGCTATTCTGACGGGGTTGACTGAATATATGGAGATCAACTGGGGCTCCGCCAGCACCAGATCGACTGAATGGGACGCAATGAAAGTGGTGGTTAGGGGGATATGTCGGTCCACGGAGGTAGGGGTTAAAACGGTGCTGGAGCGTGACTTGCGGCGGCAGGAGGTACGGCTGGAGGAGTTGGACTCGGAACTCCCCATGCATGCGGAGAGGTCGGCTGAAAGGGACGCAGTGCGGCGGCGGATAGGAGACCTATGGGACTCGCTGGGTAAATATGTTAGAACGGAGAGTAGGTGTCGCTGGTACACGGAAGGAGATAAGGCAGGGAGGTTGCTGGCGCGCCTGATTCGAACAGAGACTCAGCCGCGCCCGATTTTGGCCCTTAAAACGGATCTGGGACAGATGGTGTATACCCAAGAGGAAATAAATAGTGTCTTCGTGGCCCACCTACGTAAAGTATACTCCGAGACGCAGTCTCCCTCGGCCCCTGAGGCGGTGGAGGCCTTTTTGGGTGGGTTGGACTTGCCCAGCATAGACGTGGAAGACCGTGACGCACTGGGAGGCCCCCTCAGGGGGGAAGAAATACGGGCAGCTATCGCCCACCTAAAAACTGCTAAATCCCTGGGAATGGACGGCTTACCCGCAGAGCTTTATAAAGAGTTCAGTGGATTGCTGGTCCCCAAATTGCTGGAAACCACGTTGGAGGCCGGGACACGAGGGGTGCTCCCGGACTCCATGAGGGAAGCACTGATTGTAATGATCCCCAAACCGGGGAAGGATCCCCTCCTCCCCGGCTCTTACAGGCCCATTTCCATGCTGAATGTGGATCTTAAAATCATCAGTCAGGTGTTGGCGTCCAGGCTCCTCCCATATCTTCGGCGACTGATCCATGAGGATCAGTCCGGTTTTATACCGGGTAGAAATACTTTGAGGAATATCCGACGCCTGGCGCATATTATGCACTCCGTGGAGGGCCGAGCTAAGCAGAACACTTTAGTGTTCCTCGATATCGAACAGGCGTTCGACTCAATTGGATGGATTTATCTCTGGCAGGTTCTGCTCCGGATGGGTTTGGGGGCAGGATTCGTCAACTGGATCAAGTTATTGTATGCTCGGCCGTTGGCACGGGTCCGCACGGGTCGATACGTGTCGGAGGCATTTACCATACAGAGGGGAACGCGGCAGGGCTGCCCGCTTTCCCCATTGCTGTTTGCCCTGGCAATGGAGCCGTTGGCGTGCCATTTGCGCAGGATACTCGAGGGACGGGGCATACGAGTGGGGAACTCGGAGCATGTGGTGTCATTGTACGCCGACGATGCGTTGATATACCTAAGTCGACCGACCCAATCACTGCCGATATTGTTAGCAGCGCTGGCCAAATTCGCTGACGCCTCCGGACTCTATATTAACAGAGCAAAATCACAGCTCTACTCGATTGAAGCTCAGATCGATTGGGAGACGGACCAGAGACCAGAGCTGGAACTTCCTTGGGCGGAGGACACGATCCGCTACTTAGGGATATGGCTTGATAGGTCCGCGGAAGGGTTCTATCAGCGTAATATGGGGAGGATCGTCCGGGGGTTGCAGGGTAGTATTACCTTTTGGAACACCCTTCACCTTTCCCGGATGGGAAAGATCGCACTCATAAAGATGGTGGTCCTGCCCCGGTGCCTCTATACCATGCAAGGGTCCTTTTTCGAGATCCCACACCGGGTTTTTCGGGAACTCGACTCGCTCCTGGTCCAGCTGCTATGGAATGGGAAACGATGCAGGGTCAGCTTGGAGGTCCTGAAACGTAGCTGGGGTAGGGGAGGTTTGGAGATTCCGGATCTGGAACTTTACTATTTTGCATCACAATTGCAACATACCATAGCCTGGTTGGACGCAGATCCCTCGTGGGAGAGGTCCCTGCTGGCGGGCACATACGGGGACCGACAGCTCGGGGCTTTGCTGTGGCGGGCTGGGGGGCTGGACCCACCCCTGGTGCAGCTTGGGGCTGCAATTTGGAACCGAGTGATGCGTAGGGTGATTCCAGATAGACCTTTTGCCCCGGAGGCGGATATCTGGCAGATGCCACCCTTTGCACAGATTGAACACGTAATGTTCACGGAGGCGTGGAAGTCAGGGGGCTGCCTGATGTTGGCCGACCTGTACCCGGATGATAAATTTATTACGTATCAGGAGGCAATGACCGCCTTTGCGCTGGGAGCAGGGCAGTTTCTGCAGTATGCAAAAATAGCAGTAACAGCACGACAATTGTGGCCTACGTTTCCGGAGGCTCCGGGGCACACCCGGACTTTGGTCACCATGATAGCCATGGCGGGAGGGGGACACTATATGTTACTCACTTCTATAAGGCGTTGCGGGACGACAGAAAAACCACCCCCCTCAAAATAGAAGACAAATGGCAGCAGGTGTGCCCGCAGGAGCTTACACCGCGGGACTGGGTGCGAATTCACGAAGGTGTGCGGAAGGTGGCAGTGAGCAATCGCTTTAAGCAAATCCAGTACAACATAATACACATGACATATTTATCCCCTAGACGGTTGCACGCCATTGATGGCTCCAGAGACCCCCACTGTCCAAGGTGTCGCGGTGCCCCAGCAGATTTTCTGCATATGGTATGGACGTGCCCAACGATCCAGACGTACTGGGGGGCGGTTATTGCAGAGCTGACCCGGATAACCGGTTGGGAGATTGCATCGGATCCTCATGTGTGTCTGCTGGGCCTGATTCCGCGAGACCCGAAACGCAAGATAAGCAGGCGGTTTCTGGACCTGGGGCTAGTGATAGCCAAAAGGCGTATAGCTATCCACTGGTTGACGCAGCAGGGACCTATATTGGCGAAGTGGAGGTCAGATTTACGGGAATGGGCCCTAGCCGAGGAGGGGCACATATGGAGCACCAGGAGAGACCCCAAGTTGCCTGAGGTGCTACTAGCATGGGGGGTGATGATGCAGGAAATAGCGGGACAAGCCTCCCAGATCACTATATCCAGTACGGCTAACATGCCCATCGGGGTGGGAGAGACCCCAGGTCGAGAGAGGGAGATCGTCGAAGACCCCGAGTGAGTGCGTAGGGAAGCGAACCTTGCGTTGCAGTGACCCGGCAGCGGGGGGGGGGGAGGGATTGGGAGGGTGAGGGGGGGCGGTTGGGTTGGGGGACGCGGTTGGGAGGTGGGAATTGTTTTTGAAATTGGTTTAGAGATAGCGAATTCACTGAGGCATCGATTGTAAATACTGAAGATACTGGTTGCCCCACGGGGTTGCACCCACACATTGTGGCTCTTCGAGACTAGTATGGTGCGGTTCCTCGCTTCCACGAAAGTGGACTACCTGAGGAACTGCTGGCTGGGAGGGGAGTGGCACGATTGCTGAGGCCACATGTCAGGACGGTGGATGCTGCAACAAGGGGTCTACTCCCAGGTGCCGCGTGCTAGATTGGTCCATTGGTAATCTGTAGAGACCTGTCTTGCGGTTTACTAGTAGATTGAAGCCTCTTTGGAGCATCTGTCGATATTACCTTGTTATGCAGTGTATTGATGATGACGGAAGTTGTAATTTTGTGGACACCAATAAAGTTTGTTTAAAAAAATTTAAAAAAATGTGCATATGTGTTTGACCAAACACACATGCGCACTTATAATTGCACACTACTCCTCCCTGACATGCCTGGCCCTATACTTATTGCGGGGGTCAGACAGCATAAATAAAATGATAATAGGGTTGTGTTATTATCATTTTATTTATCATCTGCTGGCGCGGGCTGTGGGGCGACGCTCCTCCGCCATTATCGAGGAGCCGCCCCTGACATTAAAGCAAAGTATAAGATCTTGCATTGTCTGTGGGTTTACCATTTGAATTAAACGTGCTAGCAATCAGGAACAAGATATTTCTAATTTAATAGCTCTTTTAATACTAAGTATTGAAACCAATATCAACTGCCCTCCAGTGGCTCGTCCAGTCATAGAAGATGAGCTAGCCTGCTTACTAATCAGAATAAACCCTTCTGCGAAGGAGCACTCCCCCAGCCAAGTTTCTTGCAGTATTAAATTGGCATATTCCTCTAAAAGGGTTCTATATCTAGCTGGATTCTTAAAAGCTCTCAACCTATACATGTTCCAGACTAACATTTTACTTGCTGCAGGATCCCAATGACCTATTCATACTATCGCTAGGGCCCCCTATATTTGAATTGCCTGCACTCTTGGTCTACTTAGAAGCAATCCCTTTTCCCCACTTCGTGAATGTAACCATTACAATGTGATTTGAGGGATCTTCCCTTTCATATGTATTTCGTACAGTAATACCCGGTGGCATGACTTTTTAATTTGATTGGGACCAATTCCCCATGGTTTCTTAACACAGGTGCATTTCATGCTGTTATGAAGTTGTTTACATTTATCCTTTTACTTTTTGTTTTTTTAATTGAACCAGCCCCAAAGCCTGGATTATCACTAATCAACACACCATGTTCCATTCATTCATTTTTCTTTTTAACTACAGTATCTGATATTTCCTGCCATGAAAATTCTACTTTTGTTAACTTGCCTTTGTTAGTCATGCAGAACCCTATTAATTCCAAATCCTCTTGATATTATTTCGCTTAAGGAAGCAATTGCTTTAACCCCTCCCCTGCTCATGACGGAACCACTCCGTCATGAGCCACGGTCGCCGTGTGCTCATGACGGAGTGGTTCCGTCATGCCGCGGCCGTTGGCGGCCGCTCCGCCCACGCGGCGCTAATTTTCCGCCTGTGCGGGCGATTAGCGCAGTGGGCGGAGTCATGACGGAACCACTCCGTCATGAGCACAGCTCAACCGTGGCTCATGACGGAGTGGCTCTGTCATGAGCACAGCGCCACCGCGCTGCCCCCAAACCTCCCCCCCCCCTAGCGCTGCGGCGGATTTCCCGCCGCAGCGAAGGGGTTAAAAAGAGAAAAAAGCTTTGTTTGATTCAATGGCAATAACTGACTTTTTTTCTCTTCCCCTTTTTTAATGGTTCAAAGTGGATAGTTTTTAGAGAATGACTCGTTGTCTAAGTATCTTTAATCAATAGATTTTGCCCTATATTCATTTCAACTTTTCTGTTCCTTCAGTTTTCCAGCTGAACCCTTTTTTATTTTCTTCGATATTAACTGTACTATAGACACTGCAAACTGATTTCTTGTTTTCAGTCTCTTAAGTGCTAAGATTGTGTTGACTTGAAGTAGCACCTTTTCCCTGGTTAAGAGTCATATAACTGTATTTTTTTCCCCTTAATCTTTCAAGGTTCTTCCACTCTTTCGCCACTTCTGTGCTACAAGTGTCCTCCTATGTGTATTGCGGGTATTAAGGGCCTTTCTGCTCTCAGCATACAACCTAAAACCTGAAAGGGCCCTTTTTCGCCCGAACGGCTCACCATTGTGATAGATTATAGCAGAATGGCGTGAGATATAGGCACTTAATTTTTGGATAGGTTGGGTACCATCATTTGACATTTCTTGGGGCTTAAAGTTGCTCAACTCACCAGTTCTAATAGTATCCGCTATTTTCTTTTTTAAACGTGTTAGAGTATTATATAATAAATACATATTTTTATAAATACCTTGTGTGGTTCTTTTTCACTTAATCTATACTATAAGATTGCATTCTGGTAAAACGAGCTGCTATACACTCCTTCTGGACTAAGCTTG